>NC_142226.1:1105000-1810020 GCF_049639895.1 Pseudopodoces humilis | reverse complement strand
CAGACACATGTGAAAAGACAGCTTTAGTCCCAAAGGGCTTGTGCTTGGAACAGGACAGTCACAGCAATTCCTGTGGGTGGGGGAGGACAAGTCAGGTTGTGTCTGGGACAGTGGAGGTCTGGGAACAACAACAGGAACCAAACCTGGGGCAGACTCCTCTGCACTCCCTGTAGGGAATAGCCCTGAGAGGAGCTGGCCCAGAAATCCTGGATCAGAGGGCAAAGAAAAGCTTTCCTACAAGTCTCCTACGAGACAGCAATAACCTTTTTCTTCCCAAGGCTTGGAAAGTCTTTCTCCACAAAGTCAAATCTCAGTTCCAGATTTAAATAGATGATTTTTGCATACCATGAGGATTCTGAGAATATTAACTGTGATTTGTGTACCAGTCTGGTTCAGTCTGCACTGGAGCAGGATGGATTCATAAGGGTAAAACTTTTTATGTGCTGGGACTTTGCCTAGTTACCTTTGGGGAGTGATTGAATCACAGGTAAGTCCTGCAAATGCTGCTCATTCTGAAGGCTCATCAAGTGATCCAATCCCAAGTGCACTTTGGTGGGGTTTTAGGATAGATCCTATTAGACAAGGTTGCTTCAGCCATAAGAAAATACACATGAGTTCACATCAGTGCACAAATTGGAAGGTTTCACCAAGGAAAAGAGTAGTTGCAAAGTGTAGGGGACTGCAGAACTTGGTAATTTGGGACTGGTGGCTCATTGTAGCGAGATTTACATGGTGGATATCTAATACTGATTCATTTATGTTGTTCTTCTGCAAGAGGTTATTTAGCTTTGGAGGTTTAAATGAAATAAATCATGGTCACATGAAACTTTCTACCTCACTGAAACGAGAAGAGATAAATGTACTGATTTATTTTGACTTTTTTTCCTGTAGAAAATGTGATCTAAATTGACACATTCCAACATCAAATTTCTATTTTGGCCCAACTGTATTTCTAGCAGGAACTTATTGAGGTGCGCAGGTCTCAGACAGGAACTCACTGCTGACCACCCTCTGGCATGGCCTAAGCTAGCTTTGAAAGTGCTAAGTTCAGGTGGCACTCAGTGAACCCATCACTTCCACCCTCACACCCTTTCCTCTTTTTCCATTAAATTCTCTGGAATGTGTTGTTTTTCTCATCATTCCTCCTGTTTTTTTTTCCCCAACCCTTTACCTTCATGGGTGTGGTCAAAGATTTTTTCCAAGAGGGGGACAAAATGATGGACTAATTCTCTCTCCAGTTTCAAATGAACTACAGCTCTGCAGCTGCAGCTTATGCAGAGGAGGATGATGGTGAAGGATGATGGGTTTGGTGGATTTTGTCCTTGTGTTGGAGAGGTTCTCCTTGACTCTGGGCATGTTACAGCTGTTTTTGGATCATCTGGAGTTTTATCTGCCTGGTGAGCAAAGAGAGGCAGAAGAGTGCCACTGGCACCTGGGAAGACCTCAGCACTGGAGAGGAAAAGGAGCAGGAGCAGGTGAGATGTGGAGCTGCTGCTTTGATCCCTTTGGGTACCTGATGCCTCTCTCCATGTGCTGTGTGTTCATCTCCCCTCTCCAAGGTTCTTTGTTGTGGTTCCAGACTCAACCTGTGCCCCTCATCTGGCCCCAGAGCCAAATTGTCTTTGCCTGCTGCTTCTGCGGGCTGCTGAGGGTCTGAGGTTCAGTGCTGTAGGACAGGAGAATCACTGGCTTGTGTGGCACAAGACATGGCTTGGAGGTGCTCTAGGGCTCTTTGAGGTGGGTCTGATGCTGCCCTGGCACTGAACCATAGAATAGTTTGAGTTGGAAAGGACCTTAAAGCTCCTCTTGGATCCAAACCCTGCCATGGCAGGGACACCTTGCAGTTCCCCAGGCTGCTCCAAGCCACGTCCAACCTGGCCTCAGGCACTTCCAGGGATGGGGCAGCCACAGCTGCTCTGGGAAATGGATTCCAGGGTCTCACCACCCTCATGGTAAAGAATTTTTCCAAATATCAGATCTATATCTGTCTTCTGGCAGTGGGAAGCCATTCCCCCTTGTCCAGGCCCTTGTCCAAAATTGCTCTCTGTAGCCCTCTCAAAGCTCTTTTAGTGCCTTTAAGGTGCTATAAGATCTCTCCAAAACCCATCTTTTCTCTTCCTTTTCTTTTTAAAATCATATCTTTCTCCCTGGCTCGTTCCAAAGGGGCTCTGGAGCATTGCAGACCTGGCACAAATGAAGCAAACATCTGCAAATGTATGAAATGCAACTGCAGCTCTTTATCCAGCTCTGAGCAAGAACAGAAATTCCTCCTAGGGTAAGAGATGGGCAGCAGAGCTCACTAGGGCAATGCCAGTTGAATTTGCTCATGTGGAATGGATAAACCCTGCCATGTGGGTTTTGAAGAATGAAGGAAAGTGGCAGTGAAATGGGGCTCAGACCCCCTGACCTTGGCTGGCTGGCTCCTCAAATGTGTGTGTGAAAGGGGACTGTCCCTTTCCTCAGGCAGTGCAAGTCCAGGTAATAAAAATTACCTTCAACCAAATTTACACAGCAAGTTAGACCTCAATAAATCACATTTTGTTAGCAAATAAACTATTTTCCAAATCGCTGTTTAATTGCCTCATCCCTGCAGAGTATGGTGAAGGAGCACATCTGTGCACCTTGCACCCAAGTCAGCCCAAGAGCACAGATGAGAGAGGAAACCTTTATAGATTTCCCAGACTCCTGGAGCCCACTATGATGATTTTTACCTTTTTGCCTTCGCAGGAACATCTCCAGATCCTTATCTGGCCTGTGTGGGTTCAGTAGATCCTGTTCAAGGTTTTAAACCTGGATGTCAGTGCACTGACCCAAGATTTACCCTCTGTCTCAAACCTTTGGGGACCAAAAAATCAGCCCTGATGTACCTGTGCCCCCCAAGGAAGGTTGGTTCCCTTGCCAGCTTTGAGCAAACAGTCCTGGATGTAACAAATCCTTTTGGACGGGAGTTCCTCACATTCTACCATTTCACAGCAGACAATTTTTTTGGTGATGGGGAAGGAAATAATCACCTGGGGAGTCACCTCGTGCCTGTGTATGAACCCTGGCCCATCAGAGCCTTCCTCAGGAGCAGCCTGGGAGTGGCTGCTGGTAACAGCAGGAAGGTTGTCCTGTTTGCTCTTGGCCACCTCCTCCTGCAGGATGGTTGCACCATTCCCAGGAGACCCCAGCAGAGGCAGAGGACTGCAGTGCTGCCACCCCTGCTCAGCCTCGCTGTGGTGTTTGTAGGATCCTGGATTATCCTGGAGTGCAGCCCTGCTACCCAGCAGCGTTGGGCAACAGCTGGCAGAGCACGGGGATTTCACAACCCTCACTTGCACAAGTCCCTGCTGCTGCAGGGAGTGTTTGTCTGTGAGCAGCGCTGGACAAATTGACATTGCATAACCCCATCCTGTGCTACTTTGGACTCTTTCATTAGATTTGTATGTTTTGTGGGGTTTTTTGGATTTTTTTTTTCTTTTTCTTATCAGTTTTCCTCTTTCTTTTTCTCTGTGTTGCTTCTGTTTGCTTCTACTTAAGCAAACCTGGCACAGCCTAATGGTATCAGCTCCCTGCTGCTCCAGCCTCACACACAGCCCTCCAAACCTGCCCCTTTCCCAAGGCTGCTTCTTTCTGTGCCTGCTGGTCAGCACTTTCAGCTGAGGGGTTTTTTGGGGTGTCTCTGTTTCGCTGTGATTTGGCACACGGGTCTGCAAGGGTCAGTCTGCCACTGATGGATTATTTGGTTCTGTGCTGTGAAAGCTGAACCTGCAAAGGGTCCAAAAACCCATCTGTGCTGCAAGGCAGCTCACGGAGATTTCCTGGGAAAGCCACAAGTGTGAACACAGCCTTGCACTTGGAGGGTTTTGTTGTGTTTTGTTTTTAGGATTTTCACGGCCCTAACGTGGGTCCCACTGGGAGGCTGGGGAGGAAATGGGGAAAACGTTGTCTCACCAAAGCTCTTCCATAGCCTGAGCCACAGCAAGGGAAACAGCAAGTGCCTTTATTGCTGAAATGGCAATGAAGTTGATTTTGGGGCATGAGTAGCCCAGCTGAGGGAAGAGGGATTGAAGCAGAGGACAAATGAGCAGGAAAAGGGATTTTTTAAAAAATGCTGTTTATCACAGAGTTCTAGATTTTCTCTTGGTGCAGAAGACAAGGTATTTACCACACATTTATTGTTCCCAGAGATTCCTGCAGGAGAGGAGCACATCCATACTCATTCATGGGGACAGTCACATACACCTTCTATGTCTGCAATAGCTCCTCATCACAATATTTAAATGCCCTTTCCACTATTGCTGTTAGATCTGGGCGAATAATCCACAATGAATAATGTATCCAATGAATCCCGCCGTCCCTGCTAATTGTGGAATATTCACGAGCAGATGGCAATTCCAGGCAGGTTTTTTCACATTCCTTTTTTCCTCCACTCGGGACAGGGAGGTTTGCTGTAAGTAGGTGATATTTGAAATTCAAGCCGTGTTTCTGAGTCGCCATTGGCCGCTTGTGACATGGGGGTGTCCCTCTCCCCGCATTGGCCGAGCGCACAAAGTACTTTGGATACAAATACATGTGCAAATTTAAAATTCTGTTTCCATGGTTACTCATGCATGCAGCTTTGAACTTCACTTTCCTCCAACGTTTGTGCTGGTGAAACTCATTCAGCCGCAGGTTTGTGGCAAGTGAATACAAAAAGCTGCATGAGACTGTATTTGCATGCCCTGGTACAGATGATTCCTCTCTATAAACTCAGCCTGGATATTCACTGGGCTTTTCTGCCACCTTTTCATGGGTTTCAGCCTACAGGAATGTTCTTTGCCCTGATTATCAGCCCGTATGACTCCAGTTTTAGCATCACAAATACATGTACAGATGGGTGATATCTCTCTCTGCAGGTAGACAAACATCTCGCAGCCAGTTCCGTACCGGGCAAAGCAAAGTGTTTGTTTTTCTGGCAATTGAAATCTCAGTCGGTTTTGCAAAATCAGGTTCTCTTCTGGTTAATCCTGCGTTGTTCAGAAATAACAAGGTATTAGGACACGTTCAACTTTGCTTTGCAGCGGTGATAGAGGGGAGATAAAAAAGGAATCAGCAGGAATAAAATTACATTTTAGTCAGAATTAAAGTCAGGGTAGCTGGAAGGAGCTGAGCTGATGGGAAAGGAGTTGTTTTGCTTTAGCAAAGACGTCAAAGTCAGAGTCAGAGTAAAAAGCTCTAGTGCAGGTGAGTCACGAGAAGGTGTGTCTGTCCCTTTTGAGATCCCAACACATACCTTTACCTGCTGATAAAGGACTACCTGGTCTGCATTATTTTCCCCAATGCATTCCCTTACTGTGAGAAACACTGGCTTTCTAAAATCTTCCCCACCCCTCCCACTCTGGGACAGTTTAATAAATGTTATTTTTGTTTCTCTGGCTATCACGTGTCTTGTGCAATATTTCTGTAGCCTCTGGACAAACATAGGAGAAGAGAGCAAAGGTTAACCACGATTTATGTCTGGCTTTGTGATTGCACTGTGGGAGCAGCGTGGTGGGGCGCACGCCTGGCTGGCCGTGGGTGCCCGCTGTGCTTCCAGCAGCATCCCAGGACACAAAATTGGGATAAAACAGCATCCCTTCCACTGGCAACCAAAACCCGGCCTTTTGTGAGCATGTTCTGCTGTATCTTACATCAACAGCACACCAAGGCATTGACTGCAGGGTCAGGCTGGGTGAAACCCACTGCTGAACCCCTGGGTCCCCCCCGTGCAGAGCTGTGGTTCAGTGTCACTGGATTTAGTCCTGGGTTTAGTCCTGGATTTCGTCCTGCTCCACAGCAACAGGTTGTGGAGAGGGTGAGTGGGGACAGGGAAAGCGCAACGTGCTCCAGGTCTCAGCTGGGGAAGAGATCAAAGCTCTCCTCCCCTCCCGAGCTGAGGGACTGGGAAGGCAGCGGATGTTCAGACAAATATTCGCACCTGGGAATATTCTCATCACGCTCCAGCGCTGGGAAAACACCCCACTGCCCATGCTCAGAGCCTGACCTTTTTAACTATTCAGAGTGCAACACCAAATGGCTTTTAAAGTGCTATCTGCTCTGAAACGGGTGACAAAGCATAACAATGGCCTCTTCTTATTCAGCAGATGTGATCTCCAGCTACTTTGTGCCCAGCTGTGTGTATTCAGGCTCCGAGCTGTTGACTTTAGCAAGAAAATGACTTGCTGCTGCCCTGCAGAGCTTGCCAGGCTGCCCCTTCTGCTGGGTGATGCTCCTTCATCAGCTGCTCTCCCCTCTGTCCTGAGGCAAGGAGATGGAGGGTGCCCCTGAGAGGGAGATTTGTTCTGGAGGGTGTTGGGACGTGTGGATCACCACCACTTTTTGACACCACAAAGCCAAGGGTCTGGTGGTTTGATCCCAGGGAGCACATCTGCTGCGGAGTAGCCAGTGAAGTGCATTCCTGCCTGGGAAGGGGTTGCTGTAACAGAGGGCTTTGGTAAGAGTTGCTGCCAAAAGTGGAGTCAGTTGCCTTGTGGGCTGAAAATCTCTTTAAACTCCCAGTTGCACAATGTGGGTTTCTCAAGACTTTCCCCAAATTACCTCTCTGGCAATAAGGGACAAGTCTGAAAATTTCGATGCAAGAGGAAATTCCCTCTGAGAGCCCAGAGATATTCAGAGGAAAGAGAGTGCTCAGCTCGATGCTTGCACTGCTGCTGTCTCGTCGCTGGCAGATGGTGGAGCAGCTCTGCCCTTTGGCCAGGATGGCAGGGGAAGCAAGTCCTTGGCCTGGGATGTGCCAGGAGCAGAGCAGGAAGAAAAGGAGGAGAGCTTGGAGCATCCCTGTGATGTGTCCTCCTTCCCCTGTGCTGGCATCACCTGGTGCAGGGGGACAACAGCTTCTCCCCATTTCTCCAGGAGCATTCCCTCCAATTCCGCCTGCCCAAAGGGAGCCACTGGGGCTCTCCCTCCTCTTCCTCCATCCCAGGGGCCGAAGGCACCGGTCCCTCAGCGCTGCCTTTGTTTCAGGAGGCACTGGCAGCCCTGGCTCTTTCTTCTGGGGGCTGCGGGAGGAGGGGCTGCAGCAGGAGCAGATGGTCCCTGTTGGAGGGTTCGGGGCCTCTTTGCCAGCAGGTTGAGGGGGGGATCCCCTTTCACCACTCGGCTGGGGGAGGGCTGGCTGCCTCTCACATGGTCAGTTCCCAGCTGAGTGCCTCTATGGGATTACGCTGCTATTCATCTAATTGGAATTGTATTTGGAGCAAGGAGACAGTATCTCTTTCCTCGGAAGATCCATTATGCATAAACCGCTCACAAAGGCATCCTCCTGCCGGGGAGAGGGGGTGTCCGGGTGGCCACGGCCCTGCCCGAGCTCCCACTCTGCAGGAAGCAGCCCTGACCCCTCCTGCTGCTCCATCCTCTCACCCCTCACACCCCAAAAGGGCTCTTTAGGGGCTTCCTGCCCTCCCCTTGCATCCTGCTCTGCTCACTGGCAGCACCTGGAGCTCAGCCTGCCTCCCCAGCGGGGCTCTCCACACCCCTGGGATGCTGGGTTCCTTGTCCCCCCATCACAGCACAGCTCAGTGCCTGGGGACTGTGAGGAAAACTGCAGCACCACGCTGGGCTGCCTGTCTGGAGTCACTGGATGCACCCTGCAGGGGACACCCCTCCTGAGCATGTGGCAGACCAGGTGCTTTCACAGTCAAATGTCCCTCAGCACATATAAACCCACGGGGGCACAGAGAATCTGGAGATCAGTGCCACTTTCTAACTGGAGAATGAGAAGGGTAAAAAAAAAATATCCCACCCCACCCACAAATGGGTTTATGGCTGAAATCACCTTGCACACACCCTCCTGGAAGAGCTGCCAGAGTTCATGTGCTATCAGCTCATGCTTGCAGATAAGGAGACCCATTTCTCTAAGTTCTACGGGAGCAGGAGAACTTCTAGATGAAATAGGAAAATCTTTAATGAAAAAAAAAAAAATCAAGATGATTGCCCTTGCCAGGAGCTGTGTGAGCACCTGACATGAGGCAAAGAGCAAAGCTCTTTGGCAGGGAAAGAGAGCTGTCCTGATGAGACCCTTCGCATGGCTGGGGCCAGGGGAGCAGGGGCCAGGGTGGGATCTGATTGTGACAACCCCCTCTGAAATCTCCAAACGCTGGGAGTGGAGCAGGGAATGGTCCCTTGGCTGCACAGGGGCTGTTGTGTGAGCCCAGCCTGCTGAGCTCATTTGCAAACATAATCTCTTGGAGAACAGCTCATGGAGGGTGCCAGAGGCTCTGCTTGCAGCCCAGGAATGCTGTCCTGTCTGCTCTGGGCTTGTCCTGTCAGCTGTGGATTTGCAACCCAGGCTGGCTTGCTGGACCAGCTCTGGCAGCTCTGGCTCAGTCTGGAGGTGTGGGAGCTGCTCAGGCACTCAGTGGCTCCATGAGCAGCAGCTGCTGGTGGCACAGACACGTCCCTGTGATGGCCCAGGTGGGGCCTGTGCTGCTCAGACCAGCAGAGATGCCCCAGCTGTGCTACAGGAGCACTGGGCCAGGTGGGGTTTAAAGGAGAGCTTGGCTTAAGGAGCTCCTTTGTTAGTTTGGGGACACCAGCCCTGGAGATCCACCACCTTCCTCTGGGTGAGTCCTGTGTCTCCACTGAGAAGCAGAAAGGAGGATAAGAGACCCCCTGACCTCTGTGCCAGCCCTGAGGACACAGGGGATGGAGGGTGCAGTCTCTGCAGCTCTGAGCTGCTCTCTGCTCTCCTCATGGGGCGGCTGGAGTTGGGCCACTGATGACTGTCGCTCTTCTGTCCTTAAAAAGCTGGAGGGGAGGACCACGATGTCCTTCCATGAGCCTCAATCTCCACATGCATCCTGTAGGACAGCTCCTTTCTTACAGCCCATCCCTGCCAGTGAACACCCTTCCTCTGCAGATATTCCAACCCACCCTCCTATCACGTGTTAGAGCCATGGAATCACAGGCTGCTTTGGATTGGAGGCACCTTAAAGCTCATCTCATTCCACACCCTGCCATGGGAAGGGGCACCTTCCACAATCCCAGGCTGCTCCAAGCCCCGTCCAACCTGTCCTTGGACACTTCCAGGGATCCATGGAATTGGCCTTCTCAGGGCAGCCTGTGCCAGGGCCCCACCACCCTCACAGGGAAGAACTTCTCCCCAATATCAAACCTAACCCTACCCTTCTTCAGCCTAAGGCCATCTCCCCTTTTCTGTATCCTCCTAATCCTCTCTTCTGTGCTGGTTTTGCAAACCTAAACCATTACACCTTCTCACAGGAGAGTCCCTAGAGCTGCTTGGCTTCATGTGGCACCTCCATGGCTTCAGGGGGCACCTCATTCCTTTCCCTTCTGCTCAGGGGTGTTCCAGACTGTGTGTGCAGTCCCCAGTGCATCCTCCTTTCACCTCCCAGCCAAGAACAACCTTCCTGTGAGGCTCCTCGTGGGGTTCAGGCCAGGAGAGAGAGACCTGCAGAGCACAGGGCCCAGCAGTGTCTGAGCAGTGCTGCTGAGGGATAAGATATGAGTGACTCTGCTCCTGGGCTGCTGGAGCCCCTTTCCAGCAGGAAAAACATTGCTCCAGCATGGTACTTTCTTCAGATTCCTTTGTGAAAACATTCCTTTCCTTGAAAACATTTGTGGTCTCCCTCAGCCTGTTCTGGTCTCTCCTTTCTTTGCAGCTTCATTTTTCGTTGGTCGTTTTTGGAAGTGCTCTCCCATGTGGCTGAGTTTTGATCCTCCTTGATCCACCTGGGTCTTCTGCTTTTGGCTTTGTGTGTAGGAACACTTAAGAGCTTTGTTGGGAGAGGCTGGAATAATCCTGAGCATGGATATATTATCCAGCCTGCAGGAAGAGCATCACCGACAGACAGAGAAGTCATTGTCCCATTCCACTCTGCATTTGTCAGGCCACACCTGGAATAACGTGCACAGTTATGGCCTCTGCTACACAAAGAGAAGTGGATGGAGTGAGAGAAGGACCACAAAGATGATCCAAGGGCTGGGAAGTTGAGGAAAGGCTGAGCCACCTGGGTTTGTTCAGCCTTGAGAAAAAAAGGCCTAGGAGAGACCTTTTCACCATTTTACAGTGTTTAAAGAGTGGCTACAAAGAAGGTGGAGACTCCCTTCTTAGCAGGAGCCACATGGCAAAGATGAGGGGCAATAGGTGCAAATTACTCTGATGAGATATATGAGGAGAATTTCTCACAAGGAAAATAATCTCCACAGGGAAATGGTAAATTCCCCAGTGCTGGAGACTTTCAAGATTCAGCTGGACAGGGTGTTGGGCCATCTTGTCTAGTCCTTGATTTTTGCCAAGGATCAAAGATGATCCTTGAGGTCCTTCTAAGCTGGTTTTCTATGATTCTGTGATATCAGACAGGAGAGGAGATGTCACACAGAAAGAGCCTCATCTACAGGCTGTATATGAGCTTTCAGAGCCTTTCCTGGATCTAAGAGTTGTGTCAGATCTCATCCTTTTTAAACAAACCAGATCTTCTCTGTCTGTGCACATATCCAACTGAACATGGAGTTTCAAAGCTGCAGGGCTCCAACAAAATATAGCAAAGAAAACGTGGGACTATTTCAGGAATTCACTGAACTGGTGCAAGGAATGATTGCAAAGGAAATGTCCTGGTGAACAAGACAGTTCTGTGGTACACTCAGTGCCCCCCATCATTCTGCAAAGAGAATTAATTGCTAAATTCATCTTTTAATGGTGATGACAGGGTTTTCTGAGGAGCTGGAAAGAGGGAAGTGTGTTGTAGCTGTCCATGTGTGAAACAATGCAATGAGAGACCCAAACCTGCTGTGCTTTCAGGAGTCTCTGTAATGTTTGTGTCAGCAATTTGGAATCCAGCTCAGGCTGTGGAGATTTGTAACAAAAACTTAAAATTGCCCTGACTGGAGATGTCTGGGTGTGAAAGCAGCAGGAGAAACAGCGAGGGGAAGGGTTAAAGGAATGGCATGTGCTGATCTGCCTGATCAGCAGGTCAGGAGAGCAGAGCAATTGGCCTGAGCTTCTCAGGACAACAGGAGCAGTAAAACAAAGGACAGCCTAAAACAAAGGAGAGATCACACCCCAAAGGAGCCCAACCAGCTGAGTAAATCATGCTCCTCATGACTCACAGGCAGGACTGAGTGAAGAGCCAAAAGACCACAATCATGTCTGTTCCCACAGAACATGTGCCTGAGAACCAGGGCACCCACCTGAGCAGAATCCACCATGGTGGATGAGGAACTGGGAGCTGGTGTCTCTCCTTTCCCATGTCACCACCTGCCCAGGCTGCCTGGACACACAGCTCTTGTATGTGAACATGAAAGAACGCTGGGTGAAACCCTAGGAGAGAGCCAGTGAGCTGAATCACCTTGGTCAAAAATGAAATCCACTCTTGAGGTGATCCTGGGTTGAGTTTCCTGCTGCAGCTGCAATTTTGGCATTCTGCAGTGAGTTCCAGGGCTATTTCTCATTGTGGCTGTTTGTGTTTGTGTTCCTGCAGGAGGCAGGTGACAGCTCTGGCCCTGTGGATGCTGCTGGGCTCTGACTTGAGGGAGGCAGACACGGTTTGGATCATAACCCTGGGCACAGGTAGGGTGCACCAGGGGTTAGTAGTGGTACAGCAAAACCCAAAGGCTTTGCAATGCTCACACCTGTGCACAGGACAGGTCCTTACGCCGGGGTCAGCTCTGCAGTGCTGGGCTGGCTCTGGGCAGCCACAATCCCAGCCAGGTCCTCCAGCAGCTCAGGGACCGTGGCAGGTTGCAAGGGACTTTTGCAGGGAAGGTGTTTTCCCATGGGTTCTCTGGGCAGAGGCATTAACAGATACCCTGTGGGCACATAGATGAAGTGGTTTGTGGCCAGTTTCAGCTGGCCAGGGCTTCCTGTAATAAAACTGTGTATTTGCATGGCTAAGCCAGAATGTGGCTGTGTGCCTGACCCTTCTGCCAGCATGGGGCTGGGGTCTCTTCTGTGCTCTGGGGATGCTCCACTGAGCCAATCCACCTGCAGCATCACTCTGCTCTCACTGGTGGGGTGCAGCAGGCTGGGGGTTTGCAGGGAACTTCCCTCCTTCACCCCTTTGATGTCTCTGCTGGGGTAACTGGTGCACCTCTGTGCCCTCTTTACTCTGAGAAAGCCCTCACCCACCTGCAACCTCCCTGCATCTTTACTCTCTTTATAGTTATATATATATAAAATGTTATAGTAATTATGTGGATGCTACTGTTTGGACTGTTTAACCCAGACTTGTCTGGACTCCCTGGCTCTGATGGTATGAACCAGATAATGTGTGGTTTACTTACACATCGGTAGCCTCCACATCAAAAAAAGGAGTTTCAGTTTCCTGCTGGGTCCTAAACACAGCTCAGTGACAGTTTAAAGAGTGCACAAATATGGTTCTGTTTTTCTAAATGCACCTGCCTCAACTTGGAGTGACACAGCAGGCACAGAAAAATATTTGGCAGCAGATGTGCCCTCACTGTCCTCTTCCTGTGATGAAAACGATCTCTTTATTATGTATTTATTTAATATTTTGTGTTCTAAGGCTTGAAGTAGGGGAAAGAGCAATAGCAGCACCAGCAGTGCTATTGCACTGAGCCAGGCAATCCCTCTCTGCCAGTGGAGGGGAGATGAATCCTGACAAGTGCTTGGAGCTTTTGAAACCCAGCTCTTTTTTTTTGAAAGCGTGGCATGGCCAACAGCATCAATGTCCTTCTGTGGCTGCTGGAATCTTCTCCATCCCATGGACAACATCCCCAGGTGCTGGGCCCTGCCTTCTCACTGAGGGTACCTTGCTGTGGGTGTTCTTACCAGTACAGCTGTACCTTTTCTACTCAGCTGGGCCATACAGGCAGCACCTCTCACCCCAGTGTCACCTCACAGCCCTCTACTGCCCAGATGCCCTTCCAGTGCTGCTGTCACATAGTTCCAGTGTCCAAACCCCCCTCAGACATGAGAGGGTCTCTGCCTCCCACCCAACACTGCATTCACCCCCAGGTGCCCGGGCCAGCAGCTTCCAGGGGTGTTTGTGCACCAAGGGTGCTGCTGGATTTTGCTTTGTGCCATGGGTGCCCCACTGACAGCCACAAGCTGCTGAGAGCAATGCCATCTTCTGATGACACAGGGCTTGACCTTGTGTGGTCTGTCAGGTGCTGAACAGCTCCTGTGCTCTGCTCTGGGCAGCCTGGTTGGACTCCTGCCTCCCTGGGAGATGTGGATGCTCTCCAGCCATGGGCTGAGCGGTTCCACCTGTGCTGGCCACTGGCCAGTGATGTTCCCCTTTTCTGTTGATGACTTGCAGAGACACAGGAAAATAATTTGCCACTTCCTGGCTTGGTCTTCCCCTTTCCTTTTCACTGTGCAGTTCTGAGATTTACTTGCCTAGGAGAGCTGAGCAAGACAAATATTCCCTCCCCAGTGAGAGAAAGGAAGGAGTAAATCAAACCCATCGCAGCAGCAGCTGCAGTGAGGGGCACTGTGATCAGCAGGGATAGTTTATCCCAGTGAGGATGATACAAAATGCAGGTATTTTACACTTTGGACCTTGGGCTCTCAGTGACTGAAGTTCTACATCTCCAGCCAGAAATGGTCCAGAGGGTCACTGGTGGCCCCAGGCAGTGGCAGATCACCAGACCAGGCAATGTGAGATGATGGTGGTGGGGAAGGCACGGCCCACTGCCTCTCCCTGTGAAACCAGAGGACTCTGTGAGCCCCAACCAGCTGGGAACTATCCTGGATCACTTGCTGCTGGATGCTGTGTTGTGGCCTGAAGAGCTTGTCCATGTCTGCATCCCCTGGAATGGGAATCACTGGGTGCCAGCCAGCATCTCTGGGCCTCTCAGGTGTTGCCAGTTCAGTTCCTTAGGCTCAAAGGAGATGCAAACTGTTTTGTTTTCACCTGCTGCTATTACCCTCTGATTAAAAACATGTGGTTTATTAGTTTCATTTTTACACAGTGCTCAGATGTCTCTGCAGTTTCATACCCTCTGCAGACAGAACTAACTGAAAAATACTGGAACCAGGAGGTGCACAGGAGCAAGTTCCTGTGGGCTCTGCACATCTTAGAATCAGAGTATAGAAGCACTTAGGTTGGAAAAGACTTTTAGGATCCAGCCATTAACCAAAACTCGTTGTTCTCAGCCACTATGCCAGCTATGGTCTGGCTTTTTTTACCTGGAGGTGATGCCTTTTAAGCTCTTGCTGTAGTTTATTTTACTTGGAAGGACAGGATCTGAAGGATGAAGGTTTTGGCCAGTGTCAGATCTGACTGCTCAGCATCGTGGCACAGAACTTTTCTGTCCAGCTCCAGCTGCTCAGTGCCTCCTTTGTCCTGGGTCAAGACTTGGAACTGTTTAAAATCTCCCTGTGGAACCCCAGTGTGGAGGTGGGGAATGAAAGCTCAGTGTGGGAGCTGGCAGGCTGTAGCTGAAGACCTGACACCCCCGTTGTTGCAGCTCCCTCTCTGCTTTGTTTTGAATTAAGCCAGACAAGGGCACCTAGCGCAGGGCTCAGCACAGACACTGCTCCCGGGGACAGCTCTCCTGCTGGAATATCTGGGTTGCAGAACACAGCCAGCACAGAGTTGGAGGGGTCCCAGCAGCCAGGATGGAGAGTTACCCTGCAAGGGACATCAAAACCGAGGCAGCAGTCACGGTGTCTCAGACTAGAGGGTAACCTTGCCAGGGGAATTTCTGGAGGATCTCTGCAGTGGATGCAGGGAAGTTAAGTGGGTTTCTGGGGTATCTGGGTATCTTGGCCTGTTTTTCCTTTACCCCTGACCTGTGAAGTGAATGCAGAAATGATTGTAGGCTGCAAGTGGAAAATGCAATGGGAAGAGGTCAACAAAGGGGGATCCAAGGAGAATGAAGTGGAGCCAGCAGGAGGAGCAGGAAATGGGGGCAGTGGGGGATGCCACCAACGTGGCCCTTCAGTGAGGGCTCTCCTGGCACCATCAGTGCTCATTCTGCCCCACAGCACCGTGCACTGCCCAGCCAGTGTCAGGAAAATTAACCCACAAACACCAGAGGTTTATGTTCAGAAAGCAGCCAGAGGAGTCCTGTAACTTTATTTGAATAAAGGGAGAGGCCATGGGGCATTTCCCCTGGGCTCTCAAATTATTAGAGGACACAGCCTCCTTTTTATCCCAATTTCCCAGCTGCATGTCCTGCTTTCTTTCCTCATTGCTTGAGGTACTTGAAAGGTACAGACTTCTCCAATCACCTAATACAGACCTCCTTCTAATGTATATCCCTCCATCTCCATCATCTCCATCATCTCCATCTCATCTCCATCTCCATCTCCATCATCTCCATGTCCATCTCCATCATGCCCATCTCCATCATGTCCATCTCCATCATGTCCATCTCCATCATGTCCATCTCCTTCTCCTTCTCCTTCTCCTTCTCCTTCTCCTTCTCCTTCTCCTTCTCCTTCTCCTTCTCCTTCTCCTTGTGCCAATCATTCCCATGGAATTTATGGTTCTTCCCATCATTTCTTTCATCTCTCAGTATCCAGTTTTACTTATCAGCAGACCCACAGTTTGTTTGTAAAGACAAATCCATCGTTCCTTTTGTGAGACACGGGAGGAAAACGGCAGCAGGAACGTTCCCTTCCCTCATTGCTTCCTCCTTGTGCCTCAGCTTTCTAAATTTTCCTTGTCCCCATTGGAACCACCTCGGTTCAGAGCTCCTGTGGGCTGTGTCCAACTCTGAGAGCAGGAGCTGGAACCAGCCCTGCAGAGCCAGGGCTTCCAGAGAACCAGCAGGGGAAAGACCACAGACTGTATTGGCATCAGCCAAAAAGAGGAGACAAGGAAATCCCGTGAGTCACCAAAGCCTCTGCAGGCCAGAATCCATCCGTGTGCCTCTTGAATCCTTCTCCTTATCTTGCCCATCCTCATTCCTTTTGCTGACTTGTTTTTTCAGGAGGCCTTGCCAAGTGATTTAGACAAGAAATTAGCAGCTGATTTTCACTAGCTCTCACTTCCCATCCCATAGTTCATGAGTATCTGAAGCCCTTTTCTACTTGAATTAGGGCAAATTGTTGAAAATGTCATTGAAGAGGCCATTTAAAGAAGGATTTGGTTTGCTTTGAATTAACATAAACATTTCATTTGAATAATTTATAAATATTTTATCTCTTCCAGCCTTTTAAAGAAATCTTTTAAATTATAAATTGCCAGAAAGGTCTAAATGAAAAGTGATTTTTTTTGACTATTGAATGGTTTAGTTTCTTAGGACAATGGGTTGTTAAAAAAAAAAATATTTTGAGTGAGGCTTGGGTTGTTGCCCTCCAGCAACTGCAATTTCTGTTCATTTGAAACAACAAATTTCAGAGGAAATAAAAAAAAAATCTCCTTGTGTGTAAATGCTCCTGCTTGCCCATGGCACAGGGACAGCTCTGGGTAATGCCAGCAGCACTTCCAGCTGAGTGAGGACACAGCCCCACAGGGAGGGGACCCTCCAAGAGACAAAGGAGCCCCACTAAGAGACAAAACTTTATTGTTTGGACGTCAAAAAGGGGTTTGGATTCTTTTAGGAGACTTCACCAGGAGCATGAGATAATGCAACTTCCACTGGAGACCTGAGGTGTTTCCAAATCCAACAAACAGGCACCAAAACCCATCCCAGGTTAAAGCAGGGCCATGCCAGCTCCAGGATTTCTGTGATATTCTGTCCATTCTGTCTCCAAGACAGCCTTCCATGTTCCAGGCATCATTTTGCTTTTTGATTTTGATGGTTAAGTGCATCACACAGGAGAACCTGAGCTTGTCACTCCTGTGACTGCTTTCCCTGGCTTGCAGCCAGCCCAGCCTCCCTGGCACTCAGGGAATGCCCCAACTACTCCTCTCCATGGTAAAGTATCTCAGCAGCTCTGCTTTTGTCAAAGGGAATAAATGGGAATAAATAAATAAATGGGAAAGGGAGCAGTGCCACGATGGGCAGACTGGGAGCTGCCTCTGTGCTGAGGGTGAGAGTTTAACCCTTCACTTGGCAGGAGGGAGGATGGTGCTGGGCTTCTGCAGACAGCTCCCAGTGTCTCCAGCGTCCTCTGTGGTGCAGCTTTGCCTGTACTCCAGTCTTGGCTTGGCTTGTGTGGCCACAACCCCAAATGGAAGAGATGCAGTTTTCCCTGTGGGTCTGAGAACAGACCTCGGTGTTGACTACTGAATATCAGAGCACCATCCTTCCTGCCTTATTCTTGTATTGCATCTTTTCCCTCTCTGTGGTCATTTCTTGGTTCTAGCTGCTCATCCCAGCAGCAGGACACTGTTTCTGTGGGGATCCAAACCTTCCCATTGTGCCTGTGGTGTTCCTGTTGCAGCTCTCTGCTCCCCTGGGGATGAGCTCACAGTGGTCAGGGAGTTCTGCCACTGCTTCTCTGTCTCAACAGCATCTCCAGCTGCAGAAATCCTGCATTTGGTCCTCACAACTGCTCTTGCTAAATACCAACAGGAGAAAATGAGACCAACAGCTGCAGGAGTCAAGGAGGGCTGAGGCAAAGGCAGAGCACAGCCACACAGTGTCCTGGCAGTGAAAGCTGCACATCCCACAGGACATGAGATCCATCTGCCAAAGGGTGGCTCTCCTTGAGTTTTGGGAGCCTCCCCACACAGGCAGTGTGGGACACAGTCCATCTCTCCCCCTCTGGGTACCTCCTCCTGCTCTGGTCAGCAGTGCATGTGCCCCACAAGAGTTCGAGCAACCCCTGAGATACCAGCCCTGGAGATTCCTGCACTTCGTGACCTCCCTGCCCATCTTGTCTTGGCTGTTTTGTGGTTCAGGGGTGACTCAGACAGTCCCTCTGGGCTTTTTTTCATCCAGGATGGGACTGCCACAACTTTAATTAGCACAAAACATCCTGACACGTTGGAGTCTTTGAAAAGGAACATGGCCAAAAGGGGAGACAACGTGGGCAGTTAGGCAGGACACCCAGTTTTGCACCCCTGGTTGGAAGCTGGATCCTCACAATGAGGACCCCTAAAAGATGTTTGGCTCCTGTAAACACACAGGATTGTTTTTTTTTTTAACTGGGTCCAGTCCCAGACACTCTGTCTTTTGGGTTTGGGTGAGGCTAGAACCAGGAGGTTGTGATTAATGCTCCCCACCACAGCCAACACAGGTTCATGGCTCTTTCTCCAAGGCTCTGCTCTCCTCTGGCTGAACTTAGACCCACACAGGACTAATGCCACAGAGTATTCAATTCTCTTATCAGCCAAACAGAGATGTAGTTTACAGGAGTATAATGACCTCAGAGAGATCTGCTGAGGAAAAACAAATGGGCTGTGCCCATTTTCTACTTCCGTAAAAAGCCTGCCCAGGATGGCTTCCTTGTTTTTCACATTTGATTTGTCAGGAAGGTCACATCTGACATTTTTTGGGTTTCCTGTAGGACTTGTTAGAAGCCCCACATGCAGAAAATGAGCTTCATCTGACCCTCACTACGAGCATTGAAACTTCAGAGGACTAACCTTTCCTCCCAGCTGTTTGTTTAGTTATTGAGTGAAGCAAACAACAGTGACTGACATGTTTAACCATTTTGTCACAACTCAAGCAATAGGACTACGTTTTCTTGGTGCATCTGGTGCTACAAAACCACCTGCTCTTTTTCATCCAAGAATTCAGAAAGTTAGACCTACAAGATCTGACTTTCTGATGTGGAAGAAAAACAAACAAGCTTCTAGTTCCCCCCTCAGGAGAACAAATGGGTTTTTATTATTTCAGTGTGGCCCCCTGCCCAGCTCAAGATTGGATATCCAGAATTAGCATTTTAAAAAACATCCCAAGCATGGATTTTGCAATCTTGTAATAGCACTGCAATCCCTACTAAGAAGGAAAAGCAACAAGTGGAAAGTCTTTTACCATCACTTATGCCAACTCCTTCCTTTCTAGTCTTCTTCCTGTCTAGCCTGTGCTTGGCACTTCCCCAGGAAGAGATTTTGGGGAAGATAGGGAGATATCTGCACCCACACCATGAGGCAGCTCTGTTACTTCCTTTCTTCATCTCCTGCAGCTGGAGAGGACTGAGCTCCTCTCCAGGATCAGGCTGTGCCCACAGCAGGTGGATCAGGCTGAGGTGGGGAACAAGGCAAGGAGAAGAGATGCCTCATGTTTAGGATGTGGAAGGAAGGGCAAAGAGCAGTGGTTTTACAGGCAGGGAGAACAGCGTTGGATAAGCACAGGCACAGGGAATCTGAGAATTGTGAGGAGCAATGTGGTCTCTCCTGGGATGCTGCAGCAATTTAGAGACGCTGCAGATCCCTGAAGAAGATCATCTGTACTCAAGAACAAAGCATCCCAGGCTCTGAACAGAGAAATGGGGAAGATTTTCACTTGGCAGGTGAAAATCCATTTGGTGTGACCTGAAACCAGGCTGGGGTCCTTGGGTCAGAGTTTGCACATGCAGCTCTGTCTGCTCCTCAGCCTGTCAGCTCAGCCTCATGGACAATGTTGGGGCTTGGGCAGCTTTGAGAAGGGTCCCAGCGAGTCCTGAACCTCCTGCTCGGACCTCCCAGTCCCTTCCAGTGTGAGCTGTGGGAGTGACTTGCAGAAAGCTCCTGGAGGAAGGCTGGCACCAGCATTTGGCACAACACTGTTCCTTGTTTTGCTGTAGGACTGTGCCAGTGCCCAGATAAGAGCACTGATTGCTCAGTTCTGTGCCTTTGTGCTCAGGGCATGTCCCTGGAGCCTGCTGGCTGCATCCTCCCTGCACCCACAGTCCAGAGATAAGTGCAAGGTGATGCCATTCGTTTGCTGGGTAGATGCTGCCGTGCCCTCGCCTCGGGCTGCCTGGTAAATCCCAGAGAGGGGAGGAACTGAAGCAAGACAGATCCCAGCAGGCTCTGGACCATTTCTGTACTCAGTCAATGCACTCAACAGTGTCCCACCTCTTTCTCTGGCACCTGAGTCCTGACTCTATTCAACTCCCACATCCTGCAAAATTGTGAATATGCTCAGGTTGTGTGTATTTGTGTGTGTATGCAAAGGTTATTTCATCTTTGGTGGGATACCTTTCTTTTTCCCTGGTGGTTTTCCACAAAAAGCTTCCCAAGAGGTGTCATAATGCCATTTCCAAAATGCCTTTGGGACAGATTTGCAAAGCACAAAGCCCAGGTGTCAGCAAGCTGTCCCTGTCCCTTTAATGCTCACAATGTCACAATGCTGGAGCTGAGTCACAGCCACCTCCCAAGGAATCGATGACCTGAAAGGTGTCCTCAATCCATCAGATCCCCTGAATTAAGTCCTGCAAAACGAGACCAGTAACAAGGCCAAGGAAGGGACACGATGTTGTGCAAATATTACAGACTTATCTACTTATCTGGATTATGCAACAGGCCTAGAAGTGCTTCCATCCTGTGAACTCCTTTAATGTGTCTCCTGAGCTTGCAGGAGGTGTTACAACACTTTGGCTCGCTCTGCTCCAAGGTTGAGGCATGTGCTGGGGAAATTCTTGACTTACCTGCTGGCTCCTGGACAGATGCCATCAGCACCTCTTGCTTAACCCAGCACTCGCTCATGGGTCAGCCTGACTTTCCTGCTCCCTGAGCACCGAGGCAGGGAGCAGAAGCTGGGCTTTCAGGAGAGGGCTGGGACACCCCTGACCTCTTCTGATGGTGGCAGGAGGATAGGACCACAAAGTCATTTTTGTCTCTCAGCTCCCCAGGTGCCTGTTGTTATTCTTGTTCAGAGAACTCATGTCTCTTGTTCCTTACCCGGTCTCGCCTCCCTTTCTCCTTGCCCTGGATTGGTGTTCTTACCACCTACCTCATTGCAGGGGTTCGAGCTTCCCTCTGTGTCAACTGGTTTCCCCTCCTGTTTCTCTTTTTGGGGTCGAATTTACTAAACACCTGGGAGAATGCTCTGCTTCTTGAACTCAGAATCTGCAAAAGAATCACCAGAAGTTCAGTTTTTACCAAGATATACAATTTAACTAAGTATTTAATTTCCATTACAACCCACAAACTTTAACTGAGTATTCAGCTTTCATTAAAGCTCACAACCTTTTAAATAATTTTTTTTCCAAATACTATTCTCGTTTATAACACCTGTCTAACCATGTCTAACCATCAGTGAGCTGAGCAGAACGGCTGTCCATGGATCAGGAGCTGTCAGCTCTGGAGCATTAAGGCCAGCAAAGCCATTTATGTCACACAGCATAAATGGCACAGGCCCACAGCCAGCTCTGCCTGGTTGCCTCTTGAAAGGCAAGAAAAAGGACTGAGCTATCAGAAATAACCCCAAATTCCCCTTTCCCAGAACATCCATAAGAAGGGAGGGTGTGATAATGTGAGTGCCACAGGGACATGGCCTGATGCAGCATTTGGGGGTGGGAAGGCTGGACCCATGCAGGTGTCTGGAGCTGTCCTGTCCCTTTTCCTGATGGGGCAGAGCAACTTTCAGATTTCACCTGTATGAAATGATTTGCCTCTCTCTGTGTGCACGGCACGGTGCGCTCCCAGCCACGCTGACATTTTGTCCTGGTGTGGTTTGTCCCCTCTGGCAGGCACCAGGCAGTCCTGGGATGATCTCCTGGAATGTGGCTGTGATAAAAACCCTGCTGTCCATCCCCTGATCCACCCTGCATCCCTCCCCGTGCAGTGCCTCTCTCCCTGGAGATGCCTGCAGAGAGGTTTGTTTGTTTTTTAGTTTTGGGGTTTTCTGTCTAATGAGGAATTACCTCATAATGTGAGGGTAGTTTGTAGTTTATACCTTCTTTACTTTAAACAGGGCTGTCGGAATGGGCCCAGCCAGCCCCCCTGGTGCTATCTGCATTTTGGAAATGCATTTAAAGCAGCAGCACAAAGCCTGCACGAATCCTGGCGCAAGAAAAGAGGATTTGGTGGGGCTTGCCCTGCTGCCACCATGGGCTGTTGCAAGGCTGTGGCAGGAGCTCTCAGGTCCCAGTGAGGTGCCTTTCCCCTGGGGCTGCAGGATGGGGTGACACTGCCTCAGTTTCCCTTCCCCTGACAGACCCCGGACAAGGAACACCACGGTTTTTGGGGTATTTTAAGCATATTAAGAGATCAGCCTTGAGCATTTTGTCTCAACTCCATCAGAGGAGCAGGCTAAGCGAGTACAGAGCACATTCAAAGTAGAAGGATCAATATTTAAATAGGAAACATGTCTGTGAGGATGAAAGGGAATTTTCTAAAACTCCATCTTGACAGCGTGGAGAACTGGCATTTCTCTTCTTTCTCCTCCAACAGGAAGCACCCTGGGAGCTGAGGCTTTCTTCCAGCTGCTTCTCAGCCAGCTCCACACTGTTGTGTGTGCCATGAAGCACACACACATAAATAATAATAAATTTTAAAAAATTATAATTATATTTATTATATGATATATGATATATGATATAAGATATATGATGTATAATAGATAATATATAATAGATAATAGATCTTATAGAATATAGAATACATAATAGATATTATACAATATATAATAGATATGATATAATATATACTAGATAATAGATATTATAAAATCTAGAATATACAATATATAATGTAGAATATACAATATACAATGTATAATGTATATAATATATAAAATAAAATATATAATATTTTATATAATAATATAAAATACATAATATTATATAATAATATAATATAATATACTAATATATGTAATTATATATTATATGTATAATTATTTATATTATATTATATTATATTATGTTATGTTATGTTATATTATATTATATTATATTATATTATATTATATTATACTATACTATATTATATTATATAATATAATATTATATTATATTATTTACATAGTAGAAATATTATATCTATTTATATTTAAATATACATATTATATATTTTATTAACAATAATAAAAAATAATTTTGAAAAAAATGACACATTGTCCTGAAAAACAAAAGCGTTCAATAGTCCCAAAAAAAAAATCACTTTTCATTTCTGGTGGGGACTGGAGGTGGGCAGGTGGTGAGGATTTAAACTGGTTTGCACTGGACATTGTGCCTGCAAATGTGAGGAAGACTCATATCCTGCAGTGGGACCCCAATTCCTCCCCTGCAGACACAAAGAGTGTGCCCTTATCTCTGATACACTAAATTTCATATAACACCATGAAAACAACTGTTAAAGTTAAATAAAAGAACTAAGAGTACAATGTGTAAATTAAAGAGTTTTCTTAAGTCACTGAGTGAGAAAGTTAAACTTTGAGATTTAAGCTAGTTTAAAAAATAAAAAGCAAAATAAAAGAATTAGGGTGTTGTCTCTTTTCCTTCTTTCTTCATCTTCTTCTAAAAGTTTTTGAGTAGTAATAAGTGATTAGATAAAAAATGCTGCAGTGCAACACACAAGTATTAAGTCATTAAGACACTAAGAAAAATAATTTACTTGACATTTGTTAATTGAGCAAAAAAACATATAAAAAACCTTGAAAAAGATCTTTATTAACCATTTTACACCTTTTACTAAACACCTTTTATTTTACTTTACACCTTTTATTAAACATTTTACATCTTAATACACGTAACTCCTTATACCTTGGATACATGTAATAGAGATTAAAAAAAAAACAACAACCAAGTCCAAACAAGAAAAATCTACCTCTCTCTCATCAATGTCAATCCAAAAGAGAAAAAACCCAACCACAAATGTCCTATCAACACAATAACGACACAGATTCCATCACTTTCCCCTATCCAAAGTGGCACTCCCAGCTTCTCTGTGGGAAGACAAATCTCCCATTTGTATGGATTTTTTACCCCTACAAGTGCTTTTTTTTAACCCCCTTTTTTTTTTTTTTCCATGAGTTCATTTTTTACCCCATTCCCCTGTGCTCTGCATCTCTCCTTCCACCTCCATCCTGCTCTGAGACTGCCCCAAATGCCAAATCTGCCCCCCAGAGCAGGCAGTGCCACCCAAAGCAGCCTGGAGCTGCTCCCTGCAGTTCCCCCACACCCCTGGCGTGTGCTCCCCCCTCCCGTGGATGCAGGAGGATGCGAGGGAGGTTAAATCTGGGCAGACAGGATAAAGAACTGAGCACAGATTAACCGGGCAGGCTGCGGCACTTTATCTGTCCCTGCTCTGCTCAGGGGAGGATAACGCCCCTGGGCTTGTTAATGCCAAGATTTGGGGCGCCTCAGGCACTCGGGGTGTCCCCAGGGTGGGTCTGGGTTGTGTTTTTGGTCTTCAGGTGCCACCTGGTCCCTGTGAGCCTTGGGTACAGACTCTGGCAGAGGGGTGATGCCCTGAGTGCAGGCAGGGAGTCTGGGGTGTGGGGGGCTCTAGCTGAGCATCCCCGCTCCTGGATGGACACACTGCCAAAGGAAAGGGGTCAGGCAGCCAGAGAAGGCTGAGAGCTGAGTCAGCCCTGAGCTTGTGCCTGCTGGTGAGAACAGGAGCTTTGCTGCCAGTGTATCTTGGGGTCTGGGAAAGTCAAAAGGGCAGGAGAGACACGGGCTGGGAAGGTTCTTTCCTTTCCCAAAACACCTGGGGTCAGACTCAAGTTGTGATCACAGCCGGCTGGGGGTCAGGGGGAGTGTCTCCCATCAGCCAGGAGCTCTGGGAGAGCTGATTAATTCAGAGCAGAGATGTAAGAGCAGGTCAGTTCACCCTGAAGTTCACCTCCAGCTTCCCCTAAACTCCACTGATGGATGGGGGCACAGCAGTGCTTAAATATCAGATTGAAGCCTGGTTTTAACAGCCTCAGAGGGTGACCTGAACTCCACCATGGTTTGTAACACGATCCTCAGGTGAGAGGGAGAGAAATCTCCAACCAGTGGTCTCCAGGGGATGTCTGGATCAAATCAGACACTGAACCATTTTAATCCTTCGTTCAGCAGAGCTGGCAGTCAGGTGTGGTGTGACTAACACACCTTTTTCTTCTCCACAGCATCTTCCCTAATATTTTGACAGGGATATTCCCTAATATTTACCAGGCTTGTCTGGAGGATTAATCACCCCTTTCTCTGTAATCAGCAGATTGCACAATTACTTAATCAATTGCAGTAATTTGCACATTCTTTCAACAAACAGCTCCACCGGTGCCTGTGGCATCCACAGACCTCCCCAAGCCCTGTCCAACCCCAGCTCCTCTCAGCCTGCTGGGAGCCTGGGGAGCTTCTCTGTGCTGTTATTGCTGGCTTGCCTTGAGCCCAGGAGTCCTGCAAAGCCAGAGCATGCATCAATTGCTCAAAACACACGGGAATTCACCCAGCTCCTCCATCCTGAGCCTGCTGGGGAGGGAATGTGCCAGCAGGGTGACAGTGCAGCCCCCAAAGTGGCAGAAGGAGGGGGAAGCTGTTGGACAAAAGGCTCTTGGCTGCCCCTGATGCAGCTGTGTGGG
Organism: Pseudopodoces humilis; assembly: GCF_049639895.1. Taxonomy (NCBI): domain Eukaryota; kingdom Metazoa; phylum Chordata; class Aves; order Passeriformes; family Paridae; genus Pseudopodoces; species Pseudopodoces humilis. Next base: position 1,784,739 of record NC_142226.1, on the reverse strand, counting down.
CACAGATAAGAACTCTGGAGAAAACCAGAGTGATGCTGAGGGCGATGCAGGCTCCTTGAGAGTTTAGTGTGACCATCCTGCAGGCAACAAGAAGGTGTTTAAAGCCTGAAAGAGTGAACTCAGCAGAGAAATCAGGAGTTCTGCAAGGGCAGGGAGACTTGAGTGGAGAAGAAGAAATCCCTTGTGCACTTGCATCAAATGCCAACATGAGCCAAACAGAAAGGAAATGAATAGAAGAGATGTGATGGGAAAAGCAGGGAGATGTGATAGGACCCTGCTCTTGCAGAGAGTGTCCAGGTGCATGGCAGCTGGATCACAGGCTGGGATATTCCCCAGAAAACAGTCTGGACAGTAACCAGCAATGGTCTTGGCCCTACCCTTGCCTTGTGCCCTTGTATTTGTATTTTCCCACGTTTTTATTTTCAGCTCTGCAATCAGAGGCTTATCTTTGGAGAGCAGTGTGGTCAGCTTGCATGCTCCCAGGTCCAGTGTGTGTGCTGGGAGAAGGAGAAGCAGATGAAGCTGAAAAGACAAAGTCTCACCTTGCACAAGGAGAGGGAAACGTGCAGGCAGCACTCAGGGCGTGCAGTTTGGGCTGGAACTGGCAATCTGAGTTTGGACATTGCACCTCTCTGAGCCCTCCTGAGTGCTGAGATCCAGGGAAGGTTTGCTCAGGAAGCTCCTGCCATCACCCCTGGCTTGTAGCAGGCTGGTTTAGGATTGCTAAACAGCACAAGGACTGCCCTGCTCCAGCTTCAACTCCTCACACTGCTGGTTTCTGGTATGATCAGTGCTGTCCTGACATTTTGCTATCAGACGCTGAAATCAAAAGGTGAATTCAAACCTGAAGAGCTCTGGGATGCCACAAACTGGGAACTTTTGACCTGATGTTTAAAACATTTTGCAACAATCAAAGTTCTTCTGAGAAATCCAGGGATGTGACTTTGCAGGTTTGCTTTGCTGTGACAGATAGTCAGAAGCAGTTGCTAAATCCAGAAACCAAAATAAGATTTTAACTATATTTGACTCTTGTTTGCCTTGCTGACTCAACACAGCTACAGCTGTGGGTGCCAGATGATATTCCTGGACGTACAATAGCAACGCAGTTATGACCTAAATGCTGATTTCAGAGCTGCTGTCATTGACTGAGGGTGACTCAGAACCCACTGCTTGAGATTTGTTATTTGTAATTTGCCTTTTATTCCTCAGCTTAAACTGTGCACTCACCTAGTTTGGGCTTGGAGGATGCACTTTGACAAAGAATTTTAGAAAGGACAGTGGAACAGGGTCACCTTCTCTTTTAGGTGTCCAGCTGTATGTTTTTAAGGTGGGTGTGAAAGTCGAGGCGCTAAGATACCCACCCAATTCTAAAGTTCCTAGACCACATGACTAATTACATCTGTGCTAAAAAGAAGGCAGGATAGGTAAATCCATCTGCAGCTAAGTCACAAACAACCCTTGCCAAGAGATTGCTTGTCCAGACTCCGTGTGGAAAAACCTATTGAGTCATCAGCCTTCCTAGACATTGGGAATAGCTTAGTAAGGCTTTAAAAAAACAGGAGAAAGGCTAAATTGATCATATTTTGGAGATGGGATGTGAAGCATCCAGGACAACTCCCTTCATGTAGATGTCTGGGGGTGTTGTGTGTCTGGGAGATTGTGAGGAGCTGAGCATGGAGGAGTTGGGTGTTATCAGACAGGTCCTGCAGGCACTGGAGAAGGAATCACTTGCAAGGGTTCCCTGGAAGTATTTTGCAAATTGTTTCTTGCCTCTCTTCTGGGGGTGGAGAAGCTGCAGTGGCTGCAGGCACAGGCTGGGATGAGAGGCTGGGAGGGCAGGGGACCAAGTGCCTGCAGCTCCTGGGAGATGTCCTGGCTGAGCAATGGGTGACACCACAGCAGGTGGCCCTGGGGCACAGCCAGGCTCTGTGGACGGGACAAACACAGGCCCTGGCAGAGCTGGGCAGGGGTCCCCCATCACCCCTCACCCAGCAGCAGCTGGCCCAAAGTGAGTGCTGGCTGCCCTTTCACTCTGCAGCAAGACAAGAAGCACAGAGGGGACAGGGCTGAGTCCAGCTGACAGACACGGCCACCACCCAAACCTCAGGGTGCAGATCCATGCCCTGGTCCTCGAGGCACCAGAAGTCTGTGAAGATCTCGGGGGCCACCTTTATGCCCTGTGTGGCAGTGGAAAAGCTTGTCTGTAGCTGTGGGTGCTTGGCTGGCAGGGAAAGCAGGTTCTGTTCCAGCCAGGATATGTCCCTGCCCCCGAGATTTAGGTACAGGTGATGTTGGGTCATGCTGGGAGGAGGCTGGGCAGGGGATCCCAGTGCTTTGCTGCACTGGTGTGCCAACAGCACCATTTTTGGGCTAAAAAAGGGGTGAAAGTGGCTCCCAGGACATGCTGAGTGTGCTGCTGTTGGGAGATGGAGGCGTTTTGTTCTGCCTTTTTTTATTTTCCATTGTGCATGGGCACTTAACCCAGCTCAGCCTACTCTGACAATAACACTTTGTTTCCCTTAACCAACATCACTTTTTAAATGATGCAAATAATTTTAGTGCATCCAAACAGGAAGTGGCTGAGTGTCTGGGTGTCTGAATCAACATCCTGGAGGCTGGGCCTTTGCCACCAACAGAATTACTAAATATAGAGCTGCCTATGGATGGAAGTGAAGCTCTTGGAAATGGCAGATTTCTGTGCCAGACTGTGACCATTGCATGTGGCCAGATGTTTCTGCTCAGCCAGGCTGGTGGGGCCACAAGCTGCATCATCTCAGCTCCTCTGGGCTGATGCAAGCCCGTTTATCTTGGGCTGTGACAAGGGATGGAAGGAGCAGAGCAGAGGGACCAGCAGGATGCTCGGTGCTGGATGAGCAGCGCTCAGAAACTTCCCAAGTGAATCCTTTTCCTGGGCTCAGCAGGGCAGCCAAGCCCAGAAGGGAATTCAGAGCTGGCCATCCTTTCTGGCATGTGTGGGACAACTGAGTCACAGCAGATCTGGGGAAAAGCCACAAGAAGGAGTCAGGTAATTTACCACTCAGCAGGCGTCACAGCTTACCGCCCCACACTATTTTTTTTTTCTTCTAGATAAAGAATGCAGGGTATTTTAAAAATACTTTCGATGCAAATTTTCAAAGAAATCCAACAATCCCAGGCAAGTACTAAGTTTTCCACATTTGTTGTGAAACACAGGCACCATAACTGGCAGCCCAGTCCACGAGTGCTGCCTACAAAACCAGAATACCTCCCTAACCCACTAGATTGCTCTAGATAAAATATCCATGGCTCCTAAAGTAATCTTCTATAGGTGTTTTGGCTCTCCTATCTCCCATGAGACAGCCTAGGAAGGAGAAAAACAATGGTTTGAGGTGATGAATGCTCAGGAGGACACCCCTGGCTTTTCCTGCACTGGATCTATACTCGTGTATGGATGGACATTCATTCATGAGCACGAATCCAAAGTTTCTCCTGATGCCTGGGATCTGTAAAGGCTGAAATTGGGTTTGAGAGACAGGCCAGGCAGGTAGAGGACACCTGCAGTGCTGCTGGAGGCAGGAAAGAATCCCCTGGGAATGCAAGACATGGAGTCAGTCCCCAGGGTGCTCCTGTTGATTAATGATGTGGGACAGCAACTTCTCTGAGCCTGAGCACACCTTCCTGGCCACTGCAGGTAGAACTCAACCCACCAAAGCTGCTCAAGGCTGGGGTATTGCCACAAGCACCACAGTGAGGGAGAGCTGAGCTCTGGGACACAGGACACCCACCTGGCCAAGACTCTGGAGCAGCTCTTTGGAAAGGAGTGTTTCTACATAATCCCAAATTCTGTGTGTCCCCCTGAGGCCTCTCAACCACCAGGCTGTTGGCTTTGTTTGTAAAGCATTGGCATTGGAATGTAGAAGAAACACTTTTCCCTCTGCCTTTACTTCAGGAGCTGATTGGAGGGAGACCTCATGCCATGGCAGAAAGGTGAGAGCCTGATTTAAACCCTTCAAAAAGGACATCACTGGCCCCAGGAGGGCCTGGCCCTGCCCTCAGCCAGAGGAGAAGGTGGCAGAGGCAGAACAGCCCCTCTGGTCTCTCAGGGTGACAGAAGAACTTATTGTTGCTTCTCTTCTTAGATTCCTTTCCCTGCACTTGGGAAGTTTGGATCAACTCCTAAAAATAAGCAGACTTTTAAATTCTTCGAGTTTTCACACTGTGCACTGTTCAGAGCTGGAAATCACCATTTCTTTGTGGGAATTTAGATAAACAGTGGTGGCAGAATGAAAGCCCTGGAGTGCTACCACAGGGGTATTAACCATCACACAGCAATGCTCTTCTGTGGTCTGGAAGGACTGAGTTGGAAGGGTTCTTTTAAGGTCCAGGATGAATAAATTTCTGACCAAGTGCCGAGAAACTCCTTTGAGTCTTTTTTTTTTTTTTTAAAAAAAAGTGAAGTAAAGATCATTAGATCTCATTTTAACAGTGATATCACTATTAAAATACACAGGAACCTTGCACTGTGCTGGCATTGTGTTCTCACCTTTCACAAACATGTTCTAGACAGAGATGATAATCTCACAGGAACACTTCTGCTTCCTGCATGAATCTGACACTGTAAGGCAGATGTGGATAGAGTTTGGTATGTTCTGTGCTGAAAGCCTCAAACTGGTTTTTTGTCATTTCACTAAAGTGGAAGTATTTAATGATGAGCTGGTGTGTAGGAGCAGTGACATTTCTGCACTGTTATTCATCATGAACACTTTGGGCACACTGTGCTTTTCTCTTTGGCCCAGTGTCCTATTTCAGAGCAGATCCTCACACATTTATTCTGGTTATTTGTAAAAATGTTACATTTAAATGCAACTGACAATCCAAATCCTGCCCTGTATTGCCAAATTTCTGAAGTTTATCCAGGATACCCTGGGGGTTGGCAGCTCAGAGGAAAAACAGACAAGAAGTTAGGAATGTAACAGAGCCATCAAATCCAAAATTTTCAGACTAAAATGAAAAGAAAATCTTGATTCAGATCAAAACAAAATACCATTTCATCTCATGAGGGAGAAATTCCCAGTGTTTTCCACCAACTCAAGTATCGTTATTAACAGGCAGTGACTTTTCTCTCAGTGAGTGGCATTTGTGGAAATGCCAGTGATAGTCACAGGAAACTGGACAAGCCCTTTTGGTCTGAATAAGATGTTTGGGGCTGGACTCCCACAGCTGTGGAGCTGTGAAGTGCCTTTGTCCTGCCGTGGGTGTGCAGAGCCAGGGGTGGAAAATCGCCCCTCTTCTCTGCTCTGTGAAGAGTAATGAAGTATTTAGTGGCCCCTGGAGAGTGAGATTGCCATCCTGGGGTTTATAGCCCTGCCTGGCTCTCCAGGAGAGAGGTGTGAGGGGCTCAGGGGGATCTCCAGAGCTGCCATGCAGGACAGAACCCAGCCCAAACACCCAGTGTCCTTCAGCAGCCTGAGCCCTGGGGTCTCAGTTAAAGTGCACCAACCCTCCAAGGGCCAAGGGCTTCACTTGGGTACAGAGGCCCCGTTTTGTTTCAGCATTTCAGCATTTTTGGAACAAAATGTCCCTGGCTAATCTCAAACACAGCATTTTGCTGGCGAGAGGAAGGGAATATAAACGTGACTAGATCTGAATTGACCGTGAAATAATTTTCAATGATTTAATTGATAATTTGGTTGTTCTTGTGGCAGAAATTGACTCTGGCTTTCCTCAGAGTCACAAACCTCAGGCTGTCCTGAGCAGAGACTGGCTGTGAGGCACTGGCACAGGTGAGCTGAAGGGTGGCCAAGGGTCCTACAGCTGCTTCCCAGCCAGAGCTGGGCTCACCACGTGCTGTTCCTTCAGTGGCAGGTGCCTGTGGCAGTGCCAGCTCCCAGGTGGGCTCAGGACAGGCCATTCCATTCCTGGCAGACCTGCTGAAGCTCCAGGTGCTGCTCAGCAGGACATGGCAAAGCCCACGCCAAGGTCATGGGAGCAGTGACCACTGCCACACAGGGGACACTTCTGTGTGTGGTGACAAGGGACAACCTGCTGCCTTCACCAGCTTCCCTGGGACAAGAGCCAGGGCTGGGAAAAGTGGGCATGGGTTTCTGGGAAGGGAATGGCCCAGCAGGAGTAAACAGTGGGGAGATCTCAGCTGCTGGTGCTGAGCATGGGAGCTCTGGATTGAGCTGGAGGAACCAGCTCCCTCCCATCCCTAGCTGGGGTCACAGGCCAGCCCAGCAGGCAGATGGTCCATTAGTTTAGGTAGGGCTGATCCTGGCAGGGAAGGGGGGGAGGCTTCCTGAGGTCTTTCTCCTCCCAGCTGTATGTGGGAATTACTGGCAGCTCATCACTATGGGTGGATTTCCTTCTCGCTGCCTCCCGTGCCCGAGGCAGGGCGATGTGCTGGAATTGGGAACGTGTTCCAGTTGTGGGTGCACCTGGGGCAGCCCCTTTCTGGGGGACCAGGGCTGCCCAGGCTGGCTCTGGTGCCACATCTGGGCTGTCCCTCCCAGGGATGAGCCAGGGGTTGAGCCAGGCTCCTGCTGTGGTCCCCCCCAGCCCTTCCCTGAGGTCCTTGGCAGTGCAGGGGTTTAATGGAGCTTTTTGTGACCTCCTGCAGGTGCGTGAGCTCATGGCAGCGAGGTTGTTTCCAGGCTGTGTGAAGTGCAGGATGGACACCCCTGACTCGCTCCTACCTGGTGAATACCTGCTGTCTCCCACAGAATGCACTTCAGAGCAGTTCTGTGTGCTCAGGTCTGGCTCAGGGAGCTCAGGTCTGGCTCAGGGAGCTGGGCTGTGCCTCTGCAGCCCTGTGTGTGCCACGGGGATGGATGCACAGAGCCCACCTGGCCTTCCAGGACTGCAGAAGATGAAGAGCCTGGCTGGTGGCAGGGTCCTCTGCAGAGGTGGAGCTGCCAGAGCAGACACAGGGCTCACCTTGGGAGGTTTTTGTCCTGTGGAGTGTCCAGTGTGGAGTGTCTCAGCACTGCCTCTCCTCCCTCACCTCCAATTGGGGAAGGACCAAATGAGCCCAGGTGGAAGCAGAGGAGGCTTGAGGGAGCTCTGGCCTGCTCTGCTCCTCTGCTCTCAGAGTTCAGGCTGTGTCTGCTCAGCTCCACCAGGTGTGAGAGCCTGAGAGGAGACACTACAGAAACACCGGGGCTGGAAGGATCCCTGGAGGTCACTAATCCAACTTCCCATGCCAAACACGGGGCAGGACGCTCCTGGCCTTGTCCAGAAAATCTCTGTGCAGCACATCTCCAGGATTCCAGCTGCTGAACCAGTCCCAAAAGTGACCAGGGGCAAGTAAACAGGCACAGGGGAGGAAGGACCTGTTCTTATCCTGGGCAGGATAGGGCTGGAGCAGTAATGACCTCCCCAGGGAACCCTGTTCCCTTCTGCTTCCCCTCCAGGCTACAATCACCCATGGCATGGCCAGAACCTGGGTGGGAACCCCCAATGCACAGGACAAACAGAGGGAGTTAAAGCATCCCCTCCCCATGGGACTCAGCAAGGAAGCTGGTGGATGTGCTCATCCTGAGCTGGAATCAGAGCATTCATGCCATTATGTGTCTGGAAAAGGAATTGTATTCCCATGAAAGCTCCAGAGGACTGGCACACCTTGCACCATGTCTTCTGCTCTCAAAGGTCTGCAAGAAAAAGCTTAGCAAGTAAATGCTTGCAGGGGCTTTGCCAACTAGCACTTAAAAACTACAAAACGCCATGCTTTACTGCCCAAAACCTCTTCCAAACTTAGACCAAACGAGAAGAATTCCCAGCAGCTCTGGTGGTGAGAGAGGAGGTTTGGTTTTTCTTTTCTTTTCCTTTTTTATTTTTGTTAGTTTGTTTTTCAAAAAGCCATTTTGTGTCAAAACAACGTTTTAGATGCAAACTTTCAATCAGCTCAGGGGACAGCCAAGCACTGAGCTTGTGGGTTTCCCTTCTGCATCTCTGAGTCATTGTGAGAGCAGAGGGTCTCTATTTTTAGGCTCTGCACACAGTAACTGATACCAGCTACAGAGCCAGGCTGCTCTTCCACAGCCACTCACAGCTGCAAAACCTCGCTCCTGGCTCAGTGGTGCTCCCTGGGTCTGGTTTGGCCTCACAGATGGGTATGTTTGTGGAGAGGAGCAGCAGGAGATGGAGCTGTGACCCTCCCAGGAGCTGTGCCAGTCGATAGCCACCGTGCCAGGGGTCACTGTGCCCACGTTGCCCCCCTGTGCTGGAGCACGAGGGCAGATGGGTGAGAAGAGCCAGTTCTGCACAGGCATTAGCTGCTGTCTTTGGCTTTTGCAACATTTTCTCCCAAAAATGCAGGAGTTTGATTTTACCTTGGTTTTCTTTTTTTTTATGATAACTGTTTGCAGCAGAAAGTTTTGAGTTTTATTTACTAAATCCGACCACCCAAACCTGACAACTTGAGAACTACTTGGATTTGAGCTTGGCACAGTGATGCCTCCTGGGAGAAAAGCACCTTGTGGCCCTCTCCTGCCTGAACTGGTTTCACTGGTGAGGCTGGGGTCATGAATTTTTGTATGCTTTGTTTATAAAGAATTGGCATTATAGAATAGTATAGAAGAAACACTTTTCCCTCTGCCTTTATTTCAGGAGCTGGTTGGAAGGAGACCATGAGTTTTGAGAAGCTGCACTGGGTGCAGAAGAGCACAGGGACTGTGATGGAGAGAGTCCTGCCTGGGCCAGACGTGGCCTTAGAGACCAAAGGGATATTTTTTGAGCATATGAATTATTAATCCTGGCTAGAAATGAATGGTTTTCCCAGTACCACTTTTGGGCCTGCCCAAAAAAGCAAGACAGAGACTTCCATAACCCAGCAGGGTGGGGAAGCATGATGTGTGTAGGTGCTCTGTGGGCTGCAGGACGTGTGGGATAGCACAGGGGGAAGGCAGCAGGTACCTGGCCAAGCCAAATGGTTAAAGAAGAGATGTTGTAAAGAGAGCTCACTGCTGAGGAGACTTGAGGTGAAGGTAACCTGCCTGAGACACCAAAGTTCTGTTGTAGGATGAGCTTGGTTACAGTCAGCCTGAGAGATCCACACTTCAATTATTGTGCTGAGGGCATTCACACACATCAGCTCCATGGAATTGTGCTCATTAGCCACGGCTGAAGCCACACAGCACAAAGTCCAGCCTTGGAAGGATGTGTGTGAGATGGAAAAAAGTCACCCAACACAAGCCCTTCAAGCCATTTTCTGCCCCGAGAGATGCTGTTCCTGTAGTCTTGACAAAAAGCCCTGAATCAGAAAGAAAAAGCAGGGATGGGAAGGTCCAGTTCCTCTAAACTCATGTGTTCACTTTCTTCCCTGAACCATTTTAAGAAGTGCAGAAACAGCAGGCTTTGCTCATCTTCCATGGCTCTGGCATGATTCCACGCAAGGATTTCAGTTCTGATGTGGAATATAGAGTGCAAAGTCCCAGCAGGGATCAGACAGATCTCACTGCCCCGCTGGCACAGGTTGCTCAGTGTTTGTGGAGGCAAATCTTAAAGCACAGACCCTCCATGGTCCCTCTGGGCCCCTGTCCCAGTGCTTGACCACTGCAACAAGCTCTTACTGGCTCACCCATGCCTCGTGAGGAGCTTTCTGGGCAGTCAGCTCTTCATGAGAGCTTTGTGAGTCAGCTCTACATTGTCCCAGCCAGACCTTGGCACATTTCCCTGTCAGGGTGGGCAGGACCTGGCACAGGGTGCTCACAGAAGCTGTGGCTGCCTCTGGATCCCTGGAAATGTCCTGGCTGGATGGGACTTGGAGCAACCTGGTCGAGTGGAAGGTGTCCCTGCCCATGGCAGAGGGTGGAATGAGATGAATTTTAAAGTCCCTTCCAAACCAAGCCATGCTGGCATTATATGATTTTAAGGCTGTTACAACCCCGTGGCTCCATGGGCAGGGTAAATTCTCCCACCTTTTGCAAAAGCTGATTGCTGAGCACTGTCTGCCCATGGGCCACTGGGCAGTCCCCACCTTCCCTTCTCTGCCACATGGAGTTGTGGAGCTCCATGGAAACAGCTCCATGGTCCAGCTTTGAGAAGCACAATGGTGAGGGGTCTCTGGAGGGAAGATCTTGGCCAAAGCTGCAGGAGCCACGTGTAGGGATGTCACTGTCGGATGTGAAATGATTCACACAGACGTAGTTTGAAGTGGGATGAAAAAAGAAGACAGTTTATTTTGTTTTTTCAGTATTTATAGGTTTTTGACAATGATCAGGGATTGGATAGTCAGGTCACCACCTTCCCAACCACACTGGCCATGAGAGACGTCCATCAAAAGGTATATCTTTAATGGAATGTATAAACACCTATGTTTATAGTTACTTTCCTGGGAAAATGGCTAAAAATTACAAAAACAATATTGAAAGGCCTGATTCTCAAGGTGACATAGGGAGATCTTGTTCTCTAGAAGACATCCCTTCCCCTGCCTGTGCTCAGGAAATGTTATTTCTTGCAGAAAGGGAGTTTCCACTCTGTAGCTTGTGAGAGGCTCAGTGCAGCTCCTGCCCAAACCCCTGGGACCTCCCTCAGGCAGCAGAGTCTCACATGTGCCTTCCTCCTGCTCCCATGCCAGGTCTGTGCTGTCTCACTCTGTTCCAAAGTGCCTTTTCCTCCTGAGCCAGTGGCCCTGGCTGCAGGACTGCTGGAGGCTGAGAGGGATGGGCCAGCAGACTCCAGTTTGTGAGCCCTGTGTGTGCAGGGGTGTCCTTTGTTCACTCCACCCGTGTTGGGAGAGCACATCTGCTGCTCTCCAGCTCTCAGCAGTGCTTGCATCACTGGGCTCCGTTTGTAAACGCATTAACAAAACTCTTCAGCAATAATAAGCTTTAACTAACGAGTGGCAACTGGTGAATGGAGCCTCCATCTGTTCTCACCCGCAATGTGCAAAGTCTACCAAAGTCAATGGACTTCTCCCTGCTGAATTCAGTGGGCCTTTTGCCAAAATCTGTGTGAATAAAATGACGCTTGTGCATATATTTATGAATGGTGAGGAGGGGGATAGGTGCAAATCCAGCATCCACTAAACACCCATGAACTGTTACTAACACGGTTTTATGTGAATCCCAGCAATTTCCTCTCTGAAAACTTCACGTTCTGGGGCAGGGAGAGGAACTTCATAGCCCTGGGACAGCACCTGTGCTGTGTCAGCAGAGGGTCACGTCTGAAAACAATGACATTGCAGGAGGACACCCCGTGGAAAAGTGGATTTTGAAGCCTTCATCACTGTACCTGTGTCTAATCTAATTAGTCTTGGCATTTATTTATGGCAGACAATCTCTGCTGTTGCAGTGTTCATTTAGTCATTAAAAAATCCAGCATTTTTGTGATTCCTATGAAGGAAAAAAGGTTGGGAAAGAATTCCATGCAACTGTGTGCAATGTACACTGCTCTGAAGTCATTTATTTCTCACGAGCTGCTGAAATGACACCCAGGGACTCAGCAGATAATGAGCCAAATTATCTATCAAATGACTTTAACATCCTTCTGGAAGGGCAGGCATTGTCCTTCCAGATACCACCTGGATGTGCTGAGTTGCCACTGGCAGTTGGAGAGAAAAAGCAAGGAGTTCACCTGGATTAGTTCAGATCCAACCACCAGTGTCAGCTCTCAAGTGATGTTCTGGCAGTTTGGGTAAAACACAGTGTGACTTCTTCCACCTGAGCACAGGCAACCCCCTGGATTTTTGTGCTCCAAAAACTGGAGTCTTCAGTGAGAGAGCAACACAGTAGGAGACAGAGGAGGAGGAAGGTCAAGTGTCTTGGGACAAATGGGCAGAAGTCTTGATGGTGTCAGGAAAATTAATCCACAAACACCAGAGGTTTATGTCAAAAAAGGAGACAGAGGAGTCCTTTTACTTTATTCAGATAAAAGGAGAGACCCCAGGGGAAATGCCCCATGGCCTCTCCCTTTATTCAAATAAAGTAAAAGGACTCCTCTGTCTCCTTTTTGGACATAAACCTCTGGTGTTTGTGGATTAATTTTCCTGACAAAGGCATCACAGGGTCTTCCAGAGTGGAGCTGAGAACTGGGCAGGGACAAGGCTCTGTGCACCACATTGCCTGAAGGTTCTGACTCCTGGCCTCCTCACAGGAGCCATCAGTGTGAAACAGCTTTTTTTTCCTTGCTTGCAATCCCTTCTGCCTCCATTTGTATGTGTCCCTAAGGCAAAGATAAAATCCTTCTTTCCACCTGATGCTCATAAGGTGTTTGTTATTGCCTCAGCTTCCCTTTGCAAGGTGTGTGGCATGAATGGACATACCCAAAAAGAGCCCAAAGGGATCCTGGGTCTGAAGGCTCCTCCTGACCCCTCAGAGTTCACAGTGCCAGCACTTTGTCCTCCTGCAGTGTCCTCCCCGTTCTCCAGGCAGCTCCCAGTTATTCCTGGCAAAAAGGATGCATTTCACTCAGCAATAAAGCAAAAAAAAAAACCACAGTTTCCCATAAATTTTAAAACATGAATGACAGCAACAGAGATTGGGAATGAATTGGGTATTTAACTCCACCTTATAACTTCAGGTTAGTGTTCCCCAAAGAGGTACCTGCTGCCTCAGCCCTTCTCCTCAAAATTTTTTGGAGTGATGCAGTTGCGGTCACTGTGGGATTTAATTTGTTATTTATTTCCTTGTGTGGAATGGGTTGAATTTCAAGATTTTGGGCAGCAGAAAGCAATCAAGCTGGGAAAAGCCTTGAGCCAGCAGCTCTGGTGGTGCTGGGAAGGTGGGTGATGGATGCAGAAAAACCTCCAAGCACCTCCATGAGCTCTTTTCTTTTGCTCTGGCCTTTGGTAGTGGTTGCCTCATCAAATGCAAACATCTTAATGACTTGAGCTCTTCAGTGGATTTCCTCTCTATTATCCCAGCTAAGCTATTTGCTCTACTCACAAGCTGCCAAGCATTCCAGGTCATGGAAAATGCTTTGTAAACTTTTGCACATCATTAGATCTAAGTAGGACGCTTATAAAGCAATGGAGAGGAGTTAAAAGGCAATTTAGCTCTTATGAGAAATGCAGGTACCCTGGTGATAAGCTCTTGTCTCCCAAAGAGGATCTGTGAAGCAGTGAGCCAAGAAGTCTAACACGGGGAGGGACAAATCACACGCTTCTGCCTTTTTTTTTTTTTTTTTTTTTTTCTAGGGGGATTTTGTTATTTTCCTGCTTGTGGGTGGTATCTTATACTTTAATAACACCCACCCCCCTTCCTACACTGTCATTCGAGCTGACATCCCGCAAACTGTCACCTAAAGGTCAATTGCTCTGGGTTTCATCCCTGCAAGCAGAGCTTTGCTCTGACACCGGAGTCCCCATTCCAGGGCAGAGTGGCTCAGGTTCAGCTCCCTGGCAGATGGCATCTGTTTGCTGCTGCCCTTTTCCCCTCTCAATCAGGTTAGCACGCCTTCCTGTGCAGCACTTTTGTGCTGCTGGCACGTTTTTATCGCTGTAAATCAGATCTCCAGCGGCAGTGAGACAAAGCTTCCCGGGGCACCTGAAGCAGGAGTGTTCTCCTTGCGGTTCATCCATCCCAGACAGGAGCTCCTGTGCTCACTCCCTGTGTTTGGACACTGAATCTGTGCCCTCACCACAGCAGCTCATTGTGCAGTAAGCTTGTCCACAGGGCAAGTGATTTTTCTAGTGCTGACAACAATTTTGTACCTCACTGATGTGTTCAATGCTGTGCTAATCCCAAGCACACAAAATGAACTGCTGAGAAGGGGGAAGAAGAGAACCACGGCTTTTATGTTCAGCCACACTTTGCAGTGCCTCCAGGAATATGGTCTGAGGATTTTTTTGGCTATATTTGCATAGCCTTCTTCCTTGTGCTACAGGCTTAAATTGTTTGGTTTGGTTTTGTTGGGTTTTTTTCTTTTCATATTGAGCCGTATGAGATCACTGATGATGTGTAAGCACTGGAGATCCCTGTGCCTCCAGCAACCACTCCAGAGGGTTCTGAAGGCTCCAGTGCTCCTGGCTACTGCAACAACCTTAATGTGGGGTAAGATCAGAGTGAATGATGAGCCACTGTCGATAATCCAAGCCCTCTTCTGCCGCATTACAGTGGTTGAGTCAATGATGCCAAGAGACAGCTCACTGTGGGCACCAGGGCCAGCTGATGTTCTTCCAAACACCTCCTGGGCATGTTCAGGGCTCCTTGTGGAGTGACACCAGCTCTGGATCCACCACACTGTTCTGGAGGCTCAAAGGGTTTGATAGCAAGGTCGTGGGTGGGTCTGGGCAGCTTGATCTGCCAGTTTGGGAAATGTTTCATTCACTCACTCAGACCTGGAAAGGTTGTGGATGTGGCCACTATTTGCACTGACAGATCTCCAGGGTTGTATTGTTATCAATACAAAGCTAAAGCGAAGCTGCTTTTTCAGCCAGCAGAGCTGAAAAACCAGGCAAGCAAAGGTAAGAATGTGGCTCATTAGTAAGCTGGAGCAAGACAGATGGTTCAACTGGCAGGACAGGGTTTTCCTAAAGCTTGTCTTTCAGGGCAGGTTTTCACTGGAAGGCTGGACAGGTTCCTGCTCACGATGTGAGTCCTGGTTAGTTTGTTCTGTCCTTGTGGCAGAGCAGGAGGCAGTGCTGGGCATGGCCTTGGCAAAGGGCCTGTGCCTCCAGTTTTGGCAGCATGGCTGAGTCCTGATAGCATCAATAAATGATGCAGATGTCCAGAAGGCAGCAGTGTCCATCTGGCAGTGTTTGTTGATCTGTAATTTGGACTCTGGCTATTTGCAAAATCTGCTCTTTAAATGCTCATTCTGGGGTGCTGCTCTGCAAGGCACAGCAGCAATACTGGCTGCCCCCTGGTCCCACTCACCTTTCTTGCATTCCCTTCCCACAGCTTGCAGGTCACTCCACAGCTCTGATTCCCACCTCTCTGGCAGCCCAAACACTGGCTGTACATCTGCACCCAGCTCTGCCCTCCAGATCCTCCTGTTCCTCACAGGAAACAGCTCCTGCATGACCAGGAGCCTGGCACAGAGCTCCTCAACCTGCACCTGCAGCCTTGACCTGGAGCGTGCAGGGCAAACAACTCCTCCTCAAGGGTTGCCACAAGTCCCTTGTGAGAGGGAAGGGACCAGCAGGTCACAGAATCATAAAATCATGGACTCACTCAGGCCTGAGCTGGCCTGGAAGCCACATACCCTGGATGCAGCTGGGGAGTGTTTGTCATTACTGACTGCAGCACACTGAGCCCTGGGCCATGCCTTGGACTGCAGCTCCTGGCTGCATTCCCGAGATGCTCTGATAGGAAAGGTTAAGGGAGTTCCTCTCCCTCACCAGCAGGTCTTGAATTTTTACATTTCCTGCCTTTTATGCATTCACATCAGCAAATTCCCTTGGGAAGAAACAAGGTCTAAGAGAGGGCAGGAATGGAATCATGGAACTGGGTCTGAATGGAGCAAGTCACAGCCTTAAAGACTGAGAGGGGAACCAGCTGCTTCCTTCCCACCTTGTGCTGCTCCCAGGCAGCAGACAGACCCGGTGGCTTGGTAGGAGCTGTACAATCTGGGTGATGTGATAATTAATATTACAGTTAATATTGGCAAGATGTGGATGCCATGGGAACACGTGGCCAGGCCCTGTGTGGGGAGGGTGGAGCTGGCAGGTTCTGGATGTGATCCTTGCTGCACAGACTGCAGCTGGCCTGACCTCAGAGCCTCCCTGCTCTCTACAGGGACAAAGTACCTGGCTGAGGACTTGGCCAAGTGACCCAACTTTGGGAACATCCAAACCCTTACTTGGTGCTTTACTGGGGCCGGGAGCTGCTACCTCTGCAGCCCCACCTGGGTGTGGAACAGGACAGGGGCCACACCCTGATGGTCCAGGGACCACCCCACAGCCTTCATCTGGGCTCTGGTCAGAGCAATCAGACACCAGGTAATTTTCAGTGCAAGCTCCAATCATTTCTAGAGATATTCTGCGTTCACTGGCTGCCTCACATCCTCTCTGTCTGCTTCCATCAGCACTGGATGGAGCACTCACACACACAAAGGGAAAGTTTTTGACCCTTGGGATGCAATGTGAGGCTGACCAGGTGTATTTCTTACCAGAAGGGCTGTACTTCCGCCCAGGAAAGGGACAGAAGCAGCTGCAAGCAGTCTCTGGCTCTGGAGAGATGCATCCCTACAGCTGTTGCTGAAATTCCCAAAAGAAATGGGAAATCAAGTTGTGCTACACCTGCCCCAGTCTCTGGATGTGGTTCTTTGCCATCATGATCATGCCAGGCAGGGCAGTGACCCAGGACAGAGCATTCCTGTAACCCCTGAGAGCAACAGCACTGACTGAACATCGGAGGGAAACGCCTGGAGACGCTGGCTGTTCTCTTGGGACATTTATGGAAGGAGCAAACAGGTTAAGCTCTGCTGAGCCACAGAGTTAGAGGAGCAAAGACATCCTGCTTCTCTGTAATACGTCACCAGTGTCCCAGTTCTGTAAACATCCTCTCAGCAGGGCCTAAATCAGTCTGTCACATGTCACTGCTCCATCTCCTGTTGTAGCCCACTGGAAAATAAGAGTGCTATGGAAAACACAGCAGCTCCAGTCACGCTGCCAAGGGGAAGCTTGGACTTGACACCCATGTGAATGGGGAAGAAGATCCATGGGATGAAGGAGGATGTATCTCCTTGAGTGTGCTCCCTCCCTGTGGAGACAGATCAATCCTGGCTGCCTACCACAGGCAGAAGTGCTTAAATTACTTTTACGTAACAAAGCCTGAAAAAAACCCCATCCTTCCTGCTGGGTTTTGCTTCCAAATGAAGACACTGCCCACTCAGCCTTGGCTGGACTCTGCTGATAGGCCAGACTGCTGCTGTTTGCCACAGCCTGGCTTTCCAACAGCCCAAATCCACGGGAGCAGGCGCACAGCGAGATGTCATTCCTGTCCCTGCAGGTGCTGTGGATGGCCAAGGCTGTCTGGGGCCATGGCTTTGGCTGGATGTGGTTTCCAGAGGGAAGAGGAGGCCTGAGGGCAGGGGGGATGAGCAGAGATCATGGTGCTGTGAAAAACGAGGTTCACATAATTTTTATAGAATTTAAAAGTTTAATAAAAAAGACAATTAGGAGATAAAAATAAAGTATACAGATACAGCCGGGTGTCTCTGCATTCAGCCAAGAGAGCACACCTTACTAACAAAGGATTGTCCCTTAGAAACAGAACCCTGCTACATATCCATAAATTCTCATACATATTCACACATTCTTCTCAGGATCTTTGGGGTTCTTCTGTTTAGTTTTCTCTTGCCCCCTTTTCAATAGATCAATCTTCTTGGCGCCATCAAGATTTACATTCCCTGGTACCAGAAATGCAGAAATTCCTCCCCCCCAGAGTTCTGGTCACTGCTGTCTTCATCTGGATAAGATAATTTACAAATCAAATGCAGGAGTTCTCCAGCTATTTTTTTTTTTCTCAGTCTTTGGGTTATACAAACAAAAGCAGTTTTTATTTTAATACCATGCCATAGTCTAACATATATGTATTATACCACTATTTCTAAATTTCATCAATAACAAAAATAAAGAAAACTATATTAATACAACAAAATTTCTCATTCTTATACACATAACATTCATTTTAATATTTGCGAAAAGCCAACAATATAAAATGCATCTATAACAGTGCACTTGGGCAGGGAAGGACCTGGAAGTGCAGGCACATGTTCCCCACCACAAATCCACTGTGGAGGCTCTTTATTTCAGGTTTTTTATTTTCTGAGCCTCTTTATTTTCAGGTTAGTTGAAGCAGACAAAAGCTTGAGAGCACAAGTGAGGGCAGAATGGAGTAGGCAAAATGGGATCCGACGTGTTTTCAATTCTTAAATATCTTTTAATCTGATTTCATACTTTTGAGGTTTGACAATGACTGGCAATGTTGAAACTCATTGTTAAAGAATCCAGCCACCCTGTGCTCCTAGGAAAGCAATCCTTTCCCGAAATCCAAACAACAGAAACAAAATTATTATAAAAGCAGATTTTAGCCCTACCACTGTTGTAGAAAACAACAACCATTTTTGGGGTTTTACACTTCCATGGTAGTGGTACAACTTTTTTCTTGACTCCTGAGTTGTTTAAAGAGCTCACAGCTGTAGCTGAGGAACCCTCACCACACCAGCCTGTGGAAATTTACTGTGCAATCCCCACAACACAGGGAGAATGCTCTTCCTTCCTAATCCCTCACAGCTCCTGTAGCACAGGATTACTGCTGCTAACAATAGCATTTCAAACAGCCAGGGAGCAGCGTGGTTTTTCCTATGCCAGGTGTTGTGATGTCCCACAAACACAGAACCCAAAAATCACACCACGTTTGTGGCCTGGTTTGATTTTTGGAGTGGTCCTGACCCCATCCTGCTGCTTGAACTAGAGGTGTCTCTCTTAGGGTGCAGTGTGATGGCCACTCTGGAGTGTGCTGTTCCACCTGGTATTTGATGATGTCTCACTGAAAATTCAAACCAGAAATGTGAAGATATTCTCAGGAGGCTTAAATTTGTGCTCCCATGAGAAATGGAAGCTTGGTTTATGAAAAGGTAAAAAAAAACCCAACCACAGAGCTTGGTTTATGAGCAGCATTAAACCTGATTTCTCTGAGCCTGAGAGAATTGCAGCCTGTCAGTGGCTTATCTGTTCCCAAGTTTCTTGGGAGAGCTCTCGCTCAAAGACAACATTTGTAAACCATTTTACTTAATCAAAACAGTTCTGCATAACTGCAGATAATTTGTTTTTCTCTTGTCCCAACAATGGGACAAGAGGTGGTGTTCCCTTGACCAATAATGTTAAACCTGTAGCATAAAATCCTATAAAAGCTAAAAAGTTCAGAAAATAAAAACCTCTTTTCCTAAGAAGTCGTTCTAGTGTGTGCTGTGAATCCACACTTCTACATCATGCCCAACAACAACAGCAGCCCTCCCCAGCTGGGCTGGGAGGTCTCCGTGGCCATCAAGAGCATTCCCAGGTCTCAGACATGTGATTTGGGGGTTTAGAAACAATTCCTGACAAGGGATTTGGGCACGTTTTTAAGGGCAGCTTGATATGGTTGCATCCATCTCAGCTTGGTGGATAAGAGTTCAGTAGTGTTCAGGGTCAGTGGCCTCAGGGCCAGGAGCAGCACCAGTCACATTTAAATTTGTGCCACAGCTGCAGGACTGGCTGCTGGTAAATCCCTGTGTGGAGGAGGTTGGAGTCAGGTTGAGGGGGGCGAGGAGGAGTCAGGGTTTCAGTGAAGCCTTTCTGTGTCCAGCTGGGCATTTCAAAGGCTGTTTTCTGCTCAGTTTCCTGCAGCATGCCAGGGTTAAGGAGCTTCCCCATCCACTCTCCAGACAGAAGATTCCACCAGAATACCTGAATGTACAATTCCTTTCATAACCACCTCAAAAGCGTGTCCAGGGTGCAAGGTGTGAAGATCCTGGGGGAGCAGGAAGGGAGCCAAGTGGGATGAGGGAAGTGGCTGGAGCTGGAGCTGGAGCAGGGATCAGTTTTCATCTCCTTGGGCTTTTCTCTCTCCCTGTTCCCTTTCATCAGCTCACTCCCAGTTCAACCTTGAGGGTGCAGTGCGGGGGAGGAGGAAAATGTGGCAAAATCTGTGCAGGGGAGAAAATACTGCAAGAAAATACAGCAAGTGACTGTCCTGGGGCAAGCTGGGACCTCACAGGGCAGGGGGTCAGGGCTGGAGGAGAAAACCTGGAGGTCTGGGGGTCCACGAGTGCCCCCTCCATCCCATGCTGGGTTCTTTTGCAGAGTCAGCAAAATCTGAGGGGAAGGGAGAGGAAGGTGCGGGAAGGTGCGGGAAGGGAAGGTGCGGGAAGGTGCGGGAAGGGAAGGGAAGGGAAGGGAAGGGAAGGGAAGGGAAGGGAAGGGAAGGGAAGGGAAGGGAAGGGAAGGGAAGGGAAGGGAAGGGAAGGGAAGGGAAGGGAAGGGAAGGGAAGGTGCGGGAAGGGAAGGGAAGGTGCGGGAAGGGAAGGGAAGGTGCGGGAAGGTGCGGGAAGGTGCGGGAAGGTGCGGGAAGGTGCGGGAAGGGAAGGGAAGGGAAGGGAAGGGAAGGGAAGGGAAGGGAAGGGAAGGGAAGGGAAGGGAAGGGAAGGGAAGGGAAGGGAAGGGAAGGGAAGGGAAGGGAAGGGAAGGGAAGGGAAGGGAAGGGAAGGGAAGGGAAGGGAAGGGAAGGGAAGGGAAGGGAAGGTGCGGGAAGGGAAGGTGCGGGAAGGGAAGGTGCGGGAAGGGAAGGGAAGGTGCGGGAAGGGAAGGGAAGGGAAGGTGCGGGAAGGGAAGGTGCGGGAAGGGAAGGTGCGGGAAGGTGCGGGAAGGTGCGGGAAGGGAAGGTGCGGGAAGGGAAGGTGCGGGAAGGTGCGGGAAGGTGCGGGAAGGGAAGGGAAGGTGCGGGAAGGTGCGGGAAGGTGCGGGAAGGTGCGGGAAGGGAAGGGAAGGTGCGGGAAGGTGCGGGAAGGGAAGGGAAGGGAAGGGAAGGTGCGGGAAGGTGCGGGAAGGTGCGGGAAGGGAAGGGAAGGGAAGGGAAGGTGCGGGAAGGGAAGAGAAGGGAAGGGAAGGGAAGGGAAGGGAAGGGAAGGGAGGGAAGGGAAGGGAAGGGAAGGGAGGGGGAGGGAGAAAGGGAAGGGAAGGGAAGGGAAGGGAAGGGAAGGGAAGGGAAGGGAAGGGAAGGGAAGGGAAGGGAAGGGAAGGGAAGGGAAGGTGCGGGAAGGGAAGGGAAGGTGCGGGAAGGGAAGGGAAGGTGCGGGAAGGTGCGGGAAGGTGCGGGAAGGTGCGGGAAGGTGCGGGAAGGAAGGGAAGGGAAGGGAAGGGAAGGGAAGGGAAGGGCAGGGAAGGGAAGGGAAGGGAAGGGAATGGAAGGGAAGGGAAGGGAAGGGAAGGGAAGGGAAGGGAAGGGAAGGGAAGGGAAGGGAAGGGAAGGGAAGGGAAGGGAAGGGAAGGGAAGGTGCGGGAAGGGAAGGTGCGGGAAGGGAAGGGAAGGGAAGGTGCGGGAAGGTGCGGGAAGGGAAGGTGCGGGAAGGGAAGGTGCGGGAAGGGAAGGTGCGGGAAGGTGCGGGAAGGTGCGGGAAGGGAAGGTGCGGGAAGGGAAGGTGCGGGAAGGTGCGGGAAGGTGCGGGAAGGTGCGGGAAGGGAAGGGAAGGTGCGGGAAGGTGCAGGAAGGTGCGGGAAGGGAAGGGAAGGTGCGGGAAGGTGCGGGAAGGGAAGGGAAGGTGCGGGAAGGTGCGGGAAGGTGCGGGAAGGGAAGGGAAGGGAAGGGAAGGTGCGGGAAGGGAAGGTGCGGGAAGGGAAGGGAAGGGAAGGGAAGGGAAGGGAAGGGAAGGGAAGGGAAGGGAAGGGAAGGGAAGGGAAGGGAAGGAAGGAAGGGAAGGGAAGGGAAGGGAAGGGAAGGGAAGGGAAGGGAAGGGAAGGGAAGGGAAGGGAAGGGAAGGGAAGGGAAGGTGCGGGAAGGTGCGGGAAGGGAAGGGAAGGGAAGGGAAGGGAAGGGAAGGGAAGGGAAGGGAAGGGAAGGGAAGGGAAGGGAAGGGAAGGGAAGGGAAGGGAAGGGAAGGGAAGGGAAGGGAAGGGAAGGGAAGGGAAGGGAAGGTGCGGGAAGGGAAGGGAAGGGAAGGGAAGGGAAGGGAAGGGAAGGGAAGGGAAGGGAAGGGAAGGGAAGGTGCGGGAAGGGAAGGTGCGGGAAGGGAAGGGAAGGGAAGGGAAGGGAAGGGAAGGTGCGGGAAGGGAAGGTGCGGGAAGGGAAGGGAAGGTGCGGGAAGGGAAGGGAAGGGAAGGGAAGGTGCGGGAAGGGAAGGGAAGGGAAGGGAAGGGAAGGGAAGGTGCGGGAAGGGAAGGGAAGGGAAGGTGCGGGAAGGGAAGGGAAGGGAAGGTGCGGGAAGGGAAGGGAAGGGAAGGTGCGGGAAGGGAAGGGAAGGGAAGGTGCGGGAAGGGAAGGTGCGGGAAGGGAAGGGAAGGGAAGGTGCGGGAAGGGAAGGGAAGGGAAGGGAAGGGAAGGGAAGGGAAGGGAAGGGAAGGGAAGGGAAGGGAAGGGAAGGGAAGGGAAGGGAAGGGAAGGGAAGGGAAGGGAAGGGAAGGGAAGGGAAGGGAAGGGAAGGGAAGGGAAGGGAAGGGAAGGGAAGGGAAGGGAAGGGAAGGGAAGGGAAGGGAAGGGAAGGGAAGGGAAGGGAAGGGAAGGGAAGGGAAGGGAAGGGAAGGGAAGGGAAGGGAAGGGAAGGGAAGGGACCCTCCTTTGCTCCTCCTCACCTGAAGCTGCTGTGCCGAATTTACCCTCTTCTTTAGGGAATTGCAGTGGTGAGGCACAGCCTGGACCTGATCCTGCCATTTTTTTTCACGAGGTAAATGGGTTTTTATGGCTGAAAGTAAGTGGGGTGCCCTAGCAGAAAAAGGCTGATGGTGCTGGTGGGATGCTGGTGGCCCCACTCGCCCCAGGCAGTCCTGGGTCCCATCCTTGGGCATTGATAGGTTCCGTCAGCCCTCACCCAGCCTGTTTGGTGCTCTCCAGCAGCTCTGACACACTCCCTGCCCCATCCCCTGCCCACCTTGCCACTAAAGGGTCATTTGACCTTAATGTGGGGGCTGTGAGCAAATTACAGGCACACGAAGGAGAAGGAGTTGCACTGCAACAGCGTGAAGGGTGTGGATCAGAGGCTGGAAAATCCCCAGACACAGGAAAACGAAGAAATGAGGCACCAAAATTTTCTTTGAAACACTCGTTGTGACTCAGAGGCACAGGAAGGCTGATCCTGGGAGAGGAGAGGAGGCACACAGGGAAAGGAGTGACCTGCAGGTGAACAGAGAGCCCAGCCTTGGGCAGAGCTGTCAGGGGCACTGAGCAGCTGAGACATCCCAGTCACTGCGCTGGACCCAATCAGCCAGGGCCCATCAGCTTTTCTCTGGGCACTCAACAGCTCTTGCCTTGAAACTGCAGAGTCAGAGTAAACCTGAACCATGTTCTGACCTCTCCTGACCAGGGGCTGCACTGCTGTCATGGAGCATTTCTGCTTCCTCAATGGCTGGGTTGGGAGAAGGCATCAGTGGGTTTTCTCATATTGCAATTCAAACCATTTTATTTTATTTTTATATTTATTTTTCTTGGTCACTGAAATGTTCCTCTGAAACATTTCAGGTCCATAAAATCATTATTTTCAGAATAAAAAAATTTTTACACAGAATTTTCCAGCAAGACTGGTGCTCAGCCTGTCTCACTTCTTCCACAACAGGATCAAAAGGCCACTGAGATTACCAAGCTTTCAACCTTCAGCTCCCCCAGGACTTGGAGGCTGAGGGGGTCCTGCATTGCTTTGGCCAAGCAATCAAAGTTTATAGAGGCTTCTCAGTAGGATGGGTGGAAGAAACACAGAGAGCAGGAAGCAACTGCTGAAACTGCCAGTGATTAAAATGCAATAAAATGTTTGCCTTCTGCTGCTGAGCAAGAAGTGTGGCATGTGTTTTGCTGAGGCAGCAGAAGTGGTTGTGTTCACTGAATGAGCAGCTAATGAAAAGCATTTCAAGCAGGAAGCAACGCTGATGAAGATTATGAGCCTGCTTATATCTTGGAGAATTAAATGGCCTGGGCTGGATACTCCTGTTTTACACTGGATTTTGCATTGATCAAAGAGGATTTACTGTGCTCTGCACCAGTGTGGGAAGAGTGGGAGTGCTCCTTTGTGCCAGAAGCTGCTGGTGAACATCCCCCTGCCAGGGCTATGTGTCAGCAGAACAAATGCCCCTGGACAGGGCAGCTCAAGCAGATCACACTTCAGAGCAGAATTCATCTGGCAGCAGGCATTTGTGCTGAAGCCAGTCCCACAGGAGCAGCACTGAGGTTCCAATCATGCCAATTCCTCCTGGATCTGGGCTGCAAACGGAGCTGGGTCAGCTAAAGGGATGGCAGCACCAATTTCCTCTTTATTGGGGTGCCTTCACGTCCTCCTCCCCTCCTGCCACTGCTCTTAGCCAAGTCCTGGGGCAGCACCAGGCCCTGCTGTGCTCAGACTTTGCTGTCACAGGAGCAGCAGAGGGGTCCCCACAGATCCAGGCTGTGGGATGGGGCTGGCAGGGAAACCAGGATGGCACCTGGGCTCTCCCACTCTTCTGGGAACAGGGAATGCTCACCTGCCTCATTTGGACTGAGGATTAGGGAAAGGTTCTTCCCCCAGAGGTGCTGGCACTGCCCAGGCTCCCCAGGGAATGGGCACGGCCCCGAGGCTGCCAGAGCTGCAGGAGCCTTTGGACAGCGCTCCAGGGATGCCCAGGCTGGGGGTGTTGGGGGGTCTTGGCAGGGCCAGAAATTCTGTGTTCCCTTCCAGCTCAGGATTCCATATTTCTGTGATTCTGTGATCCCTGCTATCAGTTTTCTTCTCCAGCTACCAGCACATGACAACACACAGTGGGGGTGAACCGTCACCATTTCTCAAATCGTGTGATACAGAAAGGGCTGAGAAAGCTTGGAAAATCCACAAGGCAGTGTCTGGGTGGGGAACAAAGCAGGGAATTGGAAATGCTTGTATTTGGGGCTAGCATGTGGTGCTCTCAAAACAAAGGGAGAGGAGACTGAAGTGTCCCAGACTGTCAGGCAGAAAAGAAGGAGGTTGTTGGTTGCTGTTGGGGAAGGGAATGGGAAGAGAGTTCAGAAATCACACAACACAGAGCAAGAGATCCTACCTTGAAGAAAAGGCAAGGAAAATTTGTGGCTGTGGCACATCAGGGTGCCCATGTTTCCCTGGCTGGGTGTGTGATTCCCCTGGCTCCTGTGGGATCAGGCCAGGGACTGGTCCAGTGGTCAAAGGATTTTTTGTGATTTGTCTCCAGGCAGAGCAAGACTCAGTTCCCAGTGGAGGGAGCATCATGGTCAGACTGGACAGCCCTGCACTACTGCCCTGGACAGCTTTGGCAAAGGCTGGCATGTAGGAGACAGGAGCTGATCTTGTGGCAGGAACCATCAAAGCCTGTATTTTCTTTCATCAGCTGTTTCTGATTACACAGTAAACTCATCACTTAGCTTGAATGCATCTGTGTCCTATTTTAAACATCAGTAACAGGCTGGGGGCTCCCAGGAATGGTTTATGGAAGGCGTAAGGCTGGGAGCACTGGGAGCTGCTGAGACTCCCAGCAGCCAGCAACTCAGCTGGAAAGACCAAAGGTCCTGAGGAAGGGTGTTGCTGGAGGGTGTGGACATTTCTGGGGCAGAGCACATGATGGAGACACAACTCATGGCGACAAATAAACCCATTTTGTTTAAATAAACCTACTGGAGGTGAGGAGCAGGCTTGTCCTTGGAGTGCCATGAGCAGGCGTTTCCTTGCCAGGGTACAAAGCAGGGCTGCCTCTGAGTGAGGGCAGTGGAAGGAGGTGGTGGCAGGGTGGGTGCTGATGCCCAGCAAGGCTGATTCTCTGCTCAGCAGAGTCAAGGTGAATTTAACTGCTGTGGAAGGTGAGCACTGTTAGTGATCCTCTGTGTCTCCCTCCTCCAGGGAGATTTTTCACTGGTAGAATTTGCTCTGGTAGCTGATTATTCCTCAGTGTACCTTTAGAGGTGGGCTCTGCTCACAGCTGTAGTTGAAGTAGCGTGGTCTGGTCAGGGAGAGGGAGATGCTTCAGGGAAGTCAATGCCCTGAGATGGACTCTGATTTCTGGTGAGGTGTCTAACACTCCCCTAAGTTTTCCCAGAATGATCCAGACGCCAGCAGCATTTCCCTGGGGCCTAACCACAGTCATTACTGACATTTTCTTTATTCAGCTGGTAAAACCTGCTGTCTCTCTCTTGGCAAAAGAGTGTGGTTTGCTCTTCAGATATGGAACCCTAAAATGTTTGCAATCTGAAATCACCCCCTGCCTTGCTCCATGCATCCAAAACAGCCTTCAAGTGCAGTCACTGACATCTGGCAGCTTTATTGGCACTCCATGAGGAATTTCCTGCAGGGCCAGGTATGTACAGGAGACACCAACTCACCGAGTTGGAGCTGTTCTGTGTCCTCACAGCACTGAGTGGCTGTGCTGCTCCCAAACCCATCTGCAGGGTTGGGCTGGGGTAGCCAAATGTCAGTGGAGAGCGTTGTGCCTGCCTGCCCCATCCTCCCCACAGGGCAGGGCTGTGATCCTCACAAGACTCTCCAGGCTCTTCCACACCACAGCTCCAAAGTCTCTTCTAGGCAGCACGTTACAAATTCATGTGTGTACAAACTTGTTTGGATAGCTATTCCCCGCCTCATCTCTCCCTGCTTCCTCCAGGGCAGGAGACAGAGCTCATCCTTGGCAGCTCTTCCACGCTGCACACCCCAGGGTTCTGGTTGTGCTCACCAAACCCCAGGGTTCTGGTTCTGCTCACCCCAGAGCTGTGGTTCTGCATGTCCCAGGGTTCTGGTTCTGCATGTCCCAGGGTTCTGGTTCTGCATGTCCCAGGGTTCTGGTTCTGCATGTCCCAGGGTTCTGGTTCTGCACACCCCAGGGTTCTGGTTCTGCACGTCCCAGGGTTCTGGTTCTGCACACCCCAGGGTTCTGGTTCTGCACGTCCCAGGGTTCTGGTTCTGCACGTCCCAGGGTTCTGGTTCTGCACACCCCAGGGTTCTGGTTCTGCATGTCCCAGGGTTCTGGTTCTGCACGTCCCAGGGTTCTGGTTCTGCACGTCCCAGGGTTCTGGTTCTGCACGTCCCAGGGTTCTGGTTCTGCACGTCCCAGGGTTCTGGTTCTGCACACCCCAGGGTTCTGGTTCTGCATGTCCCAGGGTTCTGGTTCTGCACACCCCAGGGTTCTGGTTCTGCATGTCCCAGGGTTCTGGTTCTGCACACCCCAGGGTTCTGGTTCTGCATGTCCCAGGGTTCTGGTTCTGCACACCCAGAGCTGTGCTCAGCTCTGCTGAAGGTGGCCAAGGTGTCTCCTCAGGCGAGCCCTGCCTTGTGAGAGCTCAGCTCAGCCAAAGGCCCAGAAGGTTCCTGGTGAAACAAGTGCAGGCACGTCTGCTCAGCCTGGCTCCAAGAGATACCAACATCGAGAACGGGGTAGCAAAGCACATCTGATGGGTGGAAAAACACATTCCTAGAGTTACTCACATTCAAATCTTGCGAGACGTGCAAATGCAGTCCAAAACAACAATTCCCTCGGAGTTTTGATCTCTTCAGCAGCCAGTGCAGCATTGCACTGATGGTTTTGGCTAGTTCCAGGCTGCCAATCAATCCCCCATTTAGCGTGGAAATTAAGATTTCATATAATTTCATATAATTCATATCAGCCCTTTCACTGTGCCTTAGCAGCCAGGAGGGGAGGAGGAGCTGGAGGTGATGCAGGATCACCTGGAGGTGATGCAGGATCATCTGGCCTGTCCCTCCCAGCCAGGAAGGGTGCAGCTGATGCCTTAGGATTTCATTTTTATATTTTTCAGATCCTGTACTGCTTTAGTGAATCACTCTAAACTCCATAGCCTGTCAGCTACTGTTCTCCCATTTTATCCAGACAAAACTGTTCCTTTCTAGGCCTGAAACTCGAGGACATCTCAGGCCCTGAGGAGTGTAAACTGGGGGTAAATGACTTCATTACCTGAAGCTGTAATTGGAGAATTAACCCCTGATATGTAAATGGACAAACTTATAATTGTCTGAAAATAACTTATAATTGTCTGAAAAACTCGTGACCATCTTGGGTGCAGCCTCTGGGAGGCTCCTGACCGTCCCAAGTGTAGCTATTGAAGGCCTTTAATACTTTTATTTTTTATTATTAATTAATAGTTTATTATAAATAAAATATTATTTATAATAATATTATAAATAATAATAATACTAAAAATAAATAAAATAATTAAGTAAAAATAAAATAATGAATAGAATAATAAAATAATGTTCAAATAATAATGAATTATAAAATAATATCTAAAATAAAATAATATTATTGTAGATAATAATATTTTATTTATTTATTATGATTTAACATTTTTATTCTCTTAAACTTGTCTAGTGGCAGCCACTCCAAGGCATCACAGCAAGGACCATGCCCTCAGCAACCAGGCCCTGGGAACAGCCAGGCTGTGTGTGCTTCCCACAGGCACTTGTGGCTTTAATGGAAAAAACAAACCCCAAATCAGTGGAGATGATAGCCCATCAGCAGAGTCAGCTAATGGGAAATAAATCTGGTAGCAAATGTCACTGTTCAGGGGGGGCTGTTTGGGAGATGTTTTTCCTGGGCCTGGTGATTGCCAGGCCGCTCTGTGTTTTGCAGCCTAACTTGGTTTCTATAAGTGTGTGGGGACCAGATGGGGTCACTGGCAGGAAATTCTGGATGACAAGGAACTAAAATTAATTAATAAATGTATTTATTTAAATGAAATTGAAAGGAGCTTTCGATTTCAACTAAAAATACAATCCAGAAATTGTCATTGTCCATCTGCCTCGAAGACCTGAGCTACAAAATATCCGCTTCTTATCAAGGGTTGAAACAAAAATGTGCATTCAAATTGATTTTCTGGTGCAAAACCACAGGTGATGGTGTGTGAGGAGAGATACAAAGCAGTCAGCACATGCTGGGTCAGAAAGGTAAGTTGTGCCCTACACACAGCAGACATCAATGACCTGAGTGTTCATTTAGGAAGTCCTTGCCCTGGGTCTGGTGCAGAACTGAGAGCAACTTCTTCAGATCCAGCTCAGAGCTAAAATCTGTGGGTTGAGTTTGTGATAAACCAGCATTCCTTATGAATGGGAAGCATCCCCAGGGCTGAACCAGGGTGAGCTTGGCAGAGTTTTGGCTTTTTGAGCTGTAGCCAACAAGAAACAGCTGCTGGTCCCTGCTCTGGGACTGTGTCCTGGAAACACATCCTCCTTTTTGTCTACATCATCCATTCTCTGAGATAAGAGCAAACCAGCTGCTCAGGGCTGAGGGTGAGTCCTTTGGGTGGGAGCACCCCCTTCTCTCCTTCCTGGTGCTCCCAAGGATGGATCAGCTCCCCACTTGTCAACAGATGTCTCTGCAGGAGCCTTTACCTCTCCTGGACCTTTTGACTCTGGCCATCTTTAGCCTTTCCATGCCTCGTTTCCATCTTTCCAGGGGATCTTCAGGGGATCTGAGCTCCTGTGCTGTGTCAGCAACGCGGCTTCTCCACTTCACCACGTGCCAGGGACACTCTTCATTCTGGTCAGAGTCATCCCTGCCCTCGTGCTCCTCTCAGTGAAGCTGTAGCTTCAGAGGGCAAGTCCCCCTGGAGCCCAAAGGTGCTCCATCTCCGAACTTCTCTTGGGATTCACATCCCCTAGGAACATCTTATATATTCCTTATATATAAAAATAAAATATATTTTATAAATATAAAAATTTATATTTTTATAAATATAAATTTATAAATTTTTATATTATATATAAAATTATTATATATATGATATATAAATATATAAAATTAATTATATTGTATTTATATATATAATATATTATATCATATTATATTAGATAACATAATATATTATATTTATATAATAATATATAACATAATATATTATATAATAAATATATTATATATTGTATGTAATATTATATATTATATATAAAATGTATATATAATATATATTATATTAATATACATAATTTATACTATATAATTTATATTATATAATAAATAGTATATAATGTTTATCATATTATATATTATATAAAATTATGGATAGAATTATGTATATACTTATATATTCCTTCTATATATTACTCTTCTAAATTCCGTGGAATGGCAGCCTGCCCTGGAGACATGCAGGGTGTCCATGCACCCAGGAGAGTCTTTACCCACCCCACCGACCTGTGCTGGTCATTGCACAGGTGATGACCACCACAGGTGCCTGGGATGTCCATCAGCCCATGAGGTTTTTCACAGCAGGGAAAGCGGGTTTAAGGATTTTTCCACCTCCTGGCCGCTCATTTGTGTCCTCTGTGCTGCACAGGGCTCCTTCTGAGCGCACTGCTGACATCAGCCAGGTGTACACAAATATTTCCTCCCAGTTATTCCCTGTGCGTGCCCACAGTGAGCCATCCCCATTGCCACACAGCTCCCCAGACAGCTGTATTGACACAACTGGAGGGGGGCGGGGGCAGGAATTGCTCAAACTGGCTTTGCCACTACAAAAAAAAAATGTGTTGGTAGCACCACACCCTCCAGCTGCCTGGGAAAAGGGTACTTGGGAAGGTGGCAACTCAATCAGGAGCCTGGCAGGAGGGTGAGCCTGGTGTGAGCAATCAGCACATCACAAAGGCTTTGTGTATTCCCGACAAGCTCCGACACAGGCTCATTTGCATTGCCACAAACAAGAGATCCCAAGCAGGAAATACCTTAAATTTCCTAAATTGATTAGTTAGGGGGAAGGAAAGGGATGGGGCAAGGGAGGTTGAGCTGCTTTGAGGATACCCGCACAGTCAGGGCTGTCTTGTGCCTGGAGCTACAGCGACCAGAGCAGGGTCTCAGGAGGGGCCAGCATTAGATGGGATGTGCCTATCTCACAGAAGGATTAGCTCTGATAAATAAACATTAGTCCCGATGTATTTATTCAGAAATCTTCTATTGAAGTGCTCTGGAGTGTGGCCTGGTTGCATAAACCCACGTTGCCATATGCAAAATACAGCCAAGTTTTGCCAAATGCATTCGTTTTCCCTCAGGAAAATGCAGATCAACGTGTCCTACCCGGGTTGCAGAGAATGTGCTGAGGGTGCCTCCTTATCTCCTCCAGTGACTTTCTCCTCTGTCCATCCCATGATCCTTCCCAGCCCTGGCATTCCCAGTTTGCAGAGCAGTGGTCTCTCCCGAGATTGGAGCTGTGAGCTCAAGCTGTGCCCATATTGCCCATCCAAAAGCAGATGTTTTTGGCTCTCTGTTTATTTTTCATTCCAGTCCATTTACAATTGACTATTACTGAACTAGGTAGTGTCTCTTCCACCCACCCTTGAACCCAAAGGAGAAGGGTGAGCAGGGAAAGCTCGATGCTGGCCACAGAATCAGAATTGTGCCATTCAACAGGGCATAAGCTGACTTTTCCCTGCCAGTGTTTGAGGCTTGGATATGCTGAGAGAACTCCCCTGTAGCTCACACCTGGCTTGTTTGCTCAGGCCCAAGCACAGATTTGATGTGCACAGTCAGAACAAGGTGTCAGAGCAGAAAATCCATAGGGTGACAGAATGGATCTTAGAGATCACCTGGGGTTCCCATGGGTTCCAACCCACTCTGATCAGTAAGATCAGTCAGCACTTCAGCCCTGACATTTGGGAATATCTGTCCTTTTCCTGCTCACTACGTGGATATTCCCTGCCCCAGGGAGCACTTCCCCCTCACCTGCCTTGCTGCATGTCCTTGCTCCTCCACTCAGCTGCAGGAATGGCAGTAAACACATTTAATTCACATTAATTCACATTATTGTAGGCACCTCCGAGGCTGCCCAGGCACATCTGTGCAGCAGCCACAGCAAGGTGTTGCTTCCCTTCTTACAGATCCTCTTGGACTTAATTCCTCACAGTTTTGAAACAGGGCCTTCAGGAGGTGAAACATCAACGTAATTCCTTTGTAGAAAGGCAACATTGGGTCATTTTCCTGCTTCTTGGAAAGTGGAAGTTGAATTGAAACCATGTTCTGTCACGGCTTGTTGCTCTCGTGGTTCTGGTTTTTTCCCCTTGAACGCAACTCTCCTCTCACTGACATTATTTTGCACTTCTGAAAATGCTAATTTGGCACTGTTTTCCCTGATGTAGCACCCGAGAGCGTCCAGCTGCGGGGTTGGGGAAGGGACACAAGAAACAAGAAGAGAAAATTTCAAAGGCATTTGGGAAGCAGCTGCAGCCCAGGCAGAGGAATGTGCTGGAGCCCACTCCTGAGGCTCACAACTGAGTGTTCCTGCACTTCTGATAGGAGAGCTCATCAAATGACACAATATAAAATAACTGTTCAAAAAAAAAAATCATCTATTGCAGCAGCTACCCTGCAGTTACTGGGCAGTGTACCCCCAGCAAAAATGCACTTAACCTGAGCTCGTCTTCTCTTGTTATGTATTCCTCATGTGATCTTGAAAATAATTTTAGCCTGGAGCTTTAATAACATCAGTCCATGCAGTTCAAATGCACCCCAATTTTCCAATTTTTTTTTTTTTGTATAGGAGCACTTAATGAATAGCATTCAAGAGTTATTTTTTAAGATTTTAAGATTAAATTCTTAAGATTTAATACCATTAACAGCTTTGTCCTCATGGTGGAGAAATACAGCAAAGGAATTAAGAGTAACAGAAATAAATATACATAGAAAAGCTTCATTTCTTCTCAGAGCCTCAAGGGTTTCTCTGCACTCCTGATTCTATCAGTGCTGTCACAAGTCCTGAGCACTTCTGGGCCATTTCTTCAGGCATTTTGATTGTTATGGAAATAGGCCAGTGTTTCATCATCCAGGGAAGCAATAAAACAGGTGGAGGGGAAGTGGGTTTTATGCAAATATTTTGTTTTTTGTTTGTAGGAGTCTGGGCATATCTCTAAATTCCACCTGCTCAGGGATCCCAGGTCCATCTGTGGTTGGATCCAGCCACAGGGAGAATCCTGTCTGCTGATCCCCTTGAGACAAAATTTTGGTCATCTCTGCAGAAAAGGAACTGAAATTTGGTTGGAAAGTGCGATTTCCAAGAAAATGAATAATTGGGGAAGCTGAAATTTGGTTTCAGTCTGAAAAGGGCTGAAACTTTCCACGTTTCCTTTGAGCAGGGAATGTTCCAGCTGTTTCTGGTGCTGTTCCCACTGTGCCTGCTGCCCTGGAAGCCCCAGGTCCAGGTGTGAGCTACAGAGCTGTCCCCAAACTAAGACATTTGCAATGAGAAATGTGAGCCTTTGTGAATCGGTGTTTCCCAGAGCAATCAGCAGTTTCATGTGCAAAGAGGCCATAAAACACAACCTGGAGCCAACCCTCACCCCTTGCCAGCACCAGCAGCCCCCTGCAACCACCATGGACACCACAGCAAAACTTCTGTGCTCCAGAAATGCTCCAAAAAACATTACCATTTCAGCAGGTTTCATTTTTACTTTCACATTTCGTGGTTTCTGCACAATTTAGGAAATTTCTCCAGTTTCTTGTCAGCTTAAATGATTTAATTTTTTTTCCCCTGTGAAATATGTTGTGTAATCAGCTAATTTCAGACAGTTTATTTTCTCTTCGTTCTCTAATGTTTAGAGAGATGAAGAAATTACGTGAGAAAGACTGAATTACCTTTATTTTTATAGATAGTGCTTTATGAAGATGTGGAGGACAAATACTTCCCAAATATTGCAGTGAATCTGCTGAAGATCTCCTGAATCTCTAAGTGGAGGATATTTCTGGAAGACCTTTGTAGACAGTCAGCAGAGATGACTCCAGTTCTTGTGTGACTGCCTGAATATCAGCTCAGGGATTCCTCCACTTCTTTCCCTTGACCCAAATGCATCAGAAATGCTTTTTCAAGCCCTGAGATCCTGGAAAATGTATCCCATGCCAAAATATTCTCCCTAAGCAAAGGCTCCTTACTCGCACTCTTAATTGCAACTTATTTCCACTCTGAGTTTTTCCAGCATCAGGCATATCTCTGTCACGTCTCAGCACCCTCAGTTCTCCCCTCAGCCTGCTCACAGATAAATTAAAACACACTGACCACCTCATCTTTTTCACCACCAGGCAGAATTTCCTGGACCTCCCTGCATTCTTTTGAACCCCCCCCATTTAGCAGCTGTTTTTAGCAATGGGACGTGAGCACCTCCACAGCCCCTGAGCTTTGTGACAGCTTTTCTTTGAGTTTTTCCTTGAGTTTCCGAGGTGTTTAAGGTGTTTATAGCAGGGTAATAACTCCCTAATTACCTCCTGCCTCCCCCGCCACAGCATTTGTTTTCTCCCAGCCTTGTAAATATTTCATGGCATTCCTGGATTTATTATAAATATCATCATCCCATCAGAGCACCCCCTTCCAGACCCTTGGTTTCAGGTTATTGGAGCTATTTAACTTTGAAGTTTCTCAGCAATCAGTTAAACTTTGTTTTTTTTTTTTGATTGCACTTTAACACCTTCCTTCTCTTGGGGGGTGGAGCAGACACTTGTGTGTTATCTCAGCTTGCTGGGAAAGTCTCCCACTATCTTTCCAGACATTAACAAAACACTTAATGAATTCCTTGGAGCTGTCTTTATCCCTGTAGACTGCAGGAAACAAAGTGATCCTTTCAATCCAGCAAAGGGCCTGTGGCATCTTCAGCCTGGACATTTGTTTCTGATGTATTTCAGCAATTCCAGGTTTTTGCCTTTATCCTCGTGGCTGTTCCATCTCTATTTATTTTGTAGTCTTTTTTTGAATGCATTCTCAGAATGGATTTTATTTTCAGTCCATACTGTCCTTCCCACACCCATAAAGTGTTACCAGAGCCAGCAGACAGCTGAGATTGTTCCTGCTAAGGCAGGGATCCAACAACTTTTATTTCACACTTGATTTTGTGATGACTTTTTCAGACTTTCAAGCCATTCTTAGCCACCAAAACGACATAAAAATTGGATTTTTAAAATAACCTGCAGTCATTCCAACATTTGGTTGCTGAAATTCAGACAAATTTACTCCTGATTGACTAAAGGAAATGTTTCAAAGCTACCCAGAGCTTACCTTTGGTGGAGACCCCAATGTTCTTGCCTATATGAGCTTGTCCAGCCCAAGTCCCTTCAGAGTGACCCCCGATACAGGATCCTGTGAGGACATGGGGTGACCTGACACCCCCAGGTCATCTGAGCAGGGCTACCCAAACCTTCAGCATTCTGTCAGGAAAATTAATCCACAAACACCAGAGGTTCATGTCCAGAAAGGAGACAGAGGAGTCCTGGAACTTTATTCCAATAAGGGAGAGGCCATGGACCATTCCCCTGGGGTCTCTCCAATTTTTGGAGGACTCAGCTTCCTTTTTATCCCAATTTCCCTCTCTCTTTCCCCACTGGCTGAGCTACTTGAGAGGTACAGACTTCCTGGAGAGCCTGATGCTGAGGATTCCCCTCTAATGTACAACCCTCCTTCTTCATTTTTAATTCTCATGGAATTTATGGTTTTTCCCCATTGTCTCTTTCATCTTTCGACATCCAAGCAAACCTACAGTTTGTTTGTAAAGACAAATCCATCATTCCTCTCAATTCAGTGCTCACTGACCACCCTGGCTCGTCACTTTTGTCCCAATGTCCTCTCAGGACCAACCTGTCCCTGCTGATTTGCTCCTCAGGGCAGAAGGGAGAAGCAGAACCCTGTGTGGCCACGACCTTGGGGTATGTGTCATCCTGCCAGGGGACACGGGGGGCACCAGGCACTGCTGGGGACAGGAAAGGGATTTCTCATCACCAGAGGATGGAGCAAATCTTGTCTCAGTGCAGTCTCCTCTGGGTGCCCAGGAGAGCTGCACCCAGCCCTGAGCCGAGCTGCCTCTGCCAGGGACAGCGGGAGCTGACAGTGGTCAAAGAAGAGATTTTAGGCTTCAGGCATTAGCTTAAACCTGTGTGAAACCAAGTCACACAACATTCTCACTCCTGAGAAATCATGAGGAGGAATCCAAGCAGTCCTTGGAGAAGGAAAACAACCTCTGCAGGTGTTGTTTGTCTCCTTCTTGTTTTCTTGCAAGAAACAGTCGAGGGCTGTTGTTCCTGGCTGCCCAATGATGGTGATGTGCTGGTTTCATGACCAGTGAGAGTTTTACCTCTCGGACCTCCCTATAAAAGAAGACCAGGAATGATAAAACTTGCTCTCCTTGCAATCCAGAAGAGAGTCTGTGTCGTGGTCTGCCCTTCCTAATACAGCACGACAAAAATCAGCGGGAGCAGAGTCATTCCCTGGCCAAAAAGAAAAATACCTTTATTCCCCTAATAAGACAAATACTTTTATTCCCCTAATAAGGGAAATGAATGAGAATGGAGAAAAATGAATATGAATGGAGAAGGCAGAGATGAGCAGGCACCTCTCCAGCTGCCAGCTCCCTGCTGGCATCCCTGCACTGCACAGGGTTCTGCCCTCTCCTTGGGCCAAAATGACCTCAGGTTGTGGGATGCCATGGGCCAGGACTGCGGCCAAATGCAGATTAATGCAGCCTCCCTTCTCTGGATGGGCCTCCAGATCCTTCTCTGCTTGGATCAATCTGCTAACAGGAGCTATCAGCTTTCTTCCAGAGCTTCAGCTTCTCTTTCTCTGCAGCCTGTGAGGAGGAGCGAGCTCTCCTTGTCCAGAGTCATTCCCAGGGCAGGTCTGGGAATATTCTGGTGTGAACAGACTGCACTTGTGGGTCCAGGAGATGCCTTGCTGGGGGCTGGCACGCAGAAAAAGGCTCTGCAAGTCCTTGGCCTCCCTTCCACGGTTAATTTTGCAGAGGGAAGTATTCGCCCTGTGCTTTAGTAAATGCGTTTGTGAAGGAGGGAGAGAAAGGAGTGAAATACACTGAATATTTCCAGTATTCCCTGTTGATACACACCCACACTGGCAAGGTGACACCTCCTCACAAACACAGATAAGCTGCACTCGCTGCCCCAGACACTTTTGCCACTGTTTGCCCTGGGATTAGTGACTCCATTGACCTTTCCTGCTGAGCAGTGCAGGGACAGGGCTCCTCACTAGTGCTGGGACTTGAGCATCCTGCAGAGTCTGTGGCACAGAGAAAAGCCAAGTTTATTTCTCTGTGTCAGCATGCAAATACAGCTTCCCTTCCCCTTCCCTTTTTTCTTTCCTTTTCCTTTCTTTTTTCTTTCTTTTCTTCTTTTCTTCCCCCAAGTTGCAGCATATACCTGATGTGTCTGCCCAGAGAACTGCACAGAACACCCTCCTGATGGCCCTTAAGGTGCAGATCCCTGAGGTGAGCCCAGCTCCTGGCCAAGCAGCCCTTTGCAAGAGCCCGGGCTGGTTCACAAAACTTCAACAAAACCATTCCACATTAAATACCAGGCAGGTTTAGGATCCCTGATGCAATGAAAGGCGCTGGAAATGCCTTGTTTAGAGCTGTAAACTCTGGTCTTTCCTGGCTGCTCCCAGGGCTGAAGGGTTTTGCATCCTTCACATCCATTTAGACTCCAAATTGTTTCTCAGAGCAGCTCGGGTCCTCAGCTGTAAATCAAATTTGTATTCTCCAGAATCCCAAAATGAACCCAGAGCTCTGAGCTCGGGCCAGTGAGAGCTCAGGCTGGCTGGCCAAGCCGGTCTCTCCACTTGTGGAGGCAGCAGAGGCACTGTGGCTGCCTGTCCCCCACTCTGATACAC
Source organism: Pseudopodoces humilis (assembly GCF_049639895.1). NCBI lineage: Eukaryota > Metazoa > Chordata > Aves > Passeriformes > Paridae > Pseudopodoces > Pseudopodoces humilis. The sequence continues at coordinate 1,747,582 of NC_142226.1, read as the reverse complement.
AACTTTCAGCACATTATTGTCACAGATTGTCAATAAAGGAGAGAAAAACACCCCTGGAAATAGAGTGAATCCCTTTAATGAATAAAAACCTTGTGCAGGAGAAAGTGAAATGTTGTTTAATGAGCCTGAGGCCCATTAAAGGAAGAAATCTGCTATTTAACCTCTCTCTACTGTGAAATCTCTCAGACATGGCCTTGCAGTCTGTGACCACATGAAGATAAGGGAAAGCCACGCTCGTCCTGCGAGCATCTCCACCGAGATCAGGTGTAAAGGGAGATGTCCCAGCCAGGGCAGGGCCTTTCCCTGTCCCCAGCAGTGACTCACAGCACTGCAGACATGATCACTCTGTGACATATGAAGTCATTTTGGTCCCCTGACTCAGACTGAAGGCACTGGTCAGAGTTGATGATTTTGTGTTCCTCCCTGTGATTTCATCACTTCAGACATTCTGTGTCTATTTAAAGTTCTGGTTCCTGATTTTTATTTATTTATTTAATTCCACACCCTCCCCCCCCCCCCCCCCCCACAAGTGTTTTATCTCTTAAAATCAGAGCCTGACTTCCTAAGAAACTCTGAAGTAACACCTTCCCGATGTGGAGACCCTTCCAAGTGAAGCAATTTCCTGCCAGGGGTGACAATCCCACCCTGGCTGTGTCACCACGCCGTGGGTGTGGGCTTTTCCTCGATGCACACAGAGCCCCGCGGTGCTTTCCGTACTCACAGATGGCAGCAGGGACGGGAAAACACGGGGGGAATTCACAATCCAATTCATGGTTCTCCCACTGGATTCCTGATTTGGAGCCTCTGAGGCTGAGATGGGCACTCCTGGTCCTGGAGACCCCGTGAGCTGCTCCAGGCATGATTCCTGGTGAGGGGATTTGGGATCACGGCTGGCTCTGCACCTCCCGAGTGGAGGCTCCTGCCTCTCTGGGTTTCCTCAATAAAAACATCTCAGGGTTTGGGTGGGCACTGATGAGAAGGTCCTTTGGCATGTGAGGGGGTCATGGTGAAAAAGGAGGATTTCACAGGAGCTGCCCTGGGGAGGGGAAGATTCCTGATTCCCTGTGCATCCCTCGCCTCGAGGCTCTCCATCAAAACCTTTTTGGTGAGGTGCAAATCATCAGAGTTTTATGAATTCATTGTCTTGCCTGAGCTATAAAAAATGAAAAAAAAAAAAATTTGTTTTGACTGAATACACAACAAAAAAGCCAAAAACAAAGCAAAAGGAGAATTTAACTTAAACCAAACAAATCCCTGTATTTTCTTGAGTTTTCAAATGATTTCTCAACATAAACAGACTGATGAATCCACAGAAATGTGCAGGCACATGTTTGGTGTGTTCCACCCTTTCCAGCTAGCTCCCAAATCCTTGGAGCCCTTGAGATGGTGCTCAGGGAGCTGGTGGAGCTCAGCTGGGGGATCACTGGGGGGTCAGGCAGGGACACAGTCCAGGTGTGAACAGAGCCTCCTTCAGCAAGAAGTCACAGAAGGAAGTGAGGGAGGGACCAGCCCAGAGCTTGTGCTGGGTTATCTGTGCTAAAAAAACCCCGGTGTGCTATTTCAGGAGTTGGACTTGATCCTTTTGGGCTCCTTCCAATTCAACAGATTCCATGATTCCATGAGATATTTCTCGATTTGGAATCACTGTCAACTGCTTCACACAAGCCTGAGAGTCTCAGGGGTGAATGGAATGGAAAGAAATAGTTTATTTGACCCCCAAAAACTATTTTTTTTTTGTTTGTTTGTTTTTGTTTTTTTCTGTTTAGCTTTGAAGGAGAAAGCGACCACAAATGTGTTCAAATGTGAAACTGCTTTAGCTGGAAGAGCTAAGTCAACATCCTTTTAATTGTCATTCTTCATTCTCACAAGGCTTTTTCCAGGCTTTTCTTCCTCAGGAAAAAAGAATGGGGCAAACTTTTATTATTTTTTGGCTATCACAAAGGACCCAGAAAACTCCTCAGTGCAGGAAATTCGATCCTGGGGAAGGCTGGAGTCCCACCAGCAGTGACAGTGCCATCACAGTCTGTCTCCTCCAGTATTTCTTGACTGAAGCTGACAACTTCAGGCCTGAAGTTGTGAAGAGTTTTGGACAGCAAACGAATCCTAATCATAAAGGACACAAGAGAAATGCTGCTTGAACTTCTCATTAAGCTGCTGAGTTGAGCTGCTGCTGGTGGTGGAAGCTGTGGCAGACCCAGCCCCCATGGAGGCCTTGGGCTGATCTGGCTGTTCCTGCCTTGCTCCATTGCTCTGCCAAGTGTGCAAACATGGAGCATCTGTTTCTTGCAGTATTTTATTTTATCTGGACCATTAATCTCTCTTTGATCGGGAACTTTCAAATCCCGCCGCCGCATTTTCTAGCCGTTAATTCAAAGCTCTTTTTCTCGTTCACTGCTTTTCTTTTCCTCAGAAGAAACACCTTTATCCCAGTGGATGGATGGTGTGGGTGAGCTGCTGCTCCTGATCTTTTATTCTTTTCAGTGTGAAGCCAAAGACTTCACAGGAGCACATCTCCTGAGCAGGACCTCTGCTTGCACAGCCCCGTGCTGGCTCAGGAGATGCACCTTTCGACCCAGGTGGGTGCAAATTGTCCTCAGCTCATCCTCACACACGGGGTTTGGGGGTTTTATTTGCAGCTATTATTGCATCAAGAGTCACTTGAGAAGACATAAAGCAGGTTTCAGGGGAATAAGGCTTTTGGGCTGAATTCTTTGGCAGTAAAATTAATTTTGGTAACCAGCAAAATAAGTAACATTTTGCACCAGGGTTGTTTAGGTCATTAGATATTAGGGATATTTTTTTTTTTTCATAGAAGGAGTGGTTCAGCCTTAGCAGAGGCAGGGGTAGAATCACCATGCCTGGAAGTGCTCAAAAAGGGAGTGGATGTGACACTTGAGGATATGGTTTAGTGGTGGTGATGCTACTTGATGCTGTCCTTGGTAATCTTAAAAGTCTTCTCCAACCTTATTCTGTGATTTTATGATTTTCCAACAGTTTTCCATGTTTACTCCAGGCTGTGTCTCTGGAGTTGTCAGTGCTAGTGGACCCGGAGCTGTTTCTAATTCCTGCCTTTCAGGTGCCTTTTTAACTCAGAAAATCCCATCAAGAGCCTGTGAACATCAGAAAATTAGGAAACCAGGAACAAGGAGCCTTCTTGGTTTCTTTAAATCAAGCTCAAGGAGCAGAAGCAGCAGGGCATGGTGAGAAGAGGGTGATGAAAAAGCAGAGGGGAGAGGAGAGGACATCCTGCTTGCATCTGGATTTTCCAATCCTGCCAGGACAGCTGGCTCCACACCCTGCCGGGTCCTTAGTGTGTAGCTGCAAATGTTTGGGTGGGGGGACTCAAAGATGTTCAGTGTTTGATGGTGATGATGACAATTTCCATATTTTACAGCTCTTTCTTGCCCAGGTAATTCCTACTGTGAACTTCCTACTGAAATTGCCCCCATCCCACAAAGTCCTATCCTGGAGAAACAGGCTCATGCACAGATCTTGCAGGCAACAGAAGAAAAATGATCAGTGTTGGAAGAAAGATGAAGCAGAACTCAAAGATTAGGTGGGGATTTTTCAGTTTGGATTTTGAGCTGGTCCATCTCAAAAACAAATTTGATGCCTTTCTGGGGCTGCTGACATGAGTCTTCTGAGGTTGCAAAATAAAGCCTTTTCAAGATACAATTTGTTTTTCAGAGAAGAATTAATCCAGAAAACATGAAATTTGTCAAGTTGTGTTGTTAAGAGTGAGAGGAACCACTTGTGGAGGCAGCAGAGGCACTGTGGCTGCCTGTCCCCCACTCTGATACACAACTTTCAGCACATTATTGTCACAGATTGTCAATAAAGGAGAGAAAAACACCCCTGGAAATAGAGTGAATCCCTTTAATGAATAAAAACCTTGTGCAGGAGAAAGTGAAATGTTGTTTAATGAGCCTGAGGCCCATTAAAGGAAGAAATTTGCTATTTACCTCTCTCTGTACTGTGAAATCTCTCTTAAACAAACACCTGCTATAGGCATAAAGTGGTTAAGTATTAAATTGGCTGCACATTATACCCAGACTATTATCACTTATCTAAGGAAAACATTGCCTCCTTTCTGCTGGAGACTGTGGTAGACAAGAGCTTTATTGTTGTTTCTGTATCGTGTTAATGTCCACCTTTCCTATCTCAAAAAAGCTGAGATTTCCACAAAGTACCACAAGGAAAGGAGTCCTGCTGTGATTACCTCTGGTGGCTGAGACCACCCATCCCAGGGGATGTTTTCCTGGATAACCTGGAGCTCAGAGCTGGCTGTCTTTGGGGCAGGTTTGGTGAGTTTTTGGAGGTCAGGATGTGCTCTGACACAGGTTTGCAGACTCTCAGGAGTCAACGCTAAAAAGTCAATAATCGGTGTAAAAAGAGGAGGGAATTCCTGTTCCCGTGGCAGGGATTCAGAGGAAAAACAGAGTGGAGGGTGGATATGTAGAAAAAGATCAAGTCTGTGCCCTGGATGGTGTGTGTGCAGCGGCTGGCAGGATGCTGTGGAGCATCCCACTCTGATGGGATCAGAATTCACATGGATTGGTGGTGGATTCTCATACTATAGCCAGAAAGGGGCAAGTCCATTTCTAGAGTGACTTCAATGTGTTTGAAGCGTTCAGAGAAAACCAGCAAACCCGTCTGGGGCTCGGAAGAGAAGATGAAAAGCGTTAATATTTTTAGCACGGCAGTCTCTGCTTCAGCAAGGTCATGACACCAGCCCATTATCATTTGAAAAGTGCACTCATGAAAGGGGAAGAAGAACTGGTTTGGAGCAAGTAGGTGCAATTGGATGAAAGGCACAAAAAAAAAAAAGAGATGAGAGCAGCCACTTCCAGGAGCTCCACTGAGAACTGCAACACCCAATTTCCTTCCTGCCACTGGCTTTTTTCAGATGCAGTTTCTATTATTCAGATGGGTGGAAATGACCCCAATAAATATTGATGGGAAGGGCTGAGTTTTGATGGGTCACTGGGCAGGAACTGCTCAGGAATCAGGGAGTGGGAAGCCAAGGTGCTGTGCAGACAGGGTGGGGGTGGGTTGGGGGTCTCCAGTCCATGCAGGGTAGGTGAGGTGGTGACAGAACTCTCCCTGTTTCCCAGCTGTGGCTGGTACAGCACTGCTTGGAAATTAAACACAGCTTCTGTTTTTTCCTGAAAATCAGAGAGGATCTGCACTGCACTGGAATTTTATTGGCTCTTCCAGGATTCATTTTTCCAGGTTCTGGGGAAAAACTCATGGGGAGTTGTGCTGGAGCAGGGACTTTGAATATTCAGAGGAGTCAGGGATCAGGATTCCATATCCAGGGACCTCGAGCCCCTCACCTGGCTGCTGGGAGATGGGAGAGTTCCTATCCATGACCCAGGAGAACATCACCAAAATGATGCTTGCTAATTCTATCAGTCTCCAAAAACCCTTTTCAAATGAAATGTCCAGAAAGAAAGACACTTGAACACTTAAAAGTGTTCAGGATGTTAATTAATTCTGATGATTTGTGTGTTTTAATTATTCACTGCCACTGTATTATTTTTCAAGCAGAAAAGGAACTTCTTGCAGTGTCACTGCCTCTGCTACTTAAAGCAAAGAAATGGTGTTTAATTAAACTGAGACCAACAAAGCTCTATTGTGTGACACTTGCAAAGCAGCCTGTGAAATAGGAAATGTCAAAGATTAAACGAGCCTCTTTTAGAGCCAGCTAAGGGGAGAGGTGCCACTGTTTATAAAATCAGAGCCAGGAAAAATATAATAATTAGAAAAAAACAGGTCATATGGAAAAACAATATCCAACTTGACAATTTTTCATGCAGATATGATTTGAAGTTCATTACTCATTGTATTCCTGCACAGAAGGCTTTTTGTTATTCTTTGTGCTAAGACATTTTTTAATTTAAATGGAGATGGAGATGTGTTCAAAGGAAATTTTTAAACAAATGAACCCAGATGCATTTCATGTCATTTTTGATATAAAGGTTGAATGAAGCTGCAGGGAAGAAAAACTGCATCTAATTAATTTATATTTTTTTTTCACAAATAGATCTGTTTCTGACCACTTTCTTTAGTATTCATGTGTGGTTGGTGAGCAGGGAGTACATGAGGTTATTTCCTCTTTTGAAACCTAGTTTAATTACTTTTGAAAAAACCTAACAGTTGAAATTAAGCTCTAAAACGTAAATATGTGTATTAATGTAGGAGGAGATGATGGGGGATTTTTCACTGGCTGGATTTCCTCACATGGAGCCAAATGATATTGTAATCTGAGATGCTCATTCAGACATAAGACACATATCATTAAAATGCACTTTAATTCTCTTCTTTGGTGCTTAGAGCTATTTTCCACCCCAAAAAGTTGCAGTGCAAAATATACAAAGAGACAGCTCCCTCCTCCCTCCTGCTCCCCATGGCCGGGTGAGCTGAGGCAGAGCATCACTCCAGAGCCAGGTGGGGAGGTCCAGGCGGCCAGGGGGGCACCTCTGCCACCCCCTGCCACATCTGCCATCCCCCTGCCACCCCTCTGCCACCCCCCTGTCACCCCCCTGCCACCCCTGCCACCCCTGCCACCCCCCTGTCACCCCTGCCACCCCCCTGCCACCCCACTGCCACCCCACTGCCACCCCCCTGTCACCCCTGCCACCCCACTGCTACCCCCCTGCCACCCCACTGCTACCCCCCTGCCACCCCCTGCCACCACCCTGACACCCCCCTGACACCCCACTGTCACCCCCAATTGTCCCCAGCTCTGTCCCAGCTGGGGCCAGGGGACTTTGGGTGAAAACCCAGCACAATCCCGATTGCAGTGCAGCCCCCAGCCCGTCTGGCACAGCACCCCCCAAAGAGAGCCCCATCTGCAGGAGCATCCAGCCTGGATCCTGCACTCTGCCCTTGGCTGAGCCAGCTGCTCTGCTCATTTCTGTCCCACAGCCCTCGAGTTCTGCACCCTCAGACAGCAGCACCATCCTCGTGAGGCCACCACCATCCTTGTGAGGCCTCCACCATCCTCGTGAGGCCACCACCATCCTTGTGAGGCCTCCACCATCCTCGTGAGGCCTCCACCATCCTCGTGAGGCCTCCACCATCCTCGTGAGGCCACCACCATCCTCATGAGGCCACCACCATCCTCGTGAGGCCTCCACCATCCTCGTGAGGCCACCACCATCCTCATGAGGCCACCACCATCCTCGTGAGGCCTCCACCATCCTCGTGAGGCCACCCCCATCCTCGTGAGGCCACCACCATCCTTGTGAGGCCACCACCATCCTTGTGAGGCCACCACCATCCTCATGAGGCCACCACCATCCTCATGAGGCCACCACCATCCTCGTGAGGCCACCACCATCCTCGTGAGGCCTCCACCATCCTTGTGAGGCCACCACCATCCTCGTGAGGCCACCACCATGGTGAGAGGGCTGGAGCACTGCTGCTGAGAGGAAATGCTGAGTGAATCTGTCAGTCTGGAGAAGAGAAGGCACCAGGCAGAGCTTTTTGTGGCTGTTCAGTACCTGAAGGGGCTCTAAGAGAGTTGGAGAGGGCTTTGGACAAAGGTCTGGAGGGACAAGACAAGGGGTAATGGCTGCCCACTGCCAGAGGGCAGGGTTAGATAACATGTTAGCAATAAATTATTCCCTGGGAGGGTGGGCAGGCCCTGGCACAGGTGCCCAGAGGAGCTGTGGCTGCCCCTGTATCCCTGGCAGTGTCCCAGGCCAGGCTGGACGGGGCTTGGAGCAGCCTGGGATGGTGGGAGTTGTCCCTGCCCATGGCAAGGTGGTTGTCTCTGGTTTATTTCTAAGGTCCCTTCCAACCCAAAGCATTCTGTGACTCTCATGCTGACAGATTTTGGCCCTGGGGAGGATCAATGCTCAGCCACCAAGCTTTGGGCGGGCCAGATTTGCCTTAATGTGGGTCATTAACAGCCCCAGCAAGGAGATAAACATCTGCACTGCTCTGTTCAAGGAGCTGCTTGGACTGAATTAACTCACTCTACAATCTCTAACATGGCATTGAGTTCAGCTGTCCTGAAGGAAAAGATAGGAAAATAATCCACGTGTTGGGATTCCTGGTTGCTGAAATCTGTCCTCCTTAATTAGTGGGTGTCTTCCTTGAGATAGGAGTGGACAAAGCAGATGTCTCTTTCCATTTGGAAGGTGTGAGAGCTGACAAGGCTTGAATTAGAAACCCAGACCTGGAAAAGACTCTGGGTGCTTGAATCCAGCCCTGAAAGAGCACCATGTCCAGAACTCCTTCTCTAGGCTGACGTGGATAATTGGGGAGGTGGAGTGGCTTCAGCCACTTGCTGATGCTACAAATTGACAAATGTGGCATAAATTATCATGAAAATGGCAAACAAGAGCCCTGTGGCATGGCAGTAAATGTGAAATTGCTGCATGGCACTGATCTCCACTCAGCCTTGAGTGATGATGATCTCCTTGAGTGCCTAAGCAATCAGTTGATTGATTAATTGATTTGCCCATTCACTCCAAGCAGAAAGTATATTTTACTCCACAACTCTCATTTTAGCCCATAACTCTAATTTTAAAATTATTCTTACAGAATCTAATGGCAGAAAATGGGTTGTTACTTCCTCTCTGGGATGAACCAGTGGTCACTTCTACCAGCAGAGCACGGCACACACGAAACAGAGCCAGGCAGGGCTGCCAGGGTGGCACCCACCTGTCTTGAGTGTCAGAAGGGCCCTGGGTTTGGGTTTGGAGTCCTCAGCCCCAATCCCTTCCTGGACACAGCAGCTGGAGCGTTCCTGGATTGCTTTCATAGAACCACAGAAAGGTTTGGGTTGAAAGAGACCCTAAAGATTGTCTAATTCCAACTTTGGATGGATCCATCCTGCTGCAGGGAGCAGGGAATTTCATGAGACGTGTGAAGTGCTTGGTGCCAGTGCCTGGACGTATTTCCAGAGCTGTGTGATGCAGGCCTGAGGTACCACTGATGTCTGAGGTGTTCTGCCTGTTGGCAGCTGTCACCTCAGAGCTCCAGCTGTATCAGCCCAAGGTTTCCCACCTTGTTCTGGCTCCACTGCCCTTCCACCTGCAGCTGTGCTGCTCTGTACCATGCTCTCACTCCCAGCAGGCAGAATTCCCTCTGGATGAGGAGTGCAGGGTGATGAGACCACCCTGACACCTCCAGAGTGAGGTGTTCTCCACCTGCAGGGAGATGTGGCAGCTCCAGCACACAGCTCACCTGTCCTGCAGAGCCATCCCACCTGATCCAGCATTCCACCCGCTCCCCCAGTGCTGTCATTCCCTGCTGGTGCCCAACTTTGGGGCTGTTGCTACCCAAAAACCCTCTTGGGACTGGAGCCTTGCGAAAAAAGACTTGGGTTAGGAAAATATAGAGCTGGTGGCTTTTCCTTGTCCTTGTCCAGGTGCCAAACCTCTCTGTACCCTGCATCTCATCAGCATCCTCCCCCTGTCCTGCATTTCTCTGGAGGTGTGTTCAGAGCCACCCTGCTGGGCTGCCAGGGAAAGAAAACAGCCAGAAAAACACGTGTTTGTTCCTCACTCGGTGCCGTGGAACACTTCAGTGGGTCTCCTCCATCTCCAAGGCTTCTCCAAGAATGCAGCTGGGATTGAAAGGGCTCTTCCCTCCTCGCCAGGGGCTGCTCTCTTAAAGTCACTCGGTCATTTCTGCATGGCAGGGCTTTGTCCTGCTGCAGAGACAGCTCAGCCTTTTCCATCCAAATTATTTATCAGCCAAATCTGATCTTCATCAACACAGAAAACAGTGCCTGTCTCGGGGGAGGGGCAAAATATCAGAATTTATTATGTAAATTAGCATTAAAAATAAAAAAAGGAGGGAAAAAAAGAGAAATCTCGCTTTTGGTTTCGATAAAAGCAAACCTTGCAGAAAATCATCAGCGGAAATATTTGCTGTGAGTCTGTAGAAACTGCTGCTGTGAATGTACATTGTCCTGAGAGCAGCCAAATCCCGGGGAAGGGGTGCACCCTATAGTATATAACCCTATAGATCCAAAAATATATAACCCTGTATATCCAAAAATATAGAACCCTATATATCCAACAATATAGAACCCTATATATCCAATACATAACCCTATATATTCAACAATATATAACCCTATATATCCAATAATATATAACCCTATAGATACAACAATATACAACCCTATATATCCAATAATATATAACCCTATAGATACAACAATATACAACCCTATATATCCAATAATATATAACCCTATATATCCAACAATATATAACCCTATATATCCAATACATAACCCTATATATCCAACAATATATAACCCTATATATCCAACAATATATAACCCTATATATCCAATACATAACCCTATATATCCAACAATATATAACCCTATATATCCAACAATATATAACCCTATATATCCAATACATAACCCTATATATCCAATATATAACCCTATATATCCAACAATATATAACCCTATATATCCAATACATAACCCTATATATCCAACAATATATAACCCTATATATCCAACAATATATAACCCTATATATCCAATACATAACCCTATATATCCAATATATAACCCTATATATTCAACAATATATAACCCTATATATCCAACAATATATAACCCTATATATATATAACCCTATATATACACAATGTATAACCTTATATATAAAACAATATATAACCCTATATATATAACCCTATAGATACAATGTATAACCCTATAGATACAATGTATAACCCTATAGATACAATGTATAACCCTATATATATAACAATATATAACCCTATATATACAATATATAATCCTATATAGCCAATATATAAACCTATAGATACAACATATAACCCTATAGATACAACAATTAGAACCCTATAAATACAATATATAATGCTATATATACAATATATAATGCTATATATACAATATATAACCCTATATATCCAATATATAACCCTATATATCCAACAATATATAACCCTATATATCCAATATATAACCCTATATATCCAACAATATATAACCCTATATATCCAATATATAACCCTATATATCCAATATATAACCCTATATATCCAACAATATATAACCCTATATATCCAATATATAACCCTCTATATCCAACAATATATAACCCTATATATCCAATATATAACTCTATATATAAAATATAGAACCCTATATATCCAACAATATATAAATCTATATATCCAATATATAACTCTATATATAAAATATATAACCCTATATATCCAACAATATATAAATCTATATATCCTATATATAACCCTATATATCCAATATAGAACCATATATATACAATATAGAACCCTATATATACAATATAGAACCCTATATATACATACAAGCCCTAGTAGACATGTTTCCTTCATGTTTCCTTCATTTGTTTGCTCGAGGCGCCCTGGGGCTGTCCTGGAGGCAGAGGATACGTGGGGATAACACACAGATTCATTAATGTTCCTGCTAATTGAGACCTCCATTCATTAATGTCCTTGCTCATTAAGTGAGACCTCGGTGTCTGATGTGGCTCCTCCAATTTGTATTGGTGGTGCAGGAGTGAGGAGCAGACCTGATGCTCAAAGGGGTTTTGGTGCAGGAATGAGGAGGCTGAGCTTTAAATTGGGGTTCTCCAAACTTTGATTGATCCAAAATATTGATATTTATATATCCAATATACTGAAAAATTGATAAATATTAATAAATTGAGATTGATGATTGATAAATGTTGATAAAAATTGAAAAATATTGATATTTATATATCAAATATACTAAAAATGTGATAAATATTAATAAATCGATAATTTATAAATATTGATAAAAATTGAAAAATATTGATATTTATATATCCAATATATTGAAAAATTGATAAATATTGATAAATTGATAATTTATGTATATTGATAAAAATTTGAAAATATTGATATCTATATATCCAATATATTGGAAAATGGATAAATATTCATAAATTGAGATTGATAAATGTTGATAAAAACTGGAAAATATTGATATTTATATATCAAATATATTGATAAATTATAAATATTGATAAACATATAAAATCAAAATTGAAAAAATGATATTTATATATCAATATATAGAAAATTGATAAATATTGATAAATTGATAATTTATAAATATTGATAAAATTTGGAAATTATTGATATTTATATATCCAATATATTGAAAATTTGATAAATATTAATAAATTGTTAATTTATAAATATTGATAAAAATTGAAAAATATTGATATTTATATATCCAATATATTGAAAAATTGATAAATATTGATAAATTGATAATTTATGTATATTGATAAAAATTTGAAAATATTGATATCTATATATCCAATATATTGGAAAATGGATAAATATTCATAAATTGAGATTGATAAATGTTGATAAAAACTGGAAAATATTGATATTTATATATCCAATATATTGATAAATTATAAATATTGATAAACTTATAAAATCAAAATTGAAAAAATGATATTTATATATCAATATATAGAAAATGGATAAATATTGATAAATTGATAATTTATAAATATTGATAAAATTTGGAAATTATTGATATTTATATATCCAATATATTGAAAATTTGATAAATATTAATAAATTGTTAATTTATAAATATTGATAAAAATTGAAAAATATTGATATTTATATATCCAATATATTGAAAAATTGATAAATATTGATAAATTGATAATTTATGTATATTGATAAAAATTTGAAAATATTGATATCTATATATCCAATATATTGGAAAATGGATAAATATTCATAAATTGAGATTGATGATTGATAAATGTTGATAAAAACTGGAAAATATTGATATTTATATATCCAATATATTGATAAATTATAAATATTGATAAACTTATAAAATCAAAATTGAAAAAATGATATTTATATATCAATATATAGAAAATGGATAAATATTGATAAATTGATAATTTATAAATATTGATAAAATTTGGAAATTATTGATATTTATATATCCAATATATTGAAAATTTGATAAATATTAATAAATTGTTAATTTATAAATATTTATAAAGATTGAAAAATATTTATATTTATATATCAAATATATTGAAAAATTGATAAATATTGATAAATCGATAATTTATAAACATTGATAAAAATTTGAAAATATTGATATTTATGTATCCAATATATTGGAAATTTGATAAATATTGATAAATTGATATTGATAATTTATAAATATTGATAAAAATGGGAAAATATTGATAATTATATATCCAATATATTGATCCAAAATAAATCGAGAGCTCCCTGGGTTTGGGAAACACAGCACCACCAGATGTTACTTTGCTCTTGCCAAGCAAAGCCCTCAATCAGCTCCCCTCCAGAAGAAACCAATCCTGCTAATCAGAGGTGTCTGTTTGCAGGGATTAAGTGAAGATCAGGCCGTCTGAGGACCTTCCTCCCTTTCCTGAGCAGCTCCTGCTTATTTGAAGAGCTCTGATTTGCTGTCCTTGTTTCCAGGGCCTGTGTGATGCTGTGCAGAGCCCGTGCTGTGCTGCTGCTCTCGGGGTCCTGTCCTTGCCAGCCCAGGGCTGCTCCGGCTGGGGGTCCACCCCTCCTGTGCCTGTGCAGGGAAGGGCTTTCTCTGCTGGCTGTGGCATCATTTCCAAAACTCCTGGGAGATTGCTGGCCTGAGGAAAGCCCAGCCCTGCTGGGATGCAGGACAGCTAGGCTCAAACACCTTTTCCTGTTCAGTTATTCTGTCACTGAGCTGTCACCCAAAGGACAACCAAGGGCTGGCTCTGCAGAGAGACTTTGGATCACTCCAGTGTGATTCCAAAACTCTCTGCTGGGGCTGGGTACCCAGTTAATACTCCTGGGAAATCAAGGTTTTGCTGGAGTTTGTGCTGCTGCCTTTTCCCTGGCACCAGCTCCCATCCACCCTTCATACACCCCATCCATCCTCCCTCCACCTTGAGGAGCAGTGAGGTTGTGAGTTCCCAGAGCTGAACTCCCAGTTCCCAACAATCTCTCCTCTCCAGGCACACAGCTGCAAATGGACAACATAGAATATCCTGAGCTGGAAGGGACAGCTCCTGCAAGGTACAAGTGACTCCCTCATGCTGTGTCCTCTGCAGCAATCCCCCTCACCTCGCTTCCTCACGGCAGAGTTTGGGAAAGAATGACTCAGTACTGACACCTTCTGCACTAAGAAATCCAGAGGCACATCCTGTTTATTAGGATGCTTTGGCTGGATTCCTTTTTTCCACCGGTGCTGTCCAGGGCACAGAGTGCAGAAGTTCATGGGGAAGAGGGCTCCTGCCTTTTCTGCTGCTGGGGGTGTTCCCATCAGCACTGCTGCTGTGTTTCCCAAACCCAGAGAGCCCTCAATTTATTTTGGATCAACATACTGGATATATAAATATCAATATTTTCCAACTTTTATCAATAATTTTCAAGATATATTTATCAATATTTATAAATTTTTCAATATATTGGATATTTAAATATCAATTCATTCAATACTGTGATGCTGTGCTGGTGCTGGATGCGGTCCTTGCTGTGCCCTCAGGAGATGGAGCTGAGACCTGTGGGACAGGGATACCCACAGCCCCAAAGTCCTCAGCCCTGGCAGGACAAGGGGGGAGGCCTTCAAACTGAAAGGGGGGAAATTAGATGATGTATTCAGAAGGAATTCCTTCCCTTGGAAGTCTCCAAGGCCAGGTTGGACAGGGTTTGGAGCAGCCTGGGACAGTGCAGGGTGTCCCTGCCCATGGCAGGGCGTGGAATGGGATGGGATGGACTTTTAGATCCCTTCTGGCCCAAATAATTCTGTGATTCCATATCTCTGCAATTCTGTGATGATTCACCTCCTGCAGCTTGATCTGTGCCACAGTGTGGTTAAAGATTAACCCTCTGAGGAGCATTTGCTGTCCCTTTTCTTCAGCCCCAGGCTCTGCTCAGGCACCAGAGGCTCCTCTGCAGGTCCCAGCAGCCTTTTCTGGAGGATGTCACCTCTCTGTGCATGTGGCACTGCACCTTTTGGTAGATGGCAAGTGCTCCTCTGCTTTTATGGTAGGGACATCTCAAAGAGCCATTGCACTGCAGCAGTCAGAGGAATTTTCTTATCCCTCCAGGCCCTCCTCCCACTGACTCCTTGGATTTTTTGGATCAGAGAATGTTGGACACCCGTCTTCAGCCGACAGAAACACAGCCAGGGTGGCTGATCAGTGCTGGAAATGGTTCTGCTCCGAGTGGGAGGTGGGCTGGAGGCTGCCAGAGGTCCTTTCCCAACAGCACAGGAAAGATGAGAACCATGAAGTAGAAGGAAAGAAACACTGGTGAGAGGGACAGTAGTGCACAGGCCCATTTTCCAGTGCTTCAGAGAAAGACAGTGCAGAACCAGAACAATCTGAAATCCTGCAAAGCCCAAGTGGCAGGAATTGAGAAACTAAGACATCTACCCAAGAGAACGTGGAGAAAAGGCAAAACACGGGGATCCAGAGCCAAAACTCAAGTGGGCGTTTGAAGCATTCCATGGATTGCTCAAGCTCTACCACAGCTTCCTATTGCACAGAGCAGCGGGTGCTGAGGCCCTTTGTTGCTCTCTCAACAAGGAAATTGTAGGAAGATAAACTCAGCAGCATGCTGAGATCTCCAGGAATGCCAAGCACTTATTGACATCTGATTCCGGGTTCATTCATCTGGGTGAAAAGAGATAATGAAGGGCCACATGTTTGCATTGCTTGGTGGCACCGAAGGTTTCTGAGTCACGAGCTGCCAGGTGGGTCAGAGGAACCTGTCCCTGCTCTGTGCCATCCACTGCCAGGAACAGATGGGGAAAGAAGCCCTGGTGATGGTTAATGAAACCTTGTGATGGTTAATGATATTTAATTACATCTGTGGAGGTGCAATCCAGATCTGCCAGGCTAAAAGCTCTTTGTTGGATTTCTCTTCAGAAGAGAACAACTTCCCAGGTGTGCTGCAGTGAGGGCTGTGGTCACACACTTGTTTACAGGCCAGGGGAAGTGATTGCCAAGGCTGATGCTCTGCCTGGTGCTGAGAAGGTCAGATATGTCACTCCACCTCCAGATGAAGGGTTTATAGAATTCCTTCCCCATAACTGGCCTATTTTCAGTGACCAGTTTGTGATAAGCACTGCCCTGGTCCCAGTCTGGGCTGTGCTTCCACTGAAAGTGGTGGGGCTGACCCCTGGAGAAACTTCCTGCTTGATTCAGACCATTTTGACTCACAAACGTGAGTGCTCTGTCCATAAATCTGCTTTAAAAGAAAACTCCATTTTTACTCCTGATGGAAGTTTCTTGGTCCTCACAGCTGGAACCTGTAGGAACTGTGTGTGTGGAGTCATTCCTGCTGGAATGACCAAACCAACGTCTCCACAGGGAGATGTGGAGCAGCTCATCACCTGCCTGGACACTGCCCAGTGTTTGCATGGGCAGCATTTGGGATGCCACATCCACAATCCTTGCTGTTATTGGTGAGTGTTTCTTGGGCAAGAGCTTCCCAGCTGTGGCAAACTTGGAATGGTCTGTGGTGAGCTTGGCCTAATTGCTAACAATTAGGTATTAGCAATTAACAAGTATTGCAAGAATCCCTGCTCTTCATCACCTCTTTGAGACCCCTGGACTCCTGACTGCTGTGATGGCTTGGCAAGTGACACCTCTGAGGAGTGGTAAAATCTAATTTGACCTGGCTCCAGTTTGTTGTGTCGTCCTCAAGGAAATGAGGCTGGATGAATGAAATTGAGAGACCAGTGTGCCTTAGGAAGAGTAACTGTGAGGTGCTCCCTGGGATGGTGGCCAGGTCCTTCATCACATCAACTCCTTGCTGAACTCCAGAGTCAGTGTCTGACCCCAGGACAGCTCAGCAAGGGCAGCAGCACTCCTGGAAGTCTCCTCAAGAAATCTCCAGTGATTCCTGTTCTGCATGAAACAAGGGGACCATGAGGAGTCCTGGGCTGCTCCTGCGGTGTGGACAACAGGATTTTCCCATGCAGAAGGTGCTGGTATGTGTGGCTGGATTTCTCAGGGTCTGTGGATGTCATACCCAGCCTCTCCACTCCTGCACCAGCAAGGCAGACACTCTCCATGTTGCTGTTGATGAAATCATGAAGCTCATCTGCCTCTGCTGCCTCAGCTCTGTTTTTCCCCACAAACACAACTGAGGGCACTTGGTTTGTAGGATAAGCATGCTTGGACCTGCAAATGGAAGAGGTGGGACAGAATATGGAAAAGGAAATTTTATTTTGGATATCTTTAATCAAAGGATCATTCCTGGCAACCTGATCTAGAGAAGCCCTTAAAAGACAGAGTGGTTGTTCAGCACATGGAGCATTTACACCCATGAACAGCCACCCAGTACCACCCAGACCCCAGAGAGAGGAGGAGGAGGATGATGAGGATGAGGATATCTGTCTCCATCTTTGTCCCTGGCATTGAGGCTTCAACTTTTTCCCAGTGTCTACAGGAATTCATCACCTCCCTCATTCCCCTTCCCACTCTTCCTGAACTTTCCCATGCACAGGTTTCATCTTCACTGCTTCCACACAATTTCTTCTCTAGTTCTGCTTGTCTTTCCCACTCCTTCATCTGACTCACAGGGCTGTGGAGCAATTGGAGCACAACCTTTCCAGCCAGCAGCCTGTCTTGGCTGGCATCAGGTCATCTTCTGTGACACTGGAGCATCCAGTGTGATTCTCACAGCACTGTGCTCACCCCCACAGCCCACTCTGGGCTCCAGTCCTCACAGCAGGGCAGGCAGCACAAATCCACGCTGTCCTGCACTGCTGTGCACAGCTCAGGAGTGACACTGCCACCCCTTCTCCTTCCTCAAACAGCTGCTGAGCTGTGCAGATCTGCTGAGGTCTGGGCAGAGTGTGCCTTCCACTCCATGGTGTTCTTTATGGAGAGCTCTATGTCATGGCACCCTACCTAAAATTAGTGCTACCAGTCTCTAGGCAGGTATTCAATTTTTATATTTTAATTAGAAATATTAAATAAATAAATATCAAATATTTATTTATGTTCATTAATCAATCATCATACAACAATGCACAAATTCATAATTATCATCCCTGAACAATGCAGTCCACAAGATCCTGGGCTGATGACTGATTATGTAACTGTGGTATTGCTCTCCATGACTTTCCCATTTTTTTCTCAATATAGTCTTCTCAAAGAGCCCTCAGGTGCTGTTTTTGAAGCACATGCTAGGGGCCATTTCAGGATGTGAGACACACCAAATGTAGAGTAATTGGTACATGGATAGAAAAATAATATTTTCTAGACATCTGGAGCACTGAGCTGCTGTTCTGCAGCTCTTCCCAGCCATAGTCAGCACCTTTTGATATCTGTACAAGGTTGTTCTCGAGGGCCAATTCTTTTCCCAATGCCATCCCTGCACGTATCCAGCCACCACAAAGCAGCCCTGGAGCAATGCCATCCCCTCTGCATTTTAGTTCCTGCAGAACCTGATCTCTTCAGTGCAAAGGGTAGAGCACAACCAGCTGCCTCATTGACTAAACAAATGTCTGAGAGCTGCCTGCCCTTAAATCTTCCCAATCCCCAAAGTGACCCTGCAGCCAAGAGGGCCCACCCCACATAAACACACATTTTGCAGACTGTGTCCCTGTCACTGGCAATTTCTCAGTTGTCCATATGACTTGGTATTTCAGTGTTTTGTTTTACTACTGACTCACATGCTCACACTCCTGGGTTTCCTGACTCTGCCACACATCACCTGAGAGCCCTGGTTAAGTTTGATTTGAGTTTGTGCATGTTGGTTTTCAATTCCTCCACTGTTTTCTTTCCTTTCTTTAGGACATCATTAAAGTGAAGATTTCCCCTGCATTGTCACTGTCTGTGATTACACAGCATTGATAACTTTGCATATATTTGCTTACTGCTCCTTTCTGTTGCTGCAGGATTCCCTGTTTGCAGGACACATTTCAGCTCCACAGTTAATACAGTGCAGGTCTGCCTTGAGATTTTTACCAAACTTTTCCCACTTTTTCTTGTCCTGTTCTGTGATGTCCTCTCAAGTGCACTTTTGAGCATTGCTGCTCCCAGTGTAACACTGGTCAGGTGTGTTGGCATTGCCTTGGTGTTTATTTTTTATGCCTTTTGGTATTCAATGGTTCCTGCATTTCCACAAGGATCTGCAGCTGAAGGGGACAGTCACACTCCTTTGGCTTCTGGGGGTCATTCCCTGTGTTGGATCCCCAAGTCCTGGGTGCAGTTTTAGGCATCACAGTGTAAAAAGGATCTGAGGCTATCGAGTAGGGTGCAAACAGGGGCCACAAAGAGTCTCAAGGGTCAGAAGGGGCAGCTTCCAGCTGGAGCAGAGCACAGCGAGGGCAGAGCTCAGGGATCTGCAGCTCCCATCTCTGCTCTGGGACAGGGACAGCACCCAGGGAACGGCTGGAGCTGGGCCAGGCCAGGCTCAGGCTGCATTTAGGGAAAGGTTCTTCCCCCAGAGGTGCTGGCACTGCCCAGGCTCCCCAGGGAATGGGCACGGCCCCGAGGCTGCCAGAGCTGCAGGAGCCTTTGGACAGTGCTCCAGGGGTGCCCAGGCTGGGGGTGTTGGACTGGATGATCCTGGTGGGTCCCTTCCAGCTCAGGATATTCTATTCCATGATCTATTTTTGTGCTTCCAGCATTTAAACTGGGCTCCTCTCACCTGCTTCTTCCAGCTGAGTTCTCTGGGTGCATCTCCTCCCAGAGCTCCCAGGATCACTGAAGGACTGGTGCTTCTCATCAGCAGCAGCTCCTGGGAGTTCCCACCTGCTCAGGGCCACCTCTGCCCTTCCCTGATGCTGTGTGGAAGGCCAAGCAGCAGAAATCCCCGAGTGACTCGGGAGCAGCGCAGCCACAAGAGGGAGGCAGCTTCTAACCCTGCCGGGACCGTGCTGGCATCGAGGGGACAACCGCGTCCAGCTGCTCCACCTGCAATATCCACGGAATCTCCATCAGAACCTCCATTTGCACCCCCCGGTGCAAAGAGGGGGGAAAGGAGGCTCGTCCTGGTTAACACTCATCAAACACCACTGCCTGGTGCTGGCGGTGGGGAACAGCAAGAGGATGAGATTTTCCCTGCCAGTGCAGGACAGTGGCCACGCTGCCTCTGGGATCTCCTGTCTCAGCTGCTGCCAGGTGGAACTTGGTTTGTTCAGTAACAGAGCTGGAAGCCTGCTGCTCACCACAGGTGGTTAAACACAACCAGCAGGTGCTGAAAGGTGTCCTGTTTGGCTGCCTCTCAAAATTAAAGGAAACTTATCCAAAGTATTTTTTATTTTTGCCCCGAGGGCAGGATGTGTGCCAGAATAACCACTCTCTCCTCCTCCGGTCCCTGATTCTGGTGCTGAGGTGAAGCTGTTGGCACAGCTCTGTGGGCAGCTCTGCCCAGCCCTGCTGGCACTCCTGGGGTGATCAGATCCTCCACGCCCTGTGCTTGGTGAGCCCCGAGGTGAGGATGCTGCAGCTCTTCTGCAGAGCAGTGTTGGAATGCAGCAGGAAGTTCTGGCCCCAGGTCCTCTGGACAGTGAAGCTGGATAATTTTTGGATAGCAGGTTATCTTTTCTTTCTCACAGAGTCAACTCTCTTAATGCTTTTCTGGAGTCACTCCTTTTAGCTCGCTTCCATGTATTGTCAGCAGGTGGGTGACAGGCAGCTGAGGGCACTTGGAGTGTCCAGCTGGAGCAGAGCACAGCGAGGGCAGAGCTCAGGGATCTGCAGCTCCCATCTCTGCTCTGGGACAGGGACAGCACCCAGGGAACAGCTGGAGCTGGGCCAGGCCAGGCTCAGGCTGCATTTAGGGCAAGGTTCTTCCCCCAGAGGTGCTGGCACTGCCCAGGCTCCCCAGGGAATGGGCACGGCCCCGAGGCTGCCAGAGCTGCAGGAGCCTTTGGACAGCGCTCCAGGGATGCCCAGGCTGGGGGTTGGGTGTTGGGCTGGATGATCCTGGTGGGTCCCTTCCAAATGAGATTCTGTGATTTGTCCCTACTCATTCTGAAATCTCCCAGAACCAGGGAGTCACCCGGGCCAGCCTCACAGATTGCATGGTGGGGTTTTTGAGAAGAATTGGTAAGAATTTGCTTGTGTTTGCCACCCAGTTCCTCTGATGAAGCAGATCCAGGCTCTAGGTTGGAGCTGCTCTGGCTCTCACAGGGGATGGACAAGGTCTCTGCTGCACTGAACTCCCAGCACAGGGCTGGCTGGGCTGCTGATCAGTCACTGCCTTGTACATTCTGTGTTGGCCAGTTACAGCAAAGTGAAATAAACTGATAGATGTGTAGCAGATAAGAGGAGCAGTAACTTTGTCATCAATCCTGCTGTCAGCTGGCCTGGCTGGTTCATGAGTCTGGCACTTCTGGTCCAGGGCTTCAGAATGCTGCTACAAAATGGTAGGAAGAAGGTGTTGGGACAAGTCACAGAACACATCCTCACTCCAAAAAACTGAAGAACTCTGCTCAGGGCATGCAGGACACACGGCTGCAGTTGTGCCCCTTAATTCACAACAACAAATCACAGAACTCTTGCACAACCAGGAGATGAAACCACCACCAATAGGTGGAGAAAAGCAGTGGGTGGAGGCTGCAAATGGCACCATCAACCACATCTGTGAAGGACAACTTGCAGCATCAGCGTCCCCTGTAACCACCAGCAGCTGCCTGGCCAGTTTGCCAGGGATCACTCTGGGACAAGTGTTTCCTATTCCAGGGAAAAGGAGTAGAAATGTTTCTAATTGCATCAAAATATTCTAATGAAGCCAGAGATGTGCATGTCTGGGGAACTTGTGCTACATAATTAATGAGAGCCATTACATACATCCATTGACAGGATGAGGGGAAACGACCTCAGGTTTTGCCAGGGGAGGTTCAGGTTGGACATCAGTAGGAATTTCTTCACTGAAAGGGTGTTTAAATGTTGGAATGGCTGCCCAGGGAGGTGTTAGAGGAATGCCTGGACACGGCACTCAGTGCTCTGGTTGAGAAAGTGGGGATTGGTCACAGGTTGGACTTGATGACCTCGGAAGTCTTTTCCAACCTTGATGATTCTGTGATTCTATTCATTGATTCCATTACAACAAGAGAAAGGAAGAGAAAGGAAATGCATTTCAAAATGTTAAATCTGGCACTGAGACTGTCCTTCTCTAAATCAAATAATTTTCCAGTGATGGACACATTTCTTGTCAAACTGGTGCTCCAAAGTGCCATGATTTCCAGGTGAATATCCCAGGCTTTCACACTGGAAGCCATTCCAGCTGGACAGAACAGCCCTTGTGGCTGTGCCTCAGGGGGCAGCAGGGAAGGAAGCACCACGGGAAGATGTCTCAGGGTCTCGGTAGAGGGGCTTTCACTTTATCTTCACACTCAGAAATGTTTTACACCTTTGGGAGGCACTTGAGTGAAGGTCACCTTGGCAGATGCTTTTGCTGTGATAGGGGTGGATGCCCAGGTTTGCTCCCTCGAGCAGGGGGGACAGAGCTCTGAAGTCAGGTCCTTTGCAGGGCACAGCAAACCCTTCCAGCAGCATCTGCCCCAGATGTGACACAGCCACCAGGCAGTCCTGCACTCAGCAGGGCTTCACAGGACACACAAGGAAGGACTCAGCAAAGCCAGGAGAGACAATTCCTCACTCCTAGAGCAGGAGAAGCTTCCAAATGTTCTGGCACAGCCACTGTACAGCATCCCCTGTTCTAAGGAAAACATGAACCATCCCAATTATCTGCACTGCCTTCCAATTAAAAGGCTGTTGCTCCATCCACCTCATTTCCTGCTCTATCCCCTGCTCAGACCCTCAACAGGGTCAGACCCTGACAGGCTGCTGTGTCCTGCCACCAAGGAAAAGGGTGGCTGGTTATTTACTTTGCTGATGGCTCTGCCTGATGTCATTTGGTGTGACTTTAGGTCATGTGGTGAACAGAAACAGGGACTGGAGAGTGTGGGAGGATCCAAGGAACTCAGGCCCAGTTTAACTGGAATCTTATCCTGAAAATAGGAGGTGGAGGAGGATATCCTCCTGCTCCATAACTTAGGGAAAATCTCCCAGGGCATCTCGCTCATCATGGGTACAGAGGGGATGATGAAGAGATAATGTGAGACAAGGCCACTGAGGACATACATCTCCCACCTCAGAAAATCTGTGTTTCCACATAGCTGATCCTCAGCTCAGCTTCCCAGACCAGACCAGGTGCAAATCCTTCCCAGTCCCTTTGGGATCCTTCCACTTTGCATTAGCAACATCCAATACATCTCACACTGGAGAGGTGAGCTGCAGCAAAGGTACAGGCCAGGTAACATAGAAAGTCACCATTTCATCAAGTGCTCTTTATTTTGTGATTATTATACTCTCTGCAGCCTTCCTGCAAGCCGTGAGAGATGGCTGCTTGTTCGCTGTTCACTTCCCACAGCTGCAGGGTGTTGGAGCTGGCAGATCCTCGCTGCCCAACCTGGCTCCGCAGGGATGCTCAGGTTGCTGAGCCAGGTGATGCTGGTGAGCACGGCCAAGGCCTCCCCCAGCTAATCACATGCCCCTGATTAAGGGGAGAGCGACAATTACCCTTATTTGTCTTGTCAGAGCGTGGATGTGATGTGTGGCTGATAGTAATCGGCAGCCACTTCGCCTCAGGGCTGCCCCGGGTAATAATTTACACAGCGCAGCTAAACCTGAAAATCCCACTAACATCCTCTTCTAATGAAGCTGCAGATATCTTCCTCAAAGCCGCGGCAAGGCAGTATCCAGGCAACAAAGACGGCTGTCCCTCCACGAGGAAGTGCTTAGATGAACACCTCCAAAGGCTAATTAAGCCTTGGGGCAGCGCTGAGCTCTCTGCTCCATAACGAGGGCTTTGCATCCCTCGCATCTCGTCGGGCTCTGGCTCAAAGCTGCCCCCCGGAGCCCCCGGCAGCCTGGGCAGGGCTGGCAGCTTTGCTCTGGGAGTGGATCCTTGCTGACACGGGCAGGGAGCTCACCTGAGCGTGAGGCTCCTCGTGCTTGCAGCTCCTGGGGAAGTTGTGTGTGGAGATGTCGATGCAGGAGCAGAGCTCCAGGGGAAGGCAGGACCGGCCTGTCAGCAGGCAGGGAGCAGGAACAGCCCTGTCCCTCACTCCAGCTGTCCCACCAGTGGCTCCTCAGAGCTCCCTGGCACAACTGAGACCCCAACTCGTGGAGCAGGGCAGCGCCAGACCCCGCGAGGTCTGACCTGGATGGTGGCTGTGTGGAGCTTGAGTTTAGGACTGGAACCTGGAGAGGCTCCAGCATCAATAACCAGACAGGATGGGGGTCTCCAGATTCCCAGAGAATCTAATTCCCAGCAGGAATTAGTGTCTTCCTTGGAAAAGCCTCCCAGAGCACAGAAGAGAAGAAGCTACTGAGGCTCAGTGCTAAATAACCCAGAGGAACTGGTCTTGGTGATTTGGGGCTAAAGAGAGGCAATGTGGGCAATTAGCTCTGGAGCTGAGGAGAGAACTGCAGGATCTCCACAAAGAGATCCTCAGTGGAACCTCAGAGACAGCAGCACAGGCTGGAAGAGGCAGCATGAACAGCCCAGAGAGAAGCCCACACACTGATGGGAACATCCCTCACAGGCAAAGCGCCTAAAACTCAGGAGAGTGATGTGCAAATCCAGTAGAGGAACAAGGAAGGAAGGAATGACAGCTGTCAAATTGGTCCTAGAATGGCAAAAATAATTACATCTTTATACCACAAAGTCTAGAAGCTATTTAAGGGCCAGATCTCATCTTCTAGCTCTGGCTTTGAACTGTTTTCCATTGTGACTCCAAACGATCTTGATGGGGTGATAATGAAATGTGAGACAACTCAAGAGGAATAAGGAGACCACGACTGAGTCCTACACAGTTTGATCCACAGCCTCAGAGGGGTCTCCACAAGGACACAGCCACACTCAAAACCCAGCAAGGTTTCAGAAAACTAAAGAAATTGTCAAATTGACAGAGTGTGAGGTGCATCAAAGGAGACAATTGCACCTTACACCTGCCCATGAGCTCACCCTTGTGAATTTCCTTCATGATCCTCTTCTGCATCAAGGCAAGGATGGGCCACCTGAACACCCACCTGTGGCTATGGTCAGACCATTGGGACCAATCCATCCTGGGGCTCCTGAGCCTGAGAGGGAACAAATAGGTTTTGTTTAAAGATGAAGACTCCTGCTGCAATAAGGCTCTGCTCAGTGCCTGTGGCTTCTGCACAGATCTGGAACACCCAGCTGAAGTATTTTCTTCAGTACCTATTTAATTTCCTATATACTTGAAACAAATGCTGTTTTTTAATGTCTTGCTAATCCCAGCATGTGCCATGTGCTCTGGGAGGACTCTGCTTGAGCAAGGGAGGTAGAACCAGATGATCCTCTGTGGTCCCTTCCAACCTGAACCAGTCTGTAATTCTTTATGCTGTTATCTACTGCTGGATTCTGGGCATGAGGATGGAGCATTTCAGACCCCAGCTATATTTTTGGATATACTTGTGGTTTTTAGAGTAGGCAGTGGAAGGTGTGAGTGGACCAAGGACGTGTTCAGGAAGCCTTCAAGTTTTTCACCCATGTTGGCCACCTCTAGGTGAAAGCCAAGCCCTAATCTAAGTGGATTGTTTTTTCTTTCAGTACTGGAGGAGAAAATAAGGTCAGGAATTTTATCTGCAGTCCTCCCAAGTCTTCAGAGCTGGATTTCTGTTACAGGCACATATTTAGACCTGAGATACTGAAAGTTTTTCCCTGCAATCAGATAATGCCCAGGTGAATCACAGATGGAGGCAGAGATGATGTGGTTAGGCTGTGCAAGTGCAATGTAGAAACCAAAGGGACAAATGAAGCTTGAACAACTTTTCAGTCATCATCTCTACACTTTGCCTGCTTGACTTTGCAGCCTTCTTGTTCTCAGCACTAAATTTGTTAATTTGGACTCCATGGTCTAGACATAAGGTGCACAGGTCCCAAGGAAAGATTCAGCATGTGAAGGTGAGAATTTATAAAGGTGCTCACAAGAACAATCCTGCCATGGGAAGTGTTCCAGTTACTGCGTCCCCAGATTTCTCTTGGTGAGTGCTCCTTGGAAATGGTACCATTGAAGTGACTCCTGACTTGCAAGGTGACTTATTAAAGGCATCACTAAACTCCTTAGAGAGCCTTGGGGGAAATCACAAGCAGCAGTTCACTTCCTCACACCTGGAAATACCTCCAGAGCTCAGCAAAGCTGCAGTTCAGCAGGACTGGATTTGATGTTGGTTTTGGGAGGGGCAGCCTGGGGGCACCTCTGCACGATGGAAGCTTGTAGCTCTCTCTTTAATTGGAGGTGAATTTAATTTCAGTAATGAGCCTGGCACATTCCAGTTCCTGATTAGATTTGCACAGTGATTAACCCAGCAGATATTCACTTGGCAAACTGCCCGGTCCATTCCAGTTGCAGTGGACTGAAACCACTTCTGCTGCTACTCTCACACTGGGAAGCAAGGTCACCTGAAGGTCACTGTGGCAAAAGAGATGTGGCAGGGCTCAAAGCTATGGATTTGGAACATTCTCCTTGGGAAGGGCCTGTCCAGCTCCTCCTGTTGGATCCCACTTAGACTGTGATCTACAGTGGGCAATTTCTGGTGCTCCATGGGCCAGGAACAGCTCCTTGGAGAAGGTTCCCAAGGAGATAGTTGGGTTAGCCTGAGCTCCTGGGAGTGCTGAGCATCCCTCAGAAAGTGCTGCCAAGCTCTTCCATCTCTTAGGGTGTGAAAGAAGATTCCTATTGTTTTCTTTCCTCAAGTAGCTCTGTCCTTGCCTGAGAAGAGATGGAGCTGTGGGTACCTCCAAGGACACTCACACCCCTGTGCTGACCTGGGCTCCTGGCCTTGGAGCAGAGCTGGATGGAGAAAAGGGGTGAATTATCCAGCAAGTTTGCTTGCAAAGAATCCCATCCCCAGGACTTCCAGGAAATTGTTCTTTACCTTCACTAATTGACTCTCAGAAGAAGAAGAAACCAGAAGCTACTTTAAGATGTCAACGTCACTTGTCAGTTGATGAGAGCTTCCAAGTGATTTCCACATTCTCCTGAAGATCTCCCAGCAGTGCCCCAGAGCAGGATGAGGTGCAGGTCAGTGCCATTTCTGTGGTCACTGCCCTGTCCCTCTTGGACAGCAGGTCCAGCTCTGGGCAGGTGGGACCATGTCATAGAGCAAACTGAGGAGCACACACAAAACATCAAAGGATTTCCTCTGTAATTCCATTTACTGGTTATTGGGTGTCTTCACTATGATGATTATTACCAGGCCAGAGAGTGAAAATGGCCAAATCCACTAAATTTATTGCAAAAATCCATAGTTGGCTCAGGAGAGACACCAGGTGATGGCTCTGCCCTCCCTCACACATGGTTTATAATTTTATTATGCTGACATAAAACATTTTTTCCTTCTTCCATGGACTGTCTGAAAGGGAAATAAGCCAGAATCAAGAGATTAGCTTGTGTGCTTCGTGTTTATAATTTGGCACTGATGGGATATTATAATATAGTCCAGATGCCTGAGAAGATGTTTAATGTAAGCCAGCATGATTGACATCTCTCCATACAGGATCTGAAGGCTGTCAGATCTGAGGTTATTGAGTGCCCCACTTACTGACAAATATATACACCAGCTAAGTAGGGCACAGATCACCAGCTCACCCTGCTGAGCTCAGGCCGTTCTCCTGGAGCTGCTTTCGGACTCTGAAGTGCTGATGGCATTAAATATTAGATATTGGCAATTCCTAAAACCATCAATGGCCCCAAAACTGACAATTTCCTGTTGTGCAAAGGAGGTTTGCTTTGGAAAGGGCGTCGAGGCAAATAAACTTCAGTAACTGCCATTACTCCATGACCTTGGGCTGCAGGAACTGCACCTGGGCATCAAAACATCTCTGTTAGCATTCACTCACTTTTCTTTGCACAGTAAAGGCCAAACTCTGGGAGTTACATTGCCAAAGGGATGCTTTTGCCTGCATCAGCAAAGCTTTTCCAGGCCCATCTGAGCAGCTGCATAGCAGGAGCAGTGAAGAGCCAGGCTGGATCCTGCTCCCTTTGAATCCAACCAGATATTTGGGCAAGAGACATCCAAACAGATTTAAGAGCCATGTCCTGAGGTCGAGCTCAGGCATGATGAATTGACCAGGGCTTGGTGGCTTTAACAATTATTTCCAGTTTGACTTTGCCTTGCTGCAGCTCCCACTCAGTGGGTCTGGTTGTAATTCTCCTACTGGTGAGCAACCCAGCAGAAATCAGTTTACAATTTATCCACCTACGTTTGTTATGAGTTGTATCTCTCTCGTTTATTAAAATGATTTGGTTGAGCAGTAGAAGCCCCATTGTAAGTGAGCTTTCCTGGGCCTTGAATCACTCTAGAAAACCTTATCTGGACACTTTCCATTTGGGGCCAGTGCCTGATAAGGCTTTTGTGAATGCCAATGGGGTATAAAATAACTGATATTCCCCTTCTTGAAATGCCAGCATGGGGTTGGTCTCTCACTTTTGTGCTTTTCCCCTGCTTCTGCCAGGAAACTGTAGTCCCACAGACCCCAACTTCTATCTCTCCTCAGCCCTCATCCAAACCACTTGCTGAAATCTGGACCACATTTGTTCTCAGGTCATCCTCAGGTCAGGGTCTCACATTCCTTCTCAACTTCCAGTTGCAGGACCCATGCTGAACCTTCTTTGCATCTGCCAGGACCTCACATCACCGCTAGGAGCATTTAGTAATTGTTGGAGTAACCTGCTGTCCTTGTGCCCTCACTCAGCAGCTTCAGCTGAGGGCTGGAGTTGCTCCTGTGTGCTCAGGAGCTCCTGCACTGGCCAGGAAGGCAATGGGAGGTGGGGTGGAGCTCTCTTGAGGGGAAGATCAGGAGAAAGAAATCATGGAATCACACTGTCTGAAGAGGTCAAACCTACTGCAGCAGTATTTGGTAATTCTGGTGTCACTTTGGGGTTTTTGAAGGCTCCAGAGGACTGAGGAACAGCTTCCAGAGGCACCTGGACAGTGTCTGCTTTGATCTGCTCTGGAAAGCCAACCTACATGACTCAGAAACCTGCAGTGGCAGAGGGCTCGTGAGATTGTTAAACCCTGAACAAAGACAAAGGGAAATATGTGTGGGAAGGAGCTCTTCCTTCTGCAAGAGGAGGGAACCAGCACAGCAGAATCCAGCTGATTTCCCAACACTGCATTCGAGCCCTCAGAAGGGAAGGTGAGAACACAACCATGCTGGAACTGATTCCTTAGGGTTTTAGCTTTTATATTTTTCAGAGCCTGTATGCAGTAGTGTAGAACTCTGAACTCCATATAGATTGTTAGTTAACTCTTCTTCACATTTTGGTCAGACAAAACAATCCTTCCAGGCCTGGGATCCAAGGACACTCTCTGCCTCGGGCCCCAAAAATTATAAACAAAAGTGAATCAGGGACGGGGGAGTGAACTAAGGGTTTCTGACTTCATTACCTGAAGCTGTAACTGGAGAATTAACCCTTGATATGCAAATAAACCAAACTTACATCTGTCTGAAAAACTCCTGACCATCATTCATTTTGGGTATAGCCCCCTGGGGAGGCTTCATCTGCCTGAAATGTATCTGAAGGCCCTTCACCAGTTTTACCTTTTTAATTTTGTCTGGCCTCTGTTTTTAGCCTGAAAAAGGCATCAGAAGCAGCCCCATGGGTCCCATCAGCACAGAGCTCATGGAAGGTGCACCCACAGGGAGTGGGAGAAGCGTGTCAGGAAGGTCTGGAATCAAAAAAGACAGGCTCTGATGTGGACCAGAAGCCTTGAGCAGCATCTTTGCTGTCAGTCCCCTGGGTTTGCAAGACACACAGCAGCTCCCTGTCCTTTGGATCCAACTTAATGGGCTCAGGCAGCATTAACTGGGAGCAGCATCCTGGGGATTAATAACAGGTGTCAGCCCAGACTCAGGGTCTCATGTCGAGGGAGGATTATTTTATTATAATTAATATTCTTATTTCTTATATTGTTAATTACTGGCAGGAGCTCGGTGCTTTGGGGAACCTGCAGTAATGCCTCCATCCGTGCTCCAGATGATCCTGCAGACTTGGAGAGGCCGTGTCAGAGCTCATCAGGGTTTGCAGATGACTGGCTACCATGCAGCAACCAGAGGTGAGTGGAAATATTACAGACACACAGGGAAATCTTTCAGACTAATCCCCATGAATCATTTTGTTTGTATTCATGACCTCTTTTACAGATGATAATATATAGATATAGATATATATAGATATATAGATATATATAGATATATATATAGATAGATATATATATATATTTGGTAGAAAAACACTTCCTTCTAAATAAGCACTCGTGAAAAACAAACATGTCCTAATTACTCATGCAAATATTCTCATTTGAGTATTTATGCAAATATACTTGCCCATGTGAGCTGGTATATCAAACTGCAATGAATATTTATTTTCTTGAGAAAACATGGAAGCGGAAAAAACCTTTTTGTTCAGCTTCCCTAAATATGACAGCACTTTAGTTGTTAGCATTCAGCAGTGGCTGAATTTGGTATTGATAAACCACAGGGTAAATTATGATTATGTGTGCATGTATCTGTTAAAATGATTGTGCAACTGCAAAGGGTTAACAGGGACGTGCCAGGAAAAGATCACAGTACCTTTCAGGCAGAATTTGGTCCAGACTGTGCAGCTAGAAACTTCTTCTGAAGAAAGAATTCTTTTTCTTGTACAGGCCTGTTGGCATAGCTGAAATGCACTGTACCATGCTGATCCCAGCCAAATGGCCCCGTCTGCCCTGGAAATGAGGGTTTTTTTGCCCTGGAAATGAGGGTTTTTTTGCCCTGGAAATGAGGGTTTTTTTGCCCTGGAAATGAGGGTTTTTTTGCCCTGGAAATGAGGGTTTTTTTGCCCTGGAAATGAGGGGGGTTTGCCATGGAAATGAGTTTTTTTGCCCTCTGTTGGCTTACACAGTTTCCTAACCCACTTCACATGAAACCTCTCCAGACCAGTGGACCTCATTGAATCACTTAGGTTGGAAAAGACCTTTAAGATCACCAAGTTCAACCTCGAATTTAACGCTGCCAAGTCCCACAAAACCACATCTCTGGGTGACACATCTACACATCTTTCCAATCCTTCCAGGGATGGTGGCTCCACCACTGCCCTGGGCAGCCTGTGCCAGGGCTTGACCACCCTTTCCATGGAGAAATTTTCCTTAATATACAATCTAAATGTCCCCTGGTGCAACTTTGGGTCATTTCTTCTTATTCTTTTTCATCTGTGAGAAGAGACCAACCCCCACCTGGGTACAGCCTCTTTCCAGGGAACTGCAGGGAGAGAGAAAATTCCTCCTTCCATCTCTCTCTGAAGATGGGCTCCACACTTGAAAATCTAAAGCCAACTGGGACCTCCCCAGTGGGTCAGGAGTGCTGATACATGATGAAAAGTGGTTCAGGGAGCTCTGTCAGCTCCCTCAGCAGCCTTGGCTGGGTCCCATCTGGCCCCAGAGCTTTGTGTGTGACCCCTTCCCTTATGGGGGGTTTATTCTGCTCCCCACCCCTGGACACCCTAAGAACAACTACTCTTACATGAAGCTAGGAGAGTGAACGTCCATCAAAGACATCCTTTCCTATTCTCTTTTGGGTTTGGGTAGAAGATCAATGATATCCATAATATTTCCTGACCTCAGAAAAATCTGTTGTTTTAATAATGTTTAATAACTACTGTTCACATTAACACACATCTTTTCATTGGTGTCCCTCTCCTGTCCACGCTCTCTGCATGCACCCCTTGGGCCACAGGATTGGTCACAGTCCAGGTGTTCAACCACCCTCTGTTTTCTGGCTCTTGTGGTCCTATTTTCTTACTTTTTAGCCTCTTCTGTCTTATTTTCAGAGCAGCTTATGTCTCAGCAACCTTGAGAAATTCCATAGGCTCTGATAAGAAACTCCCCAGAGCTTGGCTGGTGCACTCTATGGCCCAAGCCGTCCAGATGCATTAGGTGTATTTAGGTGTGCACTCCTGGAGTGAACACCTTGCCCTTTCCTGGCAGCAGTGGTGCCCAGAGCACTGCCCTGCCCAGAGCAAGGCTGGCACGAGGCCTGCCCACGGCCAGAGTGTAGCAGGAGTCGGTGCAAGGGGAATTTGGCGCTGAGGGAAGATGGTGAATCAGCCTTGGAGGCTCAGGTTATCCTGCACAGCAAATCCATGCCTTGTGCAGCTGAGGCCCAGGAAGCCCCCTGGCCACACAAGCCCCTGTGGGGATGTGGGAGCCCAGCTGGCCCTGTGGGCAGGCAGCACAGCCCTCTGTGACCCCACATGGGACACTTGGTCTCCTGCACATCATGGCACTGACCCATGGCACTGACCCACTGGCCACACCTGACACTGACCTGTGCAAGGGACAGAGCCTGGTCCAAGCTCAGACATCAGCCTTGCTAAGCTAAGCTCCTGCTCCCCCAGTTTGCTCCCTCCCCCACGAGTCTGAGAGCGTCTCCCTCGTCTCCCCGCTCCGAGGAGCGCGTTCCTGCAGATTGCTTTGTGGTAATTAGCACATCGCTGGGGCTGGGAGTGCAGAGCGGGGAAGTGGAACAGGAGGAGAAGCTAACGAGGTCAGAAGACAGCATGTGGCATCCCCGCGAGGAGAGGGAAGAGGATTCAAAACCTGCTGCAATCAAAGACGCACCTGCCTGGGATGAATCCCCGGGGCCAGGAGAGCAAAAGGAGAGGGAGAGGATTTCATTCTGCAACATACGGCGGCGAGTCTTTCTCTCCCGTTTGTTTCAGAGACTAATTAGGTCAATGCTGCCCTTGTAGATTCAGCCTGGAAACCTGAGGTCTGCCTGCACTGCAGAATGCAGGTCCTGGCAAGCGGGATGGGGACAGCTGGTTCTGGGTGTGTATGGGCTCTTGGCCCCTTTGTACTTGCTTGATTTAAGATGCTTCCCACCCCACACTCTGCAGAGCTCAGTGACTTCTGTGCCAGACTCACTCCTGCATTTAGCTGTGCCTAGGACAGGGTTGGAAGGGAACAACACATCAAGAACCACAAATTTCACCTTCTGCAGCTGCTAGCTGGGAGCCCAGGTCTCCTCTGTGCTGCTGCTCTGTGGAATTCACTCCACCACCACTGCTGCCCTCTGCCAGGGCAGCTGAGGTGGGATTTCCAGGGATAGTTGGGATCTCCAGGTAAACAGACACACATGGCGGGGCAAACCAGAGTAGTTGTTGAAATTGAAATGAAGATATCACCAAGCTCTCCTGGAGCACTGCCTGGCACAGTGAGCCTGAGGGAGGGGGAGACTTTCCCATCCTTGGTGGGTTCAAGCTCATGTGCTCGCATGGGGCCCATCTCATGTACGCCCTCCTGCCCGCTCCAGGACAGAGATCCAAGCCTCCCAGCTAACTACCTCTCCATTTCACAAGCCCTGAAACCCCTCCAGGGCACAGACTCAGGGCTCCAATACAGTTGTTTCAAATCTCATCCACTCAGCCATGCTGCTTTTCTTCTGGTGATGGTTTGTTTAGCCTGTCCCTAGCAAGTGACCCATGAGGAGCCTGGCAGTGTTTATGCTACCGCTGATTAGCAAATAGCCGTGTGACCCGCTGGGAAAATCCCAGTCAAGTCCTTGTCTGGCTGCTGACCCATGTAAACAGCAAGAATTACTCCTGAGGCTGCAGTGATGCAGGTCTGGGGTCAGGGGATTAAGCTCCAGGGAGCGAGTGCTGCTCTGCTGCTCGGTGACAGCATCTGCACAGAGGTTTGGTGCCTCACACTGACAGGCACCACCTTCCCTGTCCTGCCTAACTCAGCTGTCCCAACGCTTGGGAGACAAGCCCAGAGCACCCATCTGTTTGATCAGCTCTCCTCATGGGTCTGGGAAACCAGACAGGGGTGCAAAGAAAACAAAAAGAGGTCAGGGAAGAAGCAGAGAGAGAAAACACACAAAGGAACAAGGCTCTCTAGATGCCAGGTGTGGGACACCGCTGCTTTTCATGGATGTCACTTTGAAAGCAATCCAAAGGGAAGAGGGCATTTCCCACCCCTGGTGCCTGTCCTGCAGCAGCTCTAGTCACTGGATCAGGGGTGAGCATGGTGGGGTCACTGGGGCAGAGACAGCACGAGCTGGTGTGATGGACTCTGTGTGACAATCCTGCTGTCCCCGCACCGCTGAGGCCACAAATGCTGACTCCACTCAGGCTTTCTGCTCAGGTCTCTCGAACACTTCCAACAAGTTTCCAGCTGTGCCTCTGGCTGTGTCTTCCATCCTTTGCATGCTTGGAAGCAATTATTCCAGCCAAGTGGCATTCGTGGTTATTCACAGAGCCCAGGCAAAAAACCCAGAGCTGCACATATGAACTGACAGCTCTCAGAGGGGATGCTGCACCAGGGACACAAAAAGAAACAGTCTCTGCTCCTCCTGTGCCTGCTCCAGTTATTCCACATGAGAGGCACAGGAGGAAGGAGAGTAGTTCCTCTGATGTTTGCCAGCAGAAGGGTGAATGGGGGGAACATGAAGGGCCAGGGTGACCCAAACTCTGGATACAGAGCAGGAGGAAAGGGACAGCAGGTGAAGGCCTGGGCCATGTCTGGACTGATGGCAGGGGTACACTCTCCAGGATCCACTGGATCTTTGTTGGATCCAGTGAGGCTGTGGTGTCCCTGCTGGGCTCCATCACTGTGTCCAAAGGGTGAAGGTGTCTGGTGCCTCACCCAGAGGCAGTTTGGTAAAGTTTGGTCACCCAGGAGAGGTGATGGTGTGGTTTATGCTCTTCTGTATTTCTGCAGTTACATCAGATGGGAGAAAGGAACACAAAACGTGGGCTTAGCAGCTGAAATTCATGTTTTCTGGAGAAATTTCCTCACTTCCACATGACTGTACCAGGAATTACAGGGGGAACCAGCTGCTGTGACACAGCTGCTCCTGGCAGGGTGCCTCAGACAAAGAGGATGGATTACTGGGACCTGGGGGACATTAATAAAAGATAGTTGTCCTGAAAGAGTTTTGTCTCTATGTCCGAGAGCTCTCCCTTCCCAGGCAGTGTGTAACCATGTGTCTAACAGGGCTGGGAGCAGCACACACTGTCCTGTGCACCAGCCCTGGGTCCTGCTCGTGGTGGCTCTGCCACATACACTTTGTGCTGCCCTGGGTCCTTTGCCTTCTCACTTCAACTTCCAACCCCTCCCCGTACCTAGGTGATAATTAATAACACATTTTCCTTCATCTTCATTGTAAACTGATAACCCACCAGTGCCTCTAACAGTGAAAAGCCATCCTTCACCTGCCCCAAGGGCTTATCGGATACCTGCTGCTCACCTTGCCTCACCAGGACTATTCAAGGAGATGCTTTCCTGGTTTTTGCTGATCTGGGTCACTCATAAATTTAAATTCCAGTTAAAAGCTATCAGTCGTTTTGCCTGATAAATATACACACATGGGATTTGCTTCAGTTCAAGAGAAAGTAGCAATTTCTTTCACTAAAAGTTGCTTGGGAAAACTGGCGTACAGAAATTGCAACACTCCCAGCTTGGAGACCTGCTTTCTGCCCTGCTATGGTGTCGCTTTGTTATTCACCTCAGCACTCCGGAGTTAATTGCAGAGCTCACACTTTCTCTTGGCTCGTTCGCTTCCTGCTGTTTCATGATTCATTACTTGTAAATGAGTCCCTGCGGTTCCCACAAAGCTGATTCCCAGCCTCACAAAACCCTCAGATCTGTCCTTTGGCTGAGCTTTCGTTGTTCACGCCTGTGCCTGCTACTGGGGAAACTGTCGCCGAGTTACAGGTACTAGCTGCCATTTGAAGAATAGTTTCATCTTGAAAAAAAAGATCTTTTTTTTTGGATGTCCCAAAGTTTCTGTTGACTTCGGGCTGTGAAGTGAGCTCCCTGCTGGGGAACAGCTCCAGGGCAGAGCCTGGAGTCAGCTCCAAACAGGGAGATGGGAATAATATAATATAATATATATATATATATAAAATACAATATAACAACAATAATAATAATGATAATAATGATAATAATGATAATAATGATAATAATGATAATAATGATAGTAATAATAATAATAATATAACTGCAATTGCACTTCACCATGATCCTGTATCAGTCCACTCGTGTCCAGAGTGGATCCTGGCCCACAGCTGTTCCCCCTAACCAAAACACCTCCAGTGCCCGGGCACAACCTGATCCTGTCTGTGGGAAGAGGAATTTAAGCATCAGATTGTTGTCACCTGGGATGGACAATAACCAACCCAGACCAGAAAAATTGCAGATTGCAACAAACTCCCCAAATTTCAGGGTGTTTCTCCCGGAACAGATGAAGCACCTGCTCCAGTGCATGCGGTGAGTTCCTGTCACCCAGGGCAGCAGAGCAGGCTGGGATGGGCAGACCACCAAGAACTGGCTTCTTCTGAGTGGGAAAAGCCTCACCAGGATTTGTGTGACTTATCCACAGGAGGACAGGCACAGCCTCCTCCACGTGCCCCAAGCTGAACTCCTGTCCTGGAGACCCCTGTGGGTGTGGGCAGCTCCCTGAACACTGCAGCTCCTGGTCTCTAGGGCTCCATCAATCCCTTGATCCAGTCCAGGACCTGACTCCCCTTTTGCTGCTCCCTGGCAGCTCCTTTGTTACGGCAAGGGCTGCAATCAGGGTGAACCTTTCAGTCTGTCACAGTGGCTGCTGCACTCTTCCCCTCAGAATACCAGAGTTGAAATTTCTGGAGAATCACAGAATCATAGTCTGGTTTGGAAGAGACTTTAAAGCTCATTCCAACCCCCTCCACTTCCAACACCTTCCACCATCCCAGGTTGCTCCAAGCCCCATCCAGCCTGGCCTTGGACACTTCCAAGGATGGAACAGCCACAGCTTCTCTGTACACCCTGTGCCAGGGAAGATTTTCTCTCCAATATCCCTCTGTAAATGTGAAACCATTCCTCTATGTCCTGTGCCTCCATGCTCATGTCCAAAGTCTCTCTTGGTGAAGAATGAGGCATTCATAAGGAGCACACAGTTTTTAACACTTCAGACAGATGATATGCAAGACACAAACCAGCCCAAAGCAGGACTCCTTGGATTATCTTCCTAGGCCCATCTCCGATTTCAGAGAGGTGAAGTTGGAGGCAAAAATAAGGAGAAAATCACCTTGTGAAAAGTTCTCACAAGCAAATAGACTCCACAGAGAGCACGAGCACAAGGCATGTCCAGCACTGGGAAGGCACCAGCCAGGCATTGGGATGTGAAGTCAGGATGGTTCCTGCCTAGGGAAGATGAGGATTGAGCCATGGAAGCATTTAGGAAACAGCCAAGTCCTTCCAGAAGAGTGTTTTCCATTTCAGGGCAGGTATTCAGCAAGGATTTTGGGTGTCTACAGCCCTCAGGACAGCCCTCACAGGTGGTGTTAGTTCACCCATCAACTCCCAGCCTGGAGTCACTCAGCATAGTGACAGCTGTACATGTAGGCACCCACCTGTTCCATGTTTGCTACCTACATTTTTGTTAAAACTTATCCAATTTGGCTGTTCTCTGACTGCAGCCAGAGGCTCTGAGCAGCACGAGGGCTGGTGGTGCTGGCCTGCAGAACACCCATCCTGCCAAGATGCCAACAGCCTCTGGCGTGTGCCATCACAGCTGCCTGTCGTGGGTGTGACTGTGGGGATATCAACGGGACCACAGGCCCCTCTGAGACCTCCTGGAAGTAAAAGTAGAAGGAATTCGTGTTTTCAACACACAACAGCACAAGGTAGGAGTGACCTTTCCCAGCTTTCCCTGTTCCTGACTAATCACCAGCAGCAGGTGAAGGTTAAGGATCAGTCAGAAGCTTGTAACACAACCTGGTGGTCATTTGGGACATTTTCCTTCTTCCTGGTGGGACATTTTAAAACAACCTGCCTACAGAGGGGTATGCACAGCTTTGATAGTGAGTACCATGGAATGGATCATTGAATCCCCTCTCCTGGAATGATGGTGGGTGATGCAGCCCTTTGCACTCACAGCCACGTCCTGTTCATGGACAAACTGTTTCCTGCTCTGGAATGAATCCCAGGCAGCAGGAATCTTCATCTTTGGAGCCCTTCTCCTTTGTAGTGAGACAATGACAATGATTTCATTTTTGTTTCACTTTCTTCCTTGTCACCAACATTTCTTTTGTCCCTTTCTTTCTTTACAAATGTTAATTCCCATCTTTGTCTTGGCTGTAGCTGTTTCAGTGCATTGTCTTTTGCCAACTGAAATGAAATCCTCCTCGATAGACAGATCTGAGAAAATTAACATCATGCTGCAATTTGGAATAAGCACAGCTGCAACAGCTGCTCAGCTGAAGAGAAAGAGGCACAAGAGCAACAGGAGCAAAAAGCACCTCTGAGCCAGAAGAGCTTTGGGGCCATATTCTGCCTGTGTTCATCAGAGTGGCATTCCTTTATGATTTGAAGCCAGTAAAAATGCCTAGGGAGGGGCTTGGGCAGGGGTTTACATTCCTGCTGAATTTGCATCAGCTGGGGCAAGAAGAATATTGGGAACTCTGGACCAGTCAGCTGTCTAGGCCAAGATAGGTCGTGGAGCACTTCCTCTTGGAGTCCTTATGGAAATGTGTGCAGGATGGGGAAGTGACCACAAAGAGCTAGAAAAGGTTTACTGAGGGCAAATTGGAGCTCAGAAAAAGGCTGGAGAGAGACTTTGGATAAGGGTCTGGAGGGACAGGACACAGGGAATGGCTTCCCACTGCCAGAGGGCAGGGTTAGATGGGATATTGGGAAGGAATTGTTCCCTGGGAGGGTGGGCAGGCCCTGGATCCCTGGAAGTGCCCAAGACCAGGCTGGATGGGGCTTGGAGCAGCCTGGGATAGTGGAAGGTGTCCATGGAATGAGATAAACTTTAAGGTCCCTTTCAATCCAAGCCGTTCTGTGACTCTGGAATAGCAGAGCTGTCCCTGCCTCCTTTTCCCATGACTACCCCATTACCTTGTTCCCATTCACACCAATTTGAATAAGACCAGAATGGGCCCCAAAGGGTTAGAGATAATCACATCAAGTTTTTGGTTTAAAATGTTATAGTTCAGGAACTCAAATTTAACAGAAGTGCTGTCATTGCCTTCCAGCTGCATTACATCTTACATCTCCAATGTGCACAAATGCACTGAACAGAGGTGGAAATCTCTCTGGGTATTGTATGATTTTAAGAATGAAAGCTGAACATCTTCCTAGACCACCAAGACAAATGCCAGAATCAGAGCTAATGAACAGCACAACCAGCTGCAGCTGCAGAGCTGGGACATGAAGGGAAAAAGACTTTTCAGCACTTCTGCTTCCAAAATGAACTTTCTTCCTTGAGCTGAGCAAAACAGCACTCAAAGAAAGGCTGACAAAAAAGATATTGATCCCTCAAGTTTCCAGCAGCCACCACTCCAGGGATTTTGGAGGAGGTTGATGGTATTTAGTTATTTACAGGACTGAGTCCAAATGAACTGGAAAGCTCCAACTCTGGGAAGCTAACTGATAATGTTGTGGTAACCAGCAGAATGCCTCAATTAATTCCTCAATTAAATCCTCAATTAACTTATCAGATGCAGGACAGGCTGAGCTGGACAAGGCAGTTGATGTCTCAGCAGATTCCTTTGCCAGGCTGGAAGGAATGTGGAAATCATTCAGGATTAAAATTCCTCTGGCCCATCCAGTCGCCCCTGTGCAAGCACAGCAGGACTGCAGCCCCAGGGTGATGGCAGGGACAAAAGGTTCCCTGATCTGCTCTCATGGCACATCCCCTCCTCGCTGCTGGACTCTTGAGGACATGCTCTGCCTTATGCTAGAGAGATCAAGAGGGAGAGAACAAATAAAACTGGCCAGTGCTTCCCGGTGGGGTGGGTAATGCTGAGTTTACACTCCCCGGAGCTCACTGCTCCCTCTCTCCTGAAAGATTGGTGATGGATGGCACCGTTTGTACCTGCAAACAACCCAGGTGTGCTCGTGCAGAGCTTCCTGACCCAGCTCCTCCCACTCCTGTCTGAAAGAAAGAAATCCTCTTACCCCCCACACTCAGCTCTGTGAGGTTTGTGTAACTGGCACTGTCCCTGCCTGGTGTGGGAGCCCAGCACTCAGGGACTGACTCTCTCTTCACACCTTCAGCCCCTTTGCTTTTGTGCTTTTCACAATGTTGGCCTCTTCTCAGCAAGGATTTGGGTTTACAGCCTGCTCACACCTCACAAGGTCCCGTCTGTGTGTGCAGGAATGTTCAACAAAACGAGAGGGAAGCTTTGGTTTGGCTGCAGCACAGCAGGAGAGAGCCCTCAACCCCTTTGGCTTGAGGGCTTCTTATGTACTTGAGGGTTTCTTCTGGAATGACTCAATTTGTGCAAGGAAATGTTATAAATTGAGGCAGGAATTTGGCGTACAAGTGTGAGTATTTCTTTATTGTCAGTTAAGCAAAAACAGTATAAAAATTAGCTGTGAAGTGGCCTCTAAGTGAAAAACTCATCACATCTCAGTCAGCTCAGCAGAAGTAGAGTGCAAATGGGTTTGTGTCAGGAATACAAATGGTTTTATTTCAGGAGTTTTGATTGAATTAAACAGAAGTTCAAATTATCCTGCAATTGAATTAACTGAATGTCACTGTATTTCTCACACATTTCATAAAGATTTCAAAGAGCACTTACAGCAGGGTTTGGTGTCCTTAGGGCTGCATGAATGATGAGTGGTTTGTCCTTTTCCATGAAGTGCCTTTTGAGACATCTCACACCGGTTGTGTGACACTCTCACTACCAACCAACAAAGCATGTATGCACTCAGAAAAGGATTGAAATCCCTCAAGCTTTTGCCCCTTCAAAATTAGAAACTAAATGACCCAGCAGGAGGAAGAGGCCACCTGCAGAATCAAGTTCAAAGTGTAGGAGTCCAAGAAAATCAATACAAGGGAGTAGAAGACCTTTTGGACTGTTGTGAATCCCAGTGCACATCCCTGTTCCTGTTCCCTGCTGCAGCCAGAGGCTGGCTATTAGAGGCAAAGCTTTTTGTTGGATTTCTTTAACTCTGGACACTGACAAAAACACCCCACTGGCTGCTGGCCCCGTGGAAGTGCCATTCCTCCTGCAGCACAGCAGACCTGCACTTGGCTGGGGCAGAGCAAGAGCTCAGCTGCCCTATGAGGTTTCCCTGCCAGCTTAGCTTCACTTCTGTAGGAACCCATCCAGGAACCCCCCAGGGCATTCCTCCTCTCTCAGGGCTTTGTGTCAACCTGCATTTCCTTCATCTTCTCTCTGGAGCCTTTGTGTCTTTCCCCCTCTCACCCAACTTGCCAGAAGAGGCTCACAGGAGTGACACTGTGGGACCTCACCTTTCTCAGCCAGCAGTGCTGGCCTGGAAACTCTTCTGCCTGTATATTTGCTCCATACTTCTCCAACCCTCTGCTCATGCTGCTTTCCTCACACCAGCTCCTCTGTTTGCTTAGCACTTTGTCAGTGGAGCTCCTTCTGCCTGTGCTGAGCTGTGATTTGCTGCTCTCAGGCCAAGGCCAGGTCCCACAGCTCTCACACATCACTGTGCTGGTGGCACGCTCTCTCCTGCTGGTGATCACATATGCTCTGCTCCTAAAATGG
Source organism: Pseudopodoces humilis (assembly GCF_049639895.1). NCBI lineage: Eukaryota > Metazoa > Chordata > Aves > Passeriformes > Paridae > Pseudopodoces > Pseudopodoces humilis. Next base: position 1,705,995 of record NC_142226.1, on the reverse strand, counting down.
AAGGATTCCGCCTTTTTTACAGGCAAAAAACCCAAAAACAAAACAAAACAAAACAAAAAGAACCAACACTTTTTGTTGGGGGACACTTGGGTGAGAGTCTGTGTCAGCTGCTCTGTGCACGAGAGCGATCTTGTCAGATCTGTGTTGCACAGTGGAACACAGAGATCTGTTCTCACCCCTTAACTCTGTCAGAAATCCCATGGGACCTCCAGCAAAACACTGAGTGCCTTCATCCCTAGACCACAGAATTCTGTGAACTGTGGAATAGTTTGGGTAGAAAGGAACCTTAAAGCACATCCTGCTCAACCCTCTGCCACGGCAGGGACACCTTCCACTGTCCCAGGCTGCTCAAAGCCCCATCCAGACCTGGCCTTGGGCACTTCCAGAGTTGGGGCAGCCACAGCTTCTTTGGGCAGCCTGTGCCAGGGCCTCCCCACCCTCACAGGGTAGAATTTATTCCTGATATCTCATCTAACCCTTCCCTCTGTCAGTTTAAAACTATTTCCCCTTTTCCTGTCATTACCTGCCTGTATAAAAAGTCCTCCTCCCTATTTTTTCAAAGAGGCATCTGCAAACTTATGGGAGAACTTTACATTTTCCTAGAAATTCCTGCTGATTCAAGTCCCTAAAATGTACTTTTTGCACTGTTGCAACTTCTTGACCTGTTTGCAGCTCCAAACCTTTCTGTGTAGTATTGGGAAAAAGCAGCTCCCTTATGCCTTGAATAGAGCTGAGTCCCACACTGGGGTGGGGACCCCAGAGGGATGGGAAGAGTCAGATAGTCTCTGGTTATGCAGAATTCACCTTTGCTACCAGGCAAATGCTGAGGTGGAAGCAGAGTTCAATCATTACAATGCAAATATTGTCAGTACAGGTTTAAAGACAGAAAAATGAAGCATTTGATCAGTGCTTTTAAGCAGCTCCAGCTGGGCTGCTTCGTGTGGACATCCACAGTCGTGGCAGAGAAACAGTATTTTAAAAAATTCCAGTCTTTGACACATCCACAAAAGTATCCTGGATTAGGGACAGGTATAATTTCACATGCACAAAGCTTCTCTGGGATTTTGATGCTCCCTCATAGTGGTTTGCTGTGACACTCATGTCTCCTATGGATGGACCCTCCTGATTTTCTAGCCATGCTGGCCTCTGTGTGTGATATCCTGGACTTGACCAGATGGTTCACAGTTCCTGTATGAGGAGAGGGCACAGCTCTGTCCTGGACTTTGTCATACAATACCTGAAAATGTCCTTCTCAGGTCAAGGTTGAGATCTGAGGTTGGATCTGCTGACAGCCAAAAAGGTGCTGGGAGAACAGTGACCCCAGTGTGTATTTTAATTCAAGGAAAAATGTTTCAGAGAATTCCATTTATTCTTTTCCCTGACTTTTCTGTTGAGGATATGAACTCAGAGAGATGAGACCCCTCTGTGTGTGTCTGTGCAGTGCCTCACCTCCTGCCCTGGGCCTGGCACACCTGGCTGGTGTTAAATAAACCTTGGCCACACTCTGTTTATGTATTGTACATGGCAAATAGTGAGGCCAAAACCTGTTTTGCCTCTTGGCACCTCAGTGCTTTGCTGAGTGTTCCTGCCCTGCAGAGCTCTTCAGGTTTGCTGAACCTGACCCTCCCTGGGTGACTGCATTATTTTTCTAAGCACTGAGACCCTGTTCTGTGCCTGGCAGCGACATTCTTGCCCCCATGCAGGTCCCATCACAGCAATTCTGCCCATTTACCAAATGCCCAGACAGGCAACCTGTCCTGCACTTTATCACAGCAGCAAAACACGTATGACTGACAAGGTCACAAGCAGCAGGGATGGCTTGGGTTTATTTGTAGAACCTACAGGCACACCCTGACATCCCAGGGTGAGGTAATCTCAACAAATGTTCTTGCAGATCTCTCACTTTGTCCTTTCAGCTCTCTGGACCAAGCCTTTTCTTGAACACTTGGTTCATTAGCACAACCACGACTGAAGAAGGTCTCTGTGAGATAATTTTATGATGGCTCCTTGTTGCTGCTAGAAAGAAAGGGAACAATTGGTCTCCTTGGCCAATAAGAACAGAAGGTGTTACTTGACAGCAGATAAAATTGAAGACTTGAAAATACAAACACAACAGTCAGTGAATGAAGATTTGGGCACCAGAGAAATCCTGCAGACAGTCAAGCTCACAACATCAAAGAGGTAAAAATGGACCTGTGGAGATATGATAGGCTAAAGACACTAAAGGCAGATGATTGAATGGAAAACCCAACCAGCGTGCTTCCTGTGGCTAGCAGGTCTCTTTTCCCTACACCATTTTTTTTCTTGGATGACTCATTACAAAGTTTTTGTCCCAGCTTTCTCTGGTCTCTCCTAGAGGCACCTTACAGGCTGGAGGGCTCACAGACCTGTCGCAGCACTGCAAATCGTTAGAAACCCAAATCTCACGGTTCATGTACAAGGGCCAGGCAGCTCTCCTGGGAGCAGAGGTAATTAAATTTTGCTCATTCATGCAGGTAGAGAAGCAGCTCTTGATAATCCTGCCTCTTGTCCTTGCGTGTCTTCATAACACAGTCTGTGGCAGCTGGCTTGGCCTCTCCAGAGTGCACGAGCTGGAAATGCACTCCTGCAGAATGCTGGAGGAACTGAGGACACTCCATAGGCTTCAGATGGCCTGTGTGGTTTCTCTCCTCAGAAATAAAGGTATCATAGAATCACAGAATCACAGGATGGTTTGGGTTGGGAGGAACTTTAAAGGTCACCTTGTTCCAACCCTTCAGGGCAGGGACACTTCCCCCTAGACCAGGTTATCTCCTGGCAAAACCACCACCAGCACACTCCCCTCAGAAAAGGAAACTTCATTTGTTAAAAAAAAAACATGTCATTTTGTTTCTACAGCTTCTCCACTCATCAAAACTGCATGAGTCTTTCTACAGACACGAAGACCTGCAGCCTACACCCTCACCAGGCTGGCCAAAGTGTCAGCAGCACCTGTCACCCCTTCAGCTGGCTCTGGCAGATCTCCCTTTGCTGTGTGCAGGACATGCAGCTCCAATTGAAATGAGGAACCAGGACAGTGCAGGCTCAGCCCCCACCTTGGACAGTGTCATGAGTGGAGCTAAAGCCTCACCTCCCTGTGACTCCAGGTACGCAGGACACAATCCCACCAGTCACCAGCACAGTCAGTAATGAAAACAGAGAGCTCTGACGCCCAGTTCATTGTAGATAACAAAAGACTGTCCCCAAAAGACTTGACTCCACCTTACACAGGGGAAACTGAGGCACAGAACTGCAACATTACCTCTCAGGGCTGAGGACTGAGAGCTGGTCTCAGTTCAGTGCTCTGTCCAGGGCCAGCACTGGCTCCATCACACAGAATTGAGAGCTTTAATCCCCATCACACACATCTTCTGCACCTGCAGAACTTTTTCTTCCCACTCCCCCTCTTTGGTGACTTGCTGTCCCATTCTCATTCACAGTCATCCTGCCAAAACACTCCCTTCCTAACACGGATGAGCTCTGCAACACACCAGTGGGTTTACTCCTTGCCTGCTAGGAAAAAGGCAGCTCTTCTCCATGGAGAAAAAGAAGTAGAGAGAAAGAGGCCTGAAGGTGAAACCCCCCTGCCTGAAAGAATCAAGACCCGTGGAAGGATCACAGTTCTTCAGTCCCAGTGGGTTTGGGATGGCACATCAGAGACTGATGCAGAGGGGTGCTGCCAAATGCCCCTAAACATGCAGGGCACGTGTGGTGCTCCAGGACCTGCTCCTGGGAGCAGCTCTGAGATCCCCATGGGTGTCACCACAACCTGATCACAGCCCTTTGTTACTGCACAAACTCTTTCACTGGTCCATTCCACCATCTAGTGGACATCTCTGAGAGGACAGAGAGCAGCAAGGCGAGCAGGCAGGAGCTGACACAGGACACAAAAACCACAGGACAACTAAAACTGGAAACAATCTCCAAGATCATCAAGTTCCTGAATCCCACCCTGTTCTTCACATCATGAAGTGGCATAGTTACTCATTTTTTGAACACTTCCAGGAATGGCGTCTCCACCACTGCCCTGGGCATCCTGCGCCAATGCCTGACCACTCTTTCAGAAATGTTCCCTAAAATCCAACCTAAACTTCCTCTGGCACAACTTGAGGCCATTTCCCCTTGTTCTGTCACTCGTCCCCTCAGCTGCTCCTCATCAGATTTGTGCTCCAGAGCACAGTACATGTAGTAACAGCTCTTGTTCCTACATTATTTTGCATCTTATTCAAGATCTGTCCAGATCCTTTGGTTGCTCAGGGTAATCAATGTGCTTACTTTGCACTTAGACGAAAACTTGATCAAGTTGAGAGCACAAGAGTAGACTTGTAAAAGGGTTTGAACATTTTACACAAACCCAAATTGATTGTGCAAGTGGAGACCTCAAAGGAGCCATGCAGAAGGCTCACAGGGAGCATCCTGCTGTGTGGAAGTGGGACTGGACAGTGTTTGACACTTTCCAGTGACTCCACATCACCCCAGTGAAGTTTATATTAATCACAAGGTGAAACCCAGTGATCAGCACACAGTGGAAAACAAATGTAGAACAGCTTCCCCAGTGTGTTCCACGGCCTGGCTGGCACTGGATCCTGCCTTTGATCCACATGCTGATGGGAGTTCGTTAGGAGAACCTAAAAATGGAGATTTTTATAGTCACCTCTACTGAAGGAAGTCCAGCATCCTACATCAGATAGTATACACCTGCATTACTAAGAAAGAACTTCCACCCCAAACCACTGAAGAAACCATTCAGAAGACATTTGGATCACAGCAGGAACTATTTCATCACCACTTCAGCAGTCACAGAGTAAGAACTGAGAGTGAATCTGGAGCAGGGCAGATGACAATCATGCTCATGCTTTGATTTTTAGCTGTTTGCAGTATTCTGTACTTAAAAATCAGCCAAAATGCTTTTCATGGGCACTCAGAGGCAGAAATGCACAGGGCACTTTGGCAGCACATGAAATACTCTACCTGGAGGTGTTCAAGGCCAGGTTGGACAGCACTTGGAGCAACATGGGATAGTGGAAGGTGTCCCTGCCCATCAGATACCTGTGGTGATAAGCAACACTGGTAACAATAAAGACAAAGTGTTTTCTCTGCAGTGCTGCCCAGTGGTGGGATGGGCACAGCTGGGTATTGTAGCTGTATAATATTATATACATGTAACATCACAATAAGCCTTTTCCTGTACAAATAGGCTCCTACAAGGAAGTTCAAGTGAGTGTTTGAGGATTCCAGTCTATTCGTTCCTTGCATAATCCCAGTAACACATTAACATTCCCCAGAGCTATGCCAATCCTCCCAGCAAAGCTTTCCAGTGAATTTGTTTTGTTGTGAATCATAAACAGAGCAGATCCATTTCATCTCATTTCACATTTCTGAAAGGAAAATATTCAGTCTGTATTTTACTAAGAGCTGAGAACAAGGCACTGCGAGGGCAAAGCTTACTGAGAGCAAAATTAAGGGTGAAACACACATACCTTCACCCACTTCTGCAAAAAGCTGCTGTAATTTTGCATAACTTGAGATATTTGTGATCTGACTTTTCTGGGTCACTGTTATTCCACACCATTTAATGTTCACAATAGCTCCCACTGAGTGCAACCCCCGAGGCCTTTAATGTGGCACTGAGAAAAGGATTTGTGTGTCCTGAAGTTAATGTTCACATCGAGGTTACACACATCTCCACAAGAATGGACTTCCATTCAGCGACAAGACACGTGTCTTGTGCCCCATGGAATGGGAAATGGGAAAAGCTGGGATATCTAAGCACAGTCCTGGGAGAGCTCAGCCTTATCAGGATGTGCCACCGGACAGTGACAGTGACAGCCCGAGCACACACAGCCCTTGCCTGCTGTCACCCATCTCACTGTCACCATCACCATCACCACCATTCTGCAGAAAAAGTGCTGGAAATGTTGGTTTTGGTTTCTTTTTATTTTTCCACGTAGAAGCTACTCGTAGGAGAGCAGAAAACAAGAAGAGTCCTTTGTGGAGGAACAAATCAGCATGGCCAGGTTAATTCTGAAAGCAGATGCTTCCTCCGAGAGGTCAGCTCTGCTCCCAGGAGCAGGGACAGGAGGAGAGGGAACGGCCTCAGGCTGGGCCAGGGCAGGCTCAGGTTCGATATCGGGAAATCGGGTCAGTCTCTTCACCAGACAGCACTGACAGAACAAGAGGACACAGCCTTAAGCTGCGCCAAGGGAAATTTAGTTTGGACATTAGGAAAAAGTTCTTCACAGAAAGAGTGATAAAATACAGGAATGGTCTGCCTGGGGAGGTGGTGGAGTCACCATCCCTGGATGTGTTTAAAAAAAGATTGGATGTGGCACTCAGTGCCATGGTTTAGTTGAGGTGTTAGGGCTAGGTTGGACTCGATGAAGGTCTCTTCCAACCTGTTCATTCTGTGATTCTGTGATATTATTGTGTGCTTAGGACGTAGCTATGCAGTACCTCAGTTTTATGAATAAATGTATTGAGTAGTTTCCTGTTTTGTTCTAAGGTTTCAAATATTAGGGGATCAAACATGTCACTCAGTGAATACCTGGTATTTTCTGTTGTTTATTTGAAGTAACAGGATGTTTTTTTTTAAATAAATTTCTTCACTGAAATGTTGTCCAGCCCTGGCCTAGACTGCTCAGGGCAGTGGTGGAGTCCCCATCCTTGGAAGTGTTTAAGAAAGGTGTGGATGTGGCACTTGAGGACATGATGAGGAGGTGTTCGGTTATAGGTTGCACGAGATGGTTTTAAAAGTTTTTTTTTTCCCAACGTACTTCACTCCGGGGCTGTTCGAACGCTCCCGCCCTCCGTGAGGCACTGAGGGGGCCGGGGCGGGGCCGAGGGCGGGGCTATCCCGGCAGTGGCCCCGCCCCTCCCCGGGCCCCAGGCCCCGGCCCCGCCCGGCCCGCCCCGCGCATGCGCAGAGGCGCCGCTGGGCCTCATGCGGTTCCCAGCCCAGCCGGCCGGGAGCGGCGCCGCGCGCGCTCCGCACCTCCCGCCCGCTCCGCACCTCCCGCCCGCTCCCCCCCCGCGCGCGCTGTCCGCGCGCCCGGCGGCCCCAGGGGGGAGGGGCGGGGGGGACCATCCGGGCAGGGCGGGGGGGGGGGGGGGGGCGGCAGAGCGGGACCACGCGGAGCCCGCGGGGGCCGCACAGGCGGCGGTTCCGCGCGGGGGGGGGGGGAAAGTCTGGCGGGAGGAGCGGGCAGGGCGCCGGCCCCCAGCGACGGGAATGGGAACGTGGTGCGGGTCGCCGTCAGGAATGTCAGGTGCCGGTGTCTGTCGGGTCCAGGCGCGGGGCAGATGAAGTACATCCTGGTCACGGGCGGGGTGATCTCGGGCATCGGCAAGGGGATCATCGCCAGCAGCATCGGCACCATCCTCAAGTCCTGCGGGCTGCATGTCACCTCCATCAAGATCGACCCCTACATCAACATCGACGCGGGCACCTTCTCGCCGTACGAGCACGGTGAGTGCCCCTCGTGCTCGGTGCCGGGCTCTGCCGGGCCCGGCGCTCTCTTGCCTTGCCCTGAATCGTCTCCTTTGTGCCTGGTCCTGCCCAGTCACGCTGAGGCTGCCGCCACTGCGGGCTGGCTGGAGGGGCTTGCGGTGCTCCCAGCCTGTTTGGACGTTCTCTCCCAAATTTGCCCTAAACCAGGACAGCAGATGTGCCCTGGCCTGTTCTGGCTGCTGCCTCCAGCGCTTCAGTCCGCAGCGCCCTGGTCCTCTCGGTTATAGAACCTTTAGTTCTGTTCGCTCCTAAACTCGCTGCGGCAGTCGGGGAAGGAGTTTCCTTGTATTGGATTCTTCCACGTGCCCTGACGTGTGCGCTTGTCCCTGCTTGTGTGCCTGCAGGGGAGGTGTTTGTGCTGGATGATGGAGGGGAAGTGGACCTGGACCTCGGGAACTACGAGCGCTTCCTCGATATCCGACTCACCAAAGACAACAACCTGACCACTGGGAAGATCTACCAGTATGTCATTAACAAGGAGAGGAAGGGAGATTATCTTGGCAAAACTGTCCAAGGTGATGCAAAACTTCTTTCCTGGTGCCTAGAAATGCACTCTGTATTTCAGTCCTGACTGGATGCTTTTGCCTTTCATCTTCACTTGAGGCTCTGCACCATCCTTCTTGTGTTGGGACTCTGCTGGACTTGGGTCCTGCTGTCTGATGTAGCCAGTGATAAATGTGAACAGGCCAAGACACTTTGGGGTTGTTTGTTAGCTGGTTAAAATGGTTAATGCTTTTGTTAACTCAGTAGAAAACCCAAAGGATTTGTGAGTGTCTGATCAGTCCCTTCCCTTTTTAACCACTCTCCACAGCTGGTTGACATGAGGACTTTTTTACAGAGGGTTAAAAACAGAGTAACTTTCTCTGCTTAGAGCAAAGAACAGTTTGTGCTTGAATCTGTCAGCTTAAAGGAAATGTTGCTTACATGTGTTTAAATTAAGGCAGGGTTCTGTTTCCTGCCAAAGCACTTGAAAATCACAGCCAAGAATAATCACTTCAAAAATGCATAGTTCTTTAAATACACAAATTCCTGCTCAAGCCCTATGGGAAGCGCTGGCTAGTGATTGTCAGTAATTTGTTCTGAGCTAAGAGGGAGAAACGTTTGTGGGGGCTTTAACCCTTGCCTGGGTTTCTTTTCCAGTTGTTCCCCACATCACAGATGCCATACAGGAATGGGTAATGAGGCAGGCACGGATTCCTGTGGATGAAGACGGCATTGAACCCCAAGTTTGTGTGATTGAGGTTTGTAACTTTTAAGAAGTAGGTAGTTTTGTTTCTTGTGTGCAGTAAACTGATCTATCTGCATATTTTGCATAATTCTTTACAGAAATGTTTAACTTTGCATGGTATTGAATGGGTTAAAAATTCCCCTTGTTAACTTCACTTTCTCTAATCTTTTGAATTGGAACCTGCCTCATGAGAGCAGCCCCACAGGACTCCAGGGAACGGCTGGAGCTGTGTCAGGGGGAGATTCAGGCTGGAGATCAGGGGAAGGTTCTTCCCCCAGAGGGTGCAGGGACTCAGTGGATCCCTTCCAGCTCAGGCTATTCTATGAATTAACCTACAGAATTAATTTTTTCTTCCCTGGTGGGTGGAAAACCCTCTGGAAACAGTTGTTTTTCCTCCTCAAAGTGACAGTTCAAGCACAGACACGTGACAGGGAATGGCACAAGTTAGTGGTGGCAGTTTTCAGTGTGTTCATGGAATGTTCTGCGGCCAGAAGGAGACAGAGGAGGGCGAAGGCTCTGACGCTGCTGAGCTGGCTGCTGGGATATGCTAACACAGGAGAGGGAGTTTGTCACTGAGCCCAGGTCATGGTGACTTGGACTCTGCCAGCAGCTTGGGTGCCAATTTCTGTGCCAGGGTCACAAGCCCAGATCTGAAGTACCAAGGAGGCACTTTCTGACAGGGCCTGGGGGGCTCCAGGAATTGTCTTGTATCTGTTTCTGCATGTGTCCACTCTATAGTTCCTAAAACTTAAGAGTAATTTTGCTTCTCGGTGCCACCTAATGTTCATAAATCATAATTTTCACATCTAAGTCTTTTCTCTGAAGAGAAAATAGAGGTCAAGCTGATGTTTCTGGAGAGGTGCTGCTCATAGAGGAAGCTGTTTTTGTGGGGAAATGATGAAGGTAAAATAGTACCTGGAGCAGATTGGAGGCTGTGAAAGCAGTCCATATAGCTGGTAAATCGTGGTGCTTTGAGTGGAATACAATCACAGAATATCCTGAGGTGAAAGGAACCCCAAGGATTATTGAGTCCAATCGTTGATGCTGCCCAGACCCCCCAGCACCCCCAGCCTGGGCATCCCTGGAGCGCTGTCCAAAGGCTCCTGCAGCTCTGGCAGCCTCGGGGCCGTGCCCATTCCCTGGGGAGCCTGGGCAGTGCCAGCACCTCTGGGGGAAGAACCTTTCCCTAAATGCAGCCTGAGCCTGGCCTGGCCCAGCTCCAGCCGTTCCCTGGGTGCTGTCCCTGTCCCAGAGCAGAGATCGGAGCTGCCCCTCGGGAGGAGCTGTGTTGGTGTTGATGCTCCTTCAGGCAATCAAAGGGATGTGCTGGGGAGGTGTTTGTGTGTTGTTATGTGTATTTTCATGTCTTCAGTGTACACCTTCCCCAGGTGCTGTTTTGGCAGTGACTTTAATTCTCACTGTCTGTGTGTTCCCAGCTCGGGGGCACCGTGGGTGACATCGAGAGCATGCCTTTCATCGAGGCCTTCCGCCAGTTCCAGTTCAAAGCCAAAAGAGAGAATTTCTGTAACATTCACGTCAGTCTGGTTCCCCAGGTAAGGACCCGAAGCATATAGGTGGTCATATGCTTCCTCTGTCCAAAATTTCCTAAATAGGAGGAAATTTTATTGCTGAAATCATGTATCTCTGTTACTTCTGTATTTCTGTGTATTTATAAACTTCTGCCAGCAATGCAGAGATTATATGCTTATGTATTTAAAAAGTCTTACAGGAACTGAACAACAACTTTTCAGAGGGTTGTAAATGTGTAATAAAAGCTTGGGAGTTGCAGAAATGCAGCACAAACTGGATTTGACAGAGCAAATTGATAATTATCGAGTGCAGATCAATTTTTGTTCTTTTCTCCCTTTTTCTCTTATCCAGGCCAGGTGACTCACAGAGAAAAATTAGAAATACAAAACATTAGGTGTTTGGAGGGAGCAGTGGATAAACCTGAGGCTCTCTGTCACTCTCGTTCCTGCAGTGGGCACATTGGAACCTGGGTTCCTGCTGTTGCTTTTAGTCCTGGGGTTTACATGAGGTTCACATGAATTATCCAAGATTTGATTCAAAATTTTTAGGAGATGGCTGAGAGTCCTGATTAAGCTGCTGAATCTTTGCTGCTTATCACAATCTGATACACCAACTGCTCTTCTCTGCCCAGCCAAGCTCGACAGGGGAGCAGAAGACCAAACCCACCCAGAACAGTGTTCGTGAACTCAGAGGTCTTGGGCTCTCCCCAGATCTGGTAAGGTTTGTGTTGCATGGCTTTGATTATAAAAATCTGGCATGTTGCAACAGCAGTCGTGTCTAAGTAATGCTTAAGTTGAGAGCTCTTGTATAGTGGTGATAAATAAGGAAAGAGAAATGGAGTTGTGGGTTTTTTTCTCAAATCACAGAGACGGCTCTTTTAGAGGTTTGTTTTATGAATGCCTGAGTATTTCTGTTCTGCGTCACAACCCTGATGTTGCTGCTCTGTTAGATTGTTTGCAGGTGCTCCACTCCACTGGATACCTCAGTAAAAGAAAAGATTTCCATGTTCTGTCATGTTGAACCAGAACAGGTAAGGATTGCTGTCTGTGCTTCCTTGCAGTAAATACTGGAGCTGTTTGTCAGATGCTGAGTTTGTCTGAGTGCAGCAATTGTAGCTCTGTGTTTTGGTAGCTGCATAATTCATTTGCTGCTTTGTCTTACCTCCCTCCCTGACACATGGACCTGTTGCTAAACCATTTCTTTTTGCATCAGCACCCAGGTTTTCTTGTAAGGTAAGAGAATTCTATGGAATCCAAGGTGGTTTCTGAATCAGTTTTAACCTTAATTATACTTCCACATCCCTTCTGTGAAATAGAAGGATGATATTTTCCAGTGTTTAGAGGTGAAAGGATTGCCCAAAGTTAGTTTTAAACGGTATATGACTGTTCTTCATACACTGCTCTTTTCACAATATTATTCTTCTGCCTAAGAATTCTTGAGGAGAGTTTTCACACTGAGGTTGGAATGGTGCTTTGGAGAAGCATTGCTTCACCTGAAGGTTATGATATGCACAAATTCCATGTTTGCACGATTCTTTCTATACTGAGACTCATAAAACATGCTAAGGTGGACCTTGGAAAATAGTCAGAAGTATGTAGGCTGAGTGTTAGCACTTTCCAATCCAGCTGGAGCTCGAAAAATGTTGTCTTTTTGTGAAAGACTTGAGTATAACTTCACAATCCTAGTTTCTGTCAAGTAATTTTTATTAATCTGCTCTACAGCAAGACCAAACTTCAGTCCTGCAATTTCAGGCACTGCACTGCTGTGCTTATCTGCAATAATGGCAATAATGTTAGTATGTCATCAGTAAAATATCTACCTTTTGTTGGCCAGGAATTCAAAATAATTGGGTTTCCAGGAAGTTTAATGCAGTTCTATGTAGTTGTTGCTCTGACTGCTGTTGCACTTGGATTGAGAAGTAAACAGCACTGAGGGTAAAAGAGGAGTGTGTGCAGCCAAGGAGGTTTGACTGGTGTAATGTTGAACTCTGCTTTCATTTGAGTCAGTAGAAATGAGGATTTTTAAAGGTTTTTACCTGTATGTTTTGGTTCATTAAAGTGCAGATTCGTTATTGATGGACAGGTGACAGTTGTCCTGAGCCATCTTTTCCCATTTCAGTGAGTAGTTTCTCCTCATTGACCTTAGAATTCTTTGCTCATAATTGTGTAATCCCCAATTTGATGAGGGGCACCCTGTAAAGTGTGTTGCTGTATTGGGAAATCACAGATTTCCCTGGGTTTCAGTCAGACTGGGAGCCCTGGTGAGGAGGGGGAAGCTGTGCCTGTGGCAGTTTGACTGTAGCTTCACTTGGGATTCTGTATCACAGGAGTCTCTCTGGAGTGTTCTTTGAACTTTGCTGTGTGCTGCTCACATAATGTGCTGGGCAGCTGACTCCTGCTGCTAGGTTATTGTGTTATAGCCCTTCCCAAGGGGCTCCAGGGAGCAGCAATGCCTTGGGAGTGCTAAAGATGGCTTTTCCAAGCATAAGGAAACCAGTTTTAAGCTATTGATATGTTATCTTATTCAACATGCCTGGAAGTTTAGGTAGTCATATGGTTTTCTGCTGGAGACAGGAACGCTCTGAATATCTGAGTAAAAATGACTGTACTGTGTGCACTGTGTTTTAATGACACCCTTATTTTGTGAACAGGTCATTTGTGTTCATGATGTCTCCTCTATCTACCGGGTTCCTCTGTTGTTAGAGGAGCAGGGAGTTGTGGACTACTTCAGGCACAGGCTAGACCTTCCCATCGAGAGGCAGCCCAGGAGGATGCTCATGAAGTGGAAGGAGATGGCTGACAGGTGAGCTGCACTGCAGCACACTGCAGGGTTGCTTTCTGTTATTGGTTGTGTGAGATGATGAGTGTTATTTCCTGTTCCTCAAGTGTCTCACATGCTCATGTTGTTTTTTTCCTTTTGCTCAGAGCCCCATCCAAACTTTGAACGTTTCCAAGGAAACGTTGGATTTCCAAGGTGGGGAATCCACAGCTCATCTCCTCAACCTGTGCCAGTGCCTCACCACTCTCATCGTACAAAATTTCATCCTTATATCTCCCCTCTTTTAGATTAAAGCCATCACCACTTGTCCTGGCACAACAGACCCTACTAAAAAGTGTCCCCATGTTTCTTATAAATCCTCTTATTGGAAAGCTGCCATAAAGTCTCTCTGGAGCTTTTTCTTCTTCTGGCTTAACCACCCCAATTCCCTCAGCCTTTTCCCATAAAAAATCCTGTGAGATTAACTTAGTGAGATCCTTATCTTATGTTGGAAGTGTACTGTCTGAGTCAAACCAGCCTGAATTAATTAAAAGCTGGACAGTTCTGCCCTCCCTTTTTACTGAAAAACCTCTCAGTAACATTACAAAGTGTTCAAATCCTTTTGTAGCTATATGGATGTGTCAGGAGTGCCAATAAATAATATTTTTGAGTGTGCTTTCAGGCAAGTAAGAGAAATGTTTGGTGCCTGTTCTGAGATTTCTTGGACATTGGTTTTTTTTTCTTTTGAGAAATAGACTCGATGTGCCTGGGGAAACAGTGAATAGAGCCTTTTCAGAAAGGGCTTGAATGTCAACCAAAGCCCTAAATATGTTTGTTCTTATAAGAAATTAATTTTCAGGATCTGGGCTAAAAATCTAGATGTAGAATCTAAAGATCTAGATGTTTTCCTTTATTTCTGTGCCTGACATAAGCCAGCCCTGTCAATAACATTTCCTCTTGATGGGGAAAGCCCTTGGTCACCAGCTGGGCTTGAAGGTATTTAGCAGTTCGGAGAGAAACTTCAAGCAAACTCTTGGCATGAGGTGTGAATCCTGTGCTGCCAGGTGCTGGGGATGGAAAGTGTAGGCAGCACAGCCTTAGGACTCCAGAAATGCTTTCTGTGTTTGTAGCTGCTGATGTGAGCTCAGCAGCAGCGTGGGAAGATGCTGTGCAGTACAAACATATGCCAAACTGTGCTTTGATCCTCTCCTAGGAGTTCACTGCAGCCTTTGAATCTAATACAGCTTCCTGAAAAGGCACTTTGGATCTGCTCAGAATGGCTTTGCATCATCAGGAGAGACGAGTTAATTTATATGTGGCTTTCTGCAACTGTTTTCCTCAGTCATTGTTTTGGTTTTGATCTCGCTTTGATGTTTCTAAATCATAATTATTATAAAAGGTCACTCTTCCAAAGACGTCAGCTCTGTTGGACAGACAGGAGAAGTACAGCTGTTCTTGAAAAGCTGAACATGGAACTGAAGAATGGAGAATGGAAGTGATTCCCATCCCTCTCCTGCTGCTGCTGGAATAACCTGTGCATTTCTGGTGTTCTCTAGGTATGACCGTCTACTTGAAACATGTTCCATTGCACTCGTGGGCAAATACACCAAATTTTCTGACTCCTACGCATCTGTCATCAAAGCTCTGGAGCACTCTGCCCTGGCCATCAACCACAAACTTGACATTAAGGTAGGGATGGGTCTGTACCTGGGGAAAAAACTCCCCCAGTCCCACTTCCACCTACAGCTACCCGTCCTAATTCAGATTTTCACAAAGCCATAGACAGAAAGGGAGAAGTGATTCAGTCAGTGAACATCCAAATTGTCCTTGCTTTAAAAGAGCTGTTTTGATTATAACAGCATTAAAACTGCTGTTACCAGGCCTAAAACAGCTGCAGAACAAACCAGCCTCTCCTGAGAGCTGTCTGGAGTGGATGGAAACTCCTCAGTGCTCAGCATTGTGCTGCTCTGGTTTTATGATGCTCCTGCCTCAGGCTTTATTAAGGTTTTCTTGTTTATTTGGCTGCACATCTTGGTCATAGCTGGATGCTCTGAAGAGGTGAAATACGTACCTGTTGCCAGAAATTTTATTTTCGTTTCAGTAGACTTATAAATGTCCAGCAGTTTCATGATGTCAGTGAGCCATGGAGATGGGTGTTTTTAACAGTACTGATCTAGGTGGGGGTTTCCTTTCAACTTCCAAAATCATTAGAGGTGAAAATAAGCAAAACAAGTAAGACTGGTGAAGTGCAAACCCTGCACAAGCATCTGTGGTATTCCCTGGTCCAGCTGTGTCAGAGTGGCTCAGAGGTGCAGTGAGCACAGAGATCTCGTGCTAAAGAACTGAGTAGCTGTAGTTAAAGAGCTGATTGGTAGCTTTGCAACTTCTAAAAAAAAAAACAGAAGAAAAGAAGGATACAATGGTTCTTTTAAAGGGTTAGCAGCCTGCCAGAATGTCCAGAAGTTCAGAGGTACTGGAATACTGGAGATGAGAAAATGGAAAAAAAAGGAGGTTTTTTTTTTCCACTGTCATAACACCCTTTAATTACAGCAGCCTGTGTTACACCATATCCTATTTCTTCCTCAGTGCCTCTTAAGGAAGCTGTTTATTTGATGAGAGAGGTGTTTATTTTTGCTCTCTGGGTGTGGTGCTTTGTGTCTGCACAGCCCCATGTTCCCACCTTGCTGTGCTGCATGAACACCTCACATTTAACATTACTCTGGGGCTTGGTGTCTCAGAGCTGCAGAGAGGGGAGGACAGAAACCATGGGTTCTGTTTGTGCACCAAGAGTAGGGTGGTGAGGAAAACAGTTTTGTTGGCTAACAGATGGGAAATCAGCCCAGAAATAAACTTTATTCATTAGGAAACAAATCCAGGAGGAATGATGCTATCTTAATTTAATGAGAATTCAGGAGGTCCTGTACACTCTAGTGGCAATATCTCATAATATTTTTTTTTTTTTGGGATTTCTTCTCAGTACATTGACTCTGCTGACTTGGAGCCAGACACTCTGCAGGAGGAGCCTGTGCGCTACCACGAGGCGTGGCAGAAGCTCTGTGGTGCTGAGTAAGCTCTGCTGTGTGTCCCTTTCCTTGGAGAATGTCTGATAAACCAGCTTTGGAATTCAGGGCCTCACTGGAGGCTGTTCTCAGCACGCTCTGACAAGGCCCCGAACACCTCTGGGGCATTTAGGATAAGATGTTAAATGGAGAATTATTGAGTAAGTGAGGAAGGTGGTGAAAGGCAGCAGTGGGGGAAGTGATTGTGCTGGTGAGGATATGCACACCTGCATGATCAGCTGGAAACAGAGAAAATCAGGAGAAAGGAATGTGAAGGCTGTTAAAGCCAGAGTAAGAATGAGAGCTGTAAATGGGGTAACAAGTTCTTAAGAAACAAAGTGTGAGAGGGGGAGAAGCATTAGTGTGCAGAGGAGTGCCAGGATTTAGCACAAAGCCAAGAGCAGGTGGGGCCTGTTACCCCTCAGGGCAGCAGGGTTGGAGTGAGATCAGAAGAAAGAACCTCCTGCAGAGTTTGGTGTTAGGACAGCCTGACACTGCAGTGTGGTGTTCAGCTTCCTCAGCGTGGGCCTGGCTGGGGGATGTGTTTGCAAACCTCTGTTTGGTGCTGGGTGTGTGAGTCCCACAGCGTGAACCATTTCAGTATGATACCCTGCAGTATATTGGGGATCTCTTTGGGAAGGTAAAACCGGCATTTATAAAATATTTCCCTGAAAATTCTGCTTTATGTGACAGCTCAAGTGAAGTCACGTGGGAAGTGCTGCAGCCAGGCCTTGCCACGTGGCTCCTTCAGAGCCCTTTTCAGGGGAGAGGTCCTGCAAGCCCGAGATTTTATGGGAGGGAGGTGATCTGTGGGTGTGTGGTTTGGGGCAGCCACTCTGAATGGAATCTTTTCATCCTCATGCAGTGGAGTTCTGGTTCCTGGTGGATTTGGTGTCCGAGGGACAGAAGGCAAAATTCAAGCTATTTCCTGGGCAAGGAAGCAGAAAAAACCCTTCTTAGGTGAGAAACATGTTTCATCCATAAGAAGAATTAAGACAAAGGAAAGGAGGTTGAACCTGCAGCAGGAGCTGCCCTGATTTTCACTGATGTCTGGGGTGAGCAGTTTTGCAGGCAGTTGTCTGAGGAGGGCACAGATCTGTGCTCAGCTGAGCTGGGATTGCAGCCTCATCCCTGGTGAGCTCTGGAGTTGTCAGAGTTGGCTGGGATGTGCTGACAAGGAGTCTAATGAGGGGATAGCAGTCTGGGGATGTTTCAGATCAGGCTGTGCTGAGAATAAGTAACTGCATTTCAGTCAGGTGTCTGTGGTGAGAAACTGAACCGGTGTGTGAGCAGAGGGGATGGGAAAGGGAGGGAAGTAAAGCTTGTCAGGACCACAGACCCTAAATTCCAGTCAAAAATCTGCCTCATCCAGGTTTTCCTCTGACTCAGGACACTCTGTGAAGGTGTGTGTGCTTTGCAACATGGGCTCAGAGGTCCTTGTCCTGCCCTGATCCATGTCCTGCCTTCCTTTCCACAGGAGTCTGTTTGGGAATGCAGTTGGCGGTGGTGGAGTTTGCTCGCAGTGTCCTTGGTTGGCAAGGTAATGGCACAAAACCCTTCCTGCTTTTGGTCATTTCTTGGGTTCCTTGAATAGTGCCTGTGGTTTTTTTAGATACCTGTGATTTAAAATTTTTCATAGGTGGGTTTAATTTTTTTACCTAGACCTGTAAAAATCCCTGTCTCTTTTGCTAATTCCAAGTAAAAAGAGAAATTTCTTTATCCTGTTTAAATAAAACTCAGTGGAATAAGTCATGCTTATAATGACAGAAAGCTTCCTACTGCTCAACATGAGGTTCTTAGCTCCTGGATGAAACACGTTGGTGGCCTGTGTGTGCTGGGCATTCCAAATTCGTGCTGCAGCTGGTGGGAATGAAGCCCAAAAAGCAGTTCAGCCAGCCAGCAGCTCCCTTCAGAGAGTGCTAAATTGAGTTCTCACCCTGACTCTTGCTTCTCTCCAGTAGTGAGGGTGGCGAAAAAGGACTTTCTGAGACACTCTGCTCCTTTCCCCCCTCCCTGCCTTTATTTCTGTATTTGAAGCTGTTGAATGTGTGTTTTTCCTGGGTTATCCTAAGGCTGCAGCCTTCAAAACTGATACCAAACAGTGCTGCCAGCCCTGTTCCTGCTGCCTGGGGTGTTGTGTGCCTGAGGGGGGCTCAGCACAGCTGGGGATGAGGAGCAGCCCTGGGGAAGGTCCTGTAGGTGATGCCACGGTGTGAGGGTGTTTCTGATTGCTGAACCTTACATTGCAGATGCGAACTCAACAGAGTTTGACCCCAAAACTTCTCATCCAGTGGTGAGTTTATGGTGATTTGCTTGTGATATCCTTACTAGACTCTGCACATCCCTGGGCATGACTGCCAGGAGAAGCTGTGGCTGGATCCCTCAGGGTGTCCAAGGCCAGGTTGGACAAGGAGCAGCCTTGTGACACTGGAAGGTGTCTCTGCCATGGCAGGGGTGGGATGGGATGAGCTTTAAAGTCCCTTCCAACTTGATCTGTTGTGTGATAGCTACAGACAGACCTGAATTGCTGGGAACATTTGTGGAAGGCTCTGTGTTTCTGGTCCAGGGTCCACCATAATGATTGGCTTCTGCAATAATTTAAAATGCTTTTTTAATTCTGCTATAATTTAAAATGCTACTCAAAGTGAGGAAGTTACCAAAAAACCAGCTATGGTGTTATTTATCAAAGAGTAAGCAATTCTGATTCGGGGGTTTTGTTTCCATCAGTTTGCTTGTTTGTTTAACATGCAGTTCAGTAAACAGCACAGTACTGGTGTGTGCAGTCTGTGTAAACTCTGACTGAGGCCATTTCCTATGTGGAAGTTCCCTGAATATCCACAAACCTCCCATGTGTACTGTGCAGCCTGTACTGAACAGCTCAGCCAGCTCACCTAGTTCTGTTGGTCTGTGTTGCCAAGACAGTGTTCCTTGGGCTGCTTTCCTTGGATTTTTGCATGAATACTGGTGGGATTTTTTTCCTTTAATGTGTCAGAGTCTGCCTATTATTCCTCCCTGATTCTCCCTCTGAATTCTTTCCACAGGTCATAGACATGCCAGAACATAATCCTGGGCAAATGGGTGGGACAATGAGGCTTGGCAAGAGAAGGACACTGTTCCAAACCAAGAATTCAATCATGAGTAAGGCCCTTCTTCCCTCTTTTGGAAATGTTTCCTGGGAATGGCTTGCATGTATGGTGGGATGTGGAAGCATCCTTGAATGGGTGTTCACAGAGTGTTCTGGTGGGGAATGGGGATCAGGGAGTTTGATCCCCTCCAGAAGTGGCAGATTCTGAAGGATGCAGATCAAGTGAATGTGTTAAAAGCTGTGATCACTGCTCTAAGGAACATCTTGCTTCTGCTGCAGGGAAGCTGTATGGAGATCATGATTTCTTGGAAGAGAGACACAGACACAGATTTGAGGTAAAAATGCTCATGTAGGTGTTGAGCTTTCCTGTGTAATCCAGAGACAAGAGATCATGGTTTGTCTTGCTTCTGGTTTTCTAGGTCAATCCAGAACTGAAAAAGTATTTTGAAGAGCAAGGTCTGAAGTTTGTGGGGCAGGATGAGGAGGGAGAGAGGATGGAAGTGGTTGAGCTGGAAGGTGAGTCCTTAAGCGGTTGGTTTGTGGGTGTGGGAAGGACAAGGGAAGGTAGAGGGTAATGGAGCAGGTTTTCATGTGGGAGCCATTCAGACTGTCTCAGAATGTTTCCATTCATAAAATAATGGTAAAAATAAAATCCCATGTCCCTCTGCATTTATGAACAAAAGGCACGGACATTATACTTCCCCATCATCAGCATAATCAGGATTTCACCTGCAGCTCAGCTTGAGAGACTTGATGTGAATGTTTTGTTTGTTCCTCTCAGATCATCCTTTCTTCGTTGGTGTCCAGTATCACCCCGAGTTCCTCTCCAGGCCCATCAAGCCATCACCCCCATACTTTGGGCTCCTCCTGGCATCTTCAGGGAGACTCACCCACTACCTGCAGAAGGGCTGCAGGCTCTCCCCCAGGTGGGTTGAAGACGGAGCTCAGTCAGAGCTGTCACAGGACAGCCTGGAGCATCCTCTTGCACAGAGTTCCTGGGGATAACTTGGTATTGCACCACCCCTTCTTTCCCCTCTTCTTTTGAAAGCTCTGGTGTGTTGAGGCTGATTGTGGGGCCACAGGCCTGCAGAGTGGCCCTGGCTTCAGGGAGAGATCTGCAGCCTTGGCTGTCAGACAGGGTCTTCGGGGAAACTGAGGCTGGGCCTGCTCTTTCACATGACTGGAGACCTCATGGGCTTTTCCCTACATTGCTCACACAAGTCCCACTTACAGGCTGGTCCATAAGAAATTTGTTCTTGTTCTGGTTTAAAGAACAGGCCCTGGTGGTTGCAGCCTCATTTTTTTTTCCTGATGACTTCAGCTTTCTTTGTTTCACTTTGCAAAGCAAGTGGTGTTTTGGGTGGATTTAATGGTGCAGTCACTTGGTGCTGCTTTTCCCCAGTGCCTGCAATTCTGTTTGGCACTCAGGACTGAACAACAATTAACAATCAATTGGTCCTGACCTGTTCTCCTCCCCCCAGAGAACAACAAGGGGTTGCTGAGTGCTGACAGGCACTAAAAAACCAGAGCAAATGCAGAGGAGGATGAGCAGTGCCTGTATCAAACCCAGGGAAATGCAAAGCCAAAAGGGAAGTGTTGGCTTTGGGGGTTGAGCTGCAGTGCAGCTGCACCTTGGGATTCCTGAGCAGTGCTCAGGTGTGGTCCAGAAGAGTTTCTTGTGTGTGAGGGACTCTCATTTCAATTCCTCCAAGGGTTGAGGGATATTTCAGTTCTCTGCTTTTGCACATTTGAGTTTGAAATGGCTCCTCGCAGCAGAGGAGACAAACTTTTCCCTGGGCTGCAGCATCCCACGTTAATTATCAGTCCTTAAAGCACTTGTGCTCCCGAACCCCAAATCTTTTATCCTGCAGGGACACCTACAGTGACCGCAGTGGCAGCAGCTCTCCTGACCTGGAGATAACAGAGCTGAAGTTCCCTTCAGCAAATCATGACTGATTCCTGGTAATGTTTAATGATCTCAACCTCTTCCTTTTGGAAAAAAAACCCCTCTTGTCCAGTCTTTGCTCCTGGCATCTGATTTCTGCATTATTTGGTAGAAAGCTGGCACACCATGAGGTGATGTGGGTGGTGTGTGACAGCTGGGGTTGGCTGTCCCCTTAGCAAAGTGACACACAATAAAATACAAATACACACAGGGGAATTCAGGGTTGGATTCAGATAAAAGCACCAGTGGAGCACACACTCCTGAAAATGGGGGCAGAGCTGAACAAGGGCTTCCTGGGTTTAGGAAATTCAATATTTTGCAGTCCCTCACCATTGTAAAATAACATCTTGGAAGTATCCATTGTGTCCATATCCTGGGACAGCAGTTCCTGTCAGACCCAGGGCTCAGCCTCTGGTCTGTGAGGGCTGTAGGTGTTACAGGGATGTGAAAACTGGATGTACACATCCTGAAACCTGGCACTCAGACTGCACCAGCAAAACAGGCACACTTGAAATTTGCATTCTCCCTCTGTGCATCATGGATGTGACACCTGCCCCATCTCTGGTGTGTGTGGGGGCTCTGCAGGAGTTGAGCAGCACCTGCACACAGCTCTGGGCTCCACTGCTGAGTGCCAGGCCCTGCTGTCAGACTCTGCCTCCAGTGCTGTGCAGTTGCAGCCTGTGGCTCTTCCCTGTCAGTAATTCCTGCTCCTTTTCTCTCTCCCTCTCCAGGTGTGTCCTTGCTGCAGAGAGGAGTCTCCATTAGGTTTTCCAGGTGTTCTTACAGCAGTAGCTTCAACACCCTCAGCTTTGGGCTTTCCTAACTTACGGGTTTATAATTTTCATTCTGAGATCCTATCTCTTATTTCCTCAGCTCTTCTGTCCTTCCTTTATTTTCTATATAGATCTTGGTTATCTGTGGAGGAGAGCTCCCAGAGGCCCCTAAGACTTCTTTCAGTTGCACCAGCTTGGAGGGCAAAGCAAACTGGGGTGTGGGATTTGCTGTGTTGAGGGGAATCCCATGGCACACATCCTTCCCAGTGCAGGGAGTGCTCGGGCACTTGGACACTGACAGTGGAGTTGCTTTCTCCAGTCTTCTTGCTCCCTCCTCAGTCTTTACTTGCTGATGAAATTATGGATGGCACAAGATTTGGGGGCTGGCTTAGTGTCTGAGCTGGGCAGCTTCATGCAGCCTTGGTTTGGGTTTTTTATTTTTTTTCAGGGAAAAGGGATGATATTTGGTTTATTTTTTTTTTTCAGTAGCATTTGCAAACCTTTGGCACCGGTGCTCTTGGTGCATTCATTGCCATTATGAATTTGTAACCAGGAAGATCTTCCTGGAACAGTGTTACTCTGGAACTCTGTGTCACTGCAGGGATGTGATGGGATCAGGTTGGGGGAGCAGGAGAAGGAGGCTGCCAGGGAAACCCTGACCCGAGGGGTCCTGTGAGCCCTCCCTGTGCCAGCGCTCCTGGAGCTGGGAAACTCCAACCCCTTGCATCAAGGGGGAGGTGAGAACAGAGAGAACCACTGAACCACTTCCACTGCTGCCTTGAGCTGTGTCCCTGGCCTGGGGCACAGCAGCTCCTGGTGCTTTTTCATGGATTTGAAGTGGAGCCTTTTGTTGCCTTTTTGTCCACGTTGGGTTTGCGTGTCCTGTGCTCCTGCGGCTCCCAGGGGCTGTTCCTGCTCACCCTCCCCTCGGTGTTGCCTGCCTTGGGTGGTGGGCAGTGCTGAGGGGGCTGAGCTGCTGCCATGGAACAGCCTGTGTGGCCTTTGGTGACTGAGGAAAGGAAGGAGGTCAGTCAGTCAGTCTGTCTGTCAGTCTGTCTCTGTTTGATTCCGCACACTCAGACTTCAGCAGCTCCCTGGAGTATGGGGAGAGAGCACGGTCAGACCTGGCTGAGCCGTGGAACCAAACCCTGTCCTGTCCCTCCTCATTGATCTCCCCAGCCCCTCCTTGCTTTAGTCCTCAGTTTTAAATATTCCCTGTAAAGCTGCTGTGAGCCTGGAGAGCTTCGAGCATTCCTCGTGTGACAATTCCAGCTGTTGTGCAGGAATTACGGAGTGGCAGTGCTCTGCTACTGCCCAGTCTTGCCCTGGCCTGGCTGCTCCTGGGGCACGATGAGATCCTGTGTTTTTTAATTCTGAAATGTTTGTTTTGGGCAAAACTCTGCAACTGACTCTGTCATTAAATGCTCATTTGTAACAAATTGTGTAAGGAGTCCTGAGCTTGTTCTGTTCCTGCCTGCTTGGAGGGAAGGAAGGAAAGGACTGGAGCACAAAACTGCCCAATCCTGAATCCATCATCTCTAAGCAAGCAAAAACTTGTGAGCTGTATTCACAGAGGGTTTAGACACAGCTCCAAAGTTACAGAGCTTCCTTCCAGCAGTGGGGAAACCTGGGGAAGCTGGGCTGAGCCTGCAGGCTTTGCAGGGCAGAAAATGGTTCCAGGGGCTTTGAGCTGCCCCAGAGGGGTTTGTCCCACCCCCCTTCCCCACAGCTGGGAGCGTTTCTTGCCTGGTGCAGGATGTGCAGGACCAGGCCCATGGTCAGAGCTGTATCCCTGGGGTGATGTGGGGCTGTCACTGCCACCACTGCTCTCCCCAGAGCAGCCTCAGCCCTGGCTCTGGGTTCAGAACAGCTCCTGGGACAAGTCCTGGGAGCTCCTGAGTGCCTGTGAGGAGAGGGAAGTGCCCTTTGACCCTCCAGCACTGGGGCTGGGCTGTCCCCTGCTCCCTGCTGGGCCCTGGCTGCTCCCAGCTTCCAGCTCGTCTTGGGAGAGGGGGGCAGAACTGGGACCAGGGCCAGGACTCGGCACCCCCAGGTGCCCAGCCCAGGCAGGACTGGGCTGTTCCTGCTGTCCAACCCCAGGGTTTGCTGGTCCCACAGCAGCCCTGGGCCTGCTGGGGCTGGGGTGCTGCTCCCCAGTGGGATGGGGAGCTCTGCTTGGTGCCCACCTTGAGCTGCTGTGCCCGGGGGTCACTCCAGGACTCAGTCCCAGGGGAGCGCCCACTGTCCATCCCTGTGCTCCCCCCCAGCCAGGGCTCAGCCCCAGCTCAGTGCACAAACAGCAGAGAGGAACTTGGTATCCTTTTATTTATAAACAAATCAACGTAAAATAAGTGCAGAGGAAAGCACTGGCTGACCCTGCTGGGGCCTGGCTGCAGCGGGGCCGGCTCAGGCCGGGGGCTCCGGGGCTGTGCCGTGAGTGAGGGGCTCTGTGAGCAGCCAGAGACCCCAGCCCCGGGCTGTGCCGTGAGTGAGGGGCTCTGTGAGCAGCCAGAGCCCCCAGCCCCGGGCTGTGCCGTGAGTGAGGGGCTCTGTGAGCAGCCAGAGCCCCCAGCCCCGGGCTGTGCCGTGAGTGAGGGGCTCTGTGAGCAGCCAGAGACCCCAGCCCCAGGCCAGCAGCGCTATAGGACAAAAAGCCATTTGCTTTTTTATTACTTTGGGGTTTGGGGTATTTTTATTTTTTTTTTTTGCAACTTTGCCCCTTAGGGGTAAACCTGACTCAGTGCAAGAGCCTGGAGGGTTGGTCACCACATCCTGCTGCTGGCCAGGCCCTCGAGGCTGCAGGGGAGGGGGTGAGCTGCGGCTCCGGATGCAGAGGGCGAGCTGAGGACAGGAGAAGGAAGTGCTTGGAGTGGAGATTCTGTCCCAGCCCTTTGGTCACTGCAGAGGAAGTGTGTGTGTGTGTGTGTGTGTGTGTGTGTGTGTGTGTGTGTGTGTGTGTGGGCACACACTGGGGACAGCCCTGTCCTGTCCCAGCTCAGGCCAGGCTGGTGCTGGTGATGCTCCGGGGTCTGGGCAGCCCCGAGCTGCAGCTGCTGTCCAGGGCACAGCTGCTGGCTCTGCTCCCAACATTCCTCGTGCAGCTGCAGAAACGTGTCTGGGACCATGGGAACCGCTCAAGTGCCATCAAAAATAAATACATTAAACTGCCTGAGACCAACAGGTGCCTCGGGAAGGGCAAACACCAGACCCAAAACCTCGCACACGCTGAGCAGGGACAGACCAAAACTCTAGAGGAGCAGGAGGGCCCCTGGGAAGACAAACCTTAGCAGCTCTGGCTAAAAATCACCAAGAGTTGCAAGTTCAACACAGGTAGAAAAATCATCTCATTGTTTCAAACAGACAACTCCTTAGTAAAAAAAAAAAACAACTTCCAAAAAAAACCAAACCACCAAAATTAAAAAAAAAAAAAATAGGTGGGAAGGATTAGCCGAGTCTTGCAGCATCCAGGCAGTGTCCAACACCAGCCCAGGGCCATGCCAGGCCAGCCCCGCTCCTCAGCTCTCCCAGCTCGCTCCACGCTCCCACACGGCCTCCCCAGCCTGGAATAAACATGAAACCTTCCACGGCCGGCCCGGTGTGCCCGGCTGGGGCCGGGGCAGGAGCTGGGGGCAGGCAGAGCCGGGCGCATGGGCTCCCCCAGTGTGGAAGACGGGGCTGGGTGCTCCGAGCTCGCCGCGGTGGCACAGGGCTGAGGGCAGACTGGGGGCACCGAGCCCCTCGAGGCTGGGCAGGCTCAGTGCCCAGGGGCTGCCCCAGCAGGCACGGCTGGAGCAGGAGGAGCAGAAGCAAACAACCCGTCCCCACGGGCACCGCCTGCAGCGCTGCTCCAGCCGGGGGAGCAGCGCCGTGAGCCCAGGGAGGAGCGCTGGCAAGAGACGCTCCAACACCCACAGCTGGAGTCTGGGGCAAAGCCCAGCTGTGCCCGGCTCCTCCTGAGCGCTGCCGGGGCCTGGCCGGGCCCCGGGGGCACGGGAGTGTCCGTCGGCGGCAGAAGGGGTGTGTGCATGCGAACCTGTCGGCAGGTGAGCGCGGGTGGGGACAGCCGGGAGCGGAGCTTCCAGGATCCATCCGGCCAGCAGTCCTCTCAGAACTTGCCTTGCTTTAGCTTGTCGATGTGGTAAGTGAGCTTCAGGGCTGGCCCCAGCTTCAGCCCCATGTACTTCATCATCATGTCACTCCGCAGCAAGAGCAGGGCTTTCCCATCGATCTCCTGCAAGGATGAAGGGCACTGCTTGTGATGGCACCAAAATGCAACAGCAGGGCTGGGTGTGAGAGCCCTGCTCAGCAGCATCCCAGTATGGACACCCCAGTATGGACATTCCAGTATGGACATCCCAGTATGGACATCCCAGTAGGGACATCCCAGTATGGATATCCCAGTATGGACATTCCAGTAGGGACATTCCAGTATGGACATCCCAGTAGGGACATCCCAGTATGGACATCCCAGTATGGACATCCCAGTAGGGACATCCCAGTATGGACATCCCAGTATGGAAAACCCAGTATGGACATCCAGTAGGGACATCCCAGTATGGACATCCCAGTATGGACGTCCCAGTATGGACGTCCCAGTATGGACATCCCAGTATGGATATCCCAGTAGGGACATCCCAGTATGGACATTCCAGTAGGGATATCCCAGTACGGACATCCCAGTATGGATATCCCAGTAGGGACATCCCAGTACGGACATCCCAGTATGGATATCCCAGTAGGGACATCCCAGTATGGACATCCCAGTAGGGACATCCCAGTATGGACATTCCAGTATGGACATCCCAGTATGGATATCCCAGTAGGGACATCCCAGTATGGACATCCCAGTATGGAAAACCCAGTATGGACATTCCAGTAGGGACATTCCAGTATGGATAACCCAGTATGGACATTCCAGTATGGACATCCCAATATGGACATCCCAGTAGGGACATCCCAGTATGGACATCCCAGTATGGACATCCCAGTATGGATATCCCAGTATGGACATTCCAGTATGGACATTCCAGTAGGGACATTCCAGTATGGACATCCCAGTATGGACATCCCAGTATGGACATCCCAGTATGGACACCCCAGTACGGACATCCCAGTATGGACATTCCAGTATGGACATTCCAGTAGGGACATTCCAGTATGGACATCCCAGTATGGACACCCCAGTACGGACATCCCAGTATGGACATTCCAGTATGGACATTCCAGTAGGGACATTCCAGTATGGACATCCCAGTATGGACACCCCAGTACGGACATCCCAGTATGGATATCCCAGTATGGACATTCCAGTATGGACATTCCAGTATGGACATCCCAGTATGGACATCCCAGTAGGGACGTCCCAGTATGGACATCCAGTAGGGACATCCCAGTATGGACAGCCAGTATGGACATCCCAGTATGGACATCCCAGTATGGACACCCCAGTACGGACATCCCAGTATGGATATCCCAGTATGGACATCCCAGTAGGGACATCCCAGTATGGACATCCCAGTATGGACATTCCAGTATGGACATTCCAGTATGGACATCCCAGTATGGACATTCCAGTATGGACATCCCAGTATGGACATCCCAGTATGGACAGCCAGTATGGATATCCCAGTATGGATATCCCAGTATGGATATCCCAGTATGGACATTCCAGTATGGACATCCCAGTATGGACATCCCAGTATGGACAGCCAGTATGGACATCCCAGTATGGACACCCCAGTACGGACATCCCAGTATGGATATCCCAGTATGGACATTCCAGTAGGGACATTCCAGTATGGACATCCCAGTATGGACATGTATGGACACCCCAGTATGGACATCCCAGTAGGGACATCCCAGTATGGACATCCCAGTAGGGACATCCCAGTATGGACATCCCAGTATGGACACCCCAGTATGGACATCCAGTAGGGACATTCCAGTATGGACAGCCAGTATGGACATGTATGGACACCCCAGTATGGACATCCCAGTATGGACATCCCAGTATGGACATCCCAGTAGGGACATCCCAGTATGGATATCCCAGTATGGACATTCCAGTAGGGACATCCCAGTATGGACATCCCAGTATGGACATCCCAGTATGGATATCCCAGTAGGGACATCCCAGTATGGACATCCCAGTATGGACGTCCCAGTATGGACGTCCCAGTATGGACATCCCAGTATGGATATCCCAGTAGGGACATCCCAGTATGGACATTCCAGTAGGGATATCCCAGTAGGGACATCCCAGTATGGATATCCCAGTAGGGACATCCCAGTACGGACATCCCAGTATGGATATCCCAGTAGGGACATCCCAGTACGGACATCCCAGTATGGATATCCCAGTAGGGACATCCCAGTATGGACATCCCAGTAGGGACATCCCAGTATGGATATCCCAGTATGGATATCCCAGTATGGACATTCCAGTATGGACATCCCAGTATGGATATCCCAGTAGGGACATCCCAGTATGGACATCCCAGTATGGAAAACCCAGTATGGACATTCCAGTAGGGACATTCCAGTATGGATATCCCAGTATGGACATTCCAGTATGGACATCCCAGTATGGATATCCCAGTATGGACATTCCAGTATGGACATCCCAGTATGGACATCCCAGTATGGACATCCCAGTATGGATATCCCAGTATGGACATTCCAGTATGGACATTCCAGTAGGGACATTCCAGTATGGACATCCCAGTATGGACATCCCAGTATGGACATCCCAGTATGGACACCCCAGTACGGACATCCCAGTATGGACATTCCAGTATGGACATTCCAGTAGGGACATTCCAGTATGGACATCCCAGTATGGACACCCCAGTACGGACATCCCAGTATGGACATTCCAGTATGGACATTCCAGTAGGGACATTCCAGTATGGACATCCCAGTATGGACACCCCAGTACGGACATCCCAGTATGGATATCCCAGTATGGACATTCCAGTATGGACATTCCAGTATGGACATCCCAGTATGGACATCCCAGTAGGGACGTCCCAGTATGGACATCCAGTAGGGACATCCCAGTATGGACAGCCAGTATGGACATCCCAGTATGGACATCCCAGTATGGACACCCCAGTACGGACATCCCAGTATGGATATCCCAGTATGGACATCCCAGTAGGGACATCCCAGTATGGACATCCCAGTATGGACATTCCAGTATGGACATTCCAGTATGGACATCCCAGTATGGACATTCCAGTATGGACATCCCAGTATGGACATCCCAGTATGGACATTCCAGTATGGATATCCCAGTATGGATATCCCAGTATGGATATCCCAGTATGGACATTCCAGTATGGACATCCCAGTATGGACATCCCAGTATGGACAGCCAGTATGGACATCCCAGTATGGACACCCCAGTACGGACATCCCAGTATGGATATCCCAGTATGGACATTCCAGTAGGGACATTCCAGTATGGACATCCCAGTATGGACATGTATGGACACCCCAGTATGGACATCCCAGTAGGGACATCCCAGTATGGACAGCCAGTATGGACATGTATGGACACCCCAGTATGGACACCCCAGTATGGACATCCCAGTATGGATATCCCAGTATGGACATCCCAGTAGGGACATCCCAGTATGGACATTCCAGTAGGGACATCCCAGTATGGACACCCCAGTATGGACATCCAGTAGGGACATTCCAGTATGGACAGCCAGTATGGACATGTATGGACACCCCAGTATGGACACCCCAGTATGGACATCCCAGTATGGATATCCCAGTATGGACACCCCAGTATGGACATCCCAGTATGGACAGCACATCCACCCTGCTGAGCCATGTGAGTGATGGGAATTCTGCTGGGTGATCAACATCCAGGAGCCATTCCCAGCACTTCCTGAGGGAGGTGGGGAGGAAGGGAAAGGGAGGTTTCACTGGCAGGGGAGTGACAGGGGCAGTGGCAATGCAGGGCAGCAATTGCTCACTCCAGGGCATTGTCATCCCAGCACAGGGGGAATCTGTCAGAGGATGTGTCCATGCTGACAGCCCTGGCTGAAGATGGAGGTTAGGGAACAGATCCCAAAACCCAAAGAGCCTGTGCTCTGTAACTGGTGACTCTGTGCCTGATATCAGGAAAAATTTCTTTCTTGAAAGGGGAGAGATGGCTGAAATCACCATCCCTGAAGATTTTGAAAAACATGTGGATGTGGAAAATGGTTTAGTGGTGGGGGAATGTTGGACTGTATGACCTCCAGAGGGCTTCTCCAACCTGAATGATTCTGTGGTTTTATTTCTGGAGCTTCACAGCACAGTCCCAGCCACTGGCAGAGTGCTGGAGCTCCTCATCCCCACTGGGGCCGATTCCAACACAGCAGCTTTCAAAGCATCTGATCCTTTACAGCAGAGCCAGATGTGTCCCTCCTGAGATGAAGGAGGGGATGGATCATGAAGCTTAGAACAACCGGAAAACAGCTTGGTACTTGGCATTTGTGAAAGTCTGCCCATTCCTTGCAGCACTCCTGTCCATGACCCAGTCCAGGCTGGGTGCAGAGCTTTGCACTGGACAGTTTTCCATGAAGAAAATGTTAATTGGCTTGTAAATGAAAAATGAAAGTCACAACCTCAAACAACAGAAAATCCTGTCCTTTGTCAATGTTCAGTTACTTTCAGGTTGGTGAGATCTCCAGGGATCTCCAGTACTACGTTTGATCTGTTTTTCCCTTCCACAGATGAAAGCAAGTTTCTCCTCAGGACTGACAATCCAGAGCACTTCTGTCCCTTGGCAGCTTTTCATATTTAAAACAAACATTTCTCAATCGTAAGAGAAATTGTGTTTCTAAAATAAAGCAAATTCAAAAAAGAAGCATTGGGTCAGCCCAGCCTGGAGCAGGACACGGTGCTGGGTGTTTGCTCACACTGCTCTTCATGAGCAGCACCAGAACATGGACTTTACCACAAGGCAGAGGGCTCAGGACATGCAGCTGCCAAACCTCTCCTGTAGCTGTGATGGTACAAACTCCACACTGTCTGCAGCTGTTTTACACCTACACATGTGCACCAGGATCAGAGCCTCAGGAGACTCCCTGTTACTGGAGCTGAGCAGCAACACACTCTGAATCCCACTTGGAACGTGTTTCTTGCCAGGAGAAATTTGCCATGAGTTGAGTATAAAGTCCAGGAGGAGCAGAGTTTACAGCACTGGGATTCACTGAAGAGGCTCTGTATGCACCCAGAACCCTGAGGGGTTCTGATGAGGATCCAGACAGGGCATGAGCAGGATTTATGAGGATCTTTTTATTAAGCACAAAACTCCATCTCAAGTGCTGCCATGTTCCGACTGCTGGATTTTCTTTGTGTGATTTGCCCCCTCCCAGGTGTACCCCACACATCTGTACATGGCACTCACATGTTTTCTGAAGAGGTCAGCGTGGGGGCCCAGCTGTGGGTCTGACTCACGGATGAACTGCATCACCTCCTCCACCGTCCAGGACGAGGGGTCGCGGCTGCTGAGCCGGGAGGTGTCCCGGGAGCCCAGGTACCTGTCCGAGCCTGGGGATGCCAGACAGAGCCGTCACTGGGGGTCCCTGGCACCGCCCCAAGGTCATTCCCCCTTGATCCACCACTCAGCTCCTCTCCCACAGCAGGGCAGAGACACAGCAAGGGGCACGTCCCAGGTGTGCCCCAGATTCCTGCAGCGCAGGTCTGGCTCAGAAGCCTTATTCCCTCTCCTTAGGCCTGACTTTTCATGGCAGCTTTCTGTACTGATCCCTTGTCCCTTCTCTCAAACCCCACTCCCCCTGTTTGTCCCCAGCTCCCGCTCCTCTTTGTCCATGGGCTGACACCTCCCACCTCAGCAGGACACCCCCTTGCCATTCCCAACACCTTTAGCACATTTAACACTGCAAAGCTGCTTTATGTTTTCACTGGCTGCACCTTCTGATGGACTGAACCCACAGGTGACCTCCTGCTGTCCAAAAGCACAGCCTGAGCTGGCACAGGTCCTGCTCCCAGTGTGCACAGCCCCTTGTCTCAGCTGTCTCAGGCACCAGCAGCCTGAGCTTTTCAGAGGCTTTTACTGATGCCATGCACCTAAAATGACGCTGTTTGTAACATGCTGCCATGAGCAGCTCAGCTCCTGCCCCTCTCCTCTGTACAGACAAGTGCCACTCATCCTCCCAGCCCCACCAGGCAACTCTCAACTCCCCAGCCATTCCCAATCCATCCTTGCAGACTCAGACACCCATTTATTACTTGGACACAGTTCAGCTCCTGCCTGTCCCTTTCTCCCCACTGACCTCCGGGTCCACCCGGTCACCAGTCAAAGGAGAAATGTCACCTGTCCACACTGCCACCTGCCAGGTGCCATCACACCTAACAGACTTGCTGAAGTTAGAAAGGTGCAACTGAAGTTAGAATAGCCCTTTATTGCCCAATTGACAGCTGCAGGGCTGTTCTGAGCTCTTACCCCCAGAGCTAAGCCTGCGCAGGGCAGAGGTGCTGCCCTGGCTGAGGCTAGAGGGCTGGTGCAGGTGCCTGTATCCTGGCAGGCGATAGTCTCTGGAGCTCCTGCTGTGGCTGGATGAATTGACAGAGTTCAAGGCAGAGTCCATGGGGTCCAGGCGAGGCTCTAAGGGCCCTGGGAGGCCATCTGCCAGGACAAAGGTTTCACCTGGAACGCACCAAGCTGCAGTTAGTGCACCCGAACGCCACAGCCCCACGGCAGAGCCACAGCAGCGGCAGCGCTCGCTGGCTCTGACCCCTGGCTGGTCTCTCCCCAGCACAGGGATCAAACCAGGCACAGCCCTGGTGTTCACTAGCTGCCAATCTGCACATGGTGGCACCATCTGCCACTGCCAGTCCAACCACGGTGGTGACAACATTCCCAGGCTGCAGCAGCAGCTCCTTTGTTCAGCTACTCTGAACCACCACCAGCCATGGCCCAGCCCCATGGCCTGACTGCCCTGGGCCCCTCTGTGGCACTGTGGGGTGGGGCAGGGCTGTCCCATCTGGATGCCAATGGACACAGGACTCACAGGCAGTCCTGGACAGGAAGGGGAGGGGACGCTCCCCGAGGGTCACACACTGCACATCCTCGGCATCAGCGTGCAAGGGAATGGCCCTGGTGCTTGACTGGGGTGTCACACATACATGCAGAGCAGGAGGGAGCTGAGCCATCAGGGCCAGGCAATGCTCCCGTGCCCTGCTGGTCCTCTGGCCCCAAAAGCAACACGCTGGTGATGAGCTGCTCGTCCCTCCTGGCCTCCTGCTGGGCCCTTTTCCAGTGTAACCACATCAGAGGCCAACTCCCTATACTGGAACATGCAGAGGAGGGTCTGGGCTGAGGGCTCTCCCCAGGCAGGGTATTAGACAATAATGGTTTCCTCACCTTCTCCATAAATGCACTGAACTTGCAGCTGTCCATGGCATGGAGGGGCTGAGGGGACTGTCCAGGGTGCCAGGTTGCATTGGCTGAGCCAGCAAGATCTGCCTCTACACTGTAACAGCTCCACTGCAGGGCCACCTCTGCAGGTTTTACTACAGCACAGCTGAGTCTCAGCCAGGTGGTCCTTGTGCCTCATGAGTCACCCTCAAACTGCTGTGTTCTTTAGGGTGAAATACCTGCCAGGGAGGGAAGCAGCTCCACAGCGAGGGGCACTGCCTGTGCACTCCAGCACACGGGAGCTGCAGCTCCTCCAGCAGCATCTGTAGGGACGCCGAGGGCAGCTCCAGCCCTGAGCCACTCAAACCACGGCAGCTGGCAAGGCTGGAGAGGCCACAGCACTGGCCAGGCCTGGGTTTCTTCCCTGGCACTTCCCAGACTACAGGAGCAGCAGGTGAGAAGGCAGCAGAGTGCTGCTGTGCTGAACTGGGATCGTGGTGAGGGTTCGGGATCCGCGGCCTCTGGGACCCAAAAGCTGTTGAGATTTTCCCAAATTCCCTGCTGAGCTGATGCTGCCATGCTCCAGTGAAGGGAAGTGCAGCTTGCCAGAGCCTGAAGTGGCTGCCAAGTGCTGCAGACGTTGAGACTGGGGCAGCCTCTCTCAGCTACACTTTATTTGCTCTGGTTTCTATGAGCTGTGGCACTGCTGTGAGAGCTGGGATCTCCTGGTCTCATGTCCTGCTGCCTGTGTTTGAGCAGAGACCCAGAGGCCAGCTCAGATGGTCCAGCCCTGACCTTCCAGGGCTTCACATGGTAGGGATATGAAATGGGAGCAGCCTTGTCTGGCTGTTGGCCAGCCCAGTGTGGGGTTATCACTGGGTAATTGCTGCTCCCACCCCAGGGATTTGCCACTGCTGCCTTTCTTTGATTTAAGGTCTCTGGGATGTGCCCAGAAACAGTAGCACAACCTTAAAACCTGATGTACAAACTGCTGGTGTGAGGACTGCTACCTATGGTGACCTGTCCTGTGCTGGCCCACTTGTCACTTGTTTCCTGCATGAACAGGTGTGTTCTCACCTGCTCTGGGTGCATAAAAAACAGTTTGCTGACCCATGGCTATTCCTGAATAACTTCAAAGCCCTCCTGCACTCCCACCATTGCATTTCAGCTCCAGACTGGATGCAAACCAGAGCTGGCTGCCCTGCCCTGGGCTGGGTGGGGATCTGGCCCAGCCAGACCCACCTGGGGGTGTCACACCAATGGGTTTCCAATGTAGCTGCTTCCAAGCAACTCCATTTGCCCTCCTGTTCAACAGGACAGTTCTGTTTACACCCCAAAACACTTCCCATTAAACATCTGGGGAAGGGTGCTGACTGCCAGGGAAGGACAGAGGCAGGAGAGGGGTCAGTGGGCACAGTCCTCTGCAGTGGCTGTGGGCATGGGAACAGGTCCAAGCTGTGCTTCTCAGCCCTCCAAGGAAACCCAGCACCTTCTCAGGTGACAGAGAGCTTCAGCTTGCCAGGAAGTCCTGGGACACTCAGCCAGATGTGCTGGCTCATGCACACACATGTCTGAGTGCTCCCAAAACCCCCAGAGCTCTCACAGCAGGGACTGGAGTCAGCAGAAGGAATTTCAGAGCACAGGCACAGCCCCCTGTCAGTGCAAGGCTGAGGATCCAAAACTCACCCTCAGAAATGCCCTCACCCAACAATTAACAGCTCAGTGTCATGACAGGAATGTGCTGTGATGCACTCTGCAAATATGAGATGCTGTTCTCACATGCTGATCACACACCTGAGGGCTGTGGATGGAGCCCTGGGGATGGTGGTTTTTTGCCCAGGAGGTAAAACTGAAGGCACAGAGTGATCCCCAGGTTCCCTATCCCTGCACAGCTGAGTGCCTGCTTGGACTGTAACACTGCAGCACAGCTGGGGGCTTTGTGGCAGGGGCAGTGCAAGACAGATTGAGGGTTTTCCTACAAATACAAGTACACAGGGAAGTGCTCAATGAGTGATACCTCCAGGGAAGGGAGGACGAGATGAGGCAAGAGGGGAATGATTACTGCCCCTGGGAATTATCTGTAGACAAGATGCTCCTGCAAGTGGCAGGGCACAAGTGCACTCAGGCAAGATCCAGGATCCTCCACCCTTGATAACCAGGGTTGGAGCAGGAGGTGGCTGATCCTTAGGCAGATTTCCTTAGACAAACTGTTGGATTTAACTAAAGGCTGGCAGTTGGCACATTGTAGGGAAACATGGCACAATTAGTGGCGGGGAGGCAGGGAGCAGATAATTAAAGTTTAATTAAACAAACAGTGCTATAGACTCAACAGTGTCATTTTACTGCTAAAACACTGGAGTTTGGCCACAGGCACAAATGTGATTTGCACTACTCCTGAACACCCACTGCTTCCAGCAAGTGATGGGCTGTGAAGGCAGGTCCCCACTGTGCTGGGACTGCAGCAGCAAAAAGCCACACAAACGCCACTGGCTGCAAGAGGAAAAACAATGTAAGATGTGAGATCCCCTCCTCATGTCTCTGCTTCGTGCCAAATGCAGGGTGAATGGAGACATCCCACTGCTGCTCACAGCCTTCCATATGGCAAACTGGGATGTGTTCAGGAGCTGCTGGCTGAGACAGGGTTCATTCCCATGAGAAGATGTCCCTTGCTAAAGAAATACTCAATATCTGAGTATTTCAAGTGCATATTCTTAAAATATATCCTCTGAAATGCAAATATTCCTGCCTGAACCTCAATTTCATGGTGGAGGAGGATGTATTCATTACAGCTTTTAGCTGTGGGATAAGAATGAATTTCTAGATGGAATTTGAAACTTCACCTCATTGCTTGGACAAAGAACAGAACCAGACCAAGCTGCTGCAGGAAGGATCACCCCCCTCACACACAGACACACTTCCTGCCCACTTTTCTGTGTTTTTCTGGAAGAGGCTGGAGAATTCTGGCATCCAGATGGCACAACCCCTTTGAAGGCCAAGGGATAACTGAATAGATTTGCAGCAGACTAAGAATCAATCTTGTAGAAACTTAATGAAGGCTCCTCCTTAGAATTACCCATTGTGGAATTACCCATTGTGTCTGTTCACTGACAATACAGAGTGTGCAATATTCACCACCCAACCAAGGTATCTGAACCTTTGGAGTGCTTCAAGAACAGGCTGAACTCTGCATGTCCCACCTGCTGTGCCAAAGGGTGCCCAAATGCAGTGGCTCTGGGCAAGTTCAGAGCAGCTGTGCTTAGAGACAGGGTCAGTGATTCTGCAGAGCACAGGACACAGACCAAAATCACCCACACAAGAGCTGGGCACTCACACCTGGGATCAGCAACCCAAGAAAACCAGGGAAATGGGGATTCTAAAGGGACAGCAAGAGAGCACAAAGCCACTGGACTGTGAGCCCACCCAGGAGTCTTCAGCAATTTTTCAGGGATTTCAGTCACATAGAATTGTGACTAATACCTTGGCAGATTTCACCACCCATTAATTAAAAGCCTCACCAAGATTAAATCTTCGGTCTGCATTATGAAGGGTTTGCAGCTCAGAACAAAAGTGGGAGTGTATTTATTGAAGATTACTCAGTTCAGGGAGTCCTCCAGCTACCTGGACTTTCTGGAAATCTCCCACCTGTGAATGCAAGGGACACCTGTGGATCCCACACCAAAGAGGAGCCTCCTGCAGCTGCTGTTGGGAGCATGGCCCAGCACATCTGCACCAGTGTTATCCCGAGGGGCTCTGGGAAGGAGCAGCAGCGCAGGATGGGAATGGTGTGGCTGAGCTGGTGGAGCCAGTGACACTCCCAGGCTGTTTTAGGGAGGCCTGTGAGGAACAAGATGAGATCCTGGGAAAGGGCAGCAAGTCCCTGGCTGTACAGCTGCACATCAGCATCTGTACAACAGGCTGCAGCAAACTCTCAGGGAAAAATGCAGGGCAGATGGACCGAGGCAGCTGGGCAGTTTGGGCACTGTTAACCCCATGCACAGCCAGGGAAGCTAAACCAGATTACACGGAGTGAGATGAGGACTGCCAGGGTTAGAAGGAATTCCCACTGCATTCCACATGCCTGACACATCTGTGTGGGGAACCTGTCTCACCACAGAGCAGCTCATCCACTCCCCTCTGGGACACCAAGCACAACCCATGCCAGGGACAAGCAAAGCCAGATCTGAACCTGCTGCAGGCGGGACAGGGAGCTGGGAACAGCCAGCTTTGGGAAGAGACACGCTGTGCTCACCTTCCAAAGGGTGACGGTCATTCTTTGGTAACTTGGGGGAGAGAGGAGCACTGTATGGAGGGGAATCTTGGGAATAGCGCTTTGTACCCCGGCCTGGTCCCTGCAGAGAGCCGTCTAACGAACTGCTTCTGTCTAGGAAAAGAGAACAAGCCCTCTTTAGGAGTGGAGACGTCCTGGGAAATGCAGACTGAGTCCCCTGAGCCTTGTGTGCACCGCCAGCCTGGGCACCCACCACCTGCTCAAGCTGCAATCCAGCACATCTGGCAGGGCTCAACAGAGCAGAGTTTGTGGGTTTTATCAGAGAAAAAGGGTGGTGAGAAAACTAACAAGGTATCTTAGCCATGTTTTGCCATATTTCACCCAAACATCACCTCTAATTATTGACTTAATTCCATTTCTCCTCATTCTACACCTTGGCTCATCCCACACAATTCCTTGCTCATCCCACCGTCACATTTCAGGTGCACCCTTGGACACCTGGCAAACAAGCCTTGGACAAAATTGCAGCCCCTCTGTGCCATACACAGTGCTGGTTTAAACCCTACTCCAATTTCCAATCTCCCCCCTCCGTGGACCCCCCAGGCTGCTCTCCAAACACATCCCAAGGATGGGACTCTCCACGCCCTGCACAGCAGACGGGACACTGGGACAGGCCAGGACGTCTCTGCACACACGGGTGATGGACAAGGGATGGAAGCACTGACACTGATGGGGACAGCAGCCAGGTAAGTGACACAGGGGTGGCAGACCCTGTCCCAGCTGAGGTGACCCTCCCCTGCCCACACAGGCCAGCAGCTCCCAGCTGGGCTCTTGCAGGTGATACGTGGGAGCTCGTGGCGTTCCTGGGGTGGGCACACAGGGGTTAAATGCTCCTGCACAAATGCCAGGAGCCACCACCAGCCTGGAGCTGGCACAGGGCAGGAGGGAACAACGGGACTGACACCAAGGGAGATACAGAATGCCCAACAAATGGAGGTACAGGTGGGGGAAAGCACCAGATGGGCACAATTGAGTTGATTAAGGAGAAACACAAAGGTAGAGAAGGTGTCTGCTCATGAGGGAAATGAAAGAGCTGCTTGCACTGAGGGATTCCATAGCAGTATGACCAAAAATTATTGTCAGAAAAACAATTTCCATCCTCAGGACGAGCCCTTGTAAGAAACACCGCCCAGAGAGGGGAACACATGCTCTTGGTAATGTCTCTGGGCAGCCCTGTGCCAAACTGCATGACCTTCTTCACCCAACAGCCACAGAACCACAACACAAAGTGATGTTTTACAAAGGTTTCATCAGGTTTTGGTTATTTTTTAAAAAGTGGTTGATATTAAAAGTAATGCATACACAGCAGGTTAGGTTATAGAAGTTAACCCTAGGAATCAGAAGTGTAAATTAATGACAGGATAAACCAAAAATAGAATTCTGGTTTTAAAGGACAAGTTTTGAGAAAATAAGGAATGGAGTAACAGTAACTCAGATCATCAGGAATAAAAAGAAAATGCCTTCAGTTCAAAAATGACATAAACCTCATGAATGTGTATCACCAAAGAGGAAATAATCTGAGAGGAAAGGACTCAAATCTCAGAGGATAAATGCTCATTTCGAGAAGGATGCTGAGAACAAGCAGATCATTACTTGGATAAAAAAGCCCTGCTCAGCATGGAGCTGTGCACCTCAGAGGATGGAGAGAGCAGGGATGAAGGGAGGTTTTTAACTCATTCTGTGCTTTGAGACAGTGCAAAGGCAATGCTGGGCCCATGTTTCAGCTAGAGAAGGAACAAGCACAAGGGAACAGAGCAAGGGGACTGCAGAAAGGTAAGGACTGAGATAAAAGGACAAAGGGCTGTCCTTGCCTCCAAATGACAGCACAGCTGGGAGGGATATTTCACCTCCCCTGCCTTGGGAGGCTGCTGGGGGGAAGAGCAGCTCACTCTGGCCACCCCATGAAGTTCAAGTCAAACCAACCCTGTCTGAGAAGAGCAAAAAGCAGCCAAAAGATGAACTCCTCTGAGGGCTCCAACTGCTCTGCAACTACTTCCAGAAGAAAAAGAACCCAGTTAAGCTAAGAGACAATATTAAGACTAGGAGACACAGACATGAAGTTGCCCAAGAATAAATCAGGGCTGGAAATAACAAAATAGTTTCTAAAATTTCAGCATAAAACCCTGGAGCAATCTCCAATGGAAAAGCAAAATCTGCAACTCTAGAGAGGATCCAAGAAGCACCATGTGGTGCTGTAACAGCAGGAGCCAGGTGGTCCAGAAGGTCTCTGCAGTCCTGTGTTTTCAGATGGCTCCAGGTCACATCATGTTCATGTTGCTATGAACAGCAATCAGCTGCCCAGTCCCCTGCCAACAGCTGCTCCTGATGTACAGCTCACTCTGCTTCTCCTCATTTCCATTTGCTCAGAAAGGCAGAATGGCACTGCTGGCTGCTGCAGACCTTCCCTCTGCCCCAAGCACACACACACCAATTCTCCACGGCACCCCCAGTTTGTTCTGGGAACTCAGAGCAGCTCCCAGTCCTAACCAGTGGCCATTCACTGGGAGAAGCAGCCCCATGCAGGACATTCCTGTACTGGAGACTGTACAAGGCAGGACATGCAGAGCTGAAGGTGAGACCACAGCAGCCTTGACATCTGGTGTGATTTAAGGACGTACAACTCCACCCTCATTCCTCCATGACCAGCCCAAACTTCCCAAAATCACCAGCTCTGTTTCCCTGCCCTCACCAGAAGCCACTGTGATGTGTAGACAACAAAGTTTACCACCTTCTTTCAAGTGCCTGAGAAAGGTGCCACATGAGCAGATGCCCAAGAAGCTCAGACATCAGGATGAACTGCAGGACTAGCTGACACACCTCTGACTGTGGCTGATTTTCTTCAAGTGCTGCAAATACTCTGAATCAGAGTTCAGGATGGGCAGGTCTCAGCATTGTGTCAGATCTGGTGCTCTGCCTGAGTTTCTCTGAACTCTGATTTATACTTTTCCACTCTGTCCAGCAGCCCAACTCTGACCTCTCATGGAGGCTGGAAACTCTGTGTGAGCTCAGCCATGCCCAGAGCTGGGTGCTTTCCCTCCCACTCAGGTTTTGCTCTCATGATGACAGGGTACCTCCACACTGAAACATGGGGATTTCTTCTATCTGAGGGTTCCTCAGGGGAAAGCCTCCAGTCCCAGTAACTAGTCATGCTGCTCCTGTCCTTGCATATCCTACAGCTCCTCTGCTCCTGGCCCTGCTGGCTCCAGCCAGGAGGAAACAGAGGATGGGAAGATCCTCCTTCTTTCTAGACTCTGCCTCAGGTGCTTTGTGAGGTGCAATGAATGGAAGCACTGTGGAATTTGGCTCTTGCTCCTACACCTCATGCTTAGCAACTTCTCTTTAAACAGTTCTTTCTAAGTGCTCATCCTTTTACATTCATACAACTTCTGCTTTTCTTGCCAGAACCATAATTATGCAAAGAATTAACTTTGGAAAGACCTCAAACAACACAACAACTACTTGCTGACTAGAGGGGGAAGAAAGCAAGACAGGAGAGGAGATCAGCACTTGTCAACCACCCAAGAGGGTGCAGACAGCTTTGATCCTCTCCATGATTGACATTCCTGGAGCAGGAGCTGCCCCAGAAGGCCGGCCAGCCTGCAGGGCAGCCATCACCCCATCACTGCCCAGCACTGCGCGGGAACCACTGCGTTTGTTTTCCACTGCTTCTACTTCTGAGCAGTTTTGCAGCCTGACAATCTGCACTGTGGCATGAACTGTCTTGCTGGGGTGAGCTGCTCCAAAACCAACAGAATCTGCATCAGATTGCTGCACGAGCATCACTCCTCAATGCTCATTGTCACTGAGGGCTGGATGCCCTGGCTGCTGCCAGCAGATCCACAGCCGGCAGTGTGGAAACCACTCTGCTTTAATTAATTGCTAATTACAGTTAAGCTGCTGCATGTTCTCACTCTCCCTTCTCATGCAGTCTTTTCACCTGAATTCCTAGCTGTATGAAGTCACCATAATCAGATTACAGGGAGAAGGAAGGACTGGGGGACGAGGAGAGGAGGGAAGACAAGGAGACAGCACGGATGAGCAGAAACCTACAGCGGAGATGGAAACCAAACCGAC
Source organism: Pseudopodoces humilis (assembly GCF_049639895.1). Lineage (NCBI taxonomy): Eukaryota > Metazoa > Chordata > Aves > Passeriformes > Paridae > Pseudopodoces > Pseudopodoces humilis. Next base: position 1,664,348 of record NC_142226.1, on the reverse strand, counting down.
AGGCAGAAAATGCAACTGGAATCCTACACAAGAGCCCTGTGGGCACGTGCACGACACTGGCTGTGATGCAATGAACCCTGTGAGGGCTCTGAAGGCGCCTGCCTGCAGAGACAGAGATAAAACCTGGGTCCCTACAGTGCCGCCCCCGCCCCAGCTCCTACCTGGTAGATACCTGTCGTGGTCGTACTCGTGTGAGCGCTGCATGTGGCTGTTCTGAGTGAAAGGCTGGTTCCCAAAGAGGTTGTCACTGCGCAGATTGTGGCACAGCTTCTCCAGGAAGCGGAGGACGTAGGTGATACTGTTTACTGCTGGCAGGTTCAGAGTGTGCTGTTCTCGATCAAACACAGCTGGAGACAGAAACAAACAGAGCCCAACACGTGAACCCCCCGCCAAGGCGGGAGGCTACGCCCAGGGCCGCACAGCCAGCTCCTGGATCTCAGCATCGCTGGGCTGTCGAGAGCCAACAAAGCCACTGCCTTTTGCTGCTGGGGCAGGCCAGGACCAGCCTGCTGCACCCAGCACGGGGAGCCGCGGCCGAGGGAACGCAAAGGATTCCAGGAGGGGCCTGCGCTCGCAGCTCCGGCTCCGCACGGGCTTAAAGGCAAATAAAAACCCGGGGATTTCTTGTCTTTCCGTGAGGAGTTGTGGAATCCCCCCTGCTGGGGCTCTTGCCGGGGCTGGGGCAGTGCGGGGGCCGCTCGGTGGGGCAGGATTGCTGCCCAGGCGATGCCAGCACTGAGCACGGCCTGCTCCAGCAGCTGTGCCCGCAGGCCATGGCAACTGCTCCGCTCTGAGTCAGCTGCCAGCTGGTGCTTCACTGACACACACGTGTGGCAAGAAAGAGAAGACAGAACTCTTCTGCCTGCCCCTGGCCTGTGGCCGCAGCGAGCTTCAGGACAGACATCTTCCAACGAGAGAATTCTTGCAACAACCTCTCTGGAGGCAAAGTGCTGGGGGCCTGTTCTCACCTGAGATGACCTCTCCCCCGTGGCCTTGTTTTAAGAAGGAGAAGACTGTTTTCTGATGATAAGCGCAATCAATGCAGGCCTGTACTGCTTGCTGCAGGACAACAGAAGCTCGAGCTGGTCCAAAATGGTCTGGCAGCTGCTGAACTTTCTTCTTGTCTAGGTGGGGCCCAGTGCTGCCGTTCTTGTTCAAGTAAATGCAAACTGCCAAGATGAGAAATGTGTTTGCCGTTAACCCACTCAAGAAAGCAAGAAACAGATGCCTAAAATCCAACCTGAGAGATGCTGAGATTTTAAGACTCTCCAATCACTCACAAAGTGGAATCCACCACGACTGCCTGACTGCATCCTCACGGTGGAGCCGCTTCTAGAGGGGAATCACCTCCAAAATCTTCCTGCCTCACGCTCACCTTCCAAACTGCTGCTGTTTCTCCCATGCTCTCCCAGGCTGGAAAGCGGTTTCCATGCCAGCCAGGTAAGGTGGCTGTGATGTTCACAGGGGAAGAAGGAATGCAGCCCCCACTTTCTAGGGCTTCCCACAGTGTTTCCTTCTTAGGGAAACTGGCTTCTTTAGGTTCCTCTGAAAACTGGCCAATTACATTCTGGGGAAACAGAGGGCTCAGCCCATATCCAGTACTTGACTCAACATGTCAAAAGCAGCTTTGCATTAGACTTTCCCGGCCAGATTCCTCCTCAGCTGTAGCAGTGCATACACTCTTCACTGCTGCTCCTCCTCCTCCTCCCCTATTCCCTCCTGTCCCTGTGTGCCTTGATATCCTGGCTGGAGCTGGGCAGATCAGAGTCCTTCAGCACCTCCTCTGCCCCTTGTGCAGTTCCAGCAGCTGTGCCTTGCATGGTGTGGGAGAGTTCACGCTCGGGGCTCACAAGGGGTGCTGCACACCCGACTGCCCCTGGGCACAGTGGGCCACAAGTGTCCCTGGAGAGCTGTGGAGTCACCAGCATGCAGGGGAAAGGGGTTCTTGCACTCAAGGTGGGCTTGCAATCTTCCTACTTCATTATTTCCAATAGAAAGATAAATGAACAGCTGCTCTGGACTCATGTGCCTCTCTCAGGCCAGCCTTTCTGGAGTGGTAAGGATTGCTGATTTACAGGCTTAGGAAGAAATGGGACTCTCTCAGAGTGTTGCTGCCTGCCTGCTGCAGTTCCTAACTGTGCAATCCTGTCAAGAATGTGGTCCACGACCCTCCTTACCTGTGGGAGCCTGCATGGCAGAGCTGGGGATTGTAGCAGCGTCCTGGGGCACAGTGCTTGTGTCTGGCTCTGGGGTACTGGTGGTTGGAGAGGTGGGTGCTGGGTTCAGCAATGTCCTAGGTTTCCTCTGCAGAAAAAGAGGAGATATTTCTCCTTTTACCCCTGCTCTCCTTTACCACCCATGATCACTACACTCTCTCCTCTGCATCCAACAGACAAGGCACTGTGGAACATGACACATTTCTGATGGTGATGACGGGGTGTGTCGAGAACCTAGTAATCAACACGTGTGTATTTTACAAACCACAACCCTGGAAAATAACAAGCCTGGGATCTGCCACCTCTGTTTGATTCAGACTAGCCACAGAAGGATGGAAGAGCTTATTCTACCCTTTGGCCATCCTGTTTTCTCCCAGCATCTGCCATGCTACTCCACAGCCAATGCACTTCCAAAGACACGGATTCTTGATGGAAATGATCTTTAGGACACAGACATTCTCTACAGCTCTGGGGCTGGGCTCTGAGGATACTGCCAGCCCCACATACCCCTCTGCTCTCCTACTTGCTGCAGTCACACAGCCAGAGGCTGAGACAAACGTGCACAAACACACGCATGCACCAACCCATGGCAGGACCTGCAGCACCTGCTGTTCACCCGCCTGCATCAGCATCAGCTTTTACCTTACTGCCAGGCTTGGGGCCTCTCTTTCTGGGGAATTTCAAAGGCTCCACTGACTTGGAGGGTGTAGGCATGGGGTGATGGATTAGCGCTTTGGTCGTTCGACCACGCTTCTTCCCTGTTTTGCGACGCCTTTGCCCTTGTTGATGCCCCAAAACAGTCTTTGTGCTACTGTGCATGCTAGGTTTCTCCGAGTTTACTTCGGAGGCAGGTAAAGGGCTCTTTGGAATCACAACTGAAATAAAAAGAGAAAAAGCAAATGTAATTAAATCAGGTGAGAATCAAAACAAGAGCAGCCTCCATCTTTATACAGTGTCACATGGAAAAACCTGGAGTACTCCCAGACCCCTGGGCGGGGGGACTGCTCTCCATGCCAGAGGAAAATCCAAACACATGGATCCCCGGCTCAGCACTCGAGCTGGGGGACACTGGGGCTTAACCTGGATGGCCTGAACTCCAGAAGGATCATGTTTGCAGCCATACCTTCCTTCCTGAAAAGAACTGGCACTTACAGCTCTTCCTTCTGCGAGTGGTGACCTGCCAACGGCCACGGAAAAGGCTCTGGGAGCATTCCTAGGGAGGGATCAACCAAGATCTGTCTGAGTCACAGAGCCAGTGCTGCAAACACTGGACTGCAAACATTCCCTCTCTCAAGGCTGATGTCAGATCTGTTCTGTCCCTAAATTTCCAGCAAACTGCAGTGGAAGGGACCAGCTCCATCCTAGCTGCCTGAAAGGATTACTGCTCATCTCAGCTGGACCAGCTGCTCTGCTCCTCCCACATTCTACCAGAAGAAGGCCTGCTCCTTCTTATCCTCTCACTCTTTCCATCACAAAATCAGGGTTCTGGTATACTTGCCCACAGATCCCCTAAATTTGGTCAGTCATCTTTCCCAAGCCTGCTAAAGGCAAGAGATATGCTGGTTCAGCCTAGCAGACCAGTATTTCCTTCTGTTTTAAATTTCTGCTCTAAAGAAACCAAACCAAAATCCTGCTGCATTTTGAAATGCAGAATGATCTTTAGGATGCCTTGTTTCTCACATCTGGAAACCTCATTATGTGTTCAACATAAGGGTAAGGAATTAGGAAAAAACACAAGCAAACACTTTTGAAATCAGGGGCTTTGTAGTTAAGGAAAAAAGTCAAAGCCAGGGAAACAGAGTGCAATAAAAATTGCTACCAGGATGGCACAACTGTGGGCATGTACTGAGATTTTTCAGGTTTCTGTAATGAGGATTTTAGGAGCAGTTACTGTGAGCAAGGATTCATTCCCCTGGCAAAAAGAAGCTGTGGCTGCCCCTGGATCCCTGGAATTGTCCAAGGCCAGGTTGGACTGGGCTTGGAGCAACCTGGGACAGTGGGAGGTGTCCCTGCCATGGCAGGGGGTTGGAACAAGATGAGCTTTAAGGTCCCTTCCAACCCAAATCACTCAGTGTGTCCAGGATCCAGCCCCATTCTGCTTGTCATGTGGGCATGTTTCATTAGTTTTAGTTAGTTTTAATTTTATTTCCTTGCTTTTGTGCATTAGCATTCTGTATCAGAAGCTGGGAACAAGCACAGAGTCACCAGGATCTATCTCACTTCCTGAATAAAGCCTTTATTGTGTCAGGAAGACACAGGGAATGTGGCAAAAACAGGGTTTTACTACTCTTTGAGCTGATAATGTTAAAAGCAAGACTATTTTGCTGTTAAGAAAATGAATGTGATAGCTCAGGTGCTTCTTACAGCTGATGGCACTCCAAGAGTGTCACCTGCTCCAGGTGACATCTGCCACTGAGCTGCAGGGTAAGGCAGGTGCTGATCATGGAATCGTGGGGCCTCTGGCCTTGAGTGTGCAATGATTGATCTCAGCCCAGAAATGTTTGTATTAAACCATTTATTAGAGTCCCTCGAGTTACCAGAACAAGGATAAACACAGGTAAAGTGGAACAGGGTGCCCACAGAAGCTGTGGCTGCCCCTGGATCCCTGGAAGTGTCCAAGGCCAGGTTGGGTCCCACATGGGGCTTGGAGCAGCCTGGGATAGTGGAAGGTGTTCCTGCCCATGGCAGGGGTGGAATGGGATGGGATTTATGGTCCCTTCCAGTTTACACCAATCCATGATTCTAAAACTCTCCATACTTCAAAGAAACTGTTAAATATCAGAGGGATGTGGAAGCCAGGGCAGGGAGTATTTAATTTGAGATCTGCACAACGCTCAGTGTCTAAACCAAGTGGTGCCACAATGATGTTTCTCTGGAAAAGAGAAACCTGGTGGAGGGAAAAATTGAGAATTCTACAGACAAGCTGTGAGGCAAATCCATGTTCTCAGTTTTACTAGGAACAAACCCAGAGAAATGGTGAATTTGGGAAGTTGGCATGCAGTACCCAGAGCAGCTGGACTGTACCCCTTGCTCTCAGTGCCAGGAAAAAGGAGACTGCTGTCAGATGAAGTCCTGGGGTGCAAGCCTTCACTGTATAATTTTATGTTAAAAAGTGATTTCATCTTTTGGTGAAATAAATGCAAGAAAAATCTGTTGCCCACTTCAGCTGTAAAGACAGTACATGTAATAGTAATTTGCCAGGCTTGAAGAATTGGTTTGGGGATTTGGGCAATAAAGGCCCATACCTAGGTGCATGCAGATCCTGGGATGGGAGACCTCATGTCCTTCAGGCACCCAGAGCAGTTCCACTGTGCCTGTGCCCCTGGCAGCACATCCCTGGTCCCTGCTACAGCTCCTGTAGGGATGGAGGAGCTGCCACACCAAAACAAGCTAAATTACATTGAAATGTGCAGCCAGCTCAGGACAGAGAGACAAAGACTGTGACCCAGATTGGTGCTGTGTGCCCAGCAGTGCTGCTGAGCCCTGAGCACAGCCCTGAGCACAGCACTGGACAGGCTCTGATCTCCTCCCTGGGGCTGATTCCATCACACTGATGCAATGCACAGACATTTTACTGATCCGGAGTGATTTAATGAAATGAGGTTTTATCCTCCCATGATCCAGCAGACTTGCCTGGCTTTTTGTTGGATTTGAACCAGAATCTGAGTAAACACCAGCCTGTGCTAACACATTTCTCTTGCCCTACCAGATGCACTGAGCTGTGTGAGGAGGAGACACCAAGAGCTCCAGAGCAGTCCTCCCACCAGCTGTGCCTGCACATCAGTGTTGCAGCCCCCAAACACAGCTGGCCACACTCTGCCTCATCCCCAAGGCACCACTTCCAGTGTCTGGATACTTCCTACAGGAGCCTGCAGTTTCTTTTCAGGTGCCTGATATTTTCCTGCAGGATTTCAGCCCCTGCCATCATCTAGAAACATGGGATTGCTATGCAGGGATCAGTGCCTGCAGCCAGCCCAGCACCCAGAGAGCTCCAGAGGTGGAAACAGCTGGATTATCTCACAGCTCCAACCACTGCCCAAGTCTCCTATAACTGCCAAAAGCTTCAATTTACTGCATCTTATTCTATTATTACATCTTAATTATTAAGGATCTAAAGCTGTCAAAGAGTGTCCAAGAGGGGCCATAAAGATGCTGAAGGGTCAGGAGGGGCCACAGGAGGGGCAGCTGAGGGCACTTGGAGTGTCCAGCTGGAGCAGAGCACAGCGAGGGCAGAGCTCAGGGATCTGCAGCTCCCATCTCTGCTCTGGGACAGGGACAGCACCCAGGGAACGGCTGGAGCTGGGCCAGGCCAGGCTCAGGCTGCATTTAGGGAAAGGTTCTTCCCCCAGAGGTGCTGGCACTGCCCAGGCTCCCCAGGGAATGGGCACGGCCCCGAGGCTGCCAGAGCTGCAGGAGCCTTTGGACAGCGCTCCAGGGATGCCCAGGCTGGGGGTGTTGGGGGGGTCTGGGCAGGGCCTGGAGCTGCACTGGATGATTCTGTGGGTCCCTTCCAGCTCAGGATATTCTGATTCTGTGATTCAGCTGGTGACAGTGCCAGCCCAACAGTGAGCAGCTGCCAGAGACATCCTCACCTTTTTCCATGTACAGGCCACTGAGAGGAGCCACATTTTCAGAAAATCAAGTGGGGCCTCTCTTACTTAAAAAATCAACAGTTTGCTGTTCCTGAGTGAAGCAGCATCTCTCTGTGCCACAGCTTTGTTGTTCACCTGAGCTCTGAGCAATCTAACCAACTCCAAAACTGGCCTTGCATTGGAGGAGTTGAGCCCTGCAATCCCAAGATCTCTTCTGACCTGAATTATTCACTGATCTGAACTCACGGTTATTTCAGCTCATTAAGGGGCAGAAAACTAATCATTGGAAATTTTCTGCTGGCTGAACTGTCTTGTTTTGGGTCACACAGGCATCCAGGACAATGGCAGACATGGAGGAGGAGGAGGCTGGCTCCTTGCTGGGCTGGCTGGCATCGGATCCATTTGGCACAGTGAGAAACATCACCCTGAAGATGCAGCTCAAACACGGCTGAACTAAGAGCCAAAGAGAAGCTGGGCACCACTGATGATGTTATTCATCACTGAAGGATTAGTTTAAAGAAGAGTTCTGCAGAAACGAATAAACTTGACAAAGAATTCCTGATTTCAGGCTCTACTTCCTAATGCCAAGACATCCCCTGTCAGCTGATACACGGCACCTGCAGCTGCCCACCACACTGTGACTGAAACTCTTGCTTACAGGAGGCTCTGCACAGTTGCCATCCACACTTTGAAGGTTAGTCAGTGCTAGGAAGCAGCATTTGTCCTTGGGACAAGAATTACAAAGTCAAAACACGTAGAAAAATATGGAACAGAAAAGTTGAAGTTGCAGACAGGTTTCTTGCCTTTCCTATTTACAAGGTTCGTTTACCAAGAGCTGAAGGAGCACAAATCCCAAATTCCCATTTTCTGTGCCGAGGGCTCTGTACTCTCAGATGCAGCTGAAGTTCATGTGCTTGTGCCTGGAGATCTCTGTACTGGCCCCTGCAGTGTCCTCAAGAGCAAGGGGAGATTTCTGCATGGCCTGGGAGATGTCCTGCAGGCCACCCCTCCAGCGGTCCTTTGGTCATCACTGCCCCTTGTCCCATCTTCAGCACTTCCCAGGCAGCAGCAGCAGCACTCAAAGAGGTGAGTTAGAGACCCATTTAAGAAAAACAAAATTTCCAGAGTGCAGAGATCTTGTTGAGATCTGGCTGAATCCTTCCCTGCATGAGGCATCTCAATCCTAGACATCCTGAAGGTTGGAGCAGGACAGGAACTGGAGCCCATTGCTTGTCCCAGAGTAAAATGTCAAAGCTTCAAAGCCCTGTGATTCTTCCCAAAGCAGAGACCATCATCACTGGCCATCATGAGCACGACTGGGACAGAAATACAAGCCCTGGGAAGACTCCAGACCTGGACTGTCCTGAGTTCTCAGCAAACACAGCAGACAAAACGCAGGACAAAGGGCTGGAGCATGGGTGGGAGACATGAGCTCCTTGCAAAGACAGGGATTAAGAACAAGACTCCAAATCCTTGAATTTAAAGGTGAGAAGACAATGATTCTGATAATTCAGGATTTCCTGCAGGGATTCATGTTCTCCAGTCTGAAACATTGAGCTGAGACCAGAGGAGATATCCAACACAGCATGGGGATCCAAGCACTGCAGGATTTAGCATGTTCTACCTGTTCTCATGATGAGCTCTCTCTTCTCCCAAACAGACACCTTCTAGTCACACAAGATTTGTCTAGCTGCAGGTTTTGACTACTGAAACCTGTTATTTTTACTACTGAAAAAGTTATTTTATCCACTAATCCCCTGGCCAGTGCTTACACAGTAGCACACAAAGAAAACCCAAACCCACAGTCCCCAAAACTCCATCCTGCTCATTTTCACCATGGGGGTGCATTATAATGTCTTTTTTGGGCAGGACATCCACAGGCACATGAAAAGCTGTTACTTCAAACTGAAGCAATGCCTTGTGCATTTACAGAACCTGAGACAGGCTCTGAACATCCATCATCAGTGTCCCATTCCTAAATGGCTTGGAAACCTGTGTGGTTTGGAGCAGCACTTTTCCTAACTGCTGGCACACATTCAGATCAGCTCTGTCACTGCAGATGCCACTGTACATCCCCCTGGCACGAGCTGTGCCAGTTTTTATGGTTGTTTTATTTGTTTTTCCAGTTGTTTTATTTATCAATAGAAAACAACTGGGAAAAAAATAAAAAAAGAAGTCTCAAGAGTCACAGTGATAGCAGCGACTGCTGTTTGCTGTTTGCAGGAGTGTCACATTTTCAGTCTCACAGCAGCATTCCCATGTGCCCTAAACCATAGTGGCACTTACAGCCAGTGCTCTCTGAAGCAGCTCAGCAGGGATCCTGCAAACCTTGGCAGGTGTTCCCAGCACCTTGTTCCGTGTCTCAGAGGCGGCAGCACACGACAGCCTGAGCTTCAGTGACTTGCCTCAAGTGCCAGAGCAGGAACCGAGCTGCAGAACAGCCCAAGTGTCTCATCTGTGATTGTAACCACACATGGAGACACGGAAAAGACCTGGAGACTGCAGTCAGTGCTACTGGAGCCAAAGACAAAAACCCTATTGTGGACATACAGGGTCTGCTTACACAATTAAACACCAGAACTCAGGTGTTTAAGAGACCTGTCCATCTCCAAGGCCGCCCTTGGCGCATCTCACTCTGCCCTATTCACAAAGACATTGCTAAACCTAAGCAGATGAGTCTACCCAAGCACAAGGTGCATCTACTGAAACATTTTCCAAAATAAAACAGAGGCTTCACTCACTCACACAGCCCTGTAAGGCACAGGCAGTCTGAGCCACTTGGGCAGTGTCAGTCCAGCTCCTGGAACAGAAACCTGGAGGGTCTGGACTGGCCAGAGAACACGTGGAAGGATGTGGCACAGCCTCATCTGCCTCCAAGATCCTCACCAAAGGCTTTTACAACACCTCCAGAACTTTGAGATAAGAAGAAAGGATTCTAAAGGGATAAATCAAGGATTACAAGAGGTTGGGGCAAAGAATCATCAAAAAAATCCTTGCAGAGGACAGATATCGATGTGGGGAATACAGGGATGTACACCAGGATCCACAGTGCTCATCCATGAGTGACCTGATGAGGGGATGAGAGGTGAGAAAGTCTCATGATTCACCCTTCCAGGGACCTGGACCTTCCAGAGCAGGCAGGACCAAAGAGAGGGTCCTGCTGAAACCTCCTGCCACGACTCAGTAACACCCTGAGATACTGAAACTCTGATTTTGGCCAGGAAGCACGGTGGAAAAGGGAAGGAAACATCCTGAGCAAAACACAGATTCTCTGGGGTGTGAAATATTTCAAAATAAAACATGAGGAAAAGTCAAGTTGAGAGGAAGGTCTAGACACTGAGAGTAAGGACAGGATGGAGACCAGAGAAAACTGCTTTTCCCAGGTCAGCTCCTCTTTTCAGAGGCTCCTGCCAGCCTCAAGACATCACTCAGTAACTCCAGGTCCCTGACATGCCATGGTTCCCACTGAGCCACAGGCACTGTCAGCACCCAGGAAAAAGTCCTGCAGTGCTGGGCTCCCTTATCCAAGCCACCAAACCTCCAAACCATTCATTCCAGGACGCACATCCAAGCCGAGCCAGGGTCACTACTGAGAGCCTTGGCTCTGTGCTCCAAACAGCTCAAGAGATTTTTCTTGGGATCTTCCAACAGCAGCCTCAGAGGCAGCACCACCCAGGTTGCAGGGCTGCTTGTGCATTACATTCATGGATAAAAACCTGAATTCCTGTTGTTGGTGCATCAGCTCTACCTGTGTGGTCCCCAAAGCAGCCATGCCAGTGCAAAGAAATGTCACCCAGCTTAATGTGGGAGCTCTGCATCCCAGCTCAGTCCTGAGGAAACAGTAATTAATATTTTCCATCCCAGGAATGCACAGGGGCTCACCTGAGTGCTACCCTGCCAACTACTCCTGATGAGGCTCCTCTTCCCACCACTATGGAAGAAGGAAGAGAAACCAGGCAATATCCAAAAGAAAATAATAAAACACACATTACCTTTGCCCCTGGGCAGGAAACCTAGCAGCTGATCATCATCATCTTCCTTTGAGGAGCTGAAGCAGTTAAACATCAAATCACATGGTGGTGAGAAACAAAGAACTTCATGAACTTTCTGTCCAGGGTCAGCATCTTGTAACCCCCTGGAGCCACTGCAGCAGCCACTGCTGGTCCCGGGGTGACGCAGAGCTGCGAGCCCAGGCTGGATGGAGCTCCCCTTCAGCCCATCCCCAGGGTAACTCTCTAAAACTATTCACATTTGCTTGCTCTGCAAGCAGAGGAAGCAGCAGCCAAGCCCAGGCAGAGGGAGCAGGGTCTGAGAGCTCTCACAGAGCTGTGCAGGCACTCACCAGTGTCCCCAGTGTCCCCAGTGCCCTCGCCCAGCTCCCACCAGCCCTGGCACGGTGGCAGAGGACGAGCTCTGTGTTAGCTCTGCCCTGTCTGGCTGGGACTGGAGCTCTCTGCCAGCTGGGCTGCTGCCAAGGCAGCAATTCCAGTCCTCCAAATTCCAGAGCTGGAGCAGCTTCCAGCTCTGCCCGCCCAATCTTAACGCTTTCACTGCTGCCCCTCTCCCACACCACGGAGTCACCCCTCTCTCTGTCAAAGAGCATCCAGAAGGGTGGAACAGGGAATAGCAAACCCAGCAGAACTCCAGAGCAACTGGCATCAGCCAGGGCACAGCCCAAAAGGAGGAACAGCACAGGGACCTCCTGAAATACAGACATTGAGGGCTTTACCTGTGTCCAGCAGTAACATGTGAAACTTGGCAACAGACTTAAGGGACTGTTACAGAGAACAGTGTGTGTGGGCAAGGTCCTTTCACAGGTATGCCTTAAATCCAGATTGCTCAGGATGGAGAAAATGAGCTGCTTTTCAAGAGGCCAGGAAGACTTTCAGTGCCACAGCACCTCCCAGCAGCAGCACTGGTGGGACTGTGCACACTGGTGGGACTGTGCCACTGGCACCCAGCTGTACAAGGGTCCTGTAAAGGTCTCATGCTTTTTGAACCAAATCCCAGCTTTTAAAGTTCTTGATACTGTGGCACGAACCCTAGAAAAATGCCTGCATTTCTCCAAAACTTGGAGCCGGTGTTTAAGTAAGAGCTCTTTCTTGTGCAGAGATAGATTCTGTGGAAATTCTCAGCTGCCCCAGCCCACAGTCACAGGCAGAAAGCCCCACCCCACCTGCCCAGACCCTTCAGTCAGCCCATGTGCCTTTAGCTGGCAGAGAGACCCTTCAGTCATCACCTCCTCAGCTGAAGAGCTCAGAGCATCAAGGCTCCATGCACAGGTACCTGAGAAGACCCTGCTTTAGTTGCTCCTCCCCCAAGGATTCACAGTTCTCCATCCCACAAACCACTTCAGAAAGCAAAAAGGATCCTCTTCCAACGTGTGCTTCCCTGACTACAAAGAACTGAACTTTCCTCTAGTCTGTGAACTGCCAAATTTCCCATGAATTACAGAGGCAGACACATCTCTCTACAAAACCATGCCTTGGCTGAGGGGAATTTCCCTCATCCCACCCTCCCTGCTGAGGGCAGGTGGCCCTGGAAACAACAATCATTAACCAGCCTCTTACCTGTTTCTTCTTTTTTCTCATTGATTTTTATCACAGTTATTTCCCTCTTTATTTCCCTGAAGCTCCTCCATTTCTGTGTGCATCTCCCTCTCTCCCCAGCCACGATTTAAGGTAACTAAACAACCATCCTTATTCTTTAGGTCGATCCTAAATATTGATTTTTTGGCACTGCTTATAATGGGGAACTTCCCAAAATCCACTCTCCACTTGTGGCAGTGACCTGTCCTAAGAGCCCACAGGCATCCCAAAGAGCAGGATGGCTAGAAAAAGTAAAACGCATGCAAAAGTTTTTTCAAAGCAATGGGTTTGGCTGGGCTGGAGCTCACAGGGAGCTGGGAGGGGGCACAGCTGAGACCCCACTGCCCCAGGGATGTCCCGGACTGTACAGCTTCATGCTCAGCATGGAGAAGAGGGGATGGAGTGATGGTGTTGTCATCCCAGCTCTCCTGGGGATGCTGAGACTGTGCTGGGGAGCAGTGACTGTCTGGCTTGACCCTGCACCTGCAGTTTTGCTTTACCTGTTAAACTCTCTGTACCTGAATCAGTTTTCACCCTTTTACCTTTATGATTGTCCCATCCCACTGTGGGAGCGAGTGGCTGGGGGGGCTCAGCTGCTCCCTGGGTCAACCTACCACACGTGACATGCACATTTTCCTCCTTCAATCTCTGCTTTCCTCCCAAATTATTTCTACCAACCACTGCTGCATTGCACAGACTCCTTATGTGCATCACAACACCTAAACCTTGATGTTTTTGGCTTGAGGAACATCAGCCACCTCCTGCACCGTACCTGCTGTGCTGCCCATGGATCTCTAACCCCAACTGAAAAGCTCACACACCTGGCAGGTGTGGGTAACTCCTTCCCCACCCAACACACCTTCAGGGTCTTCTGCTGACAAAAACCCCGTGTTGTTAGCAATGTGCACACAGTGTATTCTGGCTGCAATATCTAAAGATGGGGAGACACCATTCTTCTCTGCTTTGCCCTCATTCTGAAACTCTGACCCCACCACGCAACAGAAAGTTGTAGGAAGTTTGGATTTGATGCCCCCTGCAACGTTAATTCAGCTGCTTTATGTCTGTGTGCTGTGACAGGTAAATATTTCTCAGTCAGTACCTTTCTGGGATGAGTGCTTGGCTCAGTAAGAGCACAAGCAGCACCTCCAGGAACAGCTAAACTCTTCTAATTTCTGAAACTGAAGTGACCCCACAAGTCCTGAGCAAGGGAAGTGCAGCAGCCATCAATGAGCCAGCCTACCCATCGTTCTGACTTCTGAGAGATGATCCAGGGACATACCTGGAGAAAACACTTGAGAAAGAACAGTAAAAGCTGTTCAGCTTTGATTGTGGTTGTCCTGTGCTGGGCCAGGAGTTGGACTTGATGATCCTTGTGGATCCCTTCCAGCTCAGGATGTTCTCTGACTCTGAGCTCCAGGCTCCCAGCCAGCACTCAGTTGAACAGAAAGTCCCCTTCACCTTCTACTCCTGAAAGTCCAGATATGTATTTAAGGGTAAAAAAGTACAGGTACAAGAGATATGAAAAGACAGGTAAGGTACACCACACATGAGGAGTGGAGTAGGGATTCCTGGCCAACAGACAGCCCTGGGAGCACCCCACTGGTGTGGGTGGGACATTGAGGGATATTTGCTGCACTCACACAGAACTCCCCCTCCTTTGGGACCTGCCTCCCCAGCAGCTGCCAGGCTGAGGTGGAGAAGCTGTGGATGCACAGGATGAACTCTTCCACATTCTACCTTGCTCTGGAGCCCAGCAGAACATCCATTCCCAGCCCATGGATGATGTGGAGGGACCCACCACAGGCACAGGCACTCCCAGAGCTACATTTCCCCCGTGTGGTGTGTTGGTTTGGATCCCCCAGCTCCAAGGTGTGCAGCATCCAGACAGGAGCACCAGGAGATGTCCAGGAGGCTGCTGCACAGCCAGCATGCAGCAATGGAATTACAAAGCAGGCATGCAGGCTGCTCCTCCTTGCTGTTTGACCTCCCTCTTTCCTTCTTTAGCACACACACGTGCCCTGATGAAAGCTCCCTGGAGTGGCTGGCTGGGCCCCAGCTCCACCAGCTCCCTGCCCAGCCACTCCAGCTAAGCAAACACTGCTGGGAGTGGGAGGCCCTGGAGATGGAGGACTGTGCCTGGGAGAAGCCCTGCACTCCTCCACCTCAGCCAGCAGCAGAGACAGATTAGAGCTGAATGGAGTTACCAGCATTAAATAAACATGCCTGCCCTCTTTGAAGTTCTGCTTCCCTTGAACATGAGCTCATTCCACGAGGCCTCTTTTTGCTCAGCCCCAGGAAGGCACGGGGTTACTCATTCTCCATGGAGTTAACTCTTCACAGGATTCCCCAGCTTCCACAGGGGCCTCCCTGGGCCAGTCCAGCACATGAGCACAGAGCAGTATTACCACAGCAGCACCTGACTGCCTGCATGTCTCTCCAGTTCTCTTTAAGAGGAATTCCCACCAGGAAAGGGAAATGCCCAGCTCCACCACATGGTCCTGCAGGCTCCAGGCTGGCACATGGAGAAGGAGCTCAAGGAAAAGGTGATTCCTCTGTGGTGATGCATCCTCCAACCCTGCCAAGAGTAGCACTTCCAGGTCTGGGAGGACTGTGCTCTACCGTCCACCACTGAGGGCTGAGGAGTGAGGAAACACAGGAGGAATTTCATTAGAGAAAGTTCCCAGTACTCTGTTCTTTTGGTTTAATCCCACAAAGTGGAAGTCAGAAATTCTTGGGCAGGAAAGGGAGCAGACAGTCACAGAGGAAGAAGTAAAACCACAAAGACAAGGCTTATCTCAACTCTCTGGAATTTCTGCATGGCTCATGCAACCCCTGCCAACCCCTGCTCTTGTCCCAGGAGCTGAAAAAGAAAGGAAAAAGAGAGCATAAATCTGCCTGAGAGTGAGGGCTGCCTCTGCCTATGAGTGGGGAGATGTGACTTTTAGGGGGTCAGTATTTTTGTACATGAGCAGGAAGTGCAGAGTCACTGCACATGGAGCCAGTGGGAAAGGGAAAATCTGTCACAGGGGGAAGCACAAGCTTCCCAGGATGGCACAATGGGGTGTTGTTCCTGGATAATTGACTGGGCTCTGCTCACTCACAGCTTCAGCCCCTGGCAAGAGGAGGCTGGGGAGGAGCAGATCTGCCTCTGCTGGGGCTGTGGGTCAGACACTTCTCCTGAGAAAGTGGCTTCCACCGTGCTCCTGAAACCTTCCACCCCCAGGGTACTGCCAGGAGAGCTGGCAAACACAAACATGTCTTGAGCCACTTGTGCAGCACCTGAGAGGCACCCTGGAGATGCCTGGTGAGAGCCCCTGACTCCAGGGCACCACTGGAGTGGTCAGCCACTGGCCAAAAGGGCTCCAGTGCTCAGTGCAGAGCAGGTGGGACACAAACAACCAGCAAGAAGAGAAGGATAAGCTGGGAACAAGAAGGCAAACTGTAGAAATCCAAGATAAAGAGGAATCATCTCCAGCCAAGGGGAGCCCAGAGCTCAGCACACAGGTCATTCTCAGGCAATCCACTGAGCCCAGCCCTGCAGTCCCGAGCACAGACCTGGCCCAGGGCAGCACCAGCCTGACAGGGCAGCCTGAGCTGACCCAGGACTGCCAAGAGGAACAGCCTTGTCAGAGAAATGCCTTTCCTAAGCAATCCTTCAGCTCTGGCAGACAGCTTGTTCTCCTGCCCCTCATTTCATTGACAAGCACGTGCAGGGCTTGCCAGCCAGCAAATGCCAGAGGGATGTGCTTGGGGACAGTGACAGACCCCAGGGCCCAAACACAACTGTGATGTGAGAAAGCTTGAGACATGTCTGAGAATCAAACCAGCCACTGCTCAGGCCTTTCTAAGGCAACAAGCTCCCCAACCCTGTTCCTGCCCAACAATCACAGCCCTAGGAACCAGACCTGCTCCACACCTGCTTTGTCCACGTTCACAGCAGACCAAGAAAACTGTCCAGAGTACAAAGAGGCGCAGTCCTGCAGCTTCATAATTCTCATTATTCCAGACCCCCTGAGCAAAACTGCAGGAAAATGTGGTTCAAAGGCGCAGGAAAAGCTTCAAGGAAATTCCTGGAGAGGAGCAGACCTCAGCAATGCTGTACAGCACCATCCCTCCCCATAGCCATCCTCCTGCCCATCGTTATGGATAGCTGCTCCTCAGCACCTTTCAGTGCTATACCTGATCACCTTTGCCACACAGGAAGCAGCACAAAAGCCAGACAGGAGCACCCAGGTGTCCTTGCTGCCAGTCTCTGCCTGCTTTGCTGCTCTTTGAGAGCTGAGTGGAGGAGAAACACAGCTGAGCAACAACGTGGGCCTTACCTTTTGTACCAGGGGGCTGCAGATTATCTCCAGTCAGCGAACACCAGCCTACGGGAAAGATGTCCCGGGAATCATATCGGCACCAGTAATCGAAGGCACCTCTCCAGCCATCAAATGTTATGAGGACCTCAGAACCTCTCACCTCCCCAATGGTGGCCGGGCAGATGAAGTGAGGGTTCTTCCTATCCACTGCCTCCAGCTTCATACCTGTCTTGAAGAAGTTTTGGGAAGGAGATGGCGGTTCCTACAAGAAGAAGTGGAATATATGCTCAAAGGGGATATGGCAGTGCCTCCCCACACCAGGGCTGTGCCCTCACCAGCAAATTCACCTCCAGGAGCAGCTGAAGGGAGTTAGTGGGCTGGATTTGAACCCCAATAGGGGTGCACACACTGGCTGGGCTACACAGCCACTGCTCCTTAATCAAGAGGCAGCAAAGTCCACTACCCTGAGCTCTGCCCTCAGCTGGCTGCTGCACCGAGCCCAGGGAGTGGGACATTCCAGAGTGGTGCTGATGCTCCCACCTGCATTCCCCCCCTCAAGCAGCACCTGCAGCACCAGTGAAAAACCAGCTCCTGCCTCAAGCCTGAGCACTGACGCCCAAGGCACTTCCTTGGCAGACCTTTGGCCACACCCTGACATTGCTATGACACAGCTGGAGAGGACACAGGTCTGTCCTAGAGCAGCCCTGAGGCAGAGCTGTGCAATGTCACCTCCTATGGGACCAGCTGTGAGTTTGGTGCAGCAAAGGGGCCATTGCCAGGAGAATCTGCACAAACAGTGAAATACCTTGTGAAAAATCCGGACAGGAGCCATCTCTGCTCCATTCAGAGTCTTCAGAAGGAACATGGGCCAGGAGGAGGCATTCAGCCGGAAGCCTGAGGGGAGGGAAGCAGAGATGGAGACTTTCAGACTGTGGGGGTTGATGCAGCACACGCCTGCTCTGATGGGACTTCAGGTATTCTGAATGCAAAGCATTAGTGTTATTGAAAAGAAACATCTGGAAACAGCTGTCTGCCTGCAATATTCACTCATCATAACAATCCCATTGATCCATTGACCATCCAGGCTGAGCACTTCGTGCAGAGTCAGTGCTGCCAGCTCCAGTGATCCTGCTGCAGGGGAGACATGAATCAGCAAGTGCACACTCAGGCTATGGAATTTCTTCCTCAACAGGGAATCACAGCTTCTGGGTGGCCTCCTCCACCTCTAGTGTGAGCTGCAGGCAAGCTAATCTGAAGAAATAGAGGATGTGACTTGGCTGGGAAATAGAGTTAACCATTATAGGGAAAGATGTCAGGTTTTGGCTCAACACCTGCTGTGAAAAAAGTGGAGAAATAACAAGAAGAGAGGATTTATGGGAAGAAAAAAAGCAATTTCACATGTTCTGAAGTATGTGGCACTGACTACGACTATACAACCAAAAGAAGGCTCTGGATATCACAGAGTATCTTCTTTGCTAAATGTGCATCTTCCTGCACAGGCAATTTCTGTTACTCAGCTGTGTTTGGTCTGTGTTTGAGGGGTTTTGAAGGCAATCCTGGCACTGAACCTGGACCAAGAACATGGGAAAACTTTGCCAAGGTTGCAGCGCTCAGCACAGGTCACCCTGCCAGCCCTGATGAGCTCTGTCAGATCAGCTCAGAAATCAACCCAAGTAGCCACAACTGCAGGGGGTGGGAGAGCTCAGCTCCCAGCATGGCAAAGGAAACATTTTATATGAGTCCTAAAATATCCCGAGCTGGAAGGGACCCACAGGATCATCCAGTGCATCTCCAGGCCCTGCCCAGACCCCCCAACAGCCCCAGCCTGGGCATCCCTGGAGCGCTGTCCAAAGGCTCCTGCAGCTCTGGCAGCCTCGGGGCCGTGCCCATTCCTTGGGGAGCCTGGGCAGTGCCAGCACCTCTGGGGGAAGAACCTTTCCCTAAATGCAGCCTGAGCCTGGCCTGGCCCAGCTCCAGCCGTTCCCTGGCTCCTGCCACTGGAATTATCTGTGTAGAGATAGAGCAGCAGCAGCAGATGTGTGCAGATGGAAAATACTACAGGAAACAGAAAATCCTTGCTGGGTTTTCTAGGCCCTTGAACTCTGCAGGCAGGACGGACAACTGCAGCACTATCTTGGTTACCTGTCTTCATGCTGGGTGCAAAATCATCCACTTCCACTCCCCTGCTACAGGCTTCCTTTCCACAGGCTGCCACACCTTCCACTATCCCAGGCTGCTCCAAGCCCCATCCAACCTGGCCTTGAACACTCCCAGGTATGGGGGCAGCCACAATTTCTCTGGGCAACCTCTGCCAGGGCCTCCCCAACCACCCAGGGAAGAATTTTTTCCTAAAATCTCACCTAACCGTGCCCTCTTCTCTGGTGCAAGGTGAAGGAGGTGGCACAGAGCAGAGCCGGGCACACTGAGCAGCATTCCCAGACCTGTTCCCGAGCTCGTCCCTGTCCCCTGGCACAGCCAGGGCTGTGTTACCTGCACTTCGTGCCCTCTGCTGGCCACACCAGGTTGTTCCAAGCCCTGTCCAGCCTGGCACTGAAAGTATTATTTGGGGTTATGCTAATTGAGAAAGAGGTTTATGAAGACACTAAAACTGCTGGGCAGCAGAATGTAAAAGCAGGTTAATTTTGCAGGAAAAAATCAGCTTGTCACTGGGCAAGCATCAAGGAAAAAGGATAGTGTTGTGTGTTTAATGGAAGACTGGAAGAAGTGTTAGGACAGTCCAGGCTATTTATAATGTTGTAGTCAAGCAAAATTAAATAAATAAGTATGAACTTTTACAAGTATCTCTTCATATGAGACAGGACTTTAGTCACTGTGAACCTTTTCCAACATTGTTTCCCGTCCAGGTAATCTGGTATTGAATTCTAGAATCCCAGGGTAGGCTGGGTTGGAAGGGACCTAGAAGATGAACCAGTTTATCCCCTCTGCCATGGGCTGGGACACCTTCCTCTATCTCAGGTTATTCCAGCCTGGCCTTGAACACTTCCAGGGATGGGGCAGCCACAGCTTCCCTGGGCAACAATCCAGAGCTTGAGCTGCAACCAGGGCAAGCAGAGACCTCTTTCACCTGCAGTCTAAAGGATCTCCCTGTCCATGTGTCTGTGTGGAAATCCAGACCTGGTGTGGTTTATATACCTTGTGTATATCCTGGATAGGCAGGGGCAGGCCACGGGCCTCTGTTCCAAGCACAGATCTATAAAAACCCCCAAGCTTTTCCCACCATCAATTTGATCCTGGTTGGACAGCAGAACTCCAGCTCACCCAGTGGAGGCTGCAGCATCCCTCCATTCTTCTCACAGTTCCCAATGGGCTGGATCTCAGCAGAGTCCACCAGCCTCCAGAAGTCGTTCTTGTTGTCGCTGCCATCGAGGCGCAGGCGCAGGCGGGCGCCCGTCAGCCCCACCACGGTGGCGATGCACGTGGACGTGGTGTTCCGGGGGTCCTGGGCCTCCAGCTTCATACTGATCTTGAACTCGTTTGCAGGTGGAGTGTAGGACTGCAAAGAGTGGGATAGAACAGGGGCCAGTCAGAGCCAGGACTGCCAAAACATGCACCGGGCTCAGGCACAAAGCTTCAGCACTAGGAGCACTCAGAGGGAGTCTGCTGAAGGCTGACAGCCCCTCCAGGCACCACAGAGAACTCAGAAAGCCCTGGCAGGTCTTTAACAGACCCCCATCCTTCCATCCTGCATCATCTAGGCAGCTAAAGCCCCTTCTCTTGGAATCACAGAACCATTCATGCTGGAAAACACCTCTGAGATCATTGACTCCAGCTGTTCCCACAGTACTGCCAAGCCCACCACTAACCTATTACCCCTAAGCACCACAAACAGATTTTTTTTGAACCACCAGTGCCCTGGGCAGACATTTCCTTGGCATGATCACCTTTTCAGTGAAAAAATTCACACAAGTTGAAGCTGTTTCCTCTTATGCTGTCCCTTGTTAGCTGGCAGCAGAGCCTGACCCCCACCTGGCTCCATCCTCCTGGCAGGGAGTGGTGCAGGACCAGAAGGTTCCCCCTGAGCCTCCTTTTCTCCAGGCTGAGCCCCTTTCCCATCTCCCTCAGCCACTCCTGGGGCTCCAGCCCCTTCCCCAGCTCCATTCCCTTCTCTGGACACGCTCCAGCCCCCTTGCTGTGAGGGGCTCAAAACCGATCCCAGGATCTGAGGTGCCCCCACCAGTGCCCAGTGTAGGGGATTAACCCTTTCCTGGGAAGACTCACCCAGCCAACCCCAGACCCACACAGACACTCCCCTGTGCCCAGACCCAGGTGTTCCATGCTGCTTCACTCCTGCACCCCCTGTACCCAGCACAACCACCCCTGCACTCAGTACCTGCTGCCCAGGGGCTGCCATTCTGTCAAAACAATTGGGTGAATTCTGCTGAAAATCTCCAGATTGAGCAGGATCCACCCAAAGCTGGATCAGGACACTTTCTCCAAGGGCCCATGCTTGACAGAGTAATAGCATACTCGTGTTCCCAACATGCATATCTGAGAGGAAAATCTTCTGTGCTACTCTAAATGTATCAATTTAATCTTTGCTTCAGCACTTGGATTTCTGTTAAGTCTCCAATATCCTCAAGTATCTTCCTTGCCAAACCAGGGGCCTATTCCAGGCACAGAACTCTGGGGCTCCCAGTGGACCACAGCCTTTGACCTTTCTTGTTTTCATGCTCTTACCTGCTTGAAACAATGGGCAGGAGCTGGGATGGCACATGTCTCTTTCAGGTACTTCTCCCAGGTGAAGTGACCTGAGAAGTGAAAACAAAAGGATTCAAATAGGAACAGATGAGCAAAATTCTCAGCAAAAGAACTAGCCAGACTCCTAAGCCAGCAGTTCTGCACTCCTCACAGAGGAGGTGCTCACAGGCAACATGTTTTCACCAAGAACCTCTGATGTTTGTGAGCACAGAAGATTTACAACTGCAAGTGACAGGCAGAACAAAGCACAGCGCTGCCTTCGGCATCCTCCTGCCTCAGCGCTGCCGAGAAGGGGCTGCACAGAGTCAGGATAACAACCTACAACTTAATGGAAAACACCCAGCACAGATGGGAATCTGTGGAGGCTTCCAGACAACTGTCCCTTAAAAACCATTCATTAAACACATCACTCAGTCTGGGGATTGCAAACAGTCACCGTGGGCTACGGGTAGCACAGCTTGGGGCTTGGAACAAGATTATGGTCATTTCTAACCCGAGCCATTCTGTGATCCTACGATTCTAAATCATGGATTTAGAACAGGAATCTGCTTTCTGGTGACTGGGTGGTCCCCCTGGTCCAGCACACACACAGCCCACCCCATGGGCTGGGGATCAGCCCAACCCCAGCTATAAGTGGACAGGTCAGCAGTTAACTTCCTGAAGTGCCATGGAGTCCACAGGATGGGCAGGATGGGAGCAGGAATCCTCCAAACAGGGATTTACTGAGCTCAAAACCTCACCAAACCCCCTTCCACCAGTGCTGCTGCCAGGGGAAGCGCATTTCATCCTTGCCTGCACCTTCCTCACGTGCAGCAGGAAGGGTAAAAGCAATATGCCACCCAGGGAAACCTGTTATTAAATGAGGAATTAAAAGCTCCTGTGATCCCAGCAAATCGTGACTTTTGCCATTTAAACTGAGCAGCTGGGAGAGGAACCTTCCAGTGTGACATTCACTTGTATTCATCCAAACAGCTCCCGGGAGACCTCCCTTTTCAAGGCATTTCAAGAGCATTGGTGGCAGCACAATTCAAGTCAGCCACTGCTTCCCGAGTCACGGCAAGTTCTTAATCAGTCTATTTTCAAAACAAAAGCCACATTAAGAGCCATTTTAGCTACTGCAGCACACACCACACCTCTGAAAACTGAGGCAGTAAGGTCAGCACACATTGCTTCAGTGCTGCCTTGTGCACAGAGGAGCCTTCATAATTACAAGCTTCAAATAAATACAAGGAATGCTGCTTTCTCACCACCTCCTATGCAGATGACTAGTACACTGTTAGAAAAGGGGAAAATTAACAGAAAAAAGCACAGTTTCATTGCCACACTGGCTGAATATCGCTGTTTCCACACTGACAGCACTCTCCATGCCCCAGACTGCTCAGCTCCATCCACTGGCACATATTTTCCTTTCAGCCACAGTTTCACACTGGGTGAATGAAGAAATTCAGTGAGTTACTGCAATGATGCTCTCACATTAAATTCTTTTGCATTAATTGAAGATACAATTTTATATTTGGTTCTGTCAATGAAATTCTTTGTATGAATAATGTGGAGTAAACATCCAGGCAAAGCAAAGCTGGGCACTCCTGGCCTGGAAATGCCTTCTGCATCCCCCCCCCCTTAACTCTGGTAGCTGCTCTGGGCTCATCTCAGACTGGGGTGGCCCTTCAGAGGCTGGAACACAGAGGATGTCCAGGTGACAGTACTGGGTGAGCAGTGCCAGTCTTAGCCCCAGGCCCTGAGCCAGCAGCTTGAACAGGATCAGCTGGGCCTGACAATTTTTATTAAAAAAAAAAACCAACAAACTCCCCTCAGCTGGTTTCAATCCATCACTATTAAAAGTTGTCCTGGTTTTAATCTTTCCACTTTTCACTCGCTCCACACTAAACCAGGCTGTCCTGCTCCCTGCAGCAGCTCACCCCACAGCAGAGATCCATGCTGCACAACCCCAGTGGGAGCAGAGAATTTCTGAGACAGCTGCAGGCCTCTAAAAATAGCGTTTGGACATGGAACTTATTTGAGATTAATTCTAAAGCCTGCTGGGATTCAACCACTGTATGAAGACACACACACAGCACTAGAACTGCAGCTCCTCTAGGACCTAAGGGAACAGCATGAAGCTGGTCCAGGCCAGGCTCAGGCTGCATTTAGGGAAAGGTTCTTCCCCCAGAGGTGCTGGCACTGCCCAGGCTCCCCAGGGAATGGGCACGGCCCCGAGGCTGCCAGAGCTGCAGGAGCCTTTGGACAGCGCTCCAGGGATGCCCAGGCTGGGGCTGTTGGGGGGTTGGACTGGGTGATCCTGTGATCCTGGGGGTCCCCTCCAGCTCAGGATATTGTGTGATACTCTGATTCCTACGACTAATGGTTCTGGTGATTTATATTGCAAAGAAAACCAGGAGCAGCAGAGAGACTTCTAAGAAAAGACAGAACTGATACAGCAGTGTTCAGCCTTCCCTCCCTCCCTCTCTGTTCACTACCAGCCATCCCCTCACACACAGATGGCAGGGCAAGCACAAGTAGAACCTGCACTTCTTTTTCAAGATTACCCAAGGTCAAAAGTGCAGACTGCAGTTGGAAGCTGCCATCACACCCTTAGCACGAGAGGAAACCCTGCACTTCAGGCCCTTGTCCCAAGTCCCTCTCCACCTCCTTCCAGCACACTGGATCTCCTTCACAGGAAGAAATGAGAGAAAGACACTTAAACGAAAAACACCCTGTTTTTGCACCTACATCTGTGAGCCAAACAAAAGCCAAGGATTGGGAACCCGTGTGACTCCCTGTGACTTGGCTGTGGAAATGCCACTGGGGTGACTGTCTGTCACTTGTGCTTGCCTTGGGAAAGCTCCTTGTCGTGTGCTCATGCCAAAGGCAGATATTACTTCCAGGCAGACAATCAAATCTGGGCTCTGATGTCTTAACCTTCAAAAATATTTACTCCAAACAAAACACTTCACACACCCAAGAGGTCAAACTGCAGTAGTTGTGAACAATGCAGCTCTGCACCCTCATGTTTTGATTCTCTTCATGTTGCATTTAACATTGATCCTTTGCCCAGAATTTAAATGAAGATGGAGTTTCTGTTTATATCTTTCACTGAAGTCTGGTTTGGGCTCCATTAGCATTTTGGCTCCCGAGGGGTCATCAATCCAACTGAAACAATACATGTGTGTTTCAGGTCACATCTGTGAAGGAGAATGTGCTCTACCCAGATCAAGGCATCCCATTAAAGTCTGCAGCCCATATGTGTGGCTGCTAAGGAGCACGGAGGCAGCACACGAGAGCAGCACAGTTTGAGCCAGCTGGGTATGAAAATGAGCAGAGCATCGTCTGGGCTCGCAGATCCAAGGTGACAGTGGCTGTCCCTGATGTCTGAGTATGGCCTCCCAAAGGGGTCAGCTCTCCCACAGGCACAGCTCCCTGCTGTCCCACCCTGCCCCATCCCAGGCACTTTGCTCAGCCATCAATCCAGCTGCATGAGCCCCACTGCTCACTGTCCCACTCGGTAAAATCTGACAATGTGCAAGTCAAAACTACCAGCTCTGAAACACCAGGGTGCTGTCTGGTCTGTCCTGCTCTCCTCAGACATGCCCCAATGCAGCTTTGACCCGAAATCCTGCCTGGATTACAGGGTGCTCTGCACTGGAAAGATGTTGAATTTTACCCCCTCACTGTGCAGAATCACAAAATGGTTTGGGTTGCAAGGGACCTTAAAGCCCATTCCTTTCTGCTGCCTGCCATGGGCAGGGACACCTTCCACTGTCCCAGGTTGCTCCAAACCCTGTCCAACCTGACCCTGGACACTTCCAGGGGCAGCCACAGCTTCTCTGGGCACCCTGTGCCAGGGCCTCCCCACCCTAACAAGGAAGAATTTCTTCTCAATATTCCATCTAAGCCTGCTCTCTGACAGTGTGAAGCCATTCCCATTGTCCTGTCACTTCAGACCCTTGTCCAAAGTCCCTCTTCAGCTCTCCTGGAGCCCCTTGAGGCACTGGAAGGGGCTCCATGGTCTCCTCTGATCTTTCTCTTCTCCAGGCCCAAACCCTACAAAGATG
The DNA here is from genome assembly GCF_049639895.1 of Pseudopodoces humilis. Lineage (NCBI taxonomy): Eukaryota > Metazoa > Chordata > Aves > Passeriformes > Paridae > Pseudopodoces > Pseudopodoces humilis. The sequence continues at coordinate 1,638,877 of NC_142226.1, read as the reverse complement.
TGCCCAAGCCTTGGGCAGTGATGAGCTGCTCAGTTTCTTGGAGGTGACCACCAATCCTCACTGCTGCACCATGCACTTGTCAAAAAAAAAATCTTTGGAAATTGCAAAAGGGAGAAGGGAGGGTGAAAAAAAAAGTGGGGAGGAAGAAGGGAGCTCTCTTACCTTGGTACTGGGAGGGAGACTCTGACGGGCGGCTGTGCTTGTGCTTTTTACCATCTTTCCAGTCTATGGCTGAGACAAGAAACAGAGCATTTGTGTCAGGGAAAGGAGCCAGATAATGCACCCTTCTACACTTCAGAGGAGAGCAGTGACCTCCCTATCATCACCCCAGTAACGTGGATGATTTGCCTCTATCTCTCCCCTCCTCCCCACACCTCAATCCCTGTTTAGCTCCCACCAGCCACTGTTCTCCTTCAGCAAAAAGGAATAAGAACAGCAAACTGACAGAGCTCCATCATTTTAGCTATGAAAAGAAGGGCTTGAGAGGAACAAATGTAACAGCCACTAAAAATGGCTTGTGTGAATCTTTGGTGCAGAATGGCTCCTTGTGTATCAACTCCAGGTTATTCCACACAAACAGCCTCAACCCTTCATGGTGACAGGGAGAGGACTTCTCTTAAAATCTGCACAAGTGCCCTCTCCACACACAACACCAGGTTTCCTTGTGTCCCTTGCAGCTCAGAAGAGATCACAGCAAAGCAGCACCAGCTCTGCAGAGCAGCTCACCTCAGCTCTCTTTGCTCATGACAGCTTTGGGTCCCAGAGCTCCCAAAAATTAAAGTTCTCAAGACAGCTCAGGAAAGTGATAGAGAAGGAAGTGAGGAATGCTCATCCCAGCCTGCAGCAGCCTCCAGCCCAAAGGAGGGATGAAGAATCCCTGTGCCATGGCAGAGTTCACCCTGAGCCAGCTCCTTGACCCACTGCTGCCAGGCTGGCCACCCTGGGAGTGCTGCACTCCAGCTCCTTTATTTTACAGACCATTTTTAGGGCTATTGTACACAGCAGCTTGGTAGTGCCCTACAAAATGTGCCTTGCCCCCATGAAAAGCAGTTCCTTGTGAAAGGAAGAGTTTTGAAATCTCCTGACAAATAGCTGGAAGAGGCAGGCTAAGAGCTGCTTCTGAAGTGGCCTGGGGTTTCTTAATGTGTCTGGAATTGCTTTGGGACAATTATTTTTGCAATCCTCTCTTCTTGACATGTTCTTTTCAGCACAATGGACAAGACAGCATGTAGGTTTTATTACTCTGGAAAGTGATAGAGCAAGAAGTGGGGGATGCCTGCCCTGCCTCCAGCCCAACAGAGGGATGCCAGATCAGCATCCCTTAAATGAACACAAGGGACATATGGAGTGTGGCCACAGCGTCACTAGACATGGGCCAGACAAAGAGCCTCCTTGGAGAGACATAAATGAATGAAAAGGATTGAAGGACACCCTTCCTAATAAATGCATTAACACGAGGCACAGTATTGTGCTATTTCCCTAAGAAAGCAAAGATGAAGGACATAAAGTATTTAAGTCAGAAGCAAAAGAGCCCCCTGGGTGGGTAAAGCTCCCCTCAGTGCCGCAGGACAGCTCTAACAGCATCCATGCACTCAAAGGAGCTTCTTGCCATACTCTGCAGGTGAAGGTACATTTTGTTCTTAACCTTTAACATGCAAAAATCCTCATTAAGCAGGATACAAAAGCAGCAGAGACAGAGAGAGAAACAAGAATTTCTGCAGACAAATAAAGAAACAGCCAAAGTTCAATGCATTATTAAAAAAGCAGGTAAGTAGGACAGAAACCCACATGTGCACGGTGCAGGTGTTGCCTCTACAACCTACAGCCTGGCATTCTGAGCACAGGTCACAGAGACAGGATGGCTGGAGGCTCCAGGAGCACAGAGAACAAGCTGTGAGTGAGGCTGAATCCAGCCAGCCCGGGCCTCGGCCATGCTGCTGACTAATCAACCAGCCTCCTTTATTGCCAAGCCCTCCAGCTGCCTCGCAGCAGGGTCTCCCCATTCCCTGCTTTCCTTCATTTATTTTCACTTCATTAAAGGACAAGCAGTGTTAGGAAGAGGATAATGCTGCTGTAAGATGAACCACGACAGAAGCAAAGGAGACGTTTGAAAAAAATAAAGGGAGGAGAGAAACGGAGCATAGAAATCTCCTGTAATAAACCTTGGGAGAGTGTGGAGCAGATGTGAACAAAGAGCTGTGGAGGATGCTCCATCCTCTCGCTGCTCCCTTCCCCCCTCCTCTGGAGCACATGTGATGAGATCACTCCAGTCAAACGCACATGCATGGCACAGCACTAAAGGAAATCAATATTTTTGTTAAGCACGAGAAGGCAGAGCAGCTCAGCTGCAGGCAGCCTGCTCGGCTTCACCCTTTTTGTTGGGGATGCAGGACCCAGGAAGCACGTGCTGGGCCAAGGGACTGCTGGCAGGGGAAGCTCCTGACAGATTTCCTCTCCACAAGGTAGGCTGGTCTCTGGTTTCATGGCTCATTAGAGGGAGGAGGTCTGTGCCAGCACAGGCACTTTGCCTCACGCTGGGAGCTCTGCCAGATGCTGCCGTGGGTTCTGCAGGGCACCCTCGCTGCTGACACTGCGCCCCACGAGCTGCAGGGATGCCCCAAAGAAGGATTCTCCTCTTCCTGTCACAGGGGTGGATTGATGAACTGCTCTCTGCACACTGATTGACAAACACACAACTCTGTTTTGGGCTTCCAACCTCATTCCCTCAGCTCCCACCCCGCTGTCAGCCCCCTGAGGCACTCGGGCCATGCCAGCTCACTGCAGGGCTCTTGGCTGTGCCAAGCATCACTGCTCACCTTTCTGAGGGCCTGGTTTCCGCATTCTACCACCTGCTGCTGTCCTTATCCTGGGACTGGGTTGCTCTTACAGAACTGAAGATGTCTAGGACAAAAGAAATAAAGATGAGAAAATTCCCCATTCTGGAGCACACAGTCATCTGCACCATTAACTCATCACACAGTGGGGAGAAACACATGCTCTGTCACCCGGGCTTGCACAGAACACACACAACTCATTTCACCCCATGAAACTACAAGACTTTCTCCAATTTGTGGACAACATCAAATTCATGGCAGCAGGAGCAGCATAAATAAGCATAAGAAGCACATGCCTGTCTCTGTGCTAACCCTACAGTGGGTCCAGAGCGTGTGTGTGGAAGGAGGGGCTGCTCCCACTTACTAACAAAGGGAGGCAGAGCTGGAATTTATGAAAGAAAACACATGGAAACATAACATTAACTCTGGCAAAGCAGCACAGCAATCCCCAGCTTACCACTTACAATTCAAATTGCTCCCAGCAGTTCTGGGGAATAAGGATGAGAAATTGGACAATGACCCAGGAAATACTTTTGCTGTTAGTACTGCCACGAGTGTCCAAGTTGTGCTGCATTTTTTTTTTTCCTGGTTGAAGAAACTGGCTGGACTGTGCCCAACAAGCAAAGGCATTTACATTCTTGTTATAAAGATATATCCCTGAAAAATCAGAGCTCTTGGGAGATGTGTGCTGGATGTGAACAGGGACCCAGCACAACCACTCTCACAGGGCAGGGTCTGCCACACCCACAAAGCCCTGCCAGGCCCTGCCAAAAAACATCCAAATGAATGGCTGAGCCACAAACAAGCCCTTGGGAAAGCCAGGAATAGCATGTTTTGACACTCCACTAACTAATGAAAGATTAATTGTATCAATATAATTCCATTTTGTTCACAGTGGGGCAGTCAGGAGGAGGAGGAAGCTGTCTCAGGACACAGCATTGAGTAGCTGCTTAAAGGGTTATTTACACATCCAATTTGGCAAGAATTTGGAGTTTTGAAAACCAGGCTTCTTCTAAATGTAAGAGAAATAGAGTTTAATTTTCTATAACAGCTCTACAAACTACAGCCTCTTTACATGCAACACTGAGCAATACTCTTAGAAGGAAAATACTGAAGGAATATTAAATACTAAAGGGGAAAAGAAATCCTGGTTATTTTTTTAATCCAAATCAAAAGGTGCACAGTAGTCACTCTCCTAAATAGCGTGTGTGTCTGTACACGCTTGTGAAAAGAGTAAGGCTGGTTTCCCCTTCAGTAACAGAAGGTAACCTACATGTGAAAGATTATTTACAACTTTTAAAGCTGCTTTTCATAATTTTCTTCAGTTATTTTTATTAAAGACTAGCAGTCCTGGCAGGAAAAGTCCCCTAGACATAAAAACCCAGGCTGAAAGGTGTTTATATATAAAGGCACAAGACAAGCATTCGCCATCTCTGGCTCTGCCCCTCTGCTGTCTGTGGGACTTTCTCAATTACCCACACACATAAATGCCCATTTGTTTGGCACAGGAGCTCCTGTGCTCCTCTGAGGGATTCTGAAAAGCTGCTTCAGCCTGAGCACCTCAGAGTGCTGCTGGCAGGGATGTGTGACCCCTTCCCTTCAGAAATATTGGGAGAAAAAAAATTGTGACTGTGAGCTGCTCAGACAGGGCTTGTGAAAGGTTATGGCCCAGGACAAGGGTGCACTGCTGCACCCTCCATCCTCACAGTGGGAATAACCTGAATGAGGCTCAGGGGGACCTTCTCACCCTGCACAACTCCCTGACAGGAGGGGGCAGACAGGAGGGGTCAGTCTCCTCTTTGAGGGAACAAGGGACAGTTCAAGAGGAAATGGCCTCAAGATGTGCCAGGAGAAGTTCAGGTTGGACACCAGGAAGAATCTCTTCAGGAAAGGGTTAAGCATGGGAATGGGCTGTCCAGGGAGGTGATGGTGTACTGAAGAAATGACTGGATGTGGCACTAGTGCTCTGGTGTAGAGGACATGGTGGTGTTTGGTCTTGATGATCTTGGAGGCATTTTCCAACCTTAATCATTTTATAATTCTGTGATACTGATAAAGCACAGAGCTGACTGCTGGTATTCCTCAGCCAACACTGCAGCAGGCTCTCAGCAAGATCTTCTGTTATGAAAAGAATCAGATGTTGTAAATGTGCAATTTAAATAAATAAATAAACAAACAAACGGTGACTCTTCCCCAAAGGAGGAGACATGAGCTGCATGGGGAGTCCCACTTTGCTGAGAGCCACGAGTGCCAGCTCAAGGACACTGCACTCCAAAATACATCTCCAAGAAACTGTCCAAATGTGACAACCTCAGCCTGACTCTTGCCAGCCTTCACAAGCCTCCACCACAGCTCTGCACTACCCAGATCCCCTGTACATCTCACACCACAGGACAGCAACACGTGCAAAATCATGACTCAAGAAAAAAAAAAAGCAAAATAATTGGTGTGCTCAGAGTCATGTAATGCCTAGAGAAGAGGCAGATCCAAACTCCATGAGGCACAGCTTCATCCTGCCTGCCCCAGGGGCAGCTGGACCTACACAGCCAGAGGGGAGCCACCAGCCTTACTGCATCCCAGGGATTCAGGGATGCCTTTCTTCAGCCATGGAGACAGACACTGTGTACCCCAGCCCTCCTGGAACTGGAACAGTTACATCTGGGAGGGGATGCACAAGGATCACCAAATCCTCCTCCTGTCCTGTCCCAGACACCCCAACAGTCCCACCCTGGGGGTGTCTGAGAGCACTGTCCAAATGCTCCACATGCAGGCTTAGGCTCATGACCATTTCCTGGGGAAAGAACCTTTTTCTATCCAGCCTGTCCCTCCCCTGACACAGCTCCAGCCATTCCCTTGGATCCTGTCCCTGCTCCCAGGGAGCACAGATAGGAGCTGGCTCTCTGCTGCCCCTGGGCTTTACTAACACAGGGCTTGGGAATTGATGATTTCCATTGACTGTAATTTATAGTTGCCCAGAAGAGCTGTAAAATCTCCACCCTTGGAGATCCTCCAAACACCACCAGCTCCCTCCCCTGCCAGCCTGATCTAACCTTGTAGCTGACTGACTTCAAAGTCAGCCCATCTCTGCATGCAACATTGGACCAGACAACCTCCAAAAGCTCCTTCCAACCTGAAACACCCAGGGACTTTATCTCACTGACAACAGATTGGATGGCAAGAAAAATCACTCTATAGGTTTTGACAAGGCTGAAATGCCCCAGTGAGGAGACTTCAGTGTAGAGAGAAGAAAGTCAAAGGCAGAACAGACAAGCTCACAGGCACTGCAGGACAGGAGCACCGTGGTACCAATGAACGTGGCCTTTACTCCATTCAGGGACTAAAGATTGAAAAAATGTGAAAATAAGAAAGAGAAGAAGCTACAGTCTGGTATCCAAGGGGCAAAACCGGGCTATCCACAGAGACAGATCTTCCAGAATCGCCTCAGGCACAAACATGGACCTGTTGGCTGGATCTATGGCACAAAGGACACAATCTTTCTGTTGTATCAAATAAAGCCTTTGAGATTTCCACAGCCCAGCACACGCTGTAATGCTCCATCTCCAGAGCCTGGCACTTGCACAGAGCTGCACACCAGAGTTAAAACTCCCCTTGTTTTCAAAAGCTCTGTTTCTCCTGCTTGTGGAGATCAAGATAATCTCCCAAGCATGAACTACAGCATTACTGAGTGTTGCTTTCCAGAATTTATAACCTGAAAGGACAGATCAATGTGCAAATTCATTTCAGCAGGACGCTACCTTAAAAATGTAAAAAGACCAACTGATTTACTGCCTTTAGTAGCAGATGAAATGCCTCTCCCAGAGTTTCAAACAACTTTCACTCACCGAGATATCAAAAGTGCCAAGGGCTCCACTGAACTGTCATGGGCTCTAGTTCCCCATCACTCCTACAAGACAGCAGAGTCAGTACAAACACTGCGGCATAGCAAAACCTGAAAGCACAGAGACAAAACGAAAAAGTTTGCATTTAATTGCAGAAAGGCTACATTACCAGCTGCATTATTCATGTTCATATTTAATTCATTTAAAACATCCAAATTTAAATTTAAAGACAGCTGTAACAAACATTCCCACTTGCACTCGCAAAGCAGCACAGAACTTGACACAATTTAAGTTCAGCTTGCAGTGAGTACACGGGACTGCGGCTGTTAAACACCTTTGATATGAGTAAGATCACATCAACTGAGCTGATAGAAACTAGTTCAGCTTTTGTAAAACGAAACTATCACACAAAGGAGGATTGAAAAGACTAGACCTGATTAGTAATGAAAAGGCGAGAGACCACAGGAGAGGCATATAAAATAATGAGTAGCATGAAGAGAGAGAACTGGGGACTCCAAATTATCCCCTACCAGTGCAGCAGAGCAAACCTACAAAAGTAAAAATAACTCACAAGTACATACCAGGGAGAAAGAACAGTTCATTGGAAACTAGCAGATGTGCAGCTTCCTTATGGAGGAAGTTATCAAGACAAGTAAACGAGTAACCTTAGAAATGGCACGGACATTGAAAGGCAAAACAGCATTCGTAAGGGTATCAAAGTATGAGACCCATGGGCCATCAGTAGCCAGGCCTGAATCAGGAGCTGAAGGAAGGTTGGGTGTCCAACCAAACCCACCCCATCACTGCCTCAGCTGCTGTTTTTTTTCCCTTAAAAGCTGAGCCCTTGCCCTGCTGCCAGGCTGCTGACACTGGGGGCAGGACACCGGCTCAGGACACGGTTTGTTCACACCCTGGTGAGCCCTGTGCTGGGTTACACTGAGATTCAAACCTCTGATGCCTTTTCCCTTTTTCTCAGGCAGCAGAGAGGCAGCCAGGGCTGGAAGAGCATCCCAGGGCATCCCCAGCACCGCACAGCCTGCAGCACAAACACTGCAGAAATGCATCTTAACCTAATTAAATTCTCCCCCCACTGCTCTTGCCAACAGGCTTTTCCAAAAGCTCATCCCTAAGGGCAGACAGATTCAATTCACCTGTGCCAGACTGGAACGGAACTGCAGGGTTAGAGGGGAGCCTGCTCTGCAATATTCTTCCACAAAATGTGGCAACTGCAATATCAGTAAAATAAAAATGAGAAAAAGTGGATGGAAGATGTTGTCCCATCTTTCCAGACCTCATGAGATGCATGTAATCCCTTTATCTCCAAAGCCTCCACTCCTTTGGAGCGCATAATTATGAAAAGAGTTAGAGCTGAGGCTCTTAATGTCTCTTCTAGGCACTTCTTTATTCCACTCAAGGCACCAGTCACATCTGAATTATTTCCTGGGGTTGTTTGGACTTCCTATTATACAAGGATGATTATGGTGAACCTTGGGATGGAATCCAAGTCGGATCTCAGCACTACCACGTTTGATTGAAAGGGAATCTGAAGGTTTGTTGACAGTGTGCCAAGCTTCAAACCTCACTGGACAATGCTGTTGCCAGCAGGCCAGAGGCTTTCAGAGAGAAGAGGAAGAAAACCACCAACAGCGAAGCTGGAAAATGGTTTTATTAGGTTGGATACATACTTCACAGATTAGGATTGGAGGGAAAAAACAAAAAAGGAAGCTCTGCATATTGACAGAAAGCTGTGAGAATGACACTTCTTGGAAATCCCATGGGGCTGCCACAAGAGAATCCTGACAAGTTTCTCATGATGCAAAGTGCCTGCAGTCATTGATTTCTTCCCCACAAAAGGTCTGGAGCACCACGACCACTGCAGCCACTAAAAATCCCTTCCATGTAACCTCTGCTTCAGCTGAGGTTTTCTTCACAGTCATGTTTCCATCAGTGTTTCCAGCAGTAAAGAGCTGTCCCTTACAAATTCCCTCAGGAAATGTGAGGGCAGCACTGTAAGCTCCTGCCTGTCATGGGTGATGGCAGTGCTGCCATTCCAGCCTCCCTGCTGGAACATTTCAGCTCCGTTCTGGAAGCCTCTATGTGACCATGGGTTACACAGGAGCACCCAGGGCATCCCAACCCAGTCATAAAACCAGGCAAGTGATGAGCAGATCATGTGAATTACAGAACATCCTGAGTTGGGAGGGATCCATAATGATCAAGTCCAACTCCTGACCCTACACAGGACACCCCAACAATCCCACCCTGTCCCTGAGAGCATTTTCCAGATGTTCCTTGAGCTCTGGCAGCCTTGGAACCATGACAATTCCCTGGAAGCCTGTTCAGTGCCCCACCACCCTCTAGGGGAAGAGCCTTTTCCAAACTCAGCCTGCTTGCTCATTTAACACCTTTTTGGCCATTTTTAATTTCTATGGTGAAGAAAGAAAGCACTTTCAGCCTATCTGAGAAATCAGAGGGCTGTCAGTGCATTATCTGACTCCTCTTACTGCTCACACTGGACTTGGCTCCTCAGATTTCTGCCTGACCTGTGGACACCAGAACTTTTGCTGGTGTAAACCACAATTCTTGCTCTCAAGGCACACTCTGGTGAGCCAGCTGACTGACCCCTTTCCTGGGAAGAAGCCAAAGACCAGCTCCCAGGACTCAGCACCAGCCTTCTCACAGCCAGACAAGCAGGGAAAGAATCCTAAACCAAAACGCCAAATGAATGCTTCTGTGGAACCTGAGGGAAACTCTCAGGAGTGAGCAGCTTCCAAGTTTGAAAAGGTGAGTCAGAATTTATCTTAACCAATGATTTTAGTTCCTTCCACCTCCCTGTTACCATCCCCCTGGGCAAGACTGGAGTTTTATTTCTCCTTGCCTGTGCAAAGTCACATTTTTGGCAGCTCCAAGCAAAGGCTGATGAAGATACTGCACCTCTGGAAGCATCTCCCTTCATCAGGTCTAGAGAGTCCTCACATTCATACCAGGGAATATTTCTAAGTAATAATGTATGTTGGTATTTCCATCTGCAGTTCTGATCCCTTTGTGGGATCTGAAATACCTGATGGCTGCAAACCATTACTCCTCTTTCTACCATAAGGATTTTTTGTCATTTCCAACATCTCTTGTTCTCTGGAATTAATTTTACCTTTCTACCCTGTAAGAAGTGGACTGATGAACTCCAGACTTCATGACAGGCTCCTCACAAGCACATTCTTCTGTTAACACACTGAGGTGTCTCGAAGATGTGATCACAAGTAACACAATTCCTCAGCCCCTGAGCCAAATCTCACAGAAGTACATATTTTAAAAGACAAAAACACGTGAAAAACTCGGGTAGACCATGTTTCTACAATGAAAATATTGATTTTACGGTTTCCTTTTGAACACCTTCAGGTTGGTGGGGAGGGGGGAGATAGGTCAGGCTCCCAGGAAAAGGCAGCTGGACCACCAGACACTGCTGAGTCAAGCTCAAGAGATCACCTTCAGGGTGAGCACAAAAACCAAGGACCAGAGAGAGGAACCACCACTGTGGGCAAAGCTACAACAGTTACCACATCATCATAGAAGAATTAAATAAAACCTTGCAGGATTTCAATAAAGATTTCCTCCCTATAAAAAAACAAAAAAACAACAAACAAACAAAACCAACATAACCAGCATGGGTCTTGGATCAAACCAAAACATTCTGACATGTATCACTGTGAGCAGACCTTGCTCTCCACAAAGACTGAAGAGGCTGCAATAAAGACAACATGTCTGGCACTCTCCAGGATACCCAGGCTGAGAGAAATGGAGACATGAAAGGCCTTAAAATAAATGCCAAATAAGATAATCTGACTTGAGTCTGCTAAAGGAAGCCCCTTAACAGGACAGATTTTCTCAGTACAGACATATTTACTGATGAGCTGGGAGTTACAGCTCTGTGGCTGCCATTTCTGTAGTGAGGGGGGTGAGCACTCCAGCCCTGCAAATCCACCTTGGAATGATGGGGGTCGACTGCTGTAAGAAGTGCACACAATTAAAAAAATCAGAGCTGCTTTTAAGACTGGTGTTGATTAGTTTCCCACCCACTCAAATAGAAAGAAAACAGTGCAAACCTTAAAACCTTCCCATGCAGGGTGACATGGAGTCATGGGATGGTTTGGGTCAGAAGGGACCTCAAAGATCCTCTTGTTCCAATCCCCTTGACATGGGCAGGGATTCACAGCACACAGAGAATCCTGTGCTGCTCCTCCCCAAACAGGACCATGTCCAAGGCTTGGAGCCAAGGCCTGGGCTGCCTCTCACTGCCATGGACAGAGAGTGGCTCACCATGAACAGACTTTAGCTAATCATACAAATCCCCTGTGGTAACAGCTGGGGTTAAGGAAGCTTCACTGTGCTCCACAATTATTTCAGCAAATCCTTCATGGCTGGTCCTACTGTTGAAGCCACTTTGAGGTTCTGCCTCTGAGGTGAGCAATGCCCATGTTCCACATCCCAGCGTGAAAGGTGCCACCAACACCATTGCTCTCCGTAACTGTTCTGAAGGAGTTTTGGGAGAAGCTGCAGATCTCTGTTTCGGGATGTTAAACAGACATTTCTGATCTGTATCACCACTGTACCTCCACAGAGCTCTCCCAAATGCACTGTAATAAACTCGACACAGAGACTGGCTTTTTGGGCAGTTACATATAGAAAAGCAAAGGACTGATGGACCTCAGTGCCATATGGGAAGAACATGTCAAAGCAAGGAACTGAATCTGTGTGCCCAAGGCTGCTGCTTCTAACACTGAACCATCTGTGTTACAGCTATTTTTTGTCAGCAGGACTCCCATAGCTAAAAGTTAAAGTCTCCTTTAGAAGAGGAATGGCCAGGGTTATAGACTGGCACAGCAGTGCACCCAATCCACTGAGGACACCTGGAAGTAGAGAAGATTTATCACACATGGGGCTCTGTAGCCAGAGCCTGGCAGATTCTGACCGTACCCTGACACCCTGGTGACTGGGAACCAGGCCACAGGCACCTGAGTTTCCTTCCATGGCAATCCCAGAACACGGGGAGCTGCAGGATATGTGCACCCCACACTCCTGCGCTGGCTCATGGCCCCCTTGCCTGGGGACGAGCTGCAGGGTGAACCTCGAGGACAGGGTTGATGCAGAGCACCCTGAGGGTGGCACAGTGGGAAGCCCAGACTTCAGGCAGTAAAGAAAGTTTTGCAGCAATGTGGCTATTGCAGCCTGCACTGAGCCACATGCCAAAGCTAAGAGCTATAACTGAAAGCAGATGGCTTACAGGAGACCTTGAAATGGGATTCTGCCCAAGGCACTTACAAAGTCACCCCTCACAAAAGCACACAATAGGATGCTTCAAAGTCTTTAAATAAGAATTTAAACAGGAGTACATTAAAAACCAGTGCATGGTTTCCATATCAACCCCAGCCAGGCTAGTTGAGCCCCCCCTGCACAGCCAGCCAAGGCTGCTTTCCCAGACAGCAGCTACATGGGTGATGGATGTGGCCCAGAATGGGCTCCAGGGTGTAAACTCTTCACAGGGCTCTGTGAACAGATCTATGTATGTATCAAATGTTTAATCAACCTTATACTTAATTCTCTACTGGAATCTATTTAAAAATAAACTCTTTATGGGATGGAAGATACGGGAGAACAACATATTCCTATGTCCCTATGGAAGGGGAAACAGGAGGCAATCCAGAAGGAAAGGACTGACTTCCAGTTGTGTCTCTATTGGAAATGTAATGACAGACTGTGTAGTGATGCTGCAAGCAGCATGTGAGAATTCCTCAAAGAAAATTTTGCATTAACTACTTCTAGTAATGTAAGTTTGATAAAGTTTCAGCAGAACATTCTCAGGAGACCATAAGCAGGGAAAGGCAGCTTGAGGGGGAAATAAAAAACCAAAGGGATGGTAATTAGGGGACACAACAGAAATGTAAATGAGGGAAGCCTTGCAAAGAGAGGGGAAGGAGGTGACCCAATCCCTTAAAGTACCCGGTATCTCACCAGCACAAGGGAGGAGGGTGATCCCCAGGGAGAGACACGGGCAAGGGTTTCCACTGATCAGGGAGGGAGATGAGAGCTCAGGGAGCAGAGGAGAACAAACCAGTCCTGAAGAAAAGGTGAGGGACAAAATCACTACTCTCTAATGAGCAAAATACTGAGACATGGAGGGTGATGATGGTTACATACACCTGCAACTGCATTTTCCTTCTGCTTCCCTTCTATAACCAACCCTAACAGTTAAATGGAATGCTTTAGCAATATCCCTTGGGAAAATACACTGGATGAAAACTCATCCTCAAGCCTCACATGGCATCAAAGCAATCGCTGAGCATGTTACTGGAGTGCCTGAAGTGCTCTCTTTCTTCATCCAGGACAAAGGAATGACCTTCCATGGAGTTAAGTATTTCTTACCTTCCTGAGGTCCAGCACCAACACAGACGTGTCCCTACTGACAAACGAGAGCAGGGAGGGGGCACAACTCCAGTCACACTCAATGCTAAATCCTTCATAAATCCATATACAAATCCTGTCCCTGACTCAACATCCATGCAGCCAACCTTCCCAAACCCTCCAAATGCAACTCTCTCTGCCCTTCAGAACCTGCTCTCTCAGAGAAGACAAGGTAAAATCATCCCTTTAATGTATATATATATATATATATATATATATATATAAAAATCTATATATACATAAAAATCTACCCTTAGACTGACAAAATTCAGGGTCTCCCTGGCAGGAAGCACAGCCAGACTCCCCTCCAACACTTCCAGCAGCTGATTCTTCTTATGCAAACAAAGGACAGATGAGAAATAGTTCCTACTGATCTGCCTCATCTGCTAAAGAAATGAGAAAGATAAAATCTCCAAACCCTCAGGGTATGGAGCAGAGCCACAAAACCTGGATTTACCCTTGTTAGAGCGGAAGAGGAGTCAGTCTCTGCTGCTTGGAGCACTGAGACAGATAATCCAGCCCTGAGAGAGGGAAAGAAGGATGTCTGGGAGAGTGAAGGGAGAGGCTGTGCCATTCCCCCTGGTGCCAAATCAAGGCAAAGGGCTGCCCAGAAGAGCTCCCACAAACTCACTGTACCCAAGGGAATGGTGTGCCAGGGCAGGAAACAAGCATCTTTGCTTTATTTTCTCACTCATGTGTAGAGGTATTAATTCATCTATTTCTTAGGAAAAAGAAAGGAAATTGCTGCAGTGCAACATGTCAAGAGAAACCAGAAGAGCCAGGCTCACTGAGGATGGGTATTAATTACTGCTTGCTATTTTTATCCTGTGTATAACTCTGGTCTCATCTGTGACTTAAGAAGATAAAATCCCAGTATTCAAAACCATGTGCCTACTCAAATAGGAGAAATATCCTCTACTGGGTACAAAGTCTGGATACAGAAAAAGTATAACATGCCCATCAAAATTGCATTCAATTTTAATAACAAAAGAAAGAACAATCTAGACATAGACAGCAATATTAGCTCAGGAGAATTACTCCCAGAGAGGAAAAATCAGTAGCCAGTTCCTGCAGGAAACCCTGAATAGATTGCTGTTAATTATGTAAAGAAAAAGTTGTTAGGATGCTTTACATTCCTGAAGGGCCAAGAGTTTGGACAACTAAAAAATATACTGTGAGGCTTTTCATGTTTTCTGTACAACACACGGTAGATGCCAATAAAAAAAGCCCAAACCATGACCACAAGCAACCAAAAGTCCATCCTGCAGCTCTGCAAGTATGTTCAGTGTCTGCCAAGGAGCTAATGAAAACAAGGCACTCTTACAGACTGTATCTGCTCGACATTCAAGTACCTGCTGGACATTTTGTACAGCTTATAAAGCCATAAAATATCACAGGGCATTTACAGATTTTCCAGCTGACAACAATATGAAATAACTGAGCAGCCCCAGAACACACCGAGTCCTCTGGTCAGGCACAAGATCACACTGAGCAGATACTGCCACACACACATACACGTAACTGGAGACTGCCAGCAGTGTGCAAGAGGAGACCAAAGCTCATGGTGATGGAAAAGGAGATTCAAAAGCCATTCCTCAGCCCCACCAGGATACTGGAACAACAGTGCCCAGATCTACAGTGCAGGGCTTGGATAATGCCCAAGGGAAACAAGCTCCTCCTGCCCTCTCCAGGCACGGCAATTCACCCTCAAGTGAGCTGCTAGCTCCTGCCAGGCTGGAGGAGACGTGGCACTGCAGAGCCCTGCAAAAGCCTCCAGTGTGGGGCTGTGGAAATGACAACATGGACTTCACCTCTGGAGTGAGAGACAAGCCAGGAGGCCAGCCAGCTGCCACGGTTCACCCCACCAGTGGTAAGAGTTAGGGGCTCCAGGGGAGCAGCAAGGTGGTGGAACTGGAACCTGCTGCCCATCAGTGGCCAAAATCCTCTGGATAATGTCAGCTGTACATAACAAGCTGTACAGCAGGTATTCAGCTGCAGAAAAAGATTGACATTTTACTGAGTAAGCTGCACACAAGGACAGAAATACCACTAGCATCAAAACGTGAAAGATCTTAACTTCTATCACTTAGGGCACTACATGGGAACCATGAATTATACACTGTCACTGAACTAGGAATCACTCCTGACACAGATGTGAACTAACAACAATCACACTTGGTGGCTGATGGCCCCTCACCACATCAGCAGGTTACAGTACCCCACTTGCAGCTGATACTCCAACTTGAAAATATTTTTCAATTATGCTGTACCTACCTCAAGAGTTACTTTCTGTAAGACTGACTAATAACTTAGGGCACCAGCTGATGATGAGAATATCCCCCTGCTCTTTTTGAAGGCAGGCAAAAAAGCTTTGAGCTGAAATGGTAAAGCTGCAATCAGCGCTGCTCAGCCCAAAGGCAGCATCACACAGCTCCATGACACTGCCTCACACTGACCTGCTACCAGCAAAATACAGCGAGTTTCAGTTTGGCACCTGCCTACTTCTCACCAATCTCATGGGTCTAGAGAGCTGGTGTATGCACACACACAGAATCACTAAATGGCCTGGGATGGACCTTAAATGTCTTCTGTTTCCACCACCTGCCATGGGCAGGGACACTTTCCATCATCCCAGGTTGCTCCAAGCCCTGCCCAACCTGCCCCTCTCAGGGATGGGGCAGCCACAGCTGCTCAGGGCAATATTATTGGAAATAATGTAGTTTTTAATATCACCTTGTTGATTTTTATAAAATGTATCACTAACCAAAACCTCTTTAAATGTTTGAGATTTACATTTTGCTACAGAAGTATAAGACAAGTCCAAAATTCATGATATACAATTTAAATAAATGGAATAAATAATGCCACCTCAAGCACCCTATTTTCAGTGACATTGGTGCAGAACAAGAACTCTTAATCATGGCCAACACAACAGGGGGAAGTGGGACTGGAGCTGCCCAACAATGTGCCCAATGCCACACATGTGTCATTAAATCCACAGCCCTGCCCAAGAGCCAGCAGATGCTCTCTGAGCACAGAAGGGAAAGGCAGAAATGATTACCTACACAATGATTACTTTTACTAATTTACTATTTAACATTTACAGAATTTTTCTTCTCTTTGGTAGCTTGCCAGAAGAGAAGGTGAAATGTCAAAATGATAGGGTTAAAGCACAGCAATACCAGCCTGAAATCAAGCAAAGGTCCTTCATCTCAGAATAGTCAGGCACTGGAGTGAACTGCTGAGGAAAGTAGGAATCACCATCACTGGAAATCTTAGAACACCTTAGGGAAAACTCTAGGAAACATTATGCATTAGTGATCCTTCAAGGTCACTTCTAGAAACACTGAAACCACAAGACTTTCTCCATAGGTACCTCTCTGATGACACAGCCACTGCACAATTTTAATGGACTGCAGCATCTAAGATTTGCTGTAACAAGAGGAAAAAAAATAAATAAAATAAAAGCAACCACAGTCAGCAAACAGAGAGCAGCAGTCTCTGGGCTGCATGAACAGCCACTCAACTTATTTTTAGAAAGTGGAATTGGTACAACTTCCTCCTCAGTCCACATCAGACTCCATCAGCTCTTCTGCCTGCTCTCTATGCCTTCACTTAACTAAGGAGTATAGAGCAGAAATTTCTCCTACCTCATGTGCTGCAGCTGGGCAGGAAAGGCCAAAGTGGGGAGTGAGGGGTCCTGCAGCAGCGACTGCAGGGAGAGAGCACTGGTGGGAGATGCCCAGGCTGCTGCTGCTCTGCGTCCCCCACAGCTGTGGGGACACGGGGAGGGCAGGCAGGCCCTGGCAGAGGTCCAGGGAGGCTCCCACAGCCAGGAGGGAGCGAGGGGGAGCAGGGAACACAGGCTGCCCTCCCACTCACCGCAGACACAGCTGGACGCGCATCCCACTGCTGAGGGCTCAGCATGGGGGGGAGGAGGCAGGGGCTGCTCCAAACGGGAAGGGAGGGAGGCCCAGGAGCAGGGACACCCTGCAGCAGTGGCACAGGGGAGGGCAGAGTAGATGAAACGTGGTCAGGTGCTGGCAGCAGGTGTTCCAGCACCACCTTGTCCAGGTGGGCAACAGGGAGGCGACCGCAAGCAGCAGCCGATGGGACCGTGGCTCGTTTGGTGGAGCACAGCCTCTGCCAACACTGAACTCAAACATCCTAAGTGTCCCCCAGCTCCCCCCAGGCACAAATCCCATTTTTCCTGGAGTCAAACATCAGCAGCACCCTGAGGAATCAGAAGGGTGCACATACTTCCCTCCACCCCAAGCAACCCGCAGCAGATGACACTCAGAAATGGGTGAACCAAACTTGTTCCCTTGCCACGATTATCCAGGACAAAGGACCTGGACCAGTGTCCAGTGAAACCTGGAAGGGCCAGGAGAGGGGAGAAATTGTATGAAACTCAATGGGCAAGGATTGAGCTTCACAAATTTCCACTGGCATCTACTCCTACAGTTTCCATTGCTGAAAACAAACCTGAACCACAGGGAGGTTTCTGGGCTGTTTCTGCTGTGGCAGTCTGGAAAGTGTTCAAACTAATTGGAGCTGGGTAACTCTGAGCACATTGGCTGAGAGGAGTTTAGTTCCTGACTGGTGATAACACCATTCAATTTATAATACAAACAGAAAAACTTCTGAGCAAGAAATGGAGAGCGGCAGAAGCATGAGCATGTCCCAGGGAAAAACACTCCTGCCCTGAATTCCCACATCAGCTCCCCTGTGTTGGCAGTGACCACATCAACTCTGCTCTGCTTCCTTATCTCCAGTGACATGTTACCAACCAGGCTGTGGAGCTGCAGGGGTCACTTCCCTCTGCTGATCACGTCAGCTCTCAGGAAGCCAAGTGCTTTAGACTCCTCTACAGCGGCTCAGACATCACCTGTCCATCTGGCCTGCTGGACGAGGCTGCCACGCAAACAGCAGAGGCAGCAAAACGAGAAGAGAAAACTCTGCTTTTCCTTCAGTTCTCAGCCAAATTCTTGATTTTTTGCTCAGAATGAATATGCATAAAAGTGTGAGATTCAGCTCAGTAAGAGCAGAGGCACAGACACAAACTCTGCTTAAATCCCTGCTGGAGAGGCAGAAACATTTGGTAGGTGTCTGAGTGAACCCTGCAGACTGCAAACTGTGTATCACAGTGTCTAAATATGCTAGAGGTGGTGTGTGTAAGAAACCCTGGGAAGAGAGCTAAGTATGACTCTCTTTTTTAAGGGAATTGAATGAAGATAGAGATCTTTGGGAATTGTTTTCAGCACCAGCCAGGCTGCAGTGATGTCCCTGTACTGATCTCTCCTTCTCACAATTGAAATCACCTCTGAAATGTCCTGTTAAGGTGGATTGCCACCCAGGACAGAGTACACCTTTGCAAAGAAGAGGAGGAGGTGCTGATCTCCAGTTCTCAGGTGCCCCCACCTGACACCACTAGTTCAGGTCACTGGATTTGTTCACTCCAAGCCCAGTGGAGTTTTCTTGTGCTTCCTGCTGCTCTCAGACTTGCACTGTCAGGTTATATATAGTGCACTGGTGGATATTTAAGCTGGGTGAGAAAGGAGTTTTTTATAACTGTATTAAACCCAGAAAAAAGCATTTCCTTTAGGATTAGGCTGTGTTATCCTGCAAATAAAGTGGGATGAAACATTAATGTCCCAGCTTGGAGCGCAGGTCCTACACCAGGATATAGTGCTGGGGAGGAGGAGGGGTCAGAGCAGGTTCTGCTACACTGAGAGTTCAATTGTAGAGATGATTTTTACCTTGGCATGTCTCCGAATTACCTATATGCAGGAGATTAACCACCTCAAAAGAGAAGCTAGCAGCCAGAATTGCTGCTCTGTCCAAAATGCATCTTCCCTCACTTCTCAGGGATCCCTCCTTGTCAGGAAACTTCTCAAATATAAATGGATGCATAAACAACTCAAAATCTTTTTGTCTCATTGCAAAAACTGAATTTCAGTAGCAAGCAAGGAAAAGAAAAGGAGAAAAGACAGAGCTAGATGCAAACATTACAGCTCAATCATGCCAAGGTTTAACTCAGCACAGCCCCGAGCTCAAGTACGCTACTCCAGATTTGCAAACAGGAGCCCACCGAGCACGCCAAGTCCTCTGTCACAAACATACAGTTAAAAGCACAAATACACAAACATGTGATCTGCATTCCTCGTCACATAACAGTGCTGAGACATACCCAAAACAGGGTCATTTGGGCCCAACTTATTACAAGTGCTGGCCCAACAGTCCTATCCAAACTGACCACGGCACTTTAGGTGAAGTGAGGATGGAAGCAGAATCCAAGTCAGAGACAGAGGTCAGCTAGGTGGACATACCCATGTAAGAATGGAGAAATCGATCTTGCTCAGCTTAGGGAGAGGGGAAAAAAGCCTACAAATGCTTCTAACTGAGGTGCAGACATGCAGAAAGTAGAGAGATGTGGGGAGCAGGGTGCTCTCCATCAGCTCTGGACATCAGAAAAAGAACAAGTTTAAAGTGCAAGACAGATTTAGATTAAACACCCTGAAAAATCTCTCTAATGATGAGTAGGCCTAAGTGTTGGCATACATCACCTGCACACAATGTGGGATTGCCAGCACAAAGAGCCTTGAAAGAGGAACTATTAGAAAGGATTTAGAAGTCTACCTGACCTTACCCAGGGTTGGGAAACAACCAGGATATCTCTGAAGGTCCCTGATGTCTGAGACTATGAACAAAGTTTTAGATGTTCCTTTAAATTAGACATAGGGCAGTGACACAGCTCCCAGAGCACTCCCATCTAGACTGAAGCACAGCTACTCGATGAATAAGATCATCATTTAACACCCTAACAGCATCTTTTACTTATAGACACCGTATTGTCCTGCAAAATTCATCAGGTTTCCACAGGAGTGCCTCAAGAAAAGCAGATTATCAAAATGCAGAATTGTCGCTTGCTAAGATGTAAATACCAAATCAGGAGGACCAAGACTCAGCACATCTCTCACAAACAGAACACACTCCAACTTTTAATTAAATACTTTAAACAGCACGGAAATACTTGTATTTCCCTCGTGCCCATTGTAAGGGACTCCCTGATTTCCATCTGCATTTCCATACCATCTACTGGGCAGATCCTGAACTACCCAGCAGCACAGGCAGGGCTGTACACCACAGCAGCCTGTCCCAAGCTGAGACCCCCAGGAGCCAAGTTTTGTTCCCCACATTAACACCAAGCCACATGCCCAAGATGAAGCACAAGGAAAGAAACCACCATCCTATCCTCCAAATATTCCCGGCAAACACATATGGACAGCAGTCTGGCCAGCAGAAGCTGAGAGGAAGAGGAGAGGAAGGCGAGAGGAGGAGGCCCAGCCCGCAGCCAGCTGAAGCGAGGTGGCAGAACATTTTCCCCCAATATTACTGGCTGCGAACTGCAGCGACCACATGGCTGTTCCCAGCCACTCAGTGCACGCTGTTTACTATAAACAACAACAGTAAACACGAACTCAGCCAAAAAATCGAAGCCGGGGACCCCAGAGCTGGTTCTCCACATCCCGACGTTCCCCATGGAAATAGTTTCATGTTCAGCTGCTGAACCGAAACCATCCGAGGCCCAAGGGAGCCGAGCTGCTCAGTGCATCCCAAACTCAGGCCGCCTGTTCGGATTTGCCAGCTCTGCCTTCAGTCATCCAGACTCCAAAGTGCTGCCAGTTTTACACGGGAGCTTCAAAGAGCTGGCGGATTAAACCTGCGCGGCAGGAGCCAGCCGTCAGCGGGGTTATTTTTAAACATCTCACTGTGCACGAAACGCTCAAATCTTGTCTCACTCCCAGCTCTATCCCAGCACTCGACTCGGGGCGGCTGCGAGGGAGGCGCAGCTTTCCCCCAGGCGTGGTGGTGATGGGATTTCTCCGGCTGCTCCCGGGGTCACCTCCAGCAGCAGGATCTCACACGGACCTGCTCGGGGCACCGGGACCAGCTCCACACACACACCGGGGTGGCAGGAGGGTGTCACCGAGCCCCGAAGGGCTCGTGGGGGAGGAAGGGCACAACCCCACCCCCGGGCACAGCCCGCAGCCGGGGCCACCTCCTGCAAATCTCCGGCAGCTCGGTCCCGCTTCCCCTTTCCTGCCAGGAGCGTCCGGCTGACACCGAACGGCGCCGGGGAGGGGGGCGGCTCCGGCCGGCCCAACAACCGCTCCGAGGCCTCGGGGCGAGGCGGCACCGCGGCTGCCCGAGGCCCTGCCCGGGGACACCCGGCAGAACAACAAAGCCCTGGAAGAGGCTTCCCCGGGAGGCACAGCTCGGCCGGGCAGCCGCGGGGCCGGAGAGCCCCCGGGACGCTGCCCGGCCTTCGGCAGGGCCGGTCCCGGAGGGGCACCAGCAGGTGCGGGCGGTGACAGCCGCCCCCGGCCCGGGCACCGCGCTAAGGCGGCGGCCGGGCCCTGCTGACAGGAGGGATGGGACCCGGGCCGGGCTGCGGGCCCGACCCCCGCCGCGCCTCCCCTCCCCGCGCCGGGCCGGACCGAGCCCGGCCGAGCCGCCCGCCCCGGGCCGCCCGCTCACCTGCGCGGCCGCCGAGCGCTGGCGCTGCTCAGTCCCTCGCCGCCGCCGCCGCCGCCATGTTCGCGCTGCGCAGGGAGGCGGGGAGGGAACGGGAGGGAACGGAGGGAGCGAAGGGGGTGCGGCGGGGGATCGGGGAGGAGGGACCGGCGGCCCAGCCCGGCGGCCCGGCCCGGCCCCGCACCGCCCCCGCCGCCGACACGGCTCCGGCCAGCGCCGGAGCTTCGGCAGCTGATCGGCCGATGAGGCTCAGAGAGGCTCAGCTGGGTCGGCGCGGCTCCACGTGGTTCGGCTTACTTGGGTTCGGCTGCGTTCGACTCGGCTCGGGCTCGGGTGCGCTCGGCCGCGGCTGGGTTCGGCTCCGCTCGGTCTCGGCTGGGTTCGGCTCGGCTCCGCTCGTCTCGGGCTCGGCTGGGTTCGGCTCGGGCTCGGATCCGCCCTCACAAACCACGGCCGCCCCCGGTCGTGCCCGCTGTCCTCACGCAGGGACAGACCCTGCGGTTTAGGTTGGATATTGAGAAAAAATTCTCCCTGGAAAGGGTTGTCCAGCCCTGGCACAGGCTGCCCAGGGCAGCGGTGGAGTCACCGGAGGGATTTAAGATGTGTAGATGTGACACCTGGGGACATGGGTTGGTGGTGGCCTTGGCAGTGCCAGGGTAACTGTTGGATTTGATCTTAGAGGGCTTTTCCAACCGAAGCGATCGGTGATTCTGTGTGACATGGGCTACTGCAAGAGCCACTTTTGCCCCCACAGACCCCACCAGTCCCTTTGCACCAACACATCTGCCTTCCACCCTCTGCTGCCCCCAAACCCTGCACCCTCCGCTGGTGCAGCCATCTCCCACCCTTGCCATCAGGACACACTGTTCCAGGTTCCCAGAGAAAAACATTTCCCATTTGCTCTATGCAGTATCCTGCTGAAGAGCCTGCTTCCACTGCAGGGATCACAGCTGAAGGGAGCCGTTCATCTGAAATAGCAGCCAGCTCACGCTGGATACAGAGCAGAGGTCCTGTCCTTGCTCTGCTTGCTGCATTGCCCAGAAAAAAATCCCAACAAAATTATTGTGGTCTGGAGATTCAGTTTGCATCTTTTAAGATACTCAAGTGAGTGGTGAGTGAGTCTAAAGGACCTCTGGGGTTAAACCTGGGTCTCATGGCCCAGGTATTTCAGTGGGGCAGTGGAGACACCACAGAATCACGGAATGGTTTGGGTTGGAGGATGAAAAGATGATCCAATTCCACCTCTCTGCCATGGGCAGGGACACTTCCACTGTCCCAGGTTGCTCCAAGCCCTGTCCAACTTGGCCTTGAACACTTCTAGGGATGTGCTAGTGCCTCTCTGGGCAACTCGTGTCAGGCCCTCACCACCCTCACAGGGAAGAGTTTTTCCCTAACATATTCTCCTGTATATTTTCCTACATACCTTTGGAGTGACACAGACGTGTGACAAGTCTTAGGGAGAAAACATCTGAACAATTTTCAAAGTACTTGTAGTGACACAGCTAATGTAGGAGTCTCCCCCTGAATGATTTCTTGTTCTGGGAGATTACATGGAGGCTTGAGTGGTTTAGGTCAAAGAAGATCAGAAGGAAACACCCCTGGTGTGGACAGGGCTTGGTGGAGTGTGGAAAGGCTGTTCCTGGAAAGCTGTGCAATAAGTGTGGCTTCCTGCAGTGAGTGGTGGTGTTGTCTGTGGCAGAGAGGAGCCAAAGCTGTGATTCATCTGCTCACTGCCCACTGCCAAACCTGATGCCAGCCAGGGAGGCACAGGCTGGGCAAGAACTCCAGGGTAGGACCTTCCCACTACTACCCAGCCTTTCAGGAAGGGCTGGAACCACCTCAGCCCATTCCTGTGTTCCTCCCTTTTCCTCTGGGGAAGTGAATGGCATCGCTCTGATGGGCTGAAGGCTGCAGTGTTCCCAAGGGACTGGAACTGATGGCTGGACTGAAGGCAAGACACACCCTGTAGGTGCTCACACTGTCCTAGTTCAGATGCTGGACTTGGTTCAGCAGTCCTGCCCAAGGCCAAAGAAACTTCTGCCCGATCAGCAACTAATTTCTGGGGTCCAGCAATTTGTCCACAGCTCTTTGACCTGCTTCTCAAGGGGAGAAAAAAGTACTCTCAGAGCAAAATAAACCTGTATTTGCCTGTCTTTCACGACAAAACAAATTAAAAATAAAGACATATACTTCATCAAACTGGGTGGGATTTCTAATAGTGGGGGAGAAAACTATTTGAAACTGTTCCAGAGCTGCAGTTCGGAGGTTTCTCTTGTCTTCTGAATGGTGACATTGGCCACTGCTGAGGGCCAGCACTGGCCTGGAAAACCTCTTGTGCTGAAATACTCCCACTGGAAGGATGGATAGTTTGAAATGCTGGTGTGGGCTTCTGTCTTAAGATGTGGAGTACTTGGTTGAGGTGGGACATGGAAGTATGTTTGCTTCAGCTTTGCACCTGAGCACTTTATAAATTCACAGGTACTACCAAATGCTTCTCATGGGTGTCAGCAACTCTGGTATGTCCACAGTAATCAGCATTTCATGAATGGAATAAGTGCACAAGAACTCAGAGCTGCAAGATGGAGACAGGAGCGAAATTTCTCCATTGGCTTTAATTTGGAATGAGCAGTGGGATTTACATATGACATCCATATGAGCACCACAGGAATTCAGTTTGATTAATACTACAATAGAAATGGTTTGCCATTTATTCTGAAGTGTTGCCAGGAAAGCTCAGCACATTTGCAGCCTGGTTTGGGCCAGCTCCAGGAGATGAATGGCTGGGAGGGAACCCCGTCAAAGAGTGCCCTGATGCTCAGGGTGCTGGACACACTGGAGCAGGACCTGCAGGAGAAGAGGGTGGAGTGGGATATAAGGCAACGTGACTGGGAAGAAAACCTCCTGCTGTCTTCCCTTCTCCCCTCTCTCTTCCTCCCTCATTAGTGCCTTGCAGCAATTCGGCATCAAATGTCCTTTTAGGCTGGTTCCCACTATTTGCAGTGTTCCCATTAATGAACTTTGTTTTCTGCCACGAATTGATCCTCAGTCTGGCATGGATGAAAATAACAGAGCATGTTCTGCTTGAGAGAAAAAGGCTAATGTCCCCTGGTCCATGACCTTTTTATCCTGAATCTGATACTTCATAAAAAGGTGAATAAGAGGGCACAGGGATGGATGTAGAGGAGGAAGATCTAAAGGAACATGTGCACCCAGTATTCCTGCTTCTCTCATAGATTTGTTCTTTGACCTGACATCTTTCTTGGAGAGGGGAGGTGGGAATCTTCTCCCCATGCCTCAAAAAGGCAGAGGAAAAGGTTATTTACAGAGATTAAAGCCCCAACAATCAGCAGATCACTTTGCAGGGCCTGCCATAAGTTTCCTTTCCCAAAGCAATCTCATATTGAGACCAGCTGTTGAATTTGCCAGGGTCTGTCTGCCCAAAAGAGCACATTTTTTTCCTGAAAACTTCATGGCCTGGAAAATCACCTTTGTGAACACCAAAATGCTCTCTTGGTAGTGGGAAATCTCCTGGCCTCATGTCCCAGACATCTGCAGACAGCTCTGCCTTTCCCTGTCCAGTTGCACAGTGACCCTCTGACAAAGGCTGCCTTCTGCAAACCCCAGTGAGCCCCCAACATCCTCTTGAGGCAAAAGAACACATTTTCCCATCATAACACATATTTATTTCTCCTGTTTCACATGGCTCTTTGCATTTATTTCTATCTTTTCCACATGCCAGGTGGATGCCCAGCCTGGGTCCGAAGTGCCGTGTCCAGGGCTTACACCCCCTGTCCTGGTTAAATATACCTGTTCCTGTCAGTATATACACCCAAATTTAAGTTAAACCCCTCTGTTACAGAGTCACTCCTTGCAGTTCTGGTCTGCTTTCCTCACCCTGAATTTCTTCCCAGAGCTGTCTTGATCCCACCCCACCTTTGCTGCTTAGCACCTCACCAAGCTTGGGTATATATTTATAATCCTGTTATTCTAATATGAAGTTATTATCTAATTAGTATTTAATATCAATATACAACCCATAATTATCTGATTTCAGGCTGTCACAATAGCTCAGTCCTTACTCAGCAGTTGTCTGGTATTTCCAAAGCCTGCTACACACCTCCATCAACACTTTAAGGATGATTGTGTTTGGGTTATCTGGGTGTAGGTGTAAAATATCAGTTTATTTTTAGGTATGTTGTGTAAATTTCCTGGCTAATAGCAGTCTTGCAAGTCCTTCACCAGCTTTATGAAAAGCCGAGAAAAGAGATCTGGTTTCTCTGCAAAAGCAGAATTTAGGAAGTTATTGAACACTTGATTTGTTGCCGTTGTTAATAAATTTCCTGTGTCTATTAATAGCCTCATATGGGTTTGAATTCCCTTTGTTCCCAGAGCCTTCTAAACATTTCCTACTGCTGCTCTTTGATCCTGCCAGCCACGAATCCTTCCCCTAATAGCTCGTTTCTTCTGTTCGTACCCTTCACAAATGACTGCACGTCTTAATCCCAGCCGACCTCTCGTCCTCCCGCAGGGATTCACGGCTCCAGGGTCCTCTTTGATCCGCGCATCGCAGAGAGACGCGGATCCCCGGGACAAACTGCTGGCGTGGGAGCTGTGGGAAGGGGACAGAGCAGCAGGGACATGGCAGAGATGGGCACTTGTTGGGGAAGATGAAACAAGGAAACCTTATGAATATGATTGTTTAGCAAAAGATTCTGAAAATATGAAAGCTGGGATTGAACTAGAATTGAAAACTGGCTTTGAGCTATAGGACACTGAGTGCTAGTTACTGTATAACCAAAGAACAATAGCCTAGCCAGCTGAAGGAGAATCCTGTTGATTGAACAATACCCTTCTGCTGATAGAGAATCCAAAGGTCAAGCAGCAAGAGAAGAATTTGAAGAGTAGCTTTTAGAGTTTAAAATGTAACACTGCATGGTAATGTAGTAGTTCTTATAGGCTATATGTAAATTCTATAGAATGTGTGTGGTGTACTGGTTGGTCATGGGGAATTAGAATATTCACTATAGAAAAGGATATAATGTATTGTAACAAGAACTTTGCTTTCTTCTCTTAGCCTCTCTTACCTGCTCCTCTCTTAACTTCTCTGCTCTGCTCTTACCTGCTCCTCTCATAATCTCTTAACTTGCTCTCTTCCCCTCTCTTAACTTCCTCTCTTGCTCCCTGCTCTTATCCCCTCTTTCCCCCCTCTCTCTCTACCCCCTTTTAGGTCTTTTCTCTACCCTTAATTACCTCCTTCCCTCATGCTCCCCAACTCCTCTCTCCACTCTCCCTCCCTCTCTGACCAAGTTTACGTTGTGGCTGGCGGCGTAAATGGATCTCTTCCACCTTCTACCTAAATAATAAACTGCTTATACCTGAACAGCCTGACCCTGGAGAAGTCTCTCACTGTGAGCCTGTTTTTTACATCTGTAGGCACTCACTGCTCTGGGCCTTGCTCGTGCCAAGAGAGCAGAGAAAACCTTCCCAAGGGATGTGGGAGAGTGTAAATCAACTCCCTAAGTCCTGTCCCCTTGGCACTCGGCAAGGCTGAGCTGGGTGAAAATTTTCATCAGTTTTTTGACCTTTTCACTCCCACCCAAACTTTGAAACCGTTTGAAGTATATAATTTAATTTAATTTAATTTAATTTAATTTAATTGAGTTCTCATGTTCAATCCCCCTTGTGCACTTTCTCCCTTCTTTCCTTTTTGCCTTTTCCCCCAGCACAGCACCTGCTCAGCTTCTCGAATTACTGTAAAAAATTTCAAGCAAGAGATTTTTTCAGAATCATAATAAACTATTGGACAGAGGAAACAGCTCAAGTATTGATTCAATTTGAGTCATCTTTTCTCAAACCTCCCATTGAATTTCTGGCATTGCTTAGATTCAGGGTCATCTTGGACTCACTGATCAATATAAAATGTTATTATTTATGTGTCTTGCTTTTGTTTGCCCTTACTGCTCTTTGACACATACATATCAATTTGGGACAATCAGTTTACTATTTCTTCCCCTCCTTTTCCAGTGAAACAGGATGGATTCCAGCTGTTGCTCTCCTTGAAATGATGTGACCATTTTGAGTATCTGAAAACAAAGTTTCACCAGGAAGTCTCCATTTCTATTCAATTTTTCTGAGTAAATTTTTCTCCCTATAAAATACAGCCAATAGTTTAGCTCCTTCATTGACTGCTGGCTGGGCTCACCCTGCAGCAGGTGTGGCTAGTCCCTTCAGAGCAGAATATCCCTTTAGAATGCAAAAAAATATGAATTATTTTAGCTTATTGAAGGAATACATATTCAACAAACCGCGATGGAGAGAGTCCACCTGTGACTGAAGGTTGTATGCGTCTTTCTGAGAAGATTTTCTTTGTGACAGGATAAGGGGGAATGAGTTCCAACTTCCAGAGAGTGGATTTAGATGGGATATTGGAAAAGAATCATTCCATGACAGGCTGGGCAGGCCCTGGCACAGGGTGCCCAGAGCAGCTGTGGCTGCCCTTGGATCCCTGGAAGTGTCCAAGGCCAGGCTGGACGGGGCTTGGAGGAGCCTGGAAGGTGTCCCTGCCATGGCAGGGGTGGAATGAGACGGTGTTTAAGTTCTCTTCTAACTCAGCCAATCTGTGGTTGTGTGATTCTATGAAATCCTGCTACAGCTCAGCTGGTTTTCCTTGGAAAATCGGTCACCTTGCACTAAGGAGGGTGCCAGCCCAATGACATCAATATTTTCAGGTTGACGCTGTGGAAAGTCTAAACCTGGGATACACAAAGGTGTCAGTCTGTGTTGTGAACCAAGAGATTTGGTTGGAAAATCCCAAGGGTCTGGGGATTTACAAAATTGTCATGATGGTTTGAGACAGGAAGCCATGAACCCAGATCAGATGGTAGGAGGGATAATTGAGCTCCTGCACCTACACACTGGCAATATTAATGGCTTTTGGTCAGAAAGTAGCTCTGGCTGGACAGACTCGTGAGCTTTGCTGTGAGAGACTGAGGCTGGTTTAAACATCCACGCTAGTGCAGGCCATGTCCCAGCAGCTCTCAGTAGCACCCTGGCAGCACTGTGGGGTTGGGAGGCTGGATACAAATCCTTGAGGAACCAGCAAGGACATCATTAATGCCGTAAACTGGGAATGTTAAATGTCAGCTGTGCCCGGCTTTGTGACAGAGCCTCTGACCTGAGGTGAAGGAGAGGTGCTGCTCCTGCTGGGACTGGAAATTAGAAAGATAGAGCTGTGAAGTAATTTTAGTGAAGATGATAACAATCATAAAATCTACAGCAAGGTTTGCAGGTGACAAAAATCCTGAGCAGGGCAGGTTATGGCTGCCAACCCTCGGGACCATTAAATAGCCCCAGTCCAGCTGCTGAATTTGAAGAGCCATCCACAAATCCACTCCTGAGAGCCTGGAAAATGTATACTCCAAGATGAGAGACTCTGTCTCACAAAGCATCATTCAGGGCAGCTTCAGAATCATTCTGTGTATCTGCCTGACACTGGGTTTATAAAAAGGGGAATAGCAAAGAGTTAGGAGTGACCTAGATCCTTCACACGGCGGTGGAAAAGCTATTCCAGGAACAACACAGCAGCTCTGCTGTCAGCCTCTGACAGGGCCTGTAGAAGCACAAAGAGGGCTGGAAGAAAAGCTACAAAAGTCTTCTGGGGGCCAGAAAACCTCCTTGACTTGAGGTCAAGGAGCTCTTCATGCTTGGCACGGGAATCTGAAAGATCTTTGCTGTGGCGTGTGCCCTGCTCATGTGGAAACGGCTCAAGATGCAATGAGATGGAGGGGCTGGGACTGAAAATGGGGCTGATGCAAAGAGGGGAGATGTCAGTGCCAGGGGTGGCCTGGCCAGGGCCAGGGAAGCCAAGCATCTCACTCTGGGGCTCTACCCCTTCACACTGATCCTGGCTGAAAAGAGGAATTCCTGCCCCAGAGCAGGGATTTAATTTAAATAGCACACACTGAGCTTCTGTTTGGATCTGCACAAACACTTGTCCTGCCTTTCTGGGCTTTCCTTTCTCCAAATTACTTCAGGCCTGTTCCACCTGGAGGTGGAGTATGGTGGACCATGCCTATGACAGAGTCTCCACTGGCCCTGGATTATCCATTATGTCTTTTAATGGAGCACGAACCTTGGGAGGAACCTGCTCCTCAGGCTGACAGAGACCTGAGGGTTTCCATCTCACTCAAAGCATGTGGTTTACCATGTTCTTCTGGGGGGGATCATGGTGGATCCCACCTTTTCCAGCAGCCCTGCTGGTCCCTTCTGGCAGCTGAGTTTTATAGGATTGAAATATTCAGCTTCACTACAGTCTTTGGGCTCAGCAGAGAGTGTTTGAGTGAGACTTGTGACATATTAAAGTTGCAGTAAGTGGTCTCTAACAATTACTTTTGTCTTTAATTTTTGCAGTTCTTCTGTGTTTGTTTTTTTTTTTTTTTTTTTCAGAAGTAGCCATACAGCCCATTCATATCCTCCAAATTAAATAGAATTATTTCCCATTTGCATGTGACCAGCCTCTCCCAGGTCAAGAGACATCAGCCATTTTCCTTTGCTCTGAAAGGGGTAAATCCTATACCCAGTGATGACGGGAAAGCAGGGCCAGCCCTTGGGCATTCCTGTGGGGCTGGAAGTGCTTTAATTCCACTGCAGGCTCCTTGCTCCAGTGTCACCTCCGGATGCTCCCACCAAGCTTGCCCACTCCTTGGATCAGCTTCTACCTTGCCTTCTCCTTATCCTCATCACCACTTGCAGCAGATCCTTGACTGCACGCTCAGCTCGAAGCCAGTTGGAAAATCATTTTGGTGAATTAATTTGTGAGTTGTTCATTAGGATTATTCACGGGTGGCCGGGCTCTGCGGGACACAGCTCCCACACACGCAGGCACCGGGGACCATGGGCACATCCTGGCCTTGGAGCATTTTCCAGGGCATCCTGTGTTTTCCTGCAGATGTGTCTCTGGCTTATTCATTGCCCATCAATACAGCTAAAACCACAGAGCCTGTGCTGGAGAAAGGGGGAGGTTCCTGTGCAATCCTGCTGGGAAATGGCTCCCGGGGCTATTTCAGGACATGAACTCGAGATCGGGCTGTTCTGTATGGAAATGAAGCTGTTTGCTTTCAAAAGTACTTTTCCTAAGTAAAGTCTTCGCTCTGCTCTCCTCGGGATGCTGCCAGCATGCTGAGGAGACTTACAGGAGTTTTTTTACTTCCCAGGGCTTTGCCTCTGCCCAAACCATGGAGCAGAGGGTCCCACCCTGCCTGCAGTGGGTTGTGCTGTGCAGGGATGTTGAACTTGTCCTATTCCCTACACTTCAGCCTGTGGCCAAGGCTGCTAAAACACGTCCCCAGGTGCCACATCCACACATTTGTTTAACACTTCCAGGGATGGTGACTCCACCAGCCTGTTCTAATTCCCAACCATCCTTTCACCCTTTTTCCTATTATCCAGTTTAAGCCTCCCCTAGCACAACTTGAGGCAGTATGCTCAGAAGGCTCGGAATGGGCCCTGATTATTTTTTAAGACCAGTTGCCTTGTTCTGCTTAAATTAAAATTGCAGCATCCTGATGTTTCTGTGAGCATAAAATCCATAGGATGCATGCACAGTAGAGTGACATCATCTGATCTGATTCATATTTTAAAGTCTATAGAGTTCAAACACGATGCACT
This sequence comes from Pseudopodoces humilis, assembly GCF_049639895.1. NCBI lineage: Eukaryota > Metazoa > Chordata > Aves > Passeriformes > Paridae > Pseudopodoces > Pseudopodoces humilis. The sequence continues at coordinate 1,607,544 of NC_142226.1, read as the reverse complement.
TATTAGCAGGCAGATTTACAGGTGAAGTTTCATGCACCCCACTACCAAGTTCAGGAGCAGTTAAGTGCTGCTTTATGACACAAAAGGTATTTCAGGGCATGTCTGAAAGCTACCCCCCTGGTTATTTATGGGATCTGTGTGTTTGGGATCTTGCACTGATCAACTCTGAGCCCTTGAGAAAGGCTGTGCCAGACTTTCTCTCTCCATGGGAACTTGCTTTTCTGAGACAGGAGAGACCTGGGGATGCTAATTTGCCTCTCCCAGAACATTAATTGAATTGCAGATATAAATTGGTATTAGGGTAGTCTGGAAATAAGATATAAAAAGATTTCCTGGCACGGTGCTGCAGATTTTTCTCTATTAACATTTTGCAGAGAACAAAACATGGCTCACAAATACCTGCTATTAGTTTCAGTGTTTATTAAAGTGTCACCAACTGTGCCAGAGACACGAGATCTGCAGGATGCTGAACACAGAGCCTTGGAGCCTGTGGTGGCCTAGGGGAGGCAGGAAAATGGGCACTGCCAGTGCCTCAAGCTCTTGCTTTCCCAAAATTAGGGAAATAAGCTAAATGAGCAGCAGGTGAGGGATGCTCCTGATGTGAAGGAAGTAAAAACTCCCCTGGTCCTTGGCAGGTCAGGGAAGGGCACATCCCTTTTTGACCCTAATTTTGTGGTGGGGAAGACACTGGAGTAGCATTCATGCAGTGGCTGAAAATGAAAATATTGCTCTTTTTACAAGAGCTCTGTCTCCTCCTTAGGGAGCAGCTCTTATTTTAGAGGCAAAACAGTGCTGAGTTGAGCTTGTGGCATCGTAGAGTGTGTCCAGCAGTGATTTCCCACTGCTAATCCAGAAGAATGTGATGTGATGTGCGGGAAAAACAGAATGAGATGAGCTCCAGGAGGGGCTCACAGGTCAGACACTTTCCAAGGGACTGAGTCTGGGAGCAACTGTGGCAGCCTAAGCACGGGAAGAGAAACACTGTGGGCAGTGTGGAGCTAAAAACCTGGGGGAATTTTGGTAAGGGAGTAGCAACAAGCCCATAAAAAAAAAAAATCCTAGACAGAACGATCTGCTGATGTGTAAGTTCAATCAGGATATGGGAAAAATGGAAGAGCCAAAGTAAGGCAAAACATGGGGCAACTCCAGTGGGACTTGTGAGTCTTAAAGGGGGAATGAACATATGATGCTCATGAAAAAGAGAGACAACAGATAGGAGATGAAAGCCTCACAGGTGCCATGGGCCTCCATCTGCTTCCATAGGTAGGAGACACTCTGAGCAGCCTGGAAGCACAGCTGCTCAGAGGGATGTTCCCCTGCCACCGTGCCTTCAGTTTAATGAGGGGGAAAAACGCCTGGAGAAGCTTGTTTTTTACATTTCCAATTTGACAAAATTGGCAGTGGAGAAAAGGCAGTTTTGGGGTGTTGCTTTCATCCTTTCCAGGGTACCTTGTTTTGGTAGCAGGGCACAGGATGGTGAAAGGGGGACACTCTGCTCACTGAGGGGTGGGTTTATGAGCAAACTGGGGACAGGGACTGTCCAGGGCAGCTGAGTTATGGTACCTGGGAGGGCTTGAGCCACAAATTCCCAGCCCCAGTCCTGTCAATCTCCTGTGATGTTTCTGAAAGGTTCCTCTGAACGAGAGCAGCAGAACCAGGGCTGGTTTGAACCTAGCAGAGGAAGTGGCTGGGCAGGGAGGTCAAGAGTGACACCAGCAGTGCCAGACCTGCTCAGGCTCCACCTTCACCTGCAAGAAGTGTCCAGAGGTTCCTCTGCACCCTGCCAGAGCCTCTGCTCCCAAAGGAGCACACCACAATCTCAGGTTAGTTGTGTGTGCAACATCTGCAGGATCTGTTCTGGAACAGGTACCGTCCTGGTGAAGCTTTGTGAGCCATCAGAAGTTTCAGACACAGCTGCTTCTGATGCAGAGACCACTTACAGCCTTTTTTATACATCTTCATAGCTGTCTGAAACACCCAGCTGAGCTCCCCACATGCTTTCTGTGCCAGAGGATGAGCTGTTTTGGAAAAACCAAAGGAAAATGACCACGATACTCCTGAGGATACGAGGAGACAGATATTATTTCCCCATTGTTTATTAACAACTTCTTGGGCCTTCAGAAAGCTCAGCTGTGCAGCTGTAAGAGCCCACAGGAGATGCTGAGTCCTCATCAGAGCCGTGCTGAGAGGGGCATTGGAGTGGTGGCCTTGAGCCTTGGTGCCAGCCAGGGGCAGGGGGTGCCCAGTGCCCAGGGGCTGTGGAAGGTGTGGGCAGTCAGCAGCTCCCAGAGCCTCAGGAGATGCTGTAGAGTGGAGCTGAGGGGACCTGGCTGCAGAGGTGCTTCAAGGATAACTCTGGAATTACAGCCTGGAGAACTGTAATTTCCTGATGGGCAAGGGAGGTTCCTCCCTACGTTGATTTCCTGAAATATGAGAGTGACTAAGAGTGGTGGGGGCTCTCCAGCCCCTGCCAAGCTTGCTGAGCCTCCTGGAAGTGGCCCCTAGGATGCTCTCCTGCCTCCCAGCTCCACCCTGCTGGTGCTGGGAGCTGGGACTCCTCCGCTGCCCAGCACTTGCCAGGCTGGCAGATGGGCACCCGTGGCTTCCAGGCTCGCTGAGTCCCCAGCAGCTTGCCACGCAGGTTGCTGCAGAGTGGGGATTGCCAGCCCGCTCCACAGCGTGCCAGATGGACCACGGGGCTGGCAGGGATCCCCTGCTCCGTGCTGCCTGCCTGGCAGGCTCTCAGCGTCCCAGGCTGGCCCGCTCCCCGGGGCTCCTGGCCCAGCACTGTGGCAACCTGGGAGTGCTCAGCACCTGCAATCATCAGCACTTCCAGGTGCTGCCTGGCCAGCAGAGCTGTGAGCTTGAGGAACCCCAAAACTAAATCCCACTCTGGCACCACAGCACTTTGGGGTCTGCTGGGGCAGGGACACCAGTGTGTGTCCAGTCAGAGCCCTCTAGGCTGGGAGGCAGCTCAGGTCTCCTGGAGAGCTGCTGGAAGGATCTGGGCAGTGTGGATATGTGTAAGGGAGCTGCACGGTGCTGAGCAGGGAGTCCTGGTTCCTGCACAGCTCATGGAGGATCCCCTTGGTGCCGTGCAGAGGGGTCACCCCTGTCTGTGCTCACTCTCTGCCCGTCCCTCATCTGGCTCCGATGGATTCACGGGTTTTTTCCACACTCCCCCTCGCCCCAAGCACAGTCTGCCAGGCAATTCCATCCAGGAACATAAGCAAGTTATTGAAAGCCTTGCTGGCAGAAACATTGGGATCTAATTTCAGCGTGTGAGCGAAAATATTATTCTCCAGTGTGAGGGGAGAAGTGATGAAAGAACAAGAGGCTTTTTGAGATGAGTTGGGAACACCAAGTTACACCAGGACAAAAACTGAGCAGCGATTTCCCAAACCCCAAACTTCCTGCAGAAAGGATTTGGTTGTGATTAAACCATTGTTAGGAGCTTCCCTTTGGTCCAGGGTGTGATTTCTGGTCCTGGGGAAATGCAGAGGAGTCTGGCCAAGGTTGTAGCAGGAGCTGCAGGGTAATTGTTGGTTTAGGAGCCTCGGGCAGTCCCTGGGAGCTGCTGTGCGTGAGGCAGGAGAGCTGTGCTCAGGTACTGCCTGGGGAACAGCAGCAGGAGCTGCTGGAGCAGGGTCAGTGCAGGCTGAAAAAGCAGGGGTTGGATTAGTGGCTGCATCAGAGCCTCAGGGGTGGGATTGCAGAGCCCCCTGCCAGGGGTCGGTCCTCATCTGCTCTGGTGCCACCTGACATGGCAGAGGGTCTGGGGCAGAGTGAATTTTCTTCCCAGTAACTGGTACAGCTCTGGGTTTTGGAATGAGAATAAGGGCAATGAAGTGATGTTTTAGCTGCTGCTGAGTAGTGATTCCTCTAAATCAAGGACTTTTCAGTACCCCATTCTCTGCCTGTGATGGCCAGGAGAGCTGGCCCAAACTGGCCAGAGGATATTCCACACCACAGCCTGTCAGAAACTGGGGGGAATCACCTGGGGGCTGCTGATGGAAGCTGGGGACCAGGCTGGGCAGTGGGTGGTGAACAATTGTGCCCAGCTTGCCAGCTCTCAGCTGTTTCTCTCAGGTTTTATTCCTCTCTCTTCTCTTGTTATTTCCCTTTTAGTTTTCATAACTATTATTATTACTACTACTATTATGTTTTATTTCATTTCAGCTATTAAAGAGCTCAGTTCACTTTGCCACTGGAGGAAGGTGATTTTTGGCAGTGGGAAAAGACAGCACTGCCTTGGCAGTGGCCAGTGCAGGGCAGGAGCAACCGGAGGAGCCCTGGGGCTGGTCCCTGGCTGCCACCAGGATCATCCAAAGGCTGTACATGCATGGGGATTCCCAAAACAAGCAGGAACAGCCGAGAAGGACCGATGTCCTGATGATCAAGGCCTTTCCCCCAAACTGAAGAGGGAAGAGTAACCAGAGTTTGCCCAGAGAAGCTTTGGCTGGCCCTGGATTCCTGAAAGTGTCCAAAGCCAGGATGGATGGGGCTTGGAGCACCCTGGGATAGTGGAAGGCGTCGCTGCCCATGGCAGGGGGTGGAATTGGAAGAGCTTTAAGGTCCCTTTGGATCCGAGCCGATTTCTGACCCTGCGCCTCTACGGCAATGGGGGTTCACGGTGGGATGAGCAGCCGTGCCCTCGCCCAGCCTCGGGAGCAGCCTCGCACGGCCCCTGAGCCTGCATCGTGCCGTGAGGACCCGGCTGTGACCCCCGGCCCCTCCAGCCCCTCGCTGTCCCCGGGGGCTCGGGGTGCCGGTGATGGAGCCAACATCCCGTTTCCGTGGCAACCGCGGGCCCGGCCCCGCGTCCCCGCCAGGGGGCAGTGCCCGCGCACGGATCGGGGCTGGCCGGGAGGGGCCGGGACACGGACAGGGACACGGACAGGGACAGGGACAGGGACACGGACACGGACACGGACAGGGACACGGACACGGACACGGACACGGACACGGACAGGGACACGGACACGGACAGGGACACGGACACGGACAGGGACACGGACAGGGACAGGGACACGGACACGGACACGGACAGGGACAGGGACAGGGACAGGGGACAGGGACAGGGACAGGGACACGGACACGGACAGGGACAGGGGCCGGGACACGGACAGGGACACGGACAGGGATGGGACACGGACAGGGACAGGGACAGGGACAGGGACAGGGACAGGGACAGGGATGGGACACGGACACGGACAGGGACAGGGACAGGGACAGGGATGGGACATGGACAGGGACACGGACACGGACAGGGGACAGGGACACGGACAGGGACAGGGACAGGGATGGGACACGGACAGGGACAGGGACAGGGGACGGGGACAGGGACAGGGACATGGACAGGGATGGGACAGGGGACAGGGACAGGGATGGGACAGTGGATAGGGGATAGGGACAGGGGGATAGGGACAGGGATGGGACAGGGATGGGACAGGGACAGAGACAGGGGGAGAGGGGACCGGGACAGTGGAACAGGGGTAGGGGGACTGGGACAGGGGACAAGGACTGGGGGACCGGGACAGGGAACAGAAACAGGGGGTGTCACTGCAGCCAGACCAGGACAGAGGGATCAGGACAGAGGGACCAGGACAGGGGACCGGTAGAGGGGACAGAGGACAGGAACAGGGGGTGTCACTGCAGCCAGCCCGGGACAGAAGGACAGGCCCTACAGCCAGCCCAGCACGAAGGCAGAGCCTGAGCTCAGCCCAGCACGGGGTGACCCTGCCCTGTGCACTCAGCAGCCCGCAGCAGGGACGGGGATCCGGGCCCAGTGCCCTGCGTGGATCGGGAAATGTCCCTGCTCATCCTCGGGGCACCCGGGGCCATCCCCCGCAGGACTGGACCTGCTGGGGGGGACCGAGGTTCAGCCGGCAGCTGCTGCTGTCACCTGGGGCTGAGCGTCACCTTCACCCACCTGGGCACCGCTGGCTCCTTGGATCCCTCCTGGAGTGAAACCCACACTGGGCTGAGCCCCGCTGCCTCCACGGACCTTCCCTAGAGCCTCCCTGTAGCCAAGGTTATCGAACTGTTCCTTCAGGTGAAACCAAAGCAGGTCAGAGTCTGGACAGAGCCATAGAATTTTCCAGGTCTGAAATTTTCAGACCTTTAAGACTGAGATCAGCTGTACTCCAGCACTGCTGTGTCCCATCACTGACCCTCATCCCCACATTTATACATTTATGCTTTTTAAATTCCTCCAGGGATGGGGACTCCACCACTGCCCTGGGCAGCTGTGCCGGGCTTGATCATCCTCTCAGCAAATCAGATTTTGGTAATATTCAGTTTAATCCCCACCCAGTAGAACTTGAGGCCGTTCCCTCTCCTCCTGTCCCTGTTCCCTGGGAGCGGAGCCTGAGCTGTCCCCTCCTGGCAGGGAGCTGTGCAGAGCCACAAGGTCCCCCCTGAGACTCCTTTTCTCCAAGCTGAGACCCTTTCCCAGTTCCCCCAGCCCCTCCTGGGGCCTTCCCCAGCTCTGCTCCCTTCCCTGGACACGCTCCAGCCCCTCCATGTCCTGCTTGTCACGAGGAGCCCAAAACTGCCCCCAGGATTGGAGGTGCCCCAGCAGTGCCAGCACAGGGGGATGCTCACTGCCCTGGGGCTGCTGTCACAGCATGGCTGCTACAGGCCAGGTGTCACTGGCCTTCTGGGCCACCTGGGCACACCTGGGCTCGTGTTCAGCCACTGCCACCACCAGCACTCCCTTCGCTGCCAGGCAGCTCTGCAGCCCCTCTGCCCTGAGCCTGGAGCTCTGCTCGGGGCTCTTGGGACCCGACGCTCACAAACAGGGTGGTGCCTCCAAGGAGGAGCTCAGGCCACCCCGAGGGAGCCAGGCCATGCTGGGGTGGGGGCTGATTCCTCCCGTGGTGGGACAAGACCCCCGCTCAGTTCCCTGAATGCATCTCTGGCTCCATCCTGCCTCGGCACTGGAGCCAGCTGAACCGCTGCCAGGAGCACATCACCACCATCAGTAACATCGCTAAGACAAGCCTCTATTTGCATATTTTATGGCATTAAACATGCACTGCAGCCCACAGAACACACCACAGGGGCTTTGTGTCCCCTCAACAGCCTCTCCTCAACCTGGTGAGGACACCAGCTGGGTGACCATCCTCAAAACATCAGGATCCCCCATGCCAGGTCCTCCGAGGGAGGATGGTGACTGGTGAAGTCTCCTTTTCTCAGAGAAAGGCTGTTTTGCTCTGGCAGGAGGGTGACCAGGAGCATTCCCTGACTTCAGTCCTGTGCCTTTATAGATGCTCTGCTCAAAATTTCAACTCCCCACCTGCCTTGCTTGGCCTGGCTGAGCTTCTCCAGTCCCATCATCTCCCAGAGCCTGGGCCTCACTGGGATGGCTGCACGACTGGGGTGTGGAGAGCAGCTGGGGGGTCTCTGCAGCACCTGGTGGTCTTTGGCTGTATGGACATCACCTGCCTGCATGGGGGGAGTGAGGAGATTGGCGATTTAACCAGATCCTGGGTGGATTTGAAAGAGTCAGAGGGAAAGTGCGTGTGTGGATTTCAGCCCTCATTTGAATGCGGCTCAGGGCCACAGCATTCCCAGGCTGAGAAGGAGTTTTCCCTGGCCTCTTGCATGGCTCCGTAGCCTCAGGCACACAAGCACTACTAGAAACATCTGTCCTTCTTTCATGCAATCAGTTTCAATCACTAATAATTATCTCTCCTCTTCCCTTTTCCTCCTCTGCTGGCTGCTGTCCTAGTGCGGCGTGGCACTACTGGAGACCTGGTACCCACCTGCCCCGTGCCAGGGCTCGTGGGCACACCAAGCTCTGCTGCTTTTGCTGGCCAGAGCTCAGCCTTGCTGAGCTCTGCATCCCTGCATCCCTGGGGATCTTGCTGAAAACCCCAGCTCTTGGGTGCAGATGGTGGGAGGATCTCAGCTCCCCTTGCTGGATAAAAGCAGTTTCCTTCTTTGATGGGTAAGAACGCTGTGAGTACGGACTGACAAGGCAATGACACTGAGGTTCCTTATCCTGTTACAAAGAGATTTCTGGGCAGTCTCCTGGGTTTTGGGTGCCTGCACCCCTTGGAGCCTTCATTCATCTTCTCCCTCTGGAGCAAGCAGGAAAGGGAGGATGGTTTCTTGACACTGCAAGAGAACACAACCCACATAACGCCTTGTTCTTGTGGCAGGAGGGCTTGGGATGAGCACTCAGCTGGAGGAATCACCCTTTTGCTTGTGGGCAGATTTTGGTGCCAGCTGTGTGGGAAGCTCTGCAGCCTCAGCCTGGGAGCTGGGGGTCAGGTTAGAGCTGGATTTACAGTCAGTATATCAAGTTAGCTCTGGGCTTGTTTTAAACATTGGCAAGTGGTGAGCTCCTGGCTCCGAGTACCTGTGAAGATGAGACATATATATTTACACATCTGTTATTAACCTAAAAATACAACCAAGTGGCAGATCACCTGTCTTGCTTTTCCACAGAAATGCAGGGCTTGGAGCCCTTGCAGGGAATAGAAGAGGGCTGATCCACCCTGCAGGCTGCCAGAGGTGCCAGTGCACCATGGAATGACCCTTTGGAATGGGCAGTGAGGAGAGACACCCTGAGTGGACACACAGCACTGATCACAGCTCAGCTCTGCCCCCAGAGCAGGACACACAGCATGGGGATCATGGGGGGCTCCTGCCAGAGCAGGTTCCCCTGTGCTGCTGTGGACAGGGATTTTCCCTCGCATTCAACCCAAACCGCCCCTGTCCCTGTTCCCTGGCAGCAGAGCCCGACCCCCCCGGCTGTCCCCTCCTGCCAGGGACTTGTGCAGAGCCAGAAATTCCCCCTGAGTCTCCTTTGCTCCAGCCTGAGCCCCTTCCCAACTCCCTCAGCAATTCTCCAGCCCCTTCCCAGCTCCCTCAGGAATTCTCCAGCCCCTTCCCAGCTCTATTCCCTTCCCTGGACAAGCTCCAGCCCCTCCATGTCCTTATCCTAAGGGACCCAAAATTGACCCCAGGACTGGAAATGCCTCATCAGTGCCAGCACAGGGGACAGTCTGCCCTGGTCCTGCTGTCACGCCATGGCTGGGGCAGGACAGGTGCCACTGGCCTCTCTTATCTAGGGAGGAGTTTTACAGAGAACAACGAGACTTGAAGAGGAGTAAGTGTTTGCCTCAGTAACTCTGCATTGCATTTGGTCACTAAACCAGCACATCCTGTCCCTGACAGCCTTGGCCTGGCAGGGGAAAGCTCTCCACGTGCTGTGAGCTCTGGGGGGCAGTGGGCACCTGGGCACTGAGCTCAGGGACCACTACTCTTCTGTGGCTGTGTGTGTGGCACCCCTCTGCTCCCATCAGCTCCCCAGCATCGCTGCAGTTGTGGCACCAACTGGGGAGCTTGCTCTGTCAGCTGGAAACTCACCCGACCATGAACTGCAGAGGGGGCTGAACATGAAAGCTGTGCAGGGACCTCGGGGTTGTTCATATGCTGTAGGTTTTTATATCTGGGATTTTGCACTCACATCCTGAGGGAAGGCCCTGACTCACACAGCATCCCTGCCCACCCCACCAGGATGAGCTGCTGGCCCTGCTGCTGCCATGGGGAGTGGTGAGTGTTGATGCACTGGGTGTCCCTCAGCTCTTCAAAAATCTTCAAGGCACAGCAGTCTTCAGGAGAAGAATAGAGGGAACTACTGAATGCACTCATCCTCACCCCCCTTAAGAGCCCTCATGCAATGCAGCCTCTCCTGCTCAGAGCCAAGCTGCAGCAAACTGGGGTTCATTCCCACCATCAGCACCCCAGCACGGTGCAGGCAGTGGGAGCCAACCTCATGGACAGCAAAAGGCAGAGATTCCAGTGGCCTATTTCATCTTTGACACTGTCCTGGCTCTCTCAGAGACCCTGCCTTGCCCTGGGGATGGTGGTGCCCCTCCTCTGGGCTGAGAGATCTCTGATTTTAGGGGACCACGATGAGATGAATCCCATCCCAACGCACGCGCTGAGAACGTCCAGATGGAGAATTAGCGTAGAATATCAGATGCTCCTCACGTCTTTCCAGAGAAACCTTTGAGTCATTTGCTCTGAGGCTGTGTGGGTGGGTGGGTATTTGTGCTCGTGCACGTGGGCTTGCACCTGGCTATTTGTGCAGGCAGATCCCTCCTGTGCCCACGAGAGCAGCCCGGGCAGGCCCTGAGCTGTGCCCTGCACGCTGGGGGTGTCCTCAGGGAGGGATTTCTGCAGCCCCCCCTGTGCAGAGGCATCTCCTGCAGGCAGCAGCAGGCGAGGGGAGGCTCCGGCGTGGCCACCACGGCTCGGTGCTCTGCGAGCAGCGCCGGCTGAGCAGAGCAGGCTGGCAGAGACAAGATAACATGCCATGGGGAGCAAAGCTGCTTGGATCACCTCTAAAATGCCTTATGTGATCAGACACTTATCACCTCCAATCCCTGGCTTGTCCCAGGTCACGTACCACAACCGCTCTATTACTAATATCATTAAGATCCCTTTGCTGGCTTCTAAATAATAAGCATAGGCGGGGACGCTGTGATTAATGGAGGGCTGATGGATGAAACCCCCTGTCACCATTTAATACCTGTAACAATAGATTCATTAACTAGGATTAGTTTCAGACATAAGCTTTCTATACCCATGGCTATTACTCACTCAGTTCATTAACAGGACAGCATTAGTTCTGGTACCTTTGAGCTGCAACACATCCTGCATACAAATGATGCCCGGTGCCGTAACTTTCAGGAAATCCGAAGACTGTTTATAAAAAACCTGGAATCTCTTAATTCCAACCTGTCAGTGAAGGCATTTCTGTTCTCATTTTCTGCACGCTTCATTTCTGAAGGTGAAGGATGGAGGTGATGTACCAGAACACAGCTCCCCATTGCTCCAGATCCTGCCCTCGGTAGAGGCCAGGGGCTGTCCAGGGTGAGCTCTGTGCCATCGTGGCCCAGCACTCTCATTTCCCAGGAATTAACTCCAGAGAGTTTGACGTGGTGGTTATTTCCCCGTGCCACCAAATGTGTTTCAAGGGACAGGCTGGCCAGCTGGCAGTGGGCTGCTGCGTCCTCAGGATTTATCCCCACGCAGCATCCTCCCAGGTTTGGCCAATCTGTGTGAACAGGAAAACACTTTTATTCCCTGTCTGGTGTGTTTGTGAGCTTATTCCTGTCCATGGAGATGGGGTTGGACACTGCTGGGTGGGGATGTGATGGATGCAGGTGGTGGTGGATCTCTGGTGTCGGGGGAAATGTATAACCAGGTGTTTGCAGAGGTAAGGGGGGAGGTCAAAAGGGGGGAGTGTTCGCTGTCCCCGTGGATTGTCACACAGGGAACAGCTCCAGCTGTACTTGCCAGATGTTTGCTTAGCTGGGGATTTTGCCGTGGTGGCTTAGTTGTGGTGGGGCAGGGGGTGAACAGGACTTCTCGTCTTGCTTAGCAAGAGAGCAGAGCCACAGGGATCCACGCCTGGTTTCATTTTCCAGAGGCTCTCCCTGCCTCCTGCTGTCAGAAACCTGAGGGACAGCGCTCAGGAGGGGGATGACTTCTGCACTGCTCTTCAGTGGGTGGCAGCACAGGTTGGGTGGGACATCCTAAAAGTCCCTGTGCCTCGGGTGGCCACAGTGTTGGGATGGGCTTACTCTGGAGTGGCAAAAAATATTTTCCAGTATGTCCAGAGAAGCCCAAGGCAGGGGAAGTAATGCCCTGACACTTCCCAGGGAGCAAGGACACGGCACCAGCTGCTCCTCCCAGGGTAAGGAAGAGCAGCAGATCCCATGGCCTGGAGATCAGCTGTGCTCACACAAGGCTGCAGTCATGATATTCCCCTTGCTGAAAAACCCATGGAAAAATGTATCCAAAGATAATTGAGAGCTGAAGTCAATCTGCAGGATTTTTGTCTACTGTGGGAAGTGCCTTCTCAGTTTATCGTAATAAGTGTGATAAGTTCATTGTTACAGAAAATGCACAATATGTTTGGCCCAAAAAGCAAAATAAGGCTTTGGAGGATGCAAAAGCAAAGCTGAGTTCTTGCATTTTGATACATTTCAATCTCAGCCTCCTCCCCATTATTATGCGGTGACGAGCCAGGGGGTAGGAGCTGCGATTCTGCACATATGGAAAGATAGGAAAAATAACTCATTTCCTCCAGGAGCTGGAACAAGGGCTGGAAAAAACCACTTTGGGATTGAGAGAGAGGAACTGGGGCAGGAGAGGGAAGGAGAAGAGGTGGTTACATTTCATAGATAACGATGTAGAAGGCATGAACAGAATGTGAACCCTGGCAGGAGGGTGCAGGGACGTCCCCTGGAGCTGTGGGAAGTGCTCCTGGCCCACCTGTGAGCGGCGGGGAATGTTCAGATCTTGGATTTTAATGCCACGTGCCGATATCCCAGCTTGGGAACAGCAGCCAGGCAAGCACCACAGCCCTGGTCTGAACCTGCTGTGAGCCTTCAGCATGGCTCTGTGATGCTTCTGCTCCATCCCATGCGAGGCGACTCCTCAGGTCAGCAAAGGATTTTTCTGTACGCAAGATTTCAATAAAAATGGAGAGGTAGGATGGGAAAGGATGGAGGGAAATACTTTTTTTTTTCTTTTTCACTGCAGATTTCAGCTTTTAATCAAAACCCAGGAACAGCCTTCGACAATTTTGGCTCCTTCTGATGAAAGACTTTTAATGAAAACTGAAACTGTCCATAGGGAATAGGAGCTTAAAAAAAGTAAACAATGAAGTCAATCAACCGTCCAACCAAATATGAGCCACAAAGAGGTTTAATAAACAGTGGGAAGAAGTGGTGTGAGAGCGATGGGAAGGCTGTTGGGATACAACGGGCCATGATGGAGACGTGGATGAGCCGTGGTCAGAAGGTTTGGGATGCGTGGAATTGCACTGTGGGATGTGGGTGCTCCCCTGGGGCTGAAGGGTTTGCTCAGATCACATCACCACCTGCTGCCCTGTGTGGCACTGGGGGACACCGCAGGGCCACAGCTCCAGGGACAGGGGCTGTGCTGGCTCACGGTGGCTGCAGGGCAGCAGAGTGGGATGCCTGCACACAGAGTGGGACATCCTAAAAGTCCCCGTGCCTCGGGTGGCCACGGTGTTGGGATGGGCTTATTCTGGAATGGCAAAATAAATATTTTCCAGTATGTCCAGAGGAGTCCAAGGCAGGGGAAGCAATGCCCTGGCACTTCTCAGGGAGCAAGGACACGGCACCAGCTGCTCCTCCCAGGGTAAGGAAGAGCAGCAGGAGATCCCACGGCTGCCCACTGCATCCCTGCTGGAATGTTCCTGGGGCACACACAGCCCTGCACATGCACTGGAGAAGGGGTGCAGCTGGTTTCACCACCGAAGGGGTGGAACAGCCAGCAAGTGGAGGTCACCATCCCCTTGGAGAATGGGGATAGAATTGGCGAATCTCGGTTGTTAGGGCTGGAAAAATCTCTAAGATCTTTGAGTCCAATGGTTCCCCCAGCACTGCCCAGGCCACCACCAACCCATGTCCTCAAGTGCCACATCCCTATGGCTTTTGAATGCTTCCAGGTGATTCCACCACATCCATGGGCATCCTGTTCCAAGCCTGATTAATCTTTCAGTGAACAGTTTTTCCCAAGGATCCACCCTGAGCCTCCCCTGTCCCAGCCTGAGGCCGTTCCCTCTCCTCCTGTCCCTGTTCCTGGGAGCAGAGCCCGACCCCCCCGGCTGTCCCCTCCTGCCAGGGACTTGTGCAGAGCCAGAAATTCCCCCTGAGCCTCCTTTGCTCCAGCCTGAGCCCCTTCCCAGCTCCCTCAGGAATTCTCCAGCCCCTTCCCAGCTCCCTCAGGAATTCTCCAGCCCCTTCCCAGCTCCCTCAGGAATTCTCCAGCCCCTTCCCAGCTCCCTCAGGAATTCTCCAGCCCCTTCCCAGCTCCCTCAGGAATTCTCCAGCCCCTTCCCAGCTCCCTCAGGAATTCTCCAGCCCCTTCCCAGCTCCCTCAGCAATTCTCCAGCCCCTTCCCAGCTCCCTCAGGAATTCTCCATCCCTTTCCCAGCTCTGGTCCCTTCCCTGGACTCGCTCCAGCCCCTCCATGTCCTTCTTGTCATGAGGGACCCAAAACTCAGCTCAGGATTGGAGGTGCCCCAGCAGTGCCAGCACAGGGGGATGGTCACAGCCCTGGTCCTGCTGTCACGCCATGGCTGCTGTCACTGGCACACCTGGGCACACCTGGGCACACCTTGGCTCATGTTCACCCACTGCCAACCAGCACCTGCAGCTCTTCCCCACTGAGAACTTCCCGGCCACTCTGCCCCCAGTCCCGAGCACTCCCTGGGGCTCTTGTGACCCAGGTTTGGGACCTGGCACATCAACCTGTTGAACATCATGGACTTGGCCCATCAAGGCATGGAGATGGCAAAGGAACCTCTCCCATCCTACCCCAGCAGTGCTCAACATGCACACTTCCATGGGATTAACTGAACCTTCTTTTTTGAGACTTTGCATGAAAAATTCTCTGTCTCAAGTCCTGCTTTGCTCAAACACAGGTTCAATTGGAAATGACAGAGGAAGCAAAGCCCACACCTGACCCTGGTCCCAGTCCAAGAAGAGCTGAGGCAAGTCAGAAAGCAGGTCCCACCCCGGTAAGTGGCAGGTACCCTGTGTTTATGGTAATAACAATAATTTACCCTTCACTATCACCTTCCAGCTGAAGAGCATAAAGCCCTTTGCAGGCATTAATTATCATTAGCCTAATGACATGGTTGATGAAACGGAGGCTGTGAAAGCTGGAGCGATCCACCCAAGGTCCCCAGGCCCCAGCGGTGGCAGAGCCAGGAGTTATGGGCAGGCAGGGGTGCAGGGCAGGCTCAGGGTGGGCACTGGGAGCTTTGCCTCGTCTTGGGGCAGTTGGATGGTTGTGTTGCACATTCCCAGGACATCCCTGATGGCTGGGATTGCTCCAGGGTGGCTGCAGGTGGTGCAGGAGCCCCACAGTGTCGGGGTCACCGTGGCTGTGCCCAATCCATGAGCAGCTGAAGAGCTGGGCAGCTTTTCTTGGGCACTGCAGAGGGGTGGGCACTGCTGCTGGAGCACCCCTGGCTGCAGGGGCAGCAGGGTTGGGACGCAGAGCCCAGCTGGGCATGGGGCTGGCAGCCAGGGCTGGGGCACAGGAGCCTCTTAACACCACACAATAATTTTGTTTGAAGGTGTGGAGTGATTTATGGGTTATTACTGGCTGTGACAGGGTCAGCTGCCAGGCCTGGGTGATTTGGGGGTCCTGGAGGATAACGGGGACAAATTGGGGCCCGAAGGAATGCGCGCTGGCGGAGCGGGAGGAGGCGGGGGGCAGGGGAGGTGCCGCCTTCTCCTCCATTCCCAGACACAACCTGCTCTCATTATCCGGAGCCACCACAGGCGCTAACGCACACAAATATATTCTAATTTATTAGCGCTGGCAAAGATCTCTTTGCAGAGAGCGAACGTTTTATTTTTGAGGCTCAGTGGTTCAAGTGTTTGAAAGGGCAGCATTCTCTGTGCCTCCAATGTGGGGCTAATGATAATCTAAATTAGTTATTGGAAATAATTACCAAGGCTTTATTGTGCCAAACATAGCAGAGCCCTGGAGAGCAGTCGCGCTCAGACACGGCCATGCAGCTAAAAGCTTTGATGCTTCATTAATATTCAAGGGGAGTCTTTGGCTGTTTTCCCTCCTCCCCTCGCGCTGCCGCAGCTCTCTGAATGAACCCAAGGCCTCCGGTGACACCAGCGAGGGGCCTGCCGATTGAAATTAGCACTGGTACCATATCAAAGTTCACTGCACTCCTAATCTCCAATGGAAAAGGTGGGTTTGGGAAGACGCTATCGCTCGGCGCGGCGGCGAGCGCTCGGTGCCGAGACAGCTTCTCCTGGCTCCAGGCGCCTGGTTCCAGGCTGAGATAATGCTGGAGAGGAGCATCTCCAAGGTTGTCCTACACAGCTGGGTTTTATGATATAATGGACCAAACCGGCTGCATAATTAATCAGCCTATATTTTTTTTTTTCCCCTAGTAAATCTTCCTGTGATGGGCAAACAGAAGCCCTGGAGCTGTGTTTGCCTGCCAGATCCGTGGTGGTGCATGCGTGTCCTTTTCTTTCTCTTCTCCCCATCTCTCTTTTGGAATAAGTGCTGTGATTTGAAAGTGACTCCAGCCCTGCTCACCAGGACCGGGGGCTCTCAGGGCTGCTGTTATTTTTTGCCTGCGAAGCAGCTGCGCTCTCCCTCCCAAAAAACCTTTGGGCTCGGAGCAGGACAGCAGGATGTATTTTTGGATGTATTTTTGGATGCGGGCTTGGCCTGGCAGGGCTCCAGGGAGAATTTCCTCTCCTTGCTCGGGATTCTGCACTGATCAACCATTCAGTTCCGGCGCCTGCGGGCAAGGCTTGGAGCAGAGGTACCGTCCATGTCGGAGATGATCTCCATGCTCAGCACATCTCCCTGGGCCCTGTGGGCTTGACCTGCCGCCTGCAGGAGCTGCAGCAGGATTCCTCTGCTTCAGCCAGCCTTGGATGGAAAGAGCAAATCCTTCTGGCTGGCAAGACAGGGGACAGCTGCTGTGCCTGTTTTCCAGGCAAGCAGCACAATAAATCGGGACAATCCAGGAATTTCACCCCCCTTCTATAATCCAGATTGTGCAATGGCTAAAAGCACCACGAGCCACACACGTTTTTGGGGCAAATCTGCCACGCTCCAAGGGTTTTGTGCCACGCTGGGGTGTGGGATGGGGATGTCCCAGGTCTGTGGGGGTGGTGGGCACGAGAGGAGCTCTGGTGGCACGGCAGGATGCGGGGTGTGGTGAGTCATTCCTGCTTCCATCCCACGCCGTCTCAGTGGGTGAGTTATGGGACTTCTCCTCTGCTGAGCAGGCACAAATCATCGGGGCCTGTCAGGAGTCAGGATGAAGTGGGCTGGCTGGAGAGTCCACACTAGTCCTTTAACAAGATTGATGCTTTGCTGCTTCCCAGGTCTGAGTTCAAGAATCTATATTTTATTCCTTCCCTCCTCTCCCTTCTCCCTGCTCCGTTTGCCGCGGCAGAAACGCACTCTTATAATTCCTGGTCAGGTTTGTGTGTGTGAGGTGGTAATGTGTCTCCCTGGGAAGAAAAAAAATTGTTTCTAGGAAAGATTTATGTGGAATGAATTATTTAACCTCACACTCCTGGCTGCCCCCGTGCCTGCCCAGACTCCAGGACCAGGGATTGTCTAGTGGAGCCCAGGTTGGGATGGGCCAGTTTGTGACTGATGCTGCTCGGGGATCAGGGGGGACCCAGCTGGGCAGAGACCAAAGCCCACACAGGGTCAGAGAGCTGCAGGTGCCCCCTCTCCTCCCATGTGCCCCTGCCCAGCTGCCTGCCCGTCCTCCAAAGCTCAGAGAGCAGGGAGAAAACCAGCTGTGAGCAGCTGGTAAAACATCTGGAGTCACAGCAGGATGTCACTGCCCCACCAGGAGCTCAACCAGCACGACCCCTCTCTGGGCTGAGCCCCAAAGTTGTGTCCACCCCACCGCTCGGAGCTGCCTTCCAGGACTTTGCCAAACCCACGGGAGCGATGGGGCAGCCCAGGGAGATGCTTTGCTGGGCTGGAAGAGGGAATGGGACAGGCAGGGCTGGTGGGGGAGCCCAGTGCTGGTCCCTGACAGGGTCAGCAGCACAAAGCCCAGCCCAGGGCTTTGCAGACCTGGGGCAAACTGAAAGGGAAAAAAAACCACAACATGTTTGTTAGATATTTTTCCCTTGCAAATTATGATTTCTGCAGGAAGTGCCTGTCTGCAGAGAATTTCCAGAAAGAGAAAAAACACACACACACAGAATGGGTTTGTGCAAATTGAAAACAAAAAGCTGCCAGACGTTCCCTGCTCCTCGCTGCCCGCCCCCTCGAAGAAATATTGGCAGAAGAAGGGGAAGGGAAGCCAGAAAACTTTTGAAGAAAAATATTAATGAAAACCAAACCCTTTCTGCTTCTTGTTTAATTTCCAAAGGGAAGATGAAGGGCTCCCTGCCCTGGCACTGGACTCACTGCTGACCCCGCAGTGAGGACAGGAGTGGTGCTGATCTGGCTTGTTGAAGAGCCAGAGCACTTGACCTGGGCACATCTTGCTCCACAGACCCCTCTCCCTTGGGACTGGGGTCCTGGGGCAGCCTCTCCTCCCCAAAAACTTTAGGGAATGGGTCCTGTATGGGGAACTGGGTGATGTCTCAGGCTGGACAGGAGCCCCAGAGTGGTCTGCTCAAGTGGAACCCCCAAAAGGAGTCCCAGGTGTTGGCTTATCTGGGGACAAGGTGACCAGGCTGGGCACAGAGCCACTGCCAGGGTGTCCCACAGCTCCAACCCTGTGGCACAGCAGCAGCAGGAGAGGTGGGAAGGATTTTCTTTCCAGCCACAAGCTGAGGGGACAGGGAGGAGGTCAGACATGAACACAGCAGGAGGATTTGATGGGGACAGTGGAGTTCACAATGTTTTGTTTCTACAACGTGCTGAAGGACTCAACACCTGCTTTCTGAGGGCTCTTCCTCTGCACCCCAGGGCTCTCACCTCGAGCCAGCACCGTGACAGAGGGGAGGCCACCCTGGCTGCCAGCATCAGCTCCCAAAATCCCTGACTTTGGGGACTCCCTGACTGGGAGGATGAGTGGTGTGGGAGTCCCTGCTCGTGGTGAACACAGAGGTGGTGCTTGGATGGTTGGACGTGAGGATCTCAAAGGTCTTTCCCAACAGAAAGAATTCTGTGGTTCCGTGGGTCTATGAGCTCACCAGGTGTCTCTTGCCCTCATTGTCCCTGGAATTCAGCTGTTCTGGCCGGGCTTATCCTGGGCGTGCCCGCCCAAGGCACTAACACTTCCCCTGACCACTAACCACTCCAGAGCCCGAGGAAACACCAAAAAACCTCTGCAAGTGAAGGTTTGTGGTGCCAGCCCCATGGCCTCGGCCCCCAGAGCCCCCCCAGCCACACAAACAGCATTACAAGGGGCTCCAGGAGGATTACAGCCCACAACACATGTGCCATGTGCAGTCCTGCCTGTGCCTTGTGCATCCACAACAATGCTCAAAGACTCCCACAATAATGCCTCCAGCTTTCAGTTAAAACTAATTTTAACCGGTGAACACCTGCCAAATTGATTTTACGGGTCTGACACCGGTAAATCACTTGAAATTTCAAGCCTCCACAAAATTTGCATTCTGCTATTTTCACATCTCTTGGAAATTCTCAACTTTGGCTGGTTTCACTGTGGAACTTCTTTGCGAAGCAGCCCAGGGGCCAGGAGGCAAGAGGCAGGGAAATGGCAACGTGACTGACTGCTGGGACACGCTGGAAGGTTTGTGCTGCACTTTTTGGGATTGATGTCTGAGTCTTGCTGATGCTGAGTTTGAAATATTGCTTTGCCTATAGGTGAACAAATCCTGCCTCTGATGGCTTGTGGAGGGGGTTCCTTGGGGTTCTCTCCCAGAATAAATGACTCTCTTGTGTGACTGGGTGGCTCAGGAGGGCAGCTCTGCTGAACTCTGTAATGAGCTTGGAGCCTGCACTTTGTGTGTTCTGTTTTGCTCCAGAGACAAATGAAATCAGATGAAATCCACAAGTGAGTGTGATTGTCCTGACTGACAAAACCACCTCAGGATGGTGGCTTCTGTGGAGATAGAATCAGAGAATCCCAGAATGGTTTAGGTTGGAGACCTTAAACACCACTCAGTGCCATGGCAGGGACACCTCTCACTGTCCCAGGCTGCTCCCAGCCCTGTCCAGCCTGGCCTGGGATATTTCCAGGGATCCAGGGGCAGCCACAGCTGCTCTGGACACCCTCCCAGGGAACAATTCCTCCCCAATATCTCATCCATCCCCACCCTCCGCAGTGGAAAGCCATTCCTTGTGGTCCTGGCAGTTACATGTCTCCACAAAAACTCTCTTCCCACCTCTTTCAGGTGCAAGAAGGTCGCAATTGGTTCACCCCAAAGCCTTTTGGTCACAGGGCTGGAATACCATTGGGATTTTGGTGTATCCCTGAATAGATCAATGGACTGGGCCTGAAGAACAGACACAAACCCAGGTTTTATTCCTCCTGACTGGTGTGTTGAATAGCTAATGGTGCTTGTGAGCACAGCTGCTCTTGCTGCTGTTGTATGACAAGGACATAAGAAAAGGAAAATCAAAGCATCTTTAAGGTGTTCCTTGAAATAACAATGCTGCTAGAGGAGGATTTTATCTGTGAGCTTTTTAATGGAATGGATATCTCACACTCCAGCATCCCAGCTGTTGTGTGGCTGAACACGTCCTGCAGCTCCTTTCTTTTGTAAGTGGGATGCTCATGGTGAATGGTCAGAGCGGTGCAGCCTTTGCCACGTTGTCACACAGGCTGATTCCCCTCTCACTCGCAGCCACACAGGAGAGGAAGAACAAAGATGAGGCTGAGAGAAGCTAGGAAAGCATTCCCTGATCCCAGAGCTGCAGGTGAAGTGGGGCTGCCTCAGAGAGCACGAGAAGAGACTCAAAAGTAGAGAAACTTTGGACAGTGTGGTGGAGTGAAATGGGAAATACAGAACAATGTTGGGAAGGAGGAAGGTGGAACCATAAAGAAGCCAAAGAGCTGCTCTGTAAAAAGATCTGAACAAGGATTGACACCCTCAGAAATCTCCATAGAAGGCCAGGGACAAAGGAGGAGGAAGGTCGAAGGACAGAAAATGGAGCAGAGGCCGTGGTTTGGTGTCCCAAAGCTCGGGGAGGAGAAACAGAGGGTTGGCCATGAAAGAGAAAATAGCAGCTGGTCCTAAAGGAAGAAAGCCAGAGACCAGAGTGTGAGCCAGGAAGCAGAGGTGGAGGCAGAAGGGGGCAGGCAGAGCAGGCTGAGAGCACGGGAGGGACAGGGACGAGCGCTGGGCAGGTTCCTGCCGTCACACCAAGCGTGTCCAGGCCAGCGTGGGGGATATGAACACAGAGAAAGGAGACTTGTGAAGCCTTCAGAGGAGTTCTGTGGTTTTGGGGGAAGGGCAAGGAGTGAGCAGTGGAGGTGGGAAGATGATCTGAGTGTAGGAAGTCACTGGAAAGGATGAGTACACAAAGGGCTGTTCTTAAATGTGTAATTTCCCTTGTGAACTTTGGGAATGAGTCTTCTGGGGCTGAAGGTGGCACAACTGGCAAGTCTTAATGCCAAGAGGAGTCTGGGGTGAGGATGGAGGGCACTGCCCAAGCCCTTGGTGTTGCCATTGGTGAGGAGGCACTGAGGGAATGGGGGAGTGGCAGTGTGGGAATGAAAGTGACCCTGGCTGGGTAAGCAAAAAGCTCCAAGGGTTCAATGCACTGAGATTGTGAGGAACCAGCTCACCTCTGCCTCAGAGTCCTGGAAGAACTGGTTCATGAATCACAGAATTATGGAATGGTTTTGGTTAGAAGAGACCTTAAAACTCATCTTGTTCCACCCCAGCCATGGCAGGGTCACCTCCCACTGTCCCAGGGTCACCCCCACTGTCCCCAGGGTCACCTCCCACTGTCCCAGGGTCACCCCCACTGTCCCAGGCTGCTCCAGCCCCAATGTCCAGCCTGGCCTTGGGCACTGCCAGGGATCCAGGGACAGCCACAGCTGCTCTGGCAATTCCAGCCCAGCCCCTCCCCACCCTGCCAGGGAACAATTCCTGCCCAAGATCCCACCCAAATCTCCCCTTTTCCAATCTCAAGCCATTCCCTGTGTCCTGTCCCTGCAGGCCTTGTCCCCAGTCCCTCTCCAGCTCTCCTGGAGCCCCTGCAGGCCCTGGAGGGGGCTCTGAGCTCTCCCTGGAGCTTCTCCTCTCCAGCTGAGCCCCCCCAGCTCTCCCAGCCTGGCTCCAGAGGGGCTCCAGCCCTGGAACAGCTCCAGGGCCTCCTGTGGACTTACAGAAGTAGGAGAACCATGAGGTTGGAGGCAGTTCTTGTGAAGGAACAGAACTGGAGCAAGAAGTCAGTCCAAGGCATGGCAGAACCACCCTACAAACGCAGGGTAAATAGCCTGGCCTGTGTCATACATAAGTTTTTTTGGCTTATATTGTATTGGACAACAGCTGGAGCCAGTGAGATGTATGGAAAAATAAAATGCAGCATGGGTTCTCCAAAGGCAGCTTGTCAGGGACTGAGTAATCCCTGGGTTTTCTGCACGGCGTTGTGTCTGTCTGGATTTAAGCAGCTATTGGATAAAGCACCCATGGGAAATTATTAGCTAACCCAGAGAAGATGGGATCACAGAATTAAAGTGGATAAAGAACTTGTGAAGGGTGAGTCTGCAGTGGATAATATTAAAAGGAGGTTATCAGGAGGAAGGCAGATAAGCAGCGATGTTCCCTGTGGATGGGTCTCAGGGCTGTCTCCGAGCGTTTCCTTTCTTGGCCTTGGTTGCACCCTGCCTGGAATCCACATCCATCGTGAGAGGGACCATGTCAGCAGGAGCAGGGCGACCAAGAAAGGAAGAGCAGAGAGCAGCGAGGAATGGGAGAGCTCCCACCTTGCCAAAAATCGACGTCAGGCAGCCCTTCCAGCCAGCAAGGGGACGGCACCTCCTCGGCTGAGAGCGCAGATAAGACCAGGCAGAAACAGTTCAAGTATTTCTGTAGCCGTGCCAGGAACATGAGCAATTAAATGGAAGAATTAGAAGGCCTCATCCAGGAGGAATGAGTAATCCTGGGAACTGTGGATACGGGAGAACTTATCTTCCAGAGCATAGATGGGAGAACAAGTGCTACAGACATTCTTGATCACAGTCAGATTGCTCTACCAGTCAGAGACAGGGAGGCTGAGTTCAGAGTTTGTCTTGCTGAAGAGCTGGGGAAGAGAATTCGGTGCTGGTGACAACCTGAGCCCGAATGGCCGTGACCTGGTTTGGTTTCTGTGGAATGGGCTGGGGTGGACATGAATTGGTCTCTACCCAAGGCTTGGGTGTTGGCCTGCAGGCTTTGAGAGCCAAGGCAAAGCAGATAATGGTGGTGCCTGGCCAGGGGAGCTAGAGAGTGAGCTCAGACACGTGGCCAGTGCTGCCTGGAGCCACATCCCTGCAGGAGGAAAGGGCTGCAGGGAAGGGCTGCAGTCCCCACCACGGACAGGCCCCAGCTGCCAGGAAAGGGCAAGGCTGGGAGGGCAGGAAAGGTGGGACACAAGCAGGATGGGCTGGTGAAAGGCAAGCCTAGATGCAGGAGATCTCTGGTTTCTGTGGGCGAGAGAGAGACTCCGGCTGGGGCTGCTGGGTGGCACCAGGAACATTTAGTCCTGCTCACAGAGAGATTGCCAGGATGGAGGTGGCCACTGCCTGCTCAGTGCTGGTGCTTGGCTGGTGAGGGTTACCTGCAGGTTCAAGGTTAAGATGTGACAGACACCTGGGCTTTGCTTCCCCCCTGGTCCCTCTGCTCTGCTGTAGCCACCCCAGACCTTCTGTATGTGTTAGAGGTGAGCTCGAGGAGATGAGGGCATGAAGGAAAGGGCTAACCTGGCCCTTATCCCTGCTCTCCAGCTGCTTGCCAAGGTTGTGAACCGGAAAGGATGAGAGGAAACGGCCTCAAGTTGCACCAGGGGAGGTTTAGATATATACTAGGAAAAATATCTTCACTGGAAAGGTGATTAGGTATTGGAACAGGCTGCCCAAGGGAGCGATGGAATCATCATCCCTGGAAATATTCAAAAGCCACATGGATGTGGCACTTGGGGACATGGGTCAGTGGGGAATACGATGGTGCTGGCTGATTAGTTAAACTCAACAATCTCGGAACTTTTTCTCCATCTTAATAATGCCGCAATTCTGTGGTTCTCTGACTCACAGCCCCCCTGTTCCCTCAGGCTGTGCAGCGAGGAAAGCCCTGCTGCACCTCCAGGACCTCACTCTTGAGGCCATGGCTGCAGAATGTGGCCCATTTCCTGCCCCATTTCCTGCCCCATTTCCTGCCCCATTTCCTGCCCCATTTCCTGCCCCATTTCCTATCCCATTTCCTGCCCCATTTCCTGCCCCATTTCCTGCCCCATTTCCTATCCCATTTCCTGCCCCATTTCCTATCCCATTTCCTATCCCATTTCCTATCCCATTTCCTGCCCCATTTCCTGCCCCATTTCCTGCCACATTTCCTGCCCCATTTCCTGCCACATTTCCTATCCCATTTCCTGCCCCATTTCCTGCCACATTTCCTATCCCATTTCCTGCCCCATTTCCCACCCCATTTCCTGCCCCATTTCCGATCCCATTTCCTGACCCATTTCCTGACCCATTTCCTGACCCATTTCCTGCCCCATTTCTATCCCATTTCCTATCCCATTTCCTGCCCCATTTCCTGCCCCCTTTCCTGCCCCATTTCCTATCCCCTTTCCTCCCCCACTTCCTCCCCCCCTTCCTGGCCCATTTCCTGCCCCTTTTCCAGCCGCATTTCCTGACCCATTTGCTGCCCCATTTCTATCCCATTTCCTGCCCCATTTCCTATCCCATTTCCTATCCCATTTCCTGCCCCATTTCCTGCCCCATTTCCTATCCCATTTCCTGCCCCATTTCCTGCCCCATTTCCTGCCCCATTTCCTGCCCCATTTCCTATCCCATTTCCTGACCCATTTCCTGCCCCATTTCCCAGGAGCTGTGCCCCAGCCCCTCTGTCCTGAGCCAGACCAGCTCGGCAGCACCTGCAGCAGCCCCCAGAAGGGCTGGAGAGCAGAGCACAGCACAGCCTGTCCAAAAAACCTTTGGACAGGATGTCCACAGCCATCAGTGCTTGGCTCCCTGCTCCCAGGCAAATGAGGCACTTAACCTGATCAGCTGAACATGTGGGCACGGCCACGGGCAGCCAGCAGAGCGTTACCTGCCTGGTCCTACACGTCCTGCTTATCCTGCCCTCCCCTGATGGTGCTCTCCTGGCTGGGCAGGGATGCTCTCACCAAGCTCCACGCCTTGCCTTCCCTTCCAGCACGACTTGGGGTTACTTCAGTCCCTTCTCCAGGGCTCCCAGGTTTGTGCTGTGCCTGCAGAAGTGTTTCATCACTTGCTTCCTCCTCCCCACCTCCTCGTCCCGCTGCTGCTGCTGCTGCTGCTGCTGCTGCTGCTGGGCAGCACCTCTGCATCTAGGTCAGGTGGCAGGTTTTGGTTCACCTCCCGGCTTCCACCACACCTTAGGTGTGTGGGCAATTACCCAGTAACTCTGCACACACCCTGTCAGCTCTAATTACCCGGCAGAGGCAGCGCCAGAGGAGAGCAGAGCCAGAGCAGCAAACTGTGTCATCCACCCTGCAGCTGCTCCTGCAGAGGTGTGGGTGACGCAGTGGGAGCTGCTGGCTCAGCCTCCTGCAGCTGCTGGGGAGCACAGCACCACCCCTCATTCCTGTGGGATCCCCACACTCCCGTGGCAGAGCTGATGGAGCTCAGGAACCAAAAGTCCACGGTGCCAAATGTCCCGTCCAGCAGCGGCTGAGCGGCTGCGTCCCTTCCTCCCGTGGGGACTGAGGATGGTCTGCAGGTCACAGGCTCCTTGTCCTGCCAGAGCTGCACCCTCCTGCCACACTGAGAGCAGCTCCAGAGCTGGTGGCATTCCCTGCATCCACATGAAAATGCTCTGAGGGCTGGAGCACCTCCAGGCTGAGAGAGCTGGCTGAGCTCAGGGTCCCCTCCTGCCCAAACCAGCCTGGGATTCGGTAAGGCAAAGCTGCACCACGAGCAAATAACCACGAATCAAAACAAAAAAAAACCCCACACAAATCTTCTCTCCAAACCAGTCTCCTCTGCAGGCACTGCCAGAACAGCTCTGAGGAGCTGCCCAGCCTGCTGCACCCCAGCATCTCCTCAGGCTGCCTGGGCCCTGGGAAGGAGCTGGCTCATCCCTGCAGGGCTGTCCTGATGCCAGACCCTCATATCCCTGCTCAGTGCCCGGCCTCTTGTGGGTATTGGGAAAGGTTTGCAGTCAAGATTATAATCTGAGAGAATTCCAGGCAAAGAGTGCAGTTGTTTTGTTGTTGGTGGCTGGTAAATGAGCCCCCAGTGCCTTTTTGATTGGACTGAAGCTGGGTGTGAGGGCTGTGTACAGGGGAAAAGGGCAGCTCAAATATTTTCTTTGTGCATTTTATAAACAAAACCTATTTTAAAAAAAAAAGTTTTAAATTCCCCAAAAGAAGGGGGGAAAAAGGGAAAATAAAAGGAGAAAAGGAAAGGCTTGTAAAACATTTCATTTCCTTTAGAAGGAATGCCTTGGCATGACCCAGATTCACTCCTCTCATTTCCATTTCCTGCAAGTTAAACTGCTTCTCTTTTGATTTGCCTCAGCCTGTATCTCCCCACTTCATGTTCTCTGTTGGCAACTGGACCAAGAAATCCCCACATCCCTGCCCCAATATCATCCTTTGCTCCATCCCCTCCGCTCCCACTGCCCTCTGTGGCTGCCCAGAGCTGGCTGCAGGGGAAGCTGCCCCGTGCTGAGCCCAGAAAATCCTTCCCTGGGGAATCCCTGTGCCCAGGGCTGGGAAATGAAGGGAAGCAGTTTCACCGAGCCCCATCACCCCATCCCTTCCTTGATGGGAGGGGCACCATGGTGGTGAGCGGTGGGTGATGGGGCAAGGGTCCAGCAGGCTCCATTTCCTGCAATCAGGGCAGGGCTGAGCCCAGATCCTTGGGTGGGAGCATTTCTATAAATGCAAATAAATAAAGGAAGTAAATGACAGTCATTTTGGACGTTTTCCTGTATGTAAATGCGTTTCCTTGGTAATCACATCTCTAGTATTTCTGTTTATTTTTATACATCTGTTTTTGGTTAGCCCACAGAGCTCCGTGCTGAAGCACAGTGATATCCTCAGATGTCCCTCACCTTGTCGTGGGAGAGGGGACACTCAGGCACAGACACCCACGTGGGGCCACAGGGGTCACTGAACCAGGCTTCTGTGACCCTGCCCAGCTGTTTGTGGCTCTCAGTGACACATTTTTAATTGTGCCTCTCCAGTTCCCTGGAGGCTTTTCAAACCCTGGGGCTGGAAAAATCCCTCTGGACCTGAAGATGACCAGGATGCCGGAGAGTTCCTGCCCTGCTGATCCCTGCTGAGCCTTGGGCTGAGCAGGGTGAGGGCAGGACACCTCGAGGCCAGCTGTGTCAGGGTTTCTGAGCACCCTGGCTGTCCCCACGGCCAGCACACCACCCTAATTCTGGTGCTCTGCTTCTCCCGGCCCCTGGGCTGCGCAGGGAGGGTGGGATGGTGCAGCCAGGGTGGGATGGAGGCTGTGCCCATCCCTTCATTCCCTTTTGAATGCCATGAAGGGCCCCAGCAGCCTGGATGTCCCTCCTGAGATGTCACCTGTGAGAGCTGGGACAGCCAGAGGGGCTGTCACAATGTCACCGTGGGGTCCAAAGGGTTGGTGTGGCCTTGGTGTGACAGCACCCCACAGAAATCGGCCATCTCAGGTTCTGTAACACACCAGCTGACCAGGAACTCCTCATGGTGCCCATGATGTGTCCCATCAGTGTCACCCCTGCGGCGATGCTGGGACCCTGGGGGGGTCATTTCCCTCATGGCCTCGCTTTGTGACTGTTTGTAGGTGCTTGGGTCTGAGTCTGTGAAGGTCTGGATGGGCATGGGAGCCGCGGCCTGGGCTCCTCTTGGAGCACTGCTGATGTTTTCCTTCCCTCCACGTGCTCTTGCAGCCCTCCTGACTCCAGCAGCTCAGCTTTCCCAGCCCTTTGCCTCCCAAACACCACACAAAATGAGGTGTGCCCTCAGGAGAGCCCTCAGGGGGGAGAAACCTGAGCTGGCCTTGCTTGATGGTGTTCCACCAGTGAGCTGTGAGCCCCTGGGACAATCTGTGCTGCACTGGGGCACAGTGATGGCCATAGAACACCAGGACAGCGTCCCACAGAGGGACAGGGCTCCTTCAGGCTGGCAGCCCTGGCCAGTGAAGGACCCCACAGCAGAGCAGATCCTTCCTGATGAACTGAGCAGTGAATGTGGTCCCTGCCCTCTCCCAGCCCACCCACCCTCCCCTGAGCGCTGCTTTTTGGTGGGGGGTGAAGGAAAGTGTGAGGGATTACGTTGGGTCAGTGTCCAGAACCCAAATTCTTCTCAATGACACTCCCCTGGGGACATCCCAATTGTTGTTCAGACATTCGTGATGCCTCAAGACAAACTGAGAGCCGAAATGCAGCTCAGAGCCTGGCTGGAACTACCGGCAAATAAACCTTCCTGGCTTTGTTAAGGATTTTGTATAGGATTCTCCCCTCATTTAAGCTATAAAAGAGCATCCTTAAGACCATCAGCAGCTCATCCGTGCTCTGTGTCCTGACAGTCAGAGCATGGCAGAGAGAAACTCGGCACAGGATCCGCATCCAGACAAACGAGGCACCACCTCTGCATGATAAATAACCAACGTGATTCTTTATGCCTTTTAAGTTTTAAGCCTGTTTTGCCCTTCTCCCAATCCATGTCTCACAGCAAGAAATGAGTAAGTTTTCTAGTGATTTTTTAGCTGGTGCTTTAAAACCACGACACAAGGGGAAGTGGCTGCGGCCCCACCACGCAGCACCTGAGAGAAGTCACTGCCGTGAGCATCATCCCACCCAGCACATGGCTTGAACCCAGAGGGAAAAGCAGTGTTTTCTCATTCACCTGAAATTATCCACCCACTGGAACAGGTACTACATCCTGGTGACAAACAGGAGCTGCTGCTTCGAGCACATGTTCTACAAACCCAGCCTGCAGCTCAGCGTCATCTGCACGGCTCTGCTGTCCTCTGCATCTCCGTGTGGCAAAGCAGCTGGAAATGGCCAGGTCTGTGTGGGATGGGAGCTCTGGTGCTGCCTGCACACACACTCATGGTGCTTCCATCATCTTCTGCTCTCTCATTAACCCTCCAGGCCAGGGTTTGTGCCTTTTGCTGCGGCCCAGCCCTCGGTCCCGGTGTGTCAGACTCAGCACAAGCCCTCAGTGCTGTCTCTGAGAGCTGGCAGACTCATAACCATTTTTGGATAGAAAAATATAACGCTGCAAGGAGAAAAAAAAATAAAAACAAAACAAAAAAAAATAAAAACCTTGGATTGCATGTAAAGAAATAAAGCAAAATGCTATTCCCCCACTCCTGCTGTCTGTGCTTGAGCCTTCCAAGAAGTTCCTGTCCTCATCTGTTCGGGTATCATTTTACAGCTCGATGACAAACACAGAACTTGCCAGTTTAAACATATAGGGCTTGGTTTTGCTCTCTGGTACTTTCACCTTTCCCTCGCAGGGTGTGTGGGAGAGCGCTGCTGGGCCCTGGGGAGAGGCACAGGGTGGTGCTGGGTGCCCTCCCCGTGCTCTGGGGTCCTCCCCTCCTCTGCAGCAGAGCTGGGGGATCCACTGGTGCCCACACCCTGCTCTCTCATCCACCAGTTCACGGCACTCCTCACCTCCTGCTCCCCATTCAGAGGAGAGGACATTTTGGGGGGGTTTAGGGCACCCCCAGGGAGGCAGGACCCAGCAATGCCCACTCCCCTTTCAGCCTCACAGACAGAAACCAACCCAAAGCCTTGCGGTGAGGAAGTCGCATTAAATGCTGCATTAGCCACAAAAAGGATGCCCACGCTGCTTTTTGCGGCAGCCAGCACTGCCCCAGCCCCGGGATGCTCTGTCCAGGGCACAGGGGGGCTGCAGCACCCACATTTTCCCTCTCAGCCACCCCCACAGCTGCTGTCTGTGCCTCTGCCCCTGGAACTCAGCACCTCTGGCCCAGGGGAGGATGCAGCGGGCAGGACCTGCACCCTGGGGCGCCAGGAGCTCTGTCTGGACCCCTGATGCTATCCCCCAGCCCCATCTCTGGGGTTTGGGGGGGAGCAGGAGCAGTCAGGGCACAGCAAAGCCCATCTAATCCCAGTGATCCCACAGCAGGATCCGTCCCTGTGGATGTATCAGCCCTCACGGACTGCAGGGCGTCATTCCGAGATACAGGGCCTTAGGCTTTGGCTGATTTACGCTCCCTCCCTCCTTTCCCTGCCTTTTTTTTTCTCCAGAAGCTGAAATGTTGAACTGCCTAAGCTTTCCCTCAACGTGTCAGACGGGACCTGCAGGGTTTGCTGCAGGGTGACTCCATGAACAGAGGTGCAGCGCCCTGGTCCTGGTGTCCCCGTGGGACCCAGCACGGCCTCAGGGCACTGGACAACACCAACAGCCCAGATCTCCTGCCCAAATCCCAGCAAGCTCGTTTGTCCCCATTAATTTAAATTTCAGTGCCCAGTGCTGCTGTGTCACATTTGCATCACCGCAGCCATGGCACTGACAAGTGGATGATTTCAGTACATTTGCACTTAAAAAAGAACAAGAATAATTAATGGTCTAATGACAGGGCAGGCAGAGCTGTGGGGTGGCAGTGAGGTGAGGTCCTGGCTGTGCCTATTTTTCTGCTCTGACTGTAGCATCAGGAGCTGTGCTGGCAGGACCTGTGTGATCCACGAGCACTGGGGGATGGATCCCAGCCCCTGGCACAGCCCCACAGGCTGCACAAGGACGCTCCTGGACAGCAAGGGCAGCAGCAGTTAGAGGAGGGAGCGTGTCCCTTTTCCCACCCATCTTGCTCCTCAGTGCCAGAAGAAAGTCAGACTTTCTCGGATCCTCCCGTGAATCACTTCCTAGGGAAGGAATGAGCTCAGGCTTGAGGGTTTTGCTGAGAATTCGGGGCTCAGAGAGCCTTTTTGGGACACGTTTCATTGCCATGTTTAAAGTGGAGCTACACAAAGGCACTGCTATTTCCCCTCCTTCCTCTGCTGGACAGAAGCCGCTTGGATATCCTGCGTATTCCTGGCTTTCTGCAGCAGGAATGGCCGCGGTTCTGGAGTGATCCTCGCAGCACAACTGCTCCAGGGTTGTCTCCAAGCCCTGGCCAGCAGGAACCCGGCAGGTTTAGCCGGGGAGCCGGAGGAATCCAGCCCTGCCACAGGCAGCACTCCAGGTTCCCAGCCTGCTGCAGCAGCCAAGCACTTGGATCGCTGGCACTATGCTCTCTCCTTGAATTACTCATCTTTTCCATTACGAGGCCTCCCATACTCCAGCAATCCATCTGTTTGGTGGTGCAATTTCAGGATCATGCCTTTTGTCAGTGATGTTAATTTTGGCAGGCAGCAGCAGACGCGGCGCTGAAGCTCCCTGCTGAGGCCTCGCTGCCTTTTCCTGGGCATCTGGCAACGAGCTCGGAGGTGCCAGTGGCGATGGCAGCCTCCTCCCTGGCGTGTTTTGTGCTGCTGGTGGCTCCTGGGACCGCCGAGGGGCCTGGCAGTGTCAGTGCTCGTTGCTGGTAGCGCACACACGGACAGGCGGCTGCAGGGAGCCCCTGTGCCCCGCACACAGCGAGTAACTGCTGTCAAACTGCTCCTGGTGGGCTCTCCAGCTGCAGCCCTTGGATGAGCTGCCAGATCTTCTCCCATCTCCCCAGGATTTACGTGCCTCGTGTCCAGCTTGGTCGTGGCTGGTGCAGGGAGCTCATGGACCAGCTGCAGGCACGGGGCTCCTAAGGATGCAGTGCCACCGCAGCTGCTCAGCACCTCAGGGGGACCTCAGGACAACCAGGCCCCACAGAACCATCTTGAGGAGCTTTGTGAACACCACATTAGCTGTTTCCTCCCCCTGGTTCTCCTCATCCGTGCTGGGTTCTCCCTTCTCTGTCCCTTCAGCTGTGTCTCATTTCCCCCAGTGCAGCCTGTCCACAGCACCCGCAGGCAGACCGTGCCCAGGACAGCTGGAAAAGGCCTGGGACACGCAGACAGTGAGGTCAGGGAGCAGCAGGAGAGGCTGAGAAGCTCTGGAGATCCACATCACACCCTGAGACCGTGGCACAAAGGCGAAGGCTCAGCAGGGACCACGGGGACAACTGGGAACAGGGGTTGGAGGTGTCCACTCCTGTCTCGTTGGTGTCCCTCACCAGGACACAGGTGCTTTTCCCCTCAGCATTAAACCTGACCTCTCGATCCAAGCTTGGTAGGCTTGCACCCAGAGTTATGAAAGGCTTGCACACAAAATGATGCTCCTGTGATGCTCATTTGACTCGCAAAACTGAGCTCAGCAGGGAAACTGCTCTTGGAGCATCCCCTTGTGGGGCTTGGCCACGGGGCCCAGGGGTGTGCCCAGGATGCTGCTCTGCAGCACCGGTTTGGTGATTCTCGAGGGGTCTGGGGGAGCCTGGCCTGCCCACGTGCCTCCCTGGGGACCAAAAATGGGGAAAACCCTTTTTTCATGCCATCTGAAATCCCTCTGGCAAGGCAAGGAGAACCTGGCTGTGCTGCCCCAGCTGTGCCTCACAGAGGGGTCAGCTCCATCCCACCGTCCCCACAGCGGGATCAGCCTGGCTCTGCTCTGCCTGTGGAGCCCCCAGAGCTGGCTGCTCTGTGCAGCTGATGGCCAGCCCATCCTGCCGGCCCCCCAGCCCAGAGCACGGAGATAGAACCACAGACAGAGCCACAGAACCATTAAAGTTGGAAAAACCCTCCAAAAGGTCAATTCCAACCTTTGTCCAATACCCCCCTGTGCCCACTAAACCTTACCACAAAGATTTTTGACCCCTTCCAGGGCCGGTGACTCCACCACCACTGCCCTGGTGATGTGACAGTGCAGGGCTGAGCTTTTGCTTTGCCCTGTGCCAACACACAGCAGCGTTTCTTCTGTTTCTCACCTGGCTCTGGCATTGCTCTGGGGTTTCTCATCAGGGCAGCTCTCCTCAGTTGCACAAGTCTGGTGGAAGCCCAGCAGCAGCTGTCCTGCACTGGGAGCAGCAGGGGAACAGAGGGTGCAGGGTGCCAGAGCTCCACGTGGCTCTGTTCTCTCAGTCCTCTGCTGCTCCCCAGCCCTCTCCCCCTTGCCAGGGGGCTTTGTGCTCCCCAGGCCTATTCCCTGCTGCAGCCAGAGGCACTTTTGTCATCACCAGTGCCCATCTGCACCTCCTGGCTGCTGCTTCCAAAAGCTGAGGAAGAAATGTGGGTGAGCAGGGGGAGGGAGAGGCAAGCAGAGCTCGGGCATCCCCAGTGCCAGGGGTGGAGAGTTACTGGAATGAACCTTTGATCCTCAGCTCCTGCAACACCCCCTCTCCAGGTGCCAGTGGGGAAGGTGTAAAACCCAGAGTGGCCAGGGCAGAAAGATTTACCCTGTCTTTGGTAAACAGAAAACAGACTAAGCTGGCCACAGGTGGAATATCTCAGCTGGCTGTGGCTGTCAGCTACTGCCAGGCTGCATGTTCCTGGTGTTTGTCTCATCTCCTGCTCTTGCTACAGCCTGGACCAGGTGTAGTTGGTGAGGTGCATCTGGAGAGGCCTGTCCATGCTGTGCTGTGCCTGGGGAAGCAGTGAGATGGGGACAGGGCTGCTGAGTGAAAGATACCCCAGGAGGACCCTCGGCATCACCCCCCAGTTCTCAGCCATGGGTGTGGAGGGGCACACGGCTCATTTGGGACCCCAGGGCACTTGGCTGCTGGCCTGCAGTGATGCTCCAGCCTGGCGTCTCAAGCTTTAAGGAAGGCATCAAACACTTGCTGGTGGAGCCATGAGCCCACCAGGAGAGCCCTCAGAGGCACTGCAGCAGGGCATTTCCCTCCTCTGTGCATTCAGAACCTGCAGCATGGTCCCACAGGGGTCTGCCTGTCCTCTCTGGTAACACCAACATCTCCAGCACTGCTGTCCATGGCTGCTGCCTGATCTCCCAGTAAGGTCCTGCACCCCAGATGCCTGACCCTCATCTCCTCCTGCACCCCCTGGCCTGTCTGGTTCCCCATCCTCAGGCCACGGCTGTCACAGGTTGGGGACAGGGTCTCTGCAGCCCAGATCCGCACGGTGGCCACAGACAGCCCTGGAGGGGCTGGGCTAGGTCAGAAAGCTGGGGATGCCCTGTGTGTGCACCCACAAAGGTGCCCAAGGCCTGTGTGGGGTGTGTGGGGCTGCTCCCATGTGCTCTGAAGGTGCCTGGTGGAGCCTGGAGCCGCAGGACATGCAGCTGCTGCAGTCCCCATGCGTCTGTGTCACCGCACCGTGACACTGCCTGCATCACCCGTGTCCCTGCGTGTGCCCTGCCCCTGCACCGTGGCCATCTGATGTGGGTAAGGTGCTGCAGGAAAGGGGAAATGGCTGGAAAAAGCTCTCCCCACTCCCATTTTAATCAGAGAAATGAAGCAGCTGTTGGAGTGAATAGACCCTGCACTAAAGCAGACGTCTTAATATCTTTTGCAGAGGAGGTGCATTGTGATTCATTCTGTGCATCTCTATTACTCAGCTTTTGATAGGGGCTTACTTGTCTCAAGTGCTTTTCATTATTGCCCTAATGCTATCTATTAACATACTGGATGGAGGCTCTTTTCTCATCTGGAGCATGCATCACTGTGCTTTTAAAGATTATGGGGCTTGCAAATACATAACACTTTACTGCCTCCCTGACATAATTCACTGGGAAAAGAAATACATGTAAATAGATAGGTAAATAGATAACCGAGTCAGAGGGCTGGGGGAGACAGGGAGGCAGACAGACAGACAGACAGACAGACCCCAGCACAGGGCTGGTTCCTTTGTAATAAATGAGAAAAGAGCTGATCTCGGGGTTTATTTAAATTTCTTGGCCAGAGTTTTGATGTCACTTGGAAAATCCTGGTTTCCTAGTTGCCAGCCCCAGACCTGGTGGCTGCAGGGTGGGAACAGGGAGGTGGAGAGAATTTTGGAGAATGACCTGGAGACCCCAGAGAGCCACAGGTGGGGCAGGTCTCTGACCCAGACTCCCCCCAGCAACCTCAGCAGCACCAGCTCATCTCAGCTGGGTCAATTGACTCCTTTAAAGCCCAGCGAGGCATTTAACCACTCGGATGGGAGCGATGCAGGCAGAGCTCGTCAGGGGAAGATTACAGGTGTGGTTTTCTGGGTCAGGGTTGTTACACACTTATCAATCACAGCTCTATTGCATGGCAGCTGATGCTGCATTTCCTGACACACACAGACACGGGGAGAGGCAGAGCTGGGACCAGGCACTGGGAATATTTCCCCCCCTTTTTCTTAATTCTGCAAATGGCCATACCTCAAAAAGAAAACTTTCTGCAATAAAGGGATCAATGGGAATTTTAATTTAACAGCAGCACAAGAGCTTCATTCCTCAGCTCAGGATGACTTTTTCCTTCAGATTTTGTTGAAGTGTGGTAAGCAATGCAATGGCACAAAAGTGAAATTAAACAGCCAGAGCTTGGCAGGACTGCAGGGTTCAGCTCAGACTGTGCATTTGCTTTCTAATTCTTTTGGAGACCCTTTTCTCTGCCCTGTGCCAGTGTTACAGACACCTCCAGGCCTGCAGAGAGCACAGATCCCACACTGTTCCCCAAAACCTGGGGGGTTTGACTGGCAGGTGCTGGTCACACTGACCTTCCCCAGCAAATCAGCCAGGACAGGGCTCGCTGCTCTGCATCCCAGCAGTGCTGGATTATTTCGGGCAGGATACTTTGGGGCACGGTTTTCCTGTGCCAGGGCATCCTGGAGAGAGCCCAGCAGCATCAGGGCTACCAGCTTAAACAGTGAGGGGCCAAAGGCAGGTCTTCATCTGGCCAAAGGGATCCACAGCAGCCTGCAATCCATGGGAGCCTCCAATCCAGGGCTGTGGTGGCCCCACAGGGCCAGGGGGATGAGCAGGAGCCCGTGGAGGTGCAGGTAGGAGGTGCCAGGAGGGCACTGTGTCCCCACAGAGCAGGGCTGCAGCTTTGGGGAGTGCTTATCCCTGCTCAGGATCGGGGTTTGGGCTGTCACACCAAACCAAGGCAGAGAGGGCAGAGAATCACAGCAGGATTTAGGTTGGAAGGGACCTTAAATCCCATCCAGTGCCACCCCTGCCGTGGCAGGGACACCTTCCACTATCCCAGGCTGCTCCAAACCCCGTCTAACCTGACCTTGGGCACTGCCAGGGATCCAGGGGCAGCCACAGCTGTGCCCACCCTCCCAGGGAAGAATTTCTTCCTGATATCTCATCCAACCCTGGCCTCTTTCTGTTCCCTGGGTTTACCATCCTCTGTTCTAAACAACCTGGGGGTGTGGAGGAACCCTGCCCTGGCACTGAGGTGTGAGATGGGGATGAAGGATGTGCATCCTGAGCCCACTCTGGTGACCAGGTTCCCAATCCCTGTGTGGTTCAGGCAGAGGCTTAGGGAGAGCCAGCCTGTGCCACCCTCATCCCCTGCTCTGCAGCATCGTGGCTTTTGCCTCCTCCCAGCCTCAGGGCTGCCAGAACCCCCTCAGGAAGCTGTGCCAGCATCCCCCAAAGGTGTGTTTCCCCGGGTTCTCCCGACGTGTGAACGCAGCTTTGCTCTCTCTGATAAATAACCTACAGGATCCATCACAACCTCTTACAAACTGAGACCGATGCTGGCTCCCAGCTATGATTAATCATATAAACTTGCCTAATTTTATTCTATCAGCCATCTTGTTGCTACATGCCAGATGCTTGCCCTAAATGAATAGTGTTGGAACAGCCAAGCATCAAGTTAACAGAATACCAGCAAACATTCCCGACAGCATGAGCAGTCTATAAAACCTGGCACTAAACTGTGTTAGAGGAAGAGATAAGCTCTCAGAGAGGAGATGGGAAGACTTTAGGCTTGTTTTTTTTTTTTCCAAATGGCTCCATGTAGCATGTGGTGCAGGTGTCGTAGGAGAAATCCATCCAGCTATGGAAGTATCTCTCCATCTGAGGCTGGCTATGCTATGAATCTTCTAATGGGATTAAGGCTTAATGCCCTAAATAGAATATGAAATAGTGCTTCCTCTCGCAGAGCTGCCAGCTGTCTTGCAAACAGGGCACAGAAACTTCCACTTTTTGCAGATCAAATCAGTCACTCTCTGAATTGATGGCAAGAGCCTCATCAACAAGATATAATGTTTTAATGATGTTGTGACATGACCTGACACGCAGTGTCATTTGATGGATTCTCTCGTGTCACGGTGTATTTCTGACACAGAAAAATGTAACCTCTTTCCCCTTCCAAAAATAAAAAAAAAAAGAGAGAGAAGAAAGGTAGGGGATGAAAAAAAAATGTTCATTTCTCCAGTGCTCAGATCTCTGCTGGCTCATGGTGCTCAGCAGTGCCCCAGCTCAGCCCTGCAATTGCCTGGTGCTGGAGGAGATGAATTTCCACCGTGCATTTCTGTATCTGCTTTTCACCTCTGCTTGGCACGTTATCGCCTGCTAATAACACGGAACAAATAGCACGGCATTAATAACCAGCAGAAACCATTTCACCCCTCTTTTCAGCTGTGAATCCTCTTCAAGTCACTTTGGACATTTTGAATTGTTTTTTTCTCTGCTGTGATCCCCTGTCAGCCTCCCTGAGTGCTCCCAGGGCTGTGTCTGCTTCTCCCCTAAATCAGTGCAAGGCCTCAGCATCAGGAGTTTGGACAGGATGGGCTCTGCGCAGGGACCATTTCCCTGGCAGATCAGAGAATCCCGGAGTGGTTTGGGTTGGCAGGGCCCCTAAACAAGATACAGGGACACCAGCAAGGTTTTCCGGGAGGGAGGAGGATTTGGGATTCCCATTCAGGGCTGTTGCATGCAGCCAGACACCCCCAGGCTCAGTGGTCTCAGGCCTGGCACGCTGTGCCTCAGCTTGAAGGGTTCTTCTGTCCCAGCACCTCCCCAGGCAGGTGGTGATGCCTTAAGTTTTAGCTTTTGTATTTTTCAGATCGTGTGTTGCATTAGGGTATAACTCTGGGCTCCACACAGAGTGTCAGCTCCTGTCTTCACATTTTGGTCAGGCAGAACAATCCCTCTAGGCCTGAGAGCCAAGGTTTTCTGGGGTATCTGCTTCTGTGTACCCCAAAAAGGAGCAGGAGACCCACCCAGCAGGCAGATGGATAAACAGAGCAGGGAGTTGAGCTGACAGAGATTCCTGCACGCCCTCGGTGTCAGGGCTGGGTGCACTGAAGGTGCTCCCTGGCAGAAGCAGAGATGGGACACCTGGGAATCCCAAAATCCGTGCTGGGAGGAGCTGGGCAGGCAGCACAGAAAAGTCACAGCGCGTGGAACAGAGAGACCCTTGGCCGCCTTTGGTGACCCCAGGCTGGCAGCAGCTTCTCCCAGGCTGTTTGGTGGGGCAGAGCTGGGCCCTGGCACCTTGGGCACCCTGTGCCCAGAGGAGAAGCAAATTCCTGCCTGTGTCCATCCCCAGGGATTGCTGGGGACGTGGTGCTCCCTCAGCAGCACCCCCTGAGACACCTGCAGGAAACCTGTGGGCTTGGGAATCCTCTGGGGTGTTTGGGGGCGCCCTGACCTGTCAGCCAGAACTCTGCTGCGTATTTGAGCCTCAGGGTTCTGTGGGAGCCCTGTGTGGTGTGGTGTGACACCACCTAATTGACACTGTGGTGTGACAGCAGGGACACGGGGGCTGCAGGGACACCCCTGTCACAGCCAGAACCTGGGGGGATGAACTGGGAGAAAGGGAGTTGTGTATTCCCCCATAGCCCAGCTGACCCCATTGCAGGCTCCAGGCTGACCCCACAGCTCCCCAGGGCAGCTGCTGCACCCCCAGGAGCTGGGGAGGGATTTCAGCACCTGCACACAGCCCCTGGTGCCTGGGGAAGTAGCAGGGGTTTGCAAAGGGGATGAGGTGGCAGGGGACGCCTGTCCCCAGGGCCATGAGGGTGGGTGTCCTCCACCCACCCACGCTCCCCCAGCAGGCTCTGGGATGCCCCTCTGCTCTCCCTTCCCAGTCCCCAGAGCTGGTGATTGCAGTTTGGGCAGTAAATCTGAACCATCCAATCCTGTTAAATTATTTTCCAAATGACATGATTTCCCTGGTGCACATAAATGATCAATTTCATGTTTTATTCCTAGCGCTATTTTAGTAAGGGGAAAAAAAAAAATCTCATTAAACTATCTTGATTAGAGAAAAGGGGCTTGTCATCACGGGGTGGACAAATGGTGTGAGGGCACTCAGCTATTTCCTGAACGCACTGACACCTGCAGAAGGGGCCTTCAAAGACCTGAAGGTTATTTGCCCATATTACAAACGAGGTGAAGGTTAAAAAAGGTGATTAAAAGCATCTGGAAACCCAAATGTGACAGAGTCTTGCAGTAACCTCCAAGCAGGTTGATTTATGACAGGCCGGTCCCACCCGTAACAAGATTATAGCTTCTCCCCATCAGCCATTGTGATAAATACCAATTACCTACTTGAGGATTGCCATTCAAATTTGCCTAAGTAAGGAGCAGAATCATACATCTATGTTGATTACATATCAATGATGCGGTGGAAGCCTTTGCAACTTTTAGATCTGCTTAAGATATGCCGCCCTGATTTAGACAGCGATTTGCATACAATTTACCCATAAAGCTTTACTTTGAAAAGTATAATTACTTTTTTAATATTCTTCCTTCTGATTTGAATGTTAGAGAGGCCATATAATGAATTACTGCACTAATGAAGACAAACATGCTCTCGGGGTGTACAATGGGAGCATTGTTAAATAAACTTCCTGCCTGCAACACATTTGTTGTGGTTAATCTTTCAATGGAGGCTCCGATTAATACCAGCACTTTTCTTCCCATAATTATTTTCCGAGGGGATGTAAATCCCTGCTCCAACGGCTCCATCCCCAGCAGGGAGGCAGGAGACAGTGACCAGGCTGCAGCAGGATCCAAGGGGAGAAGCCCCCAGGTTTTCCCTGGGAACCAGGGGTGGCTTCCATCACACAGCCTGGGGACAGCAGCGGTGACACCTGCAGCTCTGCTGCTCTGTCACCCCCACTGCTGGGCAGCTGCTCATCCTGCCTTGCTTTTCTTCTTGTTCCCCTTCCCTCAAACCTGAGGATCCTCCCCAAAAGCCTCTGTTCGTATCCAGCATTCCTGGGATTTCAGATGGCTGAAATGTTCTGGGATGGGCAGAGGGAGTCTTGGAAGACAAAGCAGCCAGGTTTGGACAAAATGTCAATTGTGTCCTGGGCTGCATCAAATTCAACTTGACCAACAGCTCGAGGGAAGTTATTCTGCCCCTCTGCCCCACCTGCAGAGCTGCCTCCAGGCTTGGACCAGCATCAGCAGCACCTGGAGCTGCTGGAGAGAGCCCAGAGGAACCCCTGGAGCTGCTCCAGGGCTGGAGCCCCTCTGGAGCCAGGCTGGGAGAGCTGGGGGTGCTCAGCTGGAGAGGAGAAGCTCCAGGGAGAGCTCAGAGCCCCCTCCAGGGCCTGCAGGGGCTTGTAAAAACAATGGGGACAAACATTTTTGTAGGGTCTGTTGCGAAAAGACAATGAGTGATGCTTTTAAAATAAAAGGGAGTGTATTTAGACTAGATGTAGGAAGAAAGTTTCTATTCAGAGGGTGATGGGACACTGGCACAGGGTGCCCAGGGAAGCTGTGACTGTCCCATCCCTGGAAGTGTCCAAGACCAGGTTGGGTGGGCCCCAAAAGAACCTGGATTAGTGGGAGGTGTCCCTGCCCTTGCAGGGGGTGGAATGAGGTGGAATTGGGTGACCTCTAAAGGTCCCTTCCAATGCAAACCATTCTAGGATTGAGTGATCCAAAGATCTTGGAGTTTTCTGATTCTTGGGAAAGAGCAACCCGTGAGCTCCAGGACAAGGGCTTGCTGGGAGCTTGGGGGGATATGGTGATGGGAAGAGAGGTCCACCAGGCCCAAGAAAGGATTCCTTGCCACTGGGACCAGCATCCTGATTCTGTAACACGCTCTGGGGTTTCCTTTCTACAAGGAAACCCATTTCCTTTGCCATTCACCTGCCTGTGGTGATGCTGAGCAAACCTACTGGGCTGGCTCCAGGCTGTGGGGTGGGGACATGAGGGACCCTTGGGACAGCAGGGCAGGGGGTTTGAGACGGGGACTCAGCCAAGAACCTTTGACATCCCTGTCCTGACCCTGACCTGGTATTCTTGGAGACCTTTCTCAGTTGTTTTACCCCCCACTACAGGGATGAGCATCAGGAGCTCCAAATCATTTAGAGAGAAGTTTTTCCTGCCCACAGAGTAGGGAGGGAGGAGGATTTGGGATTCCCATTCAGGGCTGTTGCATGCAGCCAGACACCCCCAGGCTCAGTGGTCTCAGGCCTGGCACGCTGTGCCTCAGCTTGAAGGGTTCTTCTGTCCCAGCACCTCCCCAGGCAGGTGGTGATGCCTTAAGTTTTAGCTTTTGTATTTTTCAGATCGTGTGTTGCATTAGGGTATAACTCTGGTCTCCACACAGAGTGTCAGCTCCTGTCTTCACATTTTGGTCAGGCAGAACAATCCCTCTAGGCCTGAGAGCCAAGGACACCCTCAGGCCCCAAAAAATACAAACAAAAGTGAATCAGGGAGTGGGGAGCAAACTGGGGGTAAATGACTTCATTACCTGAAACTGTAATTGGAGAATTTTCCCCTGATATGCAAATAGACCAAACTTATAATTGTCTGAAAAACTCGTGACCATCTTGGGTGCAGCCTCTGGGAGTCTTTGGCTGCCCAAGGTGAATCTACTGAAGCCTTTAACAAAACCCCACTTTATTATCTCAACTCTGTGTAGCCTCTGTTGTAGGCAGGCGCTCCAGGCATCAGTGTAATGGTGTCCTGGAGGTGACAGCCACCTTTCCCACCTTTCCCACCTTTCCCACCTTTCCCAGCTTTCCCACCTTTCCTCCCTCCCACTCTACCAGCCCCAGCCCTGCACTGCTCTGCATCCGAGGCTATTAAAACCTATTTTGCTGGAGCAGGCCCAGCGAGGGAAGCGATCCAGCTCCATGTGACAGCCTCATTATTCACCGCTCTGCCAATCTTTATGTCATCGACAAATTCTATCCGGAGAGATTTGGGACTGACTGCCAACTTATTGATGGGCTGGCAAATAGCATCTGGCCAAAGGCTGACCCCCCCCAGCGCTCAGATGGGCCAGCCTGGGATCGTTTCCTGGCTTGCAGTGCCACTGATCTCCTCTCTGACCTTCAGGATGTCCCTTGGCTCCGTGTCTGTGGAGGTGTTTAACCACACGAAGCGGCACACCGTGGCAGTGAGCGCCAAATCTCGCTCTGTTTGGAACGGCAAGAAGCCCAACACGGACTCTCTTGTAAGTTGAAGAAGAAAGCGAGGTTTATTACCTCAGATATTCTTTTATAGACTGATAGGCGAAAGTACAGAAAGGTAAAACTTTTATTGGTTAGTGAGCTAACACATCACC
This sequence comes from Pseudopodoces humilis, assembly GCF_049639895.1. Lineage (NCBI taxonomy): Eukaryota > Metazoa > Chordata > Aves > Passeriformes > Paridae > Pseudopodoces > Pseudopodoces humilis. The sequence continues at coordinate 1,565,504 of NC_142226.1, read as the reverse complement.
ATCATTGGTCAGTGGGGTACACCACCCCTTGACCTTCTCTTGCAAGAAAACAAGGGACAGACAAACAGCACCTGCAAGGCTGTTTTCTATCTCTGAGGATTGTTTTAATTCCTCCTTATGATTTCCCAGGCCACTTTCTCAGGTGAGACCGAGAAAGTTATGCGGCCTGCTATTCCACAGGCACTGTGCTCCCTGCTTTTGCTCATAGTTAGCATCCATACTAAACTTCTGGTTTCCTGGTGCTGTGTGTGTTCTGTGAGCTGCAGAAAAGTCTGCTGGGGAGCAGTGGGCCTTGCACAGGAGCAGCTTCAGAGCCGTCAAATCTCACCTGTCTTCTCCCAGGTGAGGCGCAGACCTCTCCGAGCGCAAGTTTCTGTCCTTGAGAGGAAGGAAGGGGCTGGTTCCTGCCTCAAGGGAGCTTCCAGGGGAGCCCTGAGAAGGGGGAGAGGTGGGCAGTGTGCTGGCTGTGAGGACCTGCAGCATGGATGGACACACACACGGGGGGACACTGCCACTGTGTGAGCACCAGCAGTGGCTCCCAGCCAGCTCTGCACAGGGGCAGAACGTTCCCAAAACCCAGGTCCCGCGAGATGTCACCTTCCCCCAGCCCACCTCAGCCTGTCCACCATGTGGGGTCTTTCCCAGCTGCCTTCAGAGGCAGCAGGGGGGTCCCTGAGGAGCTCAGTGCCCCCTGCAGAGCCACGCTGAGTGACCCTGGTCACTGCCTGCACTGTCACCTGCTCCAGCAGGACTGTTCCCCCAGCACCAGCAGTGCCTGAACCACACACTGCCTGTCCTGGGCAGCATTCTGGGCAGGGCCAGGGGGTCAGGCTGGCTGTGGGGGTCCCTGGCATCCTTTATAAGGGATGGGAAAGCATGGGGGTTGCACAGCCTTTCCCAGTCCCATCAGGGCAGGGGAGGAGCAGGTCAGACAATGACCTTGTCCAGCTTGTTAACCTCCAGCTCTCCCTCTAACGTACTTGACTCTTTTTTAAATCAAAGCCCGGTGTTGTTTAACAATTAACAGGCCTGAAGGAAGTGCTTTCCAGCACAGACTTACCGGGAGCTGCAGGAACTGTCCAAGGCTTGCTGAGGCGAGAGCTGCCCTTGAGAAGGAGAACCAGGTCATGCCACCCCCCTGCACTCCCTTCCAGCTCCTCCTGCATCACCAGGGCTGTGGGCTGGAGCTGGAGGGGAGCAGGAAACACAGAAAGCTCCACAAAATGTCCCTGCTGCTCATGCCTGTGTTGGACCACAAGGATGTGGCGTGAATGAAGTGGTTCTGGGCTGCCAGGGAGGGACACAGTGAGATGAACACGGCTGCAGCCTTCTCTCAAGGAAACCCAAACCAGGCATGCTCCAGCAGGAGAAAGGCCCAAATGTTTTGTGGTGCGGGGACGGAGCAGCTGAACCCCCTGTGAGGACCTGGGGGGCCTGGGTCAGCCCATGGCTGAGGGGTCGCACCTGATGCTCCCGTGGCCACTCCTGGCCCTATGAGTGAGCAAAGATCCTTGGAGATCTGCAGCCCCGTCACCTGGTGGATGGGACATCTCCAGCAGTTTGTGACGGTCTGGGTCACGTCCTGTGCTCCTCATGACAGGAGAGCCCTGGCTGTGGGCTGTGCCTGACCAAGCAGGGGGTGGCTGCAGTTTGAACCCCCTCTGGGGCTTGCAGAGCCCATGGCCCCTGAGCCCGTCGGCATCTGCCCAGCAGGGATGAGCTCAGATGGAATCTACATCACTGGGCTCTGCTGGAGGGGCTGGGAGGCTGACCCTGATGGAGATGCCAGTGGACAGGTGCCACCTTCAGCCACGCAGATCCCTCCTGCAGACCCTGAGGCCTCCTGAGCAGGGATATCCCAGTGCCCAGGGCTCTGCACACCTTTGCTGGCATGTCCAAAATAGGGCTGGGGAAGGCTGGCTCTCTGCTTAGAGGGCCCCTGCCTTTTGGGGAGCAGAGATGTGCATGACAATGATCCAAGAGGCTTCCTGCCTCCAGCAGCAGGACAGCCCCAGGACTGGGACGTGTGTGGTTGGTGACATGCCACGTGCACGGGGATGGCGCGGAGAGCCTGAGGAAGCAGCCCCGTGAGGGTTAACCTGGGAATCAGCCAGGCAGCTGCCAAGGCACTATAGATTTTGGAGCAGTAACTCTTCAGCTGGAGAGTGAAAAGAGGACAGCTAATGAGGCTCATGAGATCTGTTAATACTTAACCCAATACAACACCTACCAGCCCTGCCAATAAATCAGCGGTGAGCACCAGCACCTTGCTCTGGTGTGCCAGCACAGCCCCAGCATCCATGGGGGATCCCTCCCTGTCACCACCATGGACCCTGAGCTCCACTCTCCCCCTCTCATGTCACAGCAGGGTAGGGAAGACCGACATGTTCAAACCCCTGTGGCTGGAACAAACCACTTTGGAGATGTCTGGAGGCTGACCAGAGCCTCCACCTCAGAGGGATCAGGGGCTCAGCCCTAGAAAGTCAAGGAGCCTGTGAAGGTTCAGCCTCATGGTCTGAGGCTGGGGGGAATGGGGGAGTGCAGCTTGGAATTCAGGTTTTCATCTCTCTAGGAAAATGCAGCCTTGGTTTAATCAGCACTGATTAACCTGTGCTGCAGTGAGGAGGGTGGCTGCCCACAGCCCTGCACGCCCAGGATTTGATTTCCAGCACTTGCTCTGATTCCTGAGAAGCTCAGAGATGTCTGCGCTCCTGCACAGCACCAGGATTTGTTTCTCATCAAGAAATCATGACCAAAGAACAGTGGCAAGGCCCACTCAGTGGGACCCTGTTAGAAGAGCATGGTTGAAGAGGTGCCCTCTCCCATGAGGAGCCCTGGGAGGTGTAAGATGTTTCAGTGAAAATGTTACCCCTGTCCAAACTTTTCTACTGCCCCTCTAACAGCAGAACACAAATTGGGCTTGTTAAACCACATTGGAGAGCCTTCAGTGGTGAGGGAATGGTCTGGACATGTTCAGATATCAGAGGAGTCTTCAGTGGGGTTCTCTGAAATCTGCTGTGCTCAGAGATGAGTGAAATATTACATTTGATCAGCAAAAATGATATCAAATTCCTGTCCTTTAAAAGAAAAGTAGTTTTTTGGGGAATGATCTCAGTTTTAATGACCTACAAATTTCCATCTGTTTCATTTCCTCCTTGACCAGAAAGGAAAAAGAGGTAAGACTGGGAAACATCACACTGAGATCACGAGATCTGGTCACTCTGCAAGGACTCAGGGCTTGTCTCTGTCCCGCCCAGCCTCCAGCAGGGATCCCCATGGGATGGGCTCTGTCTCCCACCTTGGGCTCCCATCTACTCCAGCTCCGGAGCCAGAGGCAGTGATGGTGTGGAAAGAGGCCTCTAAGGTGTGCACTTAAAGCATAAAAGGAAGGTTTTCCCCCACATAAATATTGAAGGAAAAGGTTTTTCCCCTGGTTCTTTGCCCCACCACATTACTGTACCCCAGTTCTATGTACCCAGCTGGCCTGGGGGCTGTCCCTCCCCTTTTTACCTTATATGTCCTTTCTCTAGAAAGTTCTCCCTTCCCTGCTTCCCCATTGGCCCCAGTTTGCTGCAGAGCTCCGCCCCTGTGATCCCATTGGCTCTCCCTGTCCCTGGCCCCGCCTATGCACCACTTTCCCCTGTTCCTATTGGACCCTGATCCTCAGCTCCACCCCCTCCAGCCCATTTATATCCCTGGCCCCTCCATGGCTCCCTGTCTTTGTTCCTGGACCCCTTCAGTGTGTGGCTGCAATAAACCCCACTGGAACTCCATCCAGAGACCCTTCCTGGCTCTCTGCTGTCGCTCAGCTCTCTGTGGTGTGTCTGTGAGTGTGATTGTGGCCTGCCCAGACACTTTCCCCTCTGCAGAGAAGAAGGAAGGTACCTTTTGGGTATCAGCATCAGCTGACCACCTCCACCTGAGGTGATCCTTTCCTAATCATCCAGGCACGAGGATGACACAAGTTTCATTTCACACTTGTCAGGTGCTGACCCTTCTCCTGGGACTGGAGTGGCCTCCTGTCCTCTCCTAGAGCTAACCAGGCTCAGGGGAGACGGCCTGGAAGAGCCAGGGACTGTGACCGAGGGCCTGCCAGTACATTTCCCTGGTGGCTTTCTCACTGTGACAAGTTAGAAAACAAAACAAAAAGAAGGCAAGCAGTCAGCCAACCCACTTAACTGCAGTTTTCCTCCATCAGGATCTATTTAGTTTTATTCAACCTGACATCTCTCAGAGAGAAGAAGAAATTCTGGGAGCCTAAAGCCAGAGGGAGACCACACAGTGTGTGCTGGCCGTGCTGGGGGTGCTCATCTCCCTTATTGCATCTGACACCAGGCAGGATGAGCCAGGGTCTGCAGCTGTGGGTGTGAGGAGGCTTTCCAGGGCTGGAGGCAGCCTCCCCCCGCGTGCTGCCTGTGCACACAGCAGCATCCTCATTTCCCTGGCCTTGCAGGAGCAGCTCCCCAGAGCTGGGGGACCCTGCACTGCCCTAGACCCCGAGTCCCTGGGTCTCCAGAGTGCAGGAGGAGGTGGCTCTGGGCACAGCCCTGCTCCAAGGTGCTCCAGCTGTCAGCTGGTGAGGATGGGGTTAAGCTGATGGCACTGGGATCCACAGCTGGATGTTGTGAGCAGAAGCACATCTGTACTGCTGCCTTCCAGGAAACCCCTTCTTTCAGCCCAAATGGAGAGGATTTGGCAGTTTGGAGCGCGGAGAAGGGGAAGAAGCAGAGCCACTGGGACCTGTTGGTCCCTACAGCACTGCCCTTGACTGTGAGATGTGTCACACACCAGACCAGGGGGGACCTGGTGATACTCGGGGCAGGGGGAAGCACTGAAGGCTGCCAGGTCTGGGGAGCAGACTGTTCCCAGCCTGTGGGCAGCCTAGGCAGGCTGCAATGTTCCCATCAGATCACAGCATTTTGGGCACAGCTCCTGCCAAGGCTGGCTCAAGTGACCCCAAGGACACAGTGCTGATCCAGGAGAGGGTGCCCAGTGGTGGGGGGGAAGTGCTGGCACTGCCAAAGCCACGCTGTGGAGGACACGTGTCTGTCTGGCACCCCATAACGATGCTGCCACGGCATCCTGCCCCACTCCCAGCCAGGTCTGGTCCCGCTCCAGGGCTGGAGCAGGCCCTGCGAAGGAGACACTCATCACCCAAGGGCCTCTCTCTTTGCCTTGGAAGGAAGCTCAGCCTGGGCTTGTCAGCACGACTGCAAGACAAGCAGCTGGCTGAGGAGATGTCTGCAGTGCTGATGCCAAGCTGTCCCAGGCAGGACAGTCCTGGGGGAACTCATCACACCTCTGCCAGCAGCACAGACCCGTAACATAAAGAGATTTCCCAGCTCAGCTTCTCCAGGTGTTCCCATCCTGTTTCCCACCTTCTTAGAGGGGCACAGATGACCCTGAACCTGAGCTGACCCTCTCTGAGAGCTGCCAGAGCCCCCAGACCTGTCCCTGTGGGTCATTCCGAGCTCCTTCCCTGCTGCCTGCATGGATGCACTTGCCCAGCTCTCCTTGCTGAGCGATTTTGGGGCAGCAGCATCACCCCCAGCTGACTTTGCACTGCTGCAGGTCCTGCCCCGCAGAATGCTGCTGCACTCAGCCCTGCCCAGCTGATGTTCTCCCTGTCCATCCTCAGATTCTGGGGTCAGCTTTGTGCCCTCTTAATGAGATACACTGAAATGCTGGAGCGTGTCCAGAGAAGGGAATGGAGGTGTGGAAGGGGCTGGAGTGGCTGAGGGAGCTGGAAAAGGACCTCAGCCTGGAGAAAAGGAGGCTCAGGGGGGATCTTCTGGCTCTCTGACAGGAGGGGACAGCCAGGAGGATCAGGCTCTGCTCCCAGGGAGCAAGTGGGCAAGGAGAAATAGCCTCAAGTGGCACCTCAGGAGATTCAGGCTGGCTATCAGGGAAAGTTTATTTACTGAGAGAGTGGTCAAGCCTTGGGAGGGCCAGTGGTGGGGTCTCCATCCCTGGAAGTGTTCAAAAACCAGGCAGCTGTGGCATTCACAATGTGGTTCAGTGGGCACGGTGGGATCCAGCTGAAGGTTGGACTTGATGCTCTTGGAGGTCTTTTCCTACCCCAATGATTCCATGGCTCCTGACTGCTCATCTCCATTCCTGTCCCCCTCAGTGTTCTCTGCGGGATCTCCTCTGTGCTGGCACCACCCCGAGCCCTCCTGCAGCAGCACCGTGGCACAGCCAGCCTCCCCAGCCCTCTGCCACAGGTCAGAGCCCAGGACAGCACCCCCTCACCTGCCCTGAGCCAGGATTTTGGCCCAGGATGGGCTCAGGGAAGAGCAGGAATGGGTGGAGGTGGGCAAGGCCTGACTGACTGGGAGAGACGGAGTGGCTCAGCCTATTTACTTTATCAAGGGGAGGTTAAGAAGCAACTTGATCATAGTCTCTAAATACTTACAGAGGGAGGAGATTTCTGATAATGGAGGGGTTTTTAATCTAGCAGATAAAAAAAATGTAATGAGATGCATTGGCTGGAAGCTGAAGCTAGAAAAACCTAAATTGGAAATAAGATGCATCTTTTAAGCAGGGAGTATAATTAACTATTGGAGCAATTTGCTAAGAGATGTGGCGGATTCTCCATCATTCGTGGTCTTTAAATCAAGACTTTCTGAAAGAGATGCTCTCCCTCAGCCAGGTGTCACTGGGTTCCACAGGGCCACTGCTGGGGGACAAGAGTGTCTTCTTCCCGAGGAGCAGGGCAGGAGGGCAGGATCCCTGCTCAGACGCCTGCAGAAGGCAGTGTGCACCCACCCACCTCATCACCAGCCCCACTCCAGACCACAAACACCCCCAGAACCGAGTCCTGCCCTTGATCCTGGTGCTCAGGGTGGCTTCCCCAGAAGCCTGGCAGCCTCACACACTCCCTCACTGGTGCTGTTACTTCCCTGCCTCTTTTTTTCCCCTTGGTTTCTTTCTTGAGATTTTTTCTTTGCTGCCCTAATTTTTTTTTTTTTTTCCCCCCTATAATTTTCTCCATTGACTTTAATTAAGCTCTCCCCAGGCTCGCTCTGTAGGCAGGCTTCCCCGGGTCTAATTAGACTCTCATCATAAGTAATCTACATGGAAAGCAAACATGTGTGTGTGTGAGAGAGCCAGTGAGATTTATAGAGAGCATGCAGGGAGCAGATGGGTGCATAAAACACTACAAATAATTCTGGTACAGATGCAGAAAAGGCAGGCGCTGTGGTGAGGACTGGAGCCTTCCCCACATGCTCACATAAGTCAAATCTCTGTCTCACTCTCTCTCTAGGTATCACCACATTTCCCACAATAAAATCAATAGTGCAGATCAGAGTAAATCATCTTTGACTGGGGAAGCAGGGCTCGGTGATAGCAGCGATTCCCAGATGAGACTTAAGGAGATGTCTCACACTGATGTGTTTCTAACCATGTACTTAAGACCCAAGGTGTGTGCTGAGGTAATTACCAGGGGTAGGCTGCCCGTGGTGGGAGCTCGGAGCTCTTTGCTCAGGGATGGAGGATGGTTTATGGTGTGGGGCTGGCAGCTGGTGCCCTCACACCTCCCGGACACGGCCTGCCAGGAGAGGAAATCACCCTGAGGGGAAAGAGCTGGGAAACAGGCAGGTTGGAGATAAAAGAGATAAAAATACCCACGGGCTGGGAGGCTGGGAGTTGCTCCCTGCCCTGATCCTGCCCCGGGCTGCTTGCTGCCCTGGAGCCCGTTCTGCCCTGGAATAGAGCTGTGCTGGGGGGCAGGAGGGGTTCTGGGATCCCCTGGGCAACTTGTGGGAGAGGGAAGCCGAGGTCCAGCTTCATCTCTGACCCTCCAGTCCTGCCTGAGGGCACCTGCCGTGTCCAAGGTGGGGAGGGGACCCAGCGCCCACCATGGGGCTCTGGGCCCCTTGCCTTGGAGCTCTGCTGCTTCTCTGGCCAAGGGAAGGGCTCTGTCCTCTGCCCAACTCAGGGATTTTGTGCCCATCCCCTCACCTGGCTCAGCCTGGGCAGCCGTGGGGTGCAGAGAGGAGGCCACCAGAGCTGCCTGAGATGCTCCTCTGCCAGCTGAGTTTGCCAGGGCCTGGCACTGCCCTAGGATGTGGTCAGTGGGCTGGACTCAGCCTTTCCCCCTCTCTCCGTGACCCTCCCTTCTTTCCTGGCATCCTCATCCTCTTCGTCACTGCCACAGGATAGGGCTGGCAGCCGATCCTTCCCAGCAGAGCCCCTCCACTTCATCTGCACCCCGAGGCTGGCTGGAGTGCTCTGCTGCCTCTGTCCACCACAGTGCCTGTCCCAGAGGAGCACACATGGCTTGTGACACCCAGGCTGTCACACACCAGAGCCCTGCCGAGCTCTGCCTGGATGTGGGGTCACCTTTGGGTCCCTCAGGTGTGGTGTGCTGGGCAAGAACTGTCCAGAAAGGCATGGACAGTGCTCCCAGGCACAGGGTGGGGTTGATGGGATTGTCCTGTGCAGGGAGCTGGACTCCATGGTCCTTATCCACCTCGGGATATTCTGTTATTCCCTGATTCCCTGGCCTGGCTGTTCCCAAACTGGAGATGATGGGAGAGGTTGAGACGGGTGTGTACAGGAGTCACATGTGGCAAAGGTGTCATCAGCAGTTTGGATGTGTCCTGTGCTGGCTTTGCCCCAGCACCTTTCTGGCAGGAGTCCCAGCCCTTGTGTGGCTACAGGAGGTTCCTGGTGGCAGCTCCCTGCCCTCTGGCCCTGCTCCCTGTCCCCCTGTCCCTCCCCAGCCCCTTGGAGTGGGAATGGGTGAGAAAGGTCTGTTCTGCCACACCACAGGGACAGACTCTCCTCTGGGGTGCTCTCTGCTCACCTCTGGCATGGCACCCCCACTCCCAGGGTGACCCAACACCAGTTTTTGGGGTGGGTCCCCAGCAGGAGGTGAGGGAAGAGCACGTGGCTCTTGAGAAATTGTAGAGATGGGACAGCTCTGAGAGGGGAAGTGCTGCTGGCCACAGGGCAAGGCCTGTGGTTCACTGCATTTCAAGACAGGAGGAACTTTTGGGCCACTGAGATCTGGTGCCTGGTCACTGGACATGTCCTTGGAAACGTGTCTCAGACCAGTCAGAGCAGGTTTGCAGCCTGAACCCAAAGGTTGTTGCTGAAGCATCTTTGCAGAAGCACCAAGGGATGGACTCTCCCCCTTTAGTAGCCGAACTCCCATGCACTGAGAACTGCCTTGTTTCCAGCAAAACTGGTTCTAGCTGGGCGTCCAGCCTGGTCTGGGTTCTGCCCCTGGGGACCAAAGATCCCTCCCAGCCATGGGATTTAATCCCTTTCCAGTTTATCCTTCCTGTTGAGTTGTGCTTCCTGAATGTCCCCCCACAAGGTGCTTTTTTCCAGGTTTTGTATAATTTCTGTGTCTCTCTCCTCAGCACCTGCAAACTTCACACATCCTCTAGAAAATCCAGACACCAAAGGCACATCCAGCTTTCAAGTGGCTTCCTCAGGAACGCTTTTCCATGTGGTAATTGGGCTGTGGAACTCATCCTCCTGCTACGTCACAAAGGCCAAAATGTCAACGTCTGGAAAGGCAGGTTAGACAAATTCCTGGGCAATAGGGCCACCAGTGGCTGCCCCAAGGGCTGCTGGACTGACCCAATTGCTCCTGCATTGCTCCTGAAGCCAGGAAAAATACTGTGGGAAAGGATGGCTCAGTGCTGGCCTTGCTTCTCTGAGCATCTGCTGCTGGTTGGAGATGGCCCAGGGCTTGGATGGAGCTCGGGTCTGGCCCTGTCCAGCCACTCCAGTGTCCCTGGGTGGTTTGATTTGATGTTCTTAGAGGTCTTTCCAACCTAAATAATTCCCTGATTCCGTGTGTGTGGAAAGAAAAGAGGCTTCAAACAGTCAAACACCAGCTTCTCCCACGTGGGTGGATCCCTTGGGCTGCTCACCCCGGGCTCCCCTGCAGGTATTGGAGACAAAAGGGCATTTCCAGGATGGGAATTAGCTTTTCCTGAGTCACCCATGTGCATTGGGGTGGGGAATTCATCCCCTTGCTGCTGACCTGAGGTGTGGGAGACACAATTCCCAGGGAAACCCTCCTGGACTGCCTTGGGCCTGCATTGCCTCCCGGAAGGGAAGGTGGTGGCCTTGTCCCACCCTCTGCAGGAGCCATGGTCAGCCCTGCAAGGAAAGCCCAGGGTAGGCACAGCTCCCATCACCTCCTCCCCTCGTGGAGCATCCCATAGGATCAACCCAGCGACCTCGAGAGGGCTGGGAGAAACAGTCCCAGCCGAGCTGGAGCTGTCTGCAGTCCTTCCCTGGACCCCCAAGGCATGGGCATTCTCCAGAGAGCTCTTCCAGATGTCTGCAGGGTCCAAAACCACCGAGTCCAGCATCAGGCCCCTGTCTGAAGGCACCTGGTGGAGGAATGCTGGGTGGCTGGAGGACACAGGCATCCACCCAGGCAGTTCACACCAACCTCAGGAGCTCATTGCTCCTGCAGCTCACGCACCTCATTGTGCTCTTGTGATGCTCCTGGGGTCTGAGCTCTAGACCTGCCCAATAGGCTGCACCTCATTTCTCTGGTCATAAAATCATTTAGCACTAACTGTGCCGGGCTGCAGAAACCCTCAGCCAGCTCTTTTCAGACTCTTGACATGTGAAATTAGACTGATTATTGAGATTACTATTATTTTTAGGGCGATTTGAAAATGTTTGTCCCATGTAGATGTTGTTTGACATTCTCCAAGCCTGAAGAGCACTCCATTGTCCTTGCGTGTTGGAAGTGCTTCCTCCCAAACACGCAGAGCAGAAATTCTCCCTGGTCACGTCTGCCTCTCCTGCCTTGTTATGAGCAATTTCTCCATCTCTGTGTAGCAGCAGCCTTTGCCATTGCTGGGGTTTCTGTTATTCCTAATAGACTTCTAAAACCTTTTCATTTTGCCAGCCCAGGAGCTTGTCCCGGTCCTTTTGCCACTTGTGGTTTGAGGACTGTCACTCTCTGGCCAGGGGAGCAGCATGGAGAGGTGTGAGAGGATGGAGAGAGTGAGGAGGGGGATGGAAGGATGGGATGAACATCAGGGGGGTCTGAGCTCCTCCTGGAGGGCAGGGAGACATCACCCCTCCCCAGCACACACTCTGCCCCCTCCTTGGGGTGAGTACAATCTCCTTTACAAACAGCCTCCGCTCTGGGGGACAGGGAGAGCTGGGGTTGAGAGAATTGGGATTGTTCAGCCTGGAGAAGGTTCTGGGTTGAGCTTATTGTGACCTTGCAGCAGATCCATAGAACCGTAGAAAGGTCTGGAAGGGACCTTTAAATGTCAACTCATCCTTGCTCCATGGGCAGGGACACCTTCCACTGTCCCAGGCTGCTCCAAGCCCCGTCCAGCCTAGTCTTGGACGCTTCCACAACTGCTCTGGGCACCCTGTGATAGGTTCTCACCACCTCACTGTAGAGAACTTCTTCCTTATATCCAATCCAAACTGATCTCTCTGCAGTTTCAGCCCATTCCCCACTGTCCTGTCACAACAGGCCCTGATTAAAAGTGAAGGAAGTTTCTCATTTGATTTAGAACTAATCATTTACCTTCAGCTTTACCTTTTAGCCCCAAGATGAGAAGTCACAGGGGCTCTGCCTGACCATGTGATGACTTTCTTCAGGAGCCTGAGAACTCCCAAATCTCTGGCATTGCCCAGAGACACTGTGAGAGGAGGAACATTCCCATTTTCAGCCTCTCTTGGCTCTCAGCCTTTACTGGGACAGCCCCTGCCTGGTCACACAGGGGTGTGGAAGGACCTAGAGGGGAGGACACAATCCCAAGGCAGTGTGTTGCTGGTCCCCTTGTCCTGCTGTAGGGTTCCTCCATCCCATCCAGCCCCCACCGCCTCGCTCTGACAAACCACTCACAGAGTATTTGTTTCAGATATTTAAATACATCTCAGGGTTCAGATCGCAGCTTCTCAACAGCAGTTAAATAAGTAACACATTCATATTTTGTAAACTGTTTCTCACAGCTTGTTTATTTAGGGTTATAACTCGATTTGGGCTCCTTATGGAAGTGTGACTCATTGTTTAATGTGTCAGCTCATTAGCAATACTTGTTTTTGCCTTATATTTCTGTGCTACCACTAATTGCTGAGCCCACTGTGAGCTTCAGCTTCCAATGACACTGTGGAAAATGCAAGAAAATAGATCAGTTACTAGATAAAAGGCAACAGAAATAAACAAACTCATGAACCTGCAGAGGAAGCTTTTTAGCTGCTGTGATTCTACTTCACAAGGAGACCTCCCTCGTTTGGGAAATTGATACCACGAGCTCCTGGGATCTTGTGTCAGGAGGATTTGAGCAAGACCAAGCTAAAGAAAACCACAGGCAAGGCAAATGCATCAGGGTCACTTCTTCACATCAGCACAGGTGGGGACAACACCTGCAGCTCAAAAGGCACCGGCCTGCCCTCTCTGAGGAGCTGCTGCCCTGGCAGGGGCTGCATTTGAGTATCTTCATAGTGCAATCTGTTTCTTTGATGCACCATCCCTGAGGGCTGGGCCAGAGGTGCTCAAACCCTTTGAGAAGGCACATCCCAAGCAAGGTCCATCAAGGACTTGCTAACGAGCAAACCTGACCAAACCTCTCCTCTTTGGAGAGTCTGCAGGTGAGGCTGGAAGCAGCTTCAGCCTCCTGCCACCCAACCTGCACTGTGGGGGCAGCACCTCCTCCTCCACCCTGATCCCTCAGCCTGAAGCACTTGGTAGGAGAAGTGTCCTGGCCACAGGAGAGGTGTTTTCCACCTTGTGTTTCTCTGCTCAGAGCTCCATCTCTAAGAATTGACAGCTGGAGATGGAAGACTCCATTTTTGTCATTTGGATTTTGTGGGCTCTCTGGAACAAGCCTTGAAAATGCTGATGTTCATGGTCACAGTCTTTGGCAAAGCAATTGTTCTGGACATGTGGAAATCAGCCTTCCATGCTTGCGTCCCTGCTTGCTTCCTGGCTTCCTTTATTCCTTCCTTTTCTCTGCATCACTCCAGCAAGATTTTGTTTTCTGCTTTGCTGGCATAAGCTTCTTTCTAAGAAGAAAACGGCTGCTTGTTTCCACATAATTTCAGGAGTCTTTATAAGTATTTAAAGGAACAACAGCCACCAAATGAAAAGCATTTTATGGCAGAGAGAACGAAGGAAAAACCCACAGGACTGGAGGGGTCAGTGATGATGATGAAAAAAGGGGAAAAGAGCCAGACCTGCCTGATTAATGTGCTTAACTTTTCCCTCCTTGCAGAGCCCCCAGGGAGCCCTACTGGGAAGGGGTTGCTGGAAGAGGCTGTCGGGGTCCGTGAAGGAGTCAGGCAAGCTTTCTGCTCCATCCTCCCACTCCATCCTCTGGCCCCAGCTCCTCTGCTCCCTGCCAGGAGGATGGAGCCCCTGCAGGCAGCTCCTTCCCCCTGCCCACAGCGCAGCAAAAGTGCCAACACTGCTGTCCCTTCCCTGCCAGGCGCTGCCAGCCTTGCTGTGTGACACTGGGACACGTCAGGCCCCGGCTCGCCCCGGGTCCCTGCGGGTTGGGAGCAGCACAGGAGGCACCAGCACAATGTGACTGGCCTCAAGAGCAGCATTTCAATTAGGAACAGGAAGGCCAGGGAAGGATAAGCAAACTCAGGCTGTCCAAAGGAGGCTGCAGAAGCCAAAACTCCAGGGTTGCGTTTCTGGCCAGAAGTGCTGCAGATTTGGAAAATATCTCCACTGGAGCAGGGGGAACATCCAGCCTGGGTATGAAACTATTAGAGAGTGTCCAGAGGAGGGTCAAGGAGAGGGTGAAGGGTCAGGAGGGGCCACAGGAGGGGCAGCTGAGGGCACTTGGAGTGTCCAGCTGGAGCAGAGCACAGCGAGGGCAGAGCTCAGGGATCTGCAGCTCTGATCTCTGCTCTGGGACAGGGACAGCACCCAGGGAACGGCTGGAGCTGGGCCAGGCCAGGCTCAGGCTGCATTTAGGGAAAGGTTCTTCCCCCAGAGGTGCTGGCACTGCCCAGGCTCCCCAGGGAATGGGCACGGCCCGAGGCTGCCAGAGCTGCAGGAGCCTTTGGACAGCGCTCCAGGGATGCCCAGGCTGGGGGTGCTGGGGGGTTGGACTGGATGATCCTGGGGGTCCCTTCCAGCCCAGGATGTTCTGTAGCTCCATGGCTGATAAGAGCTGCTCCTGGTGGAAGCAGATAAAACAAACCCTCTCCTCCCCAGGAGTTGTGCCCAGATATGGGGATCACTCTCCAGCATTCCCCGTCTGCTCAGTTCTCCAAGGCAGCCTTTGGGATATGCCAGGGATTTCTCAACACTGCTGAAAAAATGGGCTTTAAAATAGAAAGTTAAACTCTCTGTTACCCTCCCACAGTGAGATCCAGCACGGGGAGATCCGTGCCTGCCCTAGGTCCAGTGCTCCTGGAGCTCTGCAGGAGGGACTCACCCCATCCCAGTTACAGCCCAAGAGACTCTTCCTTCATCCCTACTCAGCATTGCAGAGAGAAAGCAGAATTCCTTATCTGGGAGATGTAGCAGGGCAGAATTGCCTTTTCCAGCACTGAGGAGGGCTCTGCAAACAATGGAGATTAAAAAATAAATAAAAGCTATAAAAACTGCTCGGCAATGTCCTTTTAAATTATATTTTTTTTCTGAAAATATGCAATAAATCCCATGCAAGAGTCATAAAAGTACCTGAAATGCTCCTAGAAAGATTTATGGGCACCTTACCACTATTCTCAATAAAGTGAATATGCTGGCTCCAAAATAATTTCTCATCACCCATACTTCAAATTCCTGAACTCCTTTCAGTGAGCCTATCCCAAGAATTACTGTAACGTCAGGATGGCTGTATTACATCCCCTCAGAAATAACCCTCCTGCCTGATTTATACACACTGGGATCTTCCTTGTCCACGTTGCTGAATCCAGAGATTCTCAGCTTTGACCCTGTGCCAGAGAACTGTCCCTGTAACTTTTCCAGGGAGCCTTGTCATCCCGAAATAATCTCATCATTGACTCGAAGTAGTTTGGAAACTTGGCTTTTGAGATGAACATTCCTGACAGGGAGAAGGAAGGGAGCCCTGACACCTGCAAATGAGATGATGCTGGTGGAGGGAGGTGCCCAGGAGAAGGTGGGGGACAACCTCCCTGCCACGACGGAGACAAAGGTCTGGATTTGTGCTGGATGGGTACAAAAGGTACAGAAAGGAATCCTGTTCCCTTTCTGGGGCTGAGCAGCCTCTGTGGAGGACAGGGAAGGGCCTGATTCCGTGTTGGCCACAGCCACCACTGCTCTTCCCTTCTGCAAGTGAGTTTGTGCCTGGCTTTGCTGGACCTGGACTCCACCTGGTACCTGGAGCACCTGCCCAGAGCAGAGACCAGACAAGATAAAGAGAATAAAGTGAGGATTTATTGAAGGCCTTCAATAGCTGCACCTTGGGCAGACAGAGGCTGCACCCAAGATGGTCACAAGTTTTTCAGACAATTAGAAATTTGGTTTATTTACATATCAGGGGTTAATTCTCCAATTACAACTTCAGGTAATGAAGTCATTTACCCCCAGTTTGCTCCCCCTTCCCTGATTCACTTTGTTTATATTTCTGGGGCCTGAGGCAGTAGGGTGGCATTGAGTTTCAGGCCTAGAGAGGAATTATTTTGTCTGAATCAAGCAGGAGAACAGTAGCTGACAGGCTATGGTGTTTTAGAGTAATACCCTAAAGAAGTACAGGATTTGAAAAATAGAAAAGCTAAAATCCTAAAGCATCACACCAGCCAAGGTTTTCCTGGCTGTGCATCATCCTCAGGACTGTTCCTGTCTGGTGTCTGTGTGGGGCTGTGGCTTTGCCCCACAAACACTTCCCCACTGCTGCCAGCACAGGCTGTGGGATGGGTTTGTGCCCTCTGCGCCTTCACAGAACCCCAGAACAGCTTGGGTTGGAAGGGCCTTTAAAGGTCAGCAGCTCCAACCCTCGTTCTTCACCACCACTTGCAGTTTTCCTCCCCCAAATCACCACCCTGGGCAAAACAATGCAGCCCCTGGGAGGTTTGGAGACAGCTGCCAGAACCTGGCAGCACCGAGCTCACTCAGGGGTGAAATTTATTGAGGAGAAAGCGATAGCACTGGGGAAGAAATGCCCCAAATGTCTGTGGTTTATGTTCTTCACCCAGCAGGAAGAATGTCTTTTAATTATTTGATTAAACCAGCCATGTCCTGGAAGAGATTTGGGCTGTTCATCCTCCTTCCCACCTTCCCCATTTCTTTCCTTTCACCACTGGTAACCCCAAAAGTGTGATGTGCAGATTTACCAAGGACTCTGGGTTTATTTCAGCTTCTCATCTTCATTCTTTACAGCCCTTTTTGCCGCTTTTCTAATGTGGAGAAGTTTGCAAAATTGGACATTAGCAAAAGGAAAATTACAAAAAAAAAAAAACCCCAAGGACCAAGGCTGATGCCCTTCATCCTGTGGTAGCCAGGGTCTAAAAAAGATGTGGAAAATAGAAATCTGCTAAAACACCCTGAAAGTGGGCGAAGAGAAAAGGAAACAACAACAACAAGAGTGGAAAACGAAAGAAAATCACATCCATGGGGGTTTTGGTGAAATGATGGATTTTTGGTGAGGGGGAATTGTTGTAAATTTCTTGGGATAAAAGTGTTGTTCTCAGAGGCACCTGGGGAAGGTGGTACCGCAGTCTCTCGGGTGGATTGTGCTGGGAGAGCAGCACAGCCTTTTTGGGAAGCTCCTCCCTTTGAGCCTCCATCCCCAGCAGGACTGTGTGAACCTCACTGCTGCCTTTGTTGTGTGATTTGCTGGTGACAGGCAGCGGTGACACAACTCAAGGGTGGCAACAGGGGGGAACCTCAGAAGGGCATCAAATCCTTCCCTCCCCATTCAACAGGCTCCTCACTGGATGATATTCCTGCTTTGTAAGGTGCTGCTCTCTCACCCCCAGTGCTGGGGGCACTCATTTTCGATGTTCAGAATTGGGGCACAATTAATTTTTGGGTGCCATAACATGAGAAGGGCTTAGAGCTATTAAAGAGTTTCCAAAAGAGAGACACAGAGCTGCTGAAGGGAAATAAGCACCCACCGAGAGGATGAATTTCCATGAAATTAAAAAGAAAAAACAACCAAAACCCAAACAACGAAATAAAACAAGGCTAAAAAACCCTCATTGCGCTTGCAGATGTATCAGTGCTATTCTCTTATTTTTAAATGGTAACTGCAAAGTTGGAAGCTTTGATGTAGAGCCAGGGAAGGATCTGAGGCCTGGGGAAGGGAGAAGGTCCCAGAATCTGAACCTGTGTCCAGCCTGAGCAGGGGGTGAGGGACACTTGGGGCACAGGGGACACAGATCCGTCACCTGGCTGCCAAAGGCACAACCATCCTGTTTGGCCCAAAAAGCTGGTGACAACCTCAGAAATCAGCCTTTTCAGCCCTAACCAAATATCTCTTGCTGGAGAGATGTGGCATCCAATTTGGGGCCATTCTCAGATGTGTTTCAGTGCTGAGATTTGGGCTTTCACTTGATTTTTGCTTTTTTTCCTTGCAATTGGCAAGTAAATCCTTGCCTAGAAACACGTCTCTTCATCTCCACTCTTTGTGAGAGTCCCAGATCTGTCTCTCAGATGCTGCAGGAACCCTCCCTCGGGTGCCCTGGGCTGTCCAGCCCTGCCCAGGGCGCTCTGCTGTGCTGCAGAGTTTGAGCCAGTCCATCCTGTGCTCCCCAGACGTGTCCTGGGGGGATGCAGCCACCCCTGACGTGGACAGGGCTGCCGTGACCTTGAAGCAGATCCGGGCAGAGATTTTCCAGCTGGCCGCCCTTGGCTGCTCCAGTCAGTGCTGGAGTTGACTGCCCTGCTGTGGGAGGTGCCAGGCTGCTGCTTGGAGAGCATCAACACAGAAAATAATCAGGGAGGGAAAATCCAGCGTGGAGATGAGAGGAAGGACAGCAGCACACGGCCTCTGTTCTGGCGAGATGGAGAGAAAACCCGGCATTCAAATACTTCAGCAATTAATTGGGAGTGTGACAGGAAACATGCACTGACTGTAAAGCACAGATATGTGAGGGAGTGTGCAGCACTGGCGATGTGATGCTTTCCTGGGATTCCTGGACATTGTGGGAGGTGTTTTTCTGCCTTAAGGGAGCTCAGCTGCCCCTCCTTGTCCTCCCTGCCTGCCCTCCCAGAGCCCAGAGCATCCTGTGGGCTCTGCCCAGCACCTGCTGCCTCACACCCCATCCTTCTGGTGGCTTTTTGGGGCTGCCTAAAAACAGAGGCCAGACAAAATCCAGGGAATAAAAAGCAGTTAAATTTATTGAGGGGCCTTCAGGGACATTTCAGGCAGACAAAGCCCCCCAGGGGCTGCACCCAAAATGGACCACGGGTCAGGGGTTTCACACTTTTATAAGTTTGGTCCATTTCCATATTGGGGTTAATCTCCCAATTTCAGCTTCAGGTAATGAAGTCATTTACCCCAAGTTTGCTGCCCCAACTCCCTTTTGTTTCCATCTCTGGGGGCCTGAGGCAGTGAGGTGTCCTTGATTGCCAGGCCTGGAGAGGAATTGCTGTGTCTGACCCAAATGGGAAAGCAGCAGCTCACACTGTGTGTGGAGTTTGGAGTTACACACTAAAGAATGGCAGGGTTACAAATGTATGAAAAATAGAAAAGCTAAAATCCTAAGGCATCACCTCCCAAGGGCAAATTCTGTCCTCCAGGGTGGGGGCAAATGGCATGGAAAGAGCGAGTAAAGTTTTTTGGGATGTTTGAGGCTGAACAAATGGGTGGGTGAGGGCTCGGTGCCCCCTTTCCCTGCATCCCTGCCTCACTGCCCAGGGAGGGGACACAGGGCTGCCAGGACAGGGAGGATGTGAGAGCTGCAGAGAGGCTCCTGTGGCTGCCGAGCTCCCTCTGGGACCCATGTCTCTAAGAATAAGTGTCTGTGTCTCCATGGCCTCCGGAAAGACGATCAACAACACTCGTTAGCTGCCATTTGGGCTCCCAGCGTCTCCAGCCTATAATTCAGTGGCTTGCATGCATTAATTGTCAAGCTTGGAGTGCTACAAAGAAGCCCAGCCTGGCTTTCTTGTGGTTTGCAGTGGCGCCTCGCAGCACAGCTCTCCATCCTTCAGCTCAGGGACTTGGCACAGCAGCCTGGGCCCAGGGCTCTGCTCTCTGAGCTACATCCCTGCTCCCAGCTCTGCTCCCAGACAGCTGGGCTGCCCCTGGGCTGCCCAAGGGCTCTTCTCACCCTCCTCACCCCTTTCTCACCCTTTCTCACCCTTCCAAGCAGGTCTGCAGGGATTCATCCATGAGCAGGTCCCAGTTCAGGCCCCTTTGAGAACCCCAAAAGCCTTTGCTCTTCCAGTGTGTGCTCCCAGCCGTGCCTCTGCCCTGGGGACCACGAGCTGCCCTCAGCCAGGTGTCATCTCGGGGGGTTTTACTGCAAGTTGCACCATTTTTCTTATAGAAACACAGAACCATGGAGTTGTTTAGGTTGGGAGACACGTCTGAGATTGTCAAATCCAAGTATTTCCCTAACGCTGACAACTGCACCGCTAAGCTGCGTCCCCAAGTGCCACATCTCCACATCTTTCAGAATCCCCCCAGGGATGGGGACTCCACCACTGCCTTGGGCAGCTGTGCCAGGGACTGACAGCCCCTTCAGTGAAGAAATTTTCTCCTAATATTGAGCCTAAACCTCCCCTGGCACAGCTTGAGGCTGTCTCCTCTCGTCCTGTCCCTGTTCCCTGGGAGCAGAGCCCAACATCCCCCTGCTAGACCCTCCTTTTATTGCAGAGAACAAGAAGGTTCCCCTGAGCCTCCTCTTCTCCAGGCTTTTCTCGTGGCCAGAGATGTCAGAGGATTGTGAGAAGGGAAGGGGTTGGACTGCCAGGCTTGCAGGGGTGAGTACGAGCAGAGCCCCAAACCCAGCCGGTGTTTCCAGAGCATTCCTGTGGAATTCCCGAAGGAACCGCGTGGCTGCCATTGGGACAGCACAGATGGGTCACAAACCCACCCCCAGCACTCCCAGAGCACAGGGCTCTGCTCCAGGCTCCACCCGAGCTCTTGGGGCAGGGCTTGGATGTCTCAGTGCCCTTTGAAAAGGCTAAAGAACAAAGAACTCGAGCGGTTTGTTAATTCACACATCAGTCTGTGTGCCACCAACGTGACAGGAGATTCTGGACATCCCCCACAGCTGCAGACCCTCACAGTGGGCAGATGTTTGATCTCTCTGTGCTTGGCATGAGCTGTGACCTGCAAACCCCCAGCCATGGGTGGGCGCCTGCCGAAGGAATTGGGCTGTGCAGACAGGAACCTTTGCTGCTGTGCTCTTGGAGCAGCAGCTTCTGGACTTTCTGAGGCTATGGTCACATCTGGGCCACCCTGCCATCCCCAGTGTGTCACACAGTGGTGAAGGCTGAGGGAGCTGCACCAGCAAAGCCAGAGCGTTGGGGTGAGGTCGTGCTCCCCTGTCTGGGTGTCACCCTGGGGGTGACATTCCTGGAGCCCTGTTCTGGACCCTCAGCACAGGAGAGGTGGGGAGAGGGATCAGGATGCTCAGGGGGCTTCAGAACGTAGCCCAGGGTGGGGAAACCAGGCTGGGCCAGCTGGCAGGAGACAGAACGTGAAAGGAGCGAGCCATCTTCACTGGTGGAAGTTTGGAGCAGGTGGAGCCAGGCTCCCCTCAGAGATGTAGTGCAAAAAGGGAAATCCCATGTGGATGTGAGGAACGTGTTCCTCACCACAAGGGTAGCACAGAGCTGCAGCAGGTGCCCCAGGGAGATGGTGTCTCCATCACAGAGATTTTTAAAAACTGCTTGTGCCAGGACCCAACCAACCTTCTGAAGCTCTGCAGCTGCCACTGGAGACTGGGGCTGGACCAAATATCCCTTCCAGCCAAAATCTGCCTGTCATCCTGGGTTTCTCTGGTTCCTAACGCCAGTCTGAGCCCAAGGACCATTTTCAATTCCATGAACTGGGGCCATGAATGGCACAGGATGATTACAGGTGGTTGGTTTGACCCCATCTGCCCATGGGGCTCCTGCAGAGTGAGAAATACCAGTGCTCCCCACCTGGGGCTGCTGATGGCTTTACAGGGAACTTCATTACTTTCCAGCTGGGTGGAGGTCATCCGTGCCCTAATCCCCAGCTCTGGCCCTTGCTGCCCTCCCCGTTTTTGTTTCCCTTTCTGAGGGCAGGGCTGGCTCGGTGTATCAGTTGCAGGAAGATGTGTTGGGCTCTGTTCTCTGGTCCTTTCCTTCACTTTGCCTTCTGGGCAATTCATGGGCTTCCCACCCATGGTTTTGTTGCGCTCTCTGCCTGCTTTCCTCAGAAATAGGAGGCAATTTAGAGGCGTCACAGAATCGTGGGGTGATTTGGGTTGGAAGGGGCCTTAAAGCAGCTTCCACTGTCCCGTGTTACTCCAAGCCCCATCCAGCCTGGCCTGGGATCCAGGGGCAGCCACAGCTTCTCCATCCTTGCACGCATTTGTATCCTTGTTCCTTCCCACGTGCCTTCCTTGGTGCTGAATTTAACCTGCAGCTTCATTTCCCAGCAGCTCATGGCTGGATGCATCCTACAAGCCCCAGCAGCTCTGTGGTCTCTGGCCATGCAGGCAGCCCCAGGAGTGGGAGGGCAGCACATCCAAGGCACAGCTCACCTCAGGCAGGGCAGCTGTGCCACCCCAGGGGCTGAAGGGTCATGGCCAGCTTGGGCAGAGGCTGAGGCTGGTTCCTCTGGCTGAGGAACTGGGAAGGGGGCTGGCAGCTCCTCCTCCTCCTCCTCTGTGAGCAGGGCTCGGGGTGGGTGTGAGTGCTGCAGGGCTGAGAGCAGATTTCCAGCTTTGTGTGCTGAAAACTCGCTCTAATAAACTGATATTGCAGATCCCCCAAGCCTTGAACGCCCCAGCAGCACGGGCCAGGCCCTGCTGTGCCTGCCTGGGTC
The DNA here is from genome assembly GCF_049639895.1 of Pseudopodoces humilis. Classification (NCBI taxonomy): domain Eukaryota; kingdom Metazoa; phylum Chordata; class Aves; order Passeriformes; family Paridae; genus Pseudopodoces; species Pseudopodoces humilis. The sequence goes on along the minus strand of NC_142226.1, from coordinate 1,543,608 downwards.
ACATCCCTGGCCTTTCTCAGCAGCAATCACGGCTCAGGAGTTCAGCAGTTTCACCACTGGGCTCCTCAGATCTCCAGAGCTAAATCCACCTGGTCCTGGTGATTCGCTCCTGCTTCTGATGGATGTTTCAGTTTGAAATGCTTCCCAGATCCCCATCCCCACAGAACTGCTCTGGCACTGAGACCTCACACAGCTCTCCCTGTGAACGATGATGCAGATAATTCATCTGTGTGACCTTTTCCTCACCGAGTGTTTCTCTTACATCTTCACCATCTCTTGGCCCTGCAGACTTTTTGGCAGGCTCTTTGCTTCTGATGTATTTGAAAAAGCTTTTATTACCATCTTTTACACCATTAGCAAGCTGCTCCTCCAAGTCATTCCTGGCAGGATCTGCCAGGCTTTAATTTTTAGCTCACTTGCCTTGGTGCCATCCCATTACATGCACATGGAGTGGGGGCTGGTCCCAGCTAAGCTGCCTCCTGGGCCTGCTCTCTCCCCACATCCCCCAGTCACTGGAATTAAAAAAAACAAAACGTGGATGAAACCTTTTTTATTCTGTTGCAACGTTTGGTGCCTTTCTTAAAGATTCCGTTTCTAGAATCCCTGGAAAATTCAGCTTTTGTTGTCGCTTTTTCCCAGCCCAGGCAGAGCTGAAAGGTAACAGGAGCTGCATGGAAGCTGTTTGGGGACCTGGTGACATGTGGGGATCAGAGATCAGCAGGGTTCAGCAGTGGGGGTCACTGAGGGGGTGCTGGGCTGTGGTATGGGGTCCCACAGGTGTTGTGGGACCAACCAGAGCTTCACAGCAGTGAGCAAAACCCAGCTGTGGTGGGATCCCCTCTTGTCTCCAGGCGGGTGATCCCCGCTCTGTGTGTGGCTGAGCGGTTTTTTGTGATAAACCCCCGATTTTGTGCAGCTGTCCCTGATGCAGCCCCCTGTTCCAGGTGCAGGGTGGGGTCCTGGTGGCTTTGGCCCTGCACACACGGCTTTGGGAAGCAGCTCGTGGTTTCCAGAGGACATTTCCCCTCCCTGGCCGGGGGTGAGGAGCACGGGGTGCCCGTGCCCCACATCACATCACCTTGAGCCCAGAGGAGACCCCAGCCAGCACCTCTGGGTGAAACCCTGCCACATTTCAGCCCTGAGGGCTCCATGGTCAGCAGGGAGGCACCACTTCATGTCCCCTACAGCGCCGGCCCCGCTCCCGTTTAGTGCGCCAGGGACGTCCCCTGCTCTGCATCCTCCACCACAACCCCTCTGGAGGGAGGAGAAAGGCTTGGGAGTGCGGGGGCCGGGGGCAGGACATGGAATTTTGTCTGGATGGCTGTGGGGTGCAGATGGCTGATGACAGGATGCTGGAGGCAGGCGCAGTGTGGCACTGCTCTGATCACCTGAGCCCTTTGGGGTGCTTGGGGGGCACGTTGCAGCCGGTGGGACACACCCAGGGAGATGAAGGCTTCACCTCAGTGCTCTCCAAGGGGAGCTGCTGATTTTGGGCACTGTTGTGAGCATTCTTCATCTGGACAATTGAAATAAGGGATGTTAAATTCCAGAGCTCCTGATCCACGTCAGGTTAAGTGAGCAATCACACACATACATATAATTTTTCCTTCTTGGGCCTTTTTAGACCAAAAAACACCAAATCATGTCTCCTGCCTGATGCAGACTCTGCTCTGTAATCTCTGGTGAACTTTTAACCGTGTCCTTGGTCCTGAAGAAGGCGGTGGATCCTCTCACACCCGCTTTGTCCATCCCAATTACCTTTCCACCCTGTTCCCTTGCACCCTCCCCTGCCCTGCAGCTCTCGGGGGCTTCCAGGGATGAGGTGCCCACACCTGGAGCTGCTCTCTGGGGTCTGGTGCTCTGTGCTGCTCTTTGATACTGACCATTCTGCTCCAGCTTTGGCTGTCAGGTCTCAGGGAGCAGTAAAGGAACGGATGATTCTCCAAGAGGAGGAGGAGGAGGAGGAGACAAGCCTTCAGCATCGCCTGCCTTTCTCCAGCTTGTTTCCCCACCTCCTGCTGCTCAGCAGCTTTGGGTGAGATCCCAAATCCCTTCCCAGCAGCTGTCCCCTCGCTGGCTCAGGATGGGAGAGGAGAGGGTGGGATGGGGGATCCCTGAGCACGACAGGACCCCCACCTTGAGCCCTGCTTGGCCCAGGCAGCAGGGACAGCCACGACCTGCAGGGCTGGAGGTACCCAGCTCTTCTCCAGCTCCATGAGCCCCCCAAGGAAGGCCCAGGGCAGCAGCAGGAAAGGTTGGGGTTCAGCCCCACCACTGAGAACAGCTCCAACACCCACGGTTTAGATCTCCCTGGGAAGGAACACGCGACCTTGAGCATTTTGGTTTGATCTGGGGAAGGACAGAGGCAAGAAACAGCGTCTGAGCCAGCAGCAGGGTGAGCCTCCCCTGGGAGAGCAGGTGTGGAATTAACTCTCACCATGCTGCCGTTCCCCTGCCAGGTGCTCCTGCCTGCTTGGGGTCTGGGGGGGGTGACAGAGCCCTCAGTTCAGAAAGGAGAACAATTAACGAGAAATAAAATACCAGCGAGCCCTGAAAATCACCTACCTGCAAGATAATAAAGAGAAAACAAATCTCCCCTTTTTCATTGAGAGCTCTTCTTAGCTCAGCAGATTTATTGTTGCCTTTTTAAATTTTAACAACTTGCAAGGCCACTGCGCTGGCTTCCATCACATTAAAACTTTTGCTTTTTATTCCCTAATTCGGAGCAGAAGGGAAGCTAAATCACCAGGCAGTGAAAGGTTTGCAGTTGACAGGTGCTGCTGTGAGAGGAAATAGGTTTCTCTTGCAAGGTGTCCCACTGGGCAGCAGGCAATGAGAGGGGGGCTGCCTCCCTCTGCTCCTCAGGGGGGGAGCAGGTTCCTGCAGTTTTTGGGGTCCCTGGAGTGCGCCCTCGCTCTGAGGTTCAGCCCCAGCACTCCCACCTCAGACAACGTGCATTTCCCAGCTGCTGAGTCCCTGTGGCTCAGTTTTTGGGCAGTGTGGAGTGTTTTCTGGGTGTGTGGTGAGGTGGTTCTGCGTGAGACACGAGGCTGGGGGCTCTGAGCCCTCCCAGGGGTGATGAGGCAGCAAAGACAAGGTGATGGAAGATGTGCTTGGCCACCCACCTGCCACGAGGCACTTCTGTCAAGCTTCATCTACAAGATGGACCAGCAAAAATCCTTTTCCTTGAGTGTCTTTCCTCCCGTGCCACTGTTTGGGAAGGAGCTGGGTGGCCTCAGATGGATCTGGTGGTAGTTCCTCCACCCTGCAGCTCCATCCCTGCTGTCACTCTGCTTGTCCCTTACACACTCAGTGGTGACCCAGGGCCCCGTGGGCATGTGCAGCATCTTCCATGGCCTTCAGAAGATGTAGGCCATGGCAGTGCAAAGAGATCTGTGGGCTGCTGGGGCAGGATGGGTTTTAAGGTCCCTTCTAACCTGATCCAGCCCGTGATTCTACAATTCAGTGCTCCGAGGGGCACGGCCACGCTCGGGGCAGCCTGAGCCACACTGGGGCCGTGCCTCTGTGCTGCTGCCTCTGTGCTCCGCTTTCCTGGGGGTAATTAATGCAATTTGCTGATCCTGGTGGCAATAGAGAGGCTTCTTGGTTAATGAGGGGTGAGGAGCTGCCAGTGTGTGCCAGCACCGATCAGCAGCCTGGGGCTGGCAGATGTCCCTGCACACAGACAGGGGCTGTGCCCACAGCCTGTCCTTGGGGCTGCCTCTCCCCACTGCCCATCTCACCAGGTCTTTGCTCTGCAGGCCAGTCAGAGATGTCCAAAGCGAGCAGAGATGTTCTCACCCCTGGCACGGATGAGGCTAATTCCTGAGAGATTGTGTTTGGCCAGGATTCAGGGGAAACTCCCAGCGGGGCAGGTTCTCCATCCTCCTACACCCCCCACACTTTTTCCATGTGCCAGACACAGTGTGCATCCTGCCATGTCCTCCTCCAGGCTCCTGTCCCCTTCCCCATAACCAGCCTGCAGCCAAACCTGGGGGCTCTGCCGAGGAGTGTTCAGAGACAGGTCCTCTTTCTTTACACAGGAAGGATATTTCACCTGGAAAACAGGTTATCCTGACCTGGCAAAACGAGTGGCCCCAGTCCTGCAGGTGTCTTCAGCCTGGCATTACCCACATGCCAGCACCAGCCGAGGGTGATGCCCGGGCTGTGGGTTTCGTCAGGGTGGAAAGGGAAGCGAGATGGCACAGGCAGGGGTTGTGCAACCACGTGGAGTTACTCATGGTCAGATGCAGCATCAAGAACCTGCTTTTCACGAGGAACTTGACTTGCTAATGAGGCCTGAATCTGGGTCAGGCATTTCCCACACTGGGGATGGGTGGACGCGGGCACCCCGAGACACGGGCAGAGCACCCGGATCGGCGCTGGCTGCCACAGCCACGGGTGAATTTCTGCAAGGCTTCTGCCTCCTGCCAGTTGCAGCAGGCTGGGGTGTGTGTCTCTGCTGCTGCTGCTGCTGTGGATCTGGCCCTGAGATCATCACAGAAACTTGGCTTTCAGCTGAAGGTGTCTGACGGGGACAAGTCCCTTCAGGCCCTGGCTCCTCCTGACGACCACGGCTGCCTTCTTCCTGGGAGCAAAGTGAAATTGCTTTGGAGATGATACATTATTTTCTTCAATACACATCAGCCAGACTGGGTGTGCTGCCCTTCCCGAGGTCATCCTGGGGTGGGGAAGAGGTTGACACCAACCAGACCATGGCCCACGCCCCAGAGGTCCTGCCAAGAGCAGGTCCTGCCCCAGGAGACCAGAGCTGACACCTCTGAGGTGGCTGCCTGGGTCACCCCAGCACGTGTCCAATGCTGCCAGGGTGAGAAATCTTTCCCTGACACCTTCAGATGGCTGCTTTCCACGTGCTCCAGAGGATCCTGCCATCCTGGAGAGATGCTCCAGCAGATTTGCTGAGTCCCCAGCGCTGTCCCACAGGGCAAACGCCCTGTGACTCTGTTTTATTCCAGTGTCACTCTTTCTTTGACCAAAATGTCCAAGATTGGGCCCAGCAGCCTGTTTCATTTGTATGCATGCCTGGGCTCTGGATGTGAATATGAAAATGGTGCAGCAAACAGAGGTTAAAGCCCAGGCAAGTGGTAATCAGATCTTACATCCCATGTGCCGACTGGGATGCCCTCGCCTGATTTGCAGGTTACCCTCCCCTTGTAGTCCTTTAATTCCTTGATCCAAGCAGCACATTCCATGAAAATCAATGTAAATAAGACTCCTGTGGTTCTGCCTCTCGCCATCAGAGCCCAGCACTTGAGTCAGATGGTCCAAAAACTGCTCTCAGCCACTTATTTATTTTTTAAAATGAATCCAGCCTAGAGCAGGATTACGTGGATTAGCAGCTGAGCATTCCCCTGCCGACGGAACATGCCCAGCCAGACGGAGACGCGCTGATGGGAATCCTGTCCTGCAAATGTGACATGTATTTCCATGGCCTCTTGGCTGCTGGAATCTGAGCCCATCTGCTTGGCTGATCCCAAGGCCTGCCTGCCTGGCTCGGCCCCTGGCCCCGGGCAGGGGTGCCAGGCTGGGGCAGGGGGTGCTCCAAACCTCTGCCTGCAGGGAGGTTGTCCTTGCTGGTGGTGTGGATGCTGATGGGGGTCACGGAGCAGAGAGGGAAACCTCCCTGGAGCAGGGGGTGCAGCGAGGTGAGGGCTCTGGCAAGCAGCTGCTGGCTTTGCTGGTCGAGCAGGAAGCCCTTTTTAGCAGGGAGGAGCTCCCTGGTGAAAGCCCTGCAGGTCTGGGGTGGGGGGATGAAGCAGGAAGCCACCAGGACAAATCCCAGGGCGGGAGTGACGGACTGGGCTACAAAATCGGGCTACAAAAATCTGGGTACAAAATCGCCGTATAAAATTGGGCTATAAAATCGCTACATAAAATTGGGCTACGAAACTGAGCTGCCAAAACTACGCTGGTGTTTTTGCAGGCCTCAGAAGACAGCTGAGTACCTCGTGAGGGAGCATCCCCAGGACACGGTGTCCAGCATGAGGGGCTGTGGAAATGGGTGGGAGACCCCCTCGTGCTCACGGAAAAACCCCAGTGGGTCCTGCATGGAGGGACACAGCCCAGCTGCTGTTGGTAGGACCCAGTGAAATCAAGAGAAGATCCTCAGTCCTGGTGGTGCTGGGAGCCCCTGGCTGAGCTGGGCAGGGCAGGGTGGGCACCCAGGGCACTGCAGGCAGGGCAGGCAGCGTGTGAGCAGAGGGAGAAGCTCTTCCAAAGGGCCTTCCCCTTCCTCTGCCTTTGCTCCCAGGGTGATGCTGAGCACTGGGAAACACCCACACTTAATAAAAAACATAAAAATCAGCAAGTGGCAGAGCAGGCTGTCCTGTGGTGCTCTGTCCCTGCTGTAGGGAGCAGCTCTGGCAGTGCCAGCTCCCTCTGTTCCCTGCTGAGCACCACGGCAAAGTGGGGAGGTGCCCAGCCCCAGCCTCGTGCCAGGGAAGCCCATTTGGCTAAACAACTTTTCACTGACACCTATTTTTTTAATTTATTTTTTTTGTTGTTGTTTTCCCCACGCCCCCTTCAGTGGAAGCCTTCCAAGGGTTTTTCAATTGCTGTCCTCTCTCGGAGCAGACAGCTGGCTCCTGCCCCGAGCTGGCCTGCCAGGCGCGCTGCCAGGCGGGCAGGACGTGTGTCCCACGCTCCCACGCACGCCCGTATGGCGAGCGGGTGCCAGGCAGCTGCACAGCCCTGGCACAGCTGCCAGCCCCAGGGACCCGCTCTGCTCTGCCCAGGGAGCAGCAGGGGCTGGCCCAGACCCTCGGCTGCAGCTGCCCTGGGTCCCCTCTGTGAGCCCAGGGGCCAAGGAGATGCCAGGGCCAGGCTGGTCACCTCCCTGAGCCAGCACCGGGGGTCTGCTCCCCTCTGCTCACCTCACCTCTGCTCCACCTGCCCATCTTCCTCTAGAAAATGAGTCTTTAATGCCAGGGATGGGTCCTGGGGAGCTCCTCTGTGAAAGGGACAGGGCTGCAGGGCAGTGCTGGGCTGTGGGCAGAGGGGAGCAGACCCCCGGTGCTGGCTCAGGGAGGTGACCAGCCTGGCCCTGGCATCTCCTTGGCCCCTGGGCTCACAGAGGGGACCCAGGGCAGCTGCAGCCAAGGGTCTGGGCCAGCCCCTGCTGCTCCCTGGGCAGAGCAGAGCCTGTCCCTGGGGCTGGTCACCTCCCTGCTCTGCAGTGCTGAGCCAGCACCGGGGGTCTGCTCCCCTCTGCCCACAGCCCAGCACTGCCCTGCAGCCCTGTCCCTTTCACAGAGGAGCTCCCCAGGACCCATCCCTGGCATTAAAGACTCATTTTCTAGAGGAAGATGGGCAAGTGGAGCAGAGGTGAGGTGAGCAGAGGCTGCATGGAGGAAGGCAGAAATAACTGACATGTATGATGGTTTCACTTGTCAGCACGGAGCTGGGGGTTCCTGACCTGCCAAGAATGACACAGGATCCTGCCTGGCTCAGCACAAGGATGGAATGGGATTGGACAGAAGGAATGGAACTTCCTGAGCTGGAGGGGACCCCCAGGATCATCCAGCCCAACCCCCCAGCACCCCCAGCCTGGGCATCCCTGGAGCGCTGTCCAAAGGCTCCTGCAGCTCTGGCAGCCTCGGGGCCGTGCCCATTCCCTGGGGAGCCTGGGCAGTGCCAGCACCTCTGGGGGAAGAACCTTTCCCTAAATGCAGCCTGAGCCTGGCCTGGCCCAGCTCCAGCTCGGGTCATATCAAGGTTTGGACATGGAGGATCCTGTGAGTCACTGAACGAGCACCAAGGAAAAGGAAGTGTCGAACAGCTTTTCATTCCAGACACACCATTCCTCCTCCACCGAGCCAGGCAGGAGTGCGTGCTGATAATCTGGGATCCCGTAATTAAATACCCTGCAGCCTGAATATGGATAAGAAGGCACAGTTATGGTTTTGTGGACGGTGTCACTTGTGGCATTTCTGTGGGTTGGAGTTGCTTTGCTTTGCAACTGAAGTGCTCGTGTAGCTGCTGCGTGTGGCACACTATCAATCATGGGTGTGAAAAATCCCCCAAGCCACCAGAAAATGGAAACAATCTTGAATGCTCCTGAAGTGAAAGCGCAAAGCCATTCCCAAGACATTCCTTCAACAGTGAAATGGCTTTTTAAGGAATTCAGACAGAAGATATAATAAGGGAAAAACTATACAGAGAAAGAAAAGCACCCCACCTGCAGCAGCACAGTAGGACAGGAAATTGAGGGTGGAAGGATTCTGAAGGTCTTTCATTCAACCTTCTGCACCAAGCAGGATCAGACCAGGCTGCTCAGGGATTTTTTTTCCACGATCAGTCAGGTCCTGAAGGTCTCCAAGGACAGAGGCTGCACAGCCTCTCAACTTGCTGCCAGGTTTGACCTTCCCCATGGTGAATTATTCTCCCCATATCCAGTCCAAGGTTGTTTTGGTTCATGTCTGCTGCCTTCGTCCTTTGCTTGTGGAGATCCTGGGTCTTCCTTCTCCGTGATCTCCTTGGCTGTGGAGATTCCCCTTGGATGCTTTCTCATCCCCAGTCTGAACAAACCCCATTGCCTCTCCACGCTGTGGAGCCTCCTCTGGATTCCCTCTGCTCTGCTGAAGGACCCAGCCCCAGATGAGGTATCCAGCTGTACCCAATGAGTGTGAGTGGAGGGAGGTCTGGACTCTCCCAGGCACCTCCAGCCCTGTGGTCTGGGTCTCCAGGGACGCTCTCTCACTGTGTGCAGGTGAGGACGTGGCCACAGAGAGCCAAATGGGAGATCCTGAGGACAGCTGATGAAAATCCTGGTAGGAGAGAGCTAAAAGCATTGTCCCAGAGGCTGGATGGACAGAGCAGCAACCAAAGGTATCAATGCCATTTCCAGAGGAGATGACAGCTTTCCTAGAGCTCCTCCTGAGGGGCAGGGGAGGGGCAGCTCTGATCTCTGCTCTGGGACAGGGACAGCACCCAGGGAACGGCTGGAGCTGGGCCAGGCCAGGCTCAGGCTGCATTTAGGGAAAGGTTCTTCCCCCAGAGGTGCTGGCACTGCCCAGGCTCCCCAGGGAATGGGCACGGCCCCGAGGCTGCCAGAGCTGCAGGAGCCTTTGGACAGCGCTCCAGGGATGCCCAGGCTGGGGCTGTTGGGGGGTCTGGGCAGGGCTGGGGTTGGAATCCTTGATCCTGTGGGTCCCTTCCATCTCAGGCTGTTCTGTGATTCTCTGACACTCCAGGGAGATCATTTGTCCTCTCTGGGACAGCACCAAAACCACAGCACCTGCCACCCCCCTGAGAAAACACCCTGGGGAAGTGGGAGGAGGCAACACCATCCAGGGTGGAGATGTCAGGGTGGGGAAATCAGCTGGGCTGCAGCTGCTCTGTGGCAGAGAAGGAGCAGCACCTCCCTCCCATCCCCGGGCGCGGGGCCAGCGCGTCCCGGCACGATCAGGCAGCTCCCGTGCACAGGGCTGCGGCTGTTTACTGGGGGACGCTGTTGAAGAGCTTCCCAACCCTTTCCTGCCTCCTTGGAGGTGTCTGCCACCCCTGGCATGGCACCCAAGGGACCGTGGTGGTGGCAGGGACACAAACTCCAGTAAAATGCTTTGGGCAGTGTTTGCTCCATGGTCCCACGGGTACCGCCAGGACTCCGCTTGCAGCAGCCGAAAGGGAAGGTCCGGGGGGTCAAGGAACACCCTTTGCCATCCATTTAGAGCTGCTATCCCTCTCTGAGGGTTTGGATACCACCTGCAGCAGGTACAACCCCTCGGTGTCTTCCTCTGGTCCTCGACACCTGTAGATACCTGCAGAGAATCCCACTGCTCTCCTTCAGAACCCTCTGTGTCCCTCACGGGATGAAGCAGATGATCTGCAGGGCTTCCTGTTCCCAGTGCTCGCCATTTGGAGCCATCAACGGGTCCTGGCCACCATCTCCTGGGAGTGGGGCAGGTCCTGCTGTGCAGGGACATCAGATGGGTGTGAAATGGAGTGCAGGGGAAGAGGACAGTATGGTGGTGTGGGGTTCCTGCTCAGCTGTGGAGTAACATAATTATATCAGTAATAATATCAGTAATAAATCAATAACACTAAATACTGTCAGATCCACCCCGTTGTGAGAAACAGGGAAATGGGTGGGTTTTCCCTTTTGTGACAGAAATGTGGCAGTTCTCAGGCTGTGCCAGAGGATGTTCAGGTTGGATAGTAGGAAAAGTTTCTCCACTGAAAGAGCGATGAGGGTGGAGTCACCGTCTCTGGAAGAGTTCAAGAAACCAGCAGATGTGGCACTTTGGGATTTCATTGAAGGATGAACTTGATGGTCTTGGAGGTCTTTTCCAACCTTAATGGTTCTGTGTTTCTCCCCTGGCAGGATGAGTGACCTCTCAGCCTGAGCCCTGACTGCTTCCCCTGAGTGAGGACACAGTTCACAGCAGCCCTGTTCACAGAGAGGGATTTTCCTGTGATTTCCCATCCTGAACTCGTCTGACACAAACGAGGGAGCACGGGGGTGTTGGGGTGGAGTCACGGGAGGTGGGGGAATGGTTCAGTCGAGAGTAGGAGTGGGGATATTGCCCTGCTTGGTCCAGGGCACGTTCACCTGCTGAGCATGGGCTCAGTGCTGCTGGCCCAGGTGCTGGAGAGGGCAGGAAGGGCTGAGGGGGATGTTGGGGCAGGGGTTCTGGCATGTGCCTTCCCTGCCAGCTTCCCATCTCAGCTGCTGAACCAGTTTGTCCACAGCAGGCCAGTTCCTCCCTCTTTATCCTGGGGCAGTGGTGCTGCAGTGTTTAAATCCAGATTTACCTGGCCTAGAAACAGTTCATCCCACGCTCGCTGGTGCTTAAAGAGCTCATAGAATCACAGAATCTCAGACCTGTTTGGGTTGAAAGAGACCTCCAGCCCCCTGCCATGGGCAGAGACACCTTCCAATAAATCAGGCTGCTCCAAGCCCTGTCCAGCCTGGCCTTGGACACTTCCAGGGATGGGACAGCCACAGCTTCTGTGGGTAACCTGTGCCAGGGCCTGCCCAGCCTCAGAATAAAGAATTTCTTCCCAAGATCCCATCTAAACCTGCTCTCTGTCAGTTGGAAGCCATTCCCCTCTGTCCTGTCACACCAGGATGATCGTGACCACCTCAGCAGGGCAGTGACTCCAACACCCTTCCAAACCAGGAAGGATTTCCCCATGGCTACACCCCTGGAAAGAGCCCAGACAGGGCAGGACATGGTGACCACGGCACCCACATTTCCTGGCCCTTGGCTGGGGCCCATAACCCCAGAAATACCTGGCCACCAGCCCTCTGCGTGGGAGAAGGGCGGGTGGAGAGAGAAACATGGGCTCAAATCCAACAAGAAGGATTCCATCCGAGTCTGGCTGGAGGCGGCGCTTCCCAGAGGTTGGGTCAGCAATCCTGGGTCCTCCTGACCCTTCTCTGGGCTGTGAGATGCTCAGGGTACATCTCCACGTGCCTCAGCACCGGGGACCCACCAGGGGATTGCATGGCAAGGTGGGCTCTGCTGGGGCACAGAGGGGTGACAGGGGAGCTCCTTGTGCAGGAGCCCTGGAGCTCCTCCTCACCCCACAGCTGCACAAGATGGTTTTGTGGTCTGTGAGGTGTTTAAAGGACCTTCAGAATGCAACTGGTCATCTGTGAGCAGAGCAGAGCCTTTCTAGAGATGGTTTTGTCTCTCCCAGTCCTCTCATCTTTTTGTCCTGTGCCTGCAAATACACGAGGAGGTGAAAAGCTGGTGTCTGCTGTCTTTAATGTGTGGATTTCATACTGGATCCACAGACATCTGTGCTGCACCACTGATGAGGTTAATGTACAAAGATGACCTCTTACCATGGCCCTCTGCACTCCCTTGCACACTACACCAGGCTTAGGGGAAACTGAGGCAGGCAGGAAAGGAGGGGCTGGGGATGGCGGAAGGGCTGAATTGCTGGAAGCAAAAGGCAAGGAATAGCTTTTATACACACATTTTATAATTCATTTTATTACACATTATTACATATACATTTTACTATACATTTTATTAAACAGCAGGAACCTCCCCGGCTGTCAGGGAGCAGGTGACCACATCCACGGGGTCCCCCTGGGCAGGGTGGGAGCTGTGGGTTGGAGATGTCACACATCCACCGTGTCCCCCTGGGCAGGGTGGGAGCTGTGGGTTGGAGATGTCACACATCCACCGTGTCCCCCTGGGCAGGGTGGGAGCTGTGGGTTGGAGCCGGGGTTGAGCAGGGTTCCGCGGGGCGGGGGCCAGGCTCGCTCGGGAGGAGCAGAGGATGCTGCAGGGAGCGTCCGGGGAGCTGAGCTCTCCTCCGGCACTCTTGGACAGAGTTTCTCCTCCCCCGTGGGCAGAGGCCGGGAACGGCACGTCCTCTCTGGCCGACCTCTCCGGCCGGGTCAGCAGGTCCCGGCTGGCCCGAGCCACAGGAATGCTGGAGCCCTTCTTGACTTCAGCTAGCTTAAAAATATCCTCTGACAAATACCTGCACAAACAAGGGGAAAAAACAAACCCACCTCACCCTTATTAAAAAAAAAAAACCAAAACCAAAAAAATCTGTAATTTTCCACAGCGCTGAGCCGCAGCCTTTGGTGGCCCAGCACCGTGGGGGTCGCAGCCCCCCGTGGCGGTGCCTTGGCTGGAGCTGGAGCTTGTCCTGCCCAGCGGGGCGAGGCTCCGGAGATGGGAGCAGCCGCCCGAGGCTTCCCGGCAGGCTCTGGCAGCCGGCTGAGCCTCGCCCCGCTCCCGGCTCCGGCTCCGCTCAGGGCAGCTCCCCGTGCTCCTCTCCCCGCTCCCAGCCGGCTGCAGGGACCACCTGGATCCCCTGGGAAAGGTGGGAGCATCCCTGAGCCCAGGCTGGGGCTGCGGCAGGTGAGGGATGCTCCCCGGCCTGAGCCCCGAGCCCAGGTGTGCTGCTGAGGGAGGAGGGAGCGCCTCGGAGCAGCCCTGGAGGGTTTCACGGCACTGGGAGCTAGGGAGGAGAAATTCCCGATGTGGGCTGTCCATGCAGCGGGGACAAGGAGGGCAGGGAGCGCCCCGTGCCCAGCTGGGGACCGGGCATGGGGTGCAGGGCTGGGCACCGGGCACAGGACTCAGCTCTGTTCATGGGGCTGGAGGCAGCCCCAGGGGGAGAATCCCCCCTCTGTGAACATGCAGCAGGCATGAGCTGCACATCCCAGCTCGATGGGAAGGGCTGTCCCTGCCGTGGAACTCAGCCCTTGCTTCCCAGAGGGGTCCTGAGGCACTGGGAAGCCCCCAGCCCTCCTCCTCTGTGCCCCCAGCTCTGGCCTGTCCCCACTGCACTGTCCGGGGGCCTCACTTAACTGCATCTTTGCCTCTGGAAGGACTCCCCCATCCACAGCCTGTCCTGCCAGAGCCTCCTGTGGCCGTGGGCATAAACCCAGAGCAGGATCCCAGCGGTGCAGGGGCCCTGGCCAAGCTCCCCTCTGGGTTCCTGGGATGCTGGTGCAGGGATGCTGTCAGCTCTCTGCAGCCTCAGGGCTATCAGACCCAGCTGCTGTGCTTGGGCCAGGCTCCCTCGGGCACTGCAGGAGCCAGGTTGGAGCCTCTGGTGGCAGTGACCTGCTCTTTGCAGTGTCACCTGGTCACAGCGGGAAATGCCCCACCTGACCACGCTCACATCGTCCCCACCCCTCACCACACACAGGGACATCACCCCCACGGAAAGTGGCAGCTCTGCCTGCTGCAGGTGCTTCATCCCTGCCCGGAGCCTCGCTCTCCGAGGGGCACAGGGAGATGATGGCCGGGCTGTGGCTGGCACCATGTGGCACCTGGCCAGTGCTGAGCAGCAGAAGGCAGGGCTCCTCCAGGGCTCTCCAGGGAAGCAACAGGGAGCCTTGGTCCTGTGTGAGTGGCCACAGGGCTGGCTGTCCCTCGGGGTGCTCAGGGTGCCTGGGAGAAGGTCCTGAGCACTGTGGCTGGGTGCTGGGTGCCGCAGCCCAGCTTGTGCAGAGTAGGACAAGGCTGGAGGGCTGTGGGAAGGCATGGCAAGGTTTGGAATGAGGGGTTTGGGGGGATCTTGCAGGATTTGGGATGTTTCTGTCCTGCTCCTGGCTGCTGTGGGGCACAAGGTGATCTCTTGGAGCCCAAGGACGGGAGGGCTCTGCTTCCAGAGGGAGCCTGATTGTGCTTCCAGAGGAAATCCAGCTCTGCTGTCAGAGCAGGGATCAACAAGCAGGACATCCTGGATGGAGCCTGTCCCAGCTGGGAGAGCCCTGTCCTGGGTGCAGGTGTGTGTGAGTGCTTGCATGGAGCACCGTGTGTGTGTGGGCACACGTGCACGGGTGTCAGCAAGCGTCTGTGTGTGTGTGTTACACTCGTGTCTGTGCCTCTGCCCCTGCTCCTGTGTCCTGCTCTCCTCCCCTTTGGGCAGGGAGGGTGAGATTAACCTCCAGATCCTTCCTACCAGCATGTGCTCCCGTTCTCTCCCTTGGAAACGCCGTTTTTTAGATGAGAAAATATGGAAGCGCCTTCAGTCCCTGCTCAGTGACCTTCAAAACCATCCAGCAAATTGGGCTTGGACGGCGAGCCCGGCCAGATGGCCCTTCTCAAACACGCTGGCCGTGCAAACGGGGTTTTACTCCTGGATCCTGCTCCAAGGCAGCCTCGTGAAACGGCGCGTTCAGTCTGTGCTCTGGGAAGGCAGCCACACCGCCCCGTGCCGAGGAGGAGGCGCTGGGGCCGTGCCAGGCCGGGCTGGGCAGGGACAGCGCTGGCAGCCCGGAGGCTTCGGGGTGGTAATTGAATTGTGGAGCCCAGAGTTAAGTGGGAGGGATCCCAAACTGGAGGGGAGAGGGAGTGGGATGGATGGGGATGGTGGAGGGTGCTGGACACCTCTGGGGCTGGTGGGGATGGGCCCACCACCCACAGGAGTGACGGGATGGCAGGGGATGGGGACAGGCCAGCGGGGACTCCTGGAGCCCAGGAGAGGAAAGAGAAAACCAAAATACAGCCAGGGAAGGGAAGGTGCGGGAAGGTGCGGGAAGGTGCGGGAAGGTGCGGGAAGGTGCGGGAAGGTGCGGGAAGGTGCGGGAAGGGAAGGGAAGGGAAGGGAAGGGAAGGGAAGGGAAGGGAAGGGAAGGGAAGGGAAGGGAAGGGAAGGGAAGGGAAGGGAAGGGAAGGGAAGGGAAGGGAAGGGAAGGGAAGGGAAGGGAAGGGAAGGGAAGGGAAGGGAAGGGAAGGGAAGGGAAGGGAAGGGAAGGGAAGGGTTAAAAAGACCTGTAAGAGCTGAGCCTCTCTGGAAACACGGGAGACAGCTGGAAAAGATTTAAATATCTTTTTGCTGTGTGTCTGGGAGCTGTGGGTGCCAGCGAAAGGTAGTCTTATTTCTGATAATATCTGGTCTGACACACTCAATGTGTTTAACAGTTTTCAGTTCACTCAGGCAGATGAGCCTAACTAGGAAGCGACCACGCAGGGATTCCAGGATGCTTCATTAGCATGCAATCTGGAGACAAGTGCTCTGCCTCTACATGCAAAGGGAGGCTGAAGCTGTTGCAGAAGCTGTGACTGAGGGATCCATCTCCCAGACTGGGGGCTGACCAAGCCTCCAGCACGGATGCCATCCTGCGGGGATGTGGAGTGCAGTGCCTGGAGGGGTGCTGGGGCTGAGGGCCCTTTGTCACACCCCCCACACTGGTGACCAACAGCAGCAACCTCCCCAGCACCACCAGCAGCATGTCCCCCAGGCACTCCTGGTCTCTCACCACTCACCTCCCTTGTGTGTCCTTGGTCACCAGCGAGAGGTGGATGATGCTGGTGCTTCCAGGTCAGCAGCACCAGGAACATGGGGCAGTGCTGGGACCTGGGAAGTGCAGAGGGGTCCTGAAGGAGCTCAGCTGCCCATAAATGCTTCCCAACAGGATTTCCATGGCCCTGCTGGTGACCTGGACCTCTGGCAAGGGTTTCATGCCTTCACCAGTGCAAGGAATCAGCCATATCCCCAAAGGTCTCTTGCCCAGGAGGTCCTCCCTTGGCTACTGGGGGGCTGTGACAAGTCCTGTGAGCTGTCAGGGTGATGCTGAGCCCAGAGGAGCTGCTGCAGCCTGGTGGTGTGGAGACAGGGAATGGTGTGCTGGGCTGCATATTTCCCTGCCCTCGTGCTTGGCCATGGTGGCTGTGCCAGAAGGGGAGATTAGAGGGTGAATGAAGTTGTTGCACGACATGCGCCATTTTCTATGCACCAAAGGTATGTTTAACCACATGGAATTGCTGCCAAGAATTAGCATTGAAGACTATTATTAGCATTGCTATTATTAAAGAAAAAAATTCCCCCTAAATGTTGTTCTGGAGCAAAATCCAGTGTATGATTGTGCACCAAAGGTTGATCAGAAATTTTCTGCCAAAGGTTGGTCAGCAATTTCCCACCCAACTGGGATCACATGAAAAATGAAGCCATCAGCTACATGAAACTATTCCTAAAGTATCTGTCTGTTTTTCAGCAAAACTCCAGCCCTTCAAAATGCAATGATTTGGTTTTTCAACTAAAAAGAAAAAAAAACCTCTTGAAATTTCCCCAGATAAAAGTATGAAAATTTAATCCCACTGTGCCACCCTTGGTTTGACACGATGTGACCTTGAGCATGTCCATGGCAAACATGGGGACAAACCCTGCTGCTGTTGGACACCTGTGCATGGACTGAGGGTTCAGCATCAGTCTTTATGTGATGGTGGAGAATCCATCCCTCCCTTTCTCAGCAGGATAGAGGATAAGGCAGATTAAAGGCAGATTGCCTTCCCTGTTACTGTTCTGGGGAGCGACGCAGGTGCTGGTCTCACCTGGAAACCTGTTCTCTGCACAAAGCTGAGGGACTCCCTGGAATGGTTTTCCATCAGAAAACAGGGGTTTATTGGAATCAAATCTTTCTCTGGGAACTTGTCGATCTCGCTGCCATTTTCCCGGGAAGAAGCCTCGCAGAATCACTTTGACTTTCTCGTTTCAGCAGTGTCAAAATGTTTATTCCGATCATGTCAAAACACGAAGTTCATTTCAGGAAAGTAAAAATATTTCATTTTGACTTTATCATTTCCTTCACTTAACTTCCACTTTATGTTCCGTGAAAGTACTTTTTAATAGGCGCCGCTTGAGATCTCCTCGCGCCACGGCATCCCGGGGAGGAAGCGACGCGGGAGCGTCACACGTGGCGTTTCCGAGGCCTGAATTAGCATTTGGGGGAATTTTCATTTCACAGGACGTGCTGCACGTGTGGCTCTGCCTCACAAAGCAGAGCAGGCGCCTCGTGTGCTGCCGGGGCTGTCTTGGTGCTTCCTCCCCTCCCAGCCCTTTGCAGGCACCCAAAAAATGCTTCCAGTTGGGGTTCTGTCCTGGATCCTGGAGCTGCTGGGATGGTGAAGGGGATGGGGGCTTCAGGACAGCCCTCAGGTGTCAGTCTAGGGGGCTGGGAAGGATAGAGGGTGCACGGGATGTTGTGGGAATCAGTCAGATGGAGATCCTGCTGGCCTGGTGGGGTGGGATGGGAGCTGACACCAGCACCAGCTGAGGACACCAAGCCTTGGCTCTGCCCAGAGGGGCTGAGGGAGGGGGGGCTCAGTCTGCACTGCCCTCCTGGTGTCTGATCTGTGAGATCCCAGAGGTCCACCTCTCCTCCTGCCGCTCCTCTGGCTCCTTCTCACTGCACAAACCTCTCCCTTCAGGTAGGGTGGTGGTGTGATCCCCCAGCTCTGCCCAGACCCTGCTCTTCCAGCTGCCCCTCACCCAACACTGGCTGGCAGATGCTGAGGAGCTGGAAGTCCTCCCGTTCACACCATTCTGAGACCATTCAGACCAGTTTTGCAGGAGCCAAGGTACTGAAGCATCCACCAGCCCACAGGCACTGGAGCATTGGAGCATCCAGCAGTTTGTGCATGTCCTGCTGGTGGACACGGCTCCAGTGCTGTCTGGGGGTACAGACAGGGCAGGTCCAGCCCCCTCACTGCCATGGATGTGTTGGACCTGTCCACTTCGTCCCCTCTGAGCTCCTGTTTTCCCTTTCGGCCTCATTCTTCCCACCATGGAGGTGCTGGGCACCTGACCGAGGTTGGGCACATCCGTGTCACTCCTTCCCTCCCTCTCCTGAAATTGTGTGAACTTCACACAATAAACCAAAGTGTTGAACAGCTTCATCACCATCAGGAGCAAACTGGTTCATGCCCCAGAGCTGGGGGGCAGAGGAGCCCCATTTCCTGGCCAGGTGGGCAGAGAGGGGGAAGCACAGCTTCCAGTGGACACCTCAACATTCCATTCCAGTGGACACCTTTGTCCAGGTGCTGCTGGAAGCCACCAGGGAAAGGTGCAGGGAGTTACATCTGGCAAGGGCTGTGCTGGCATGGGAAGGATCACAGAATCCCAGAATATCCTGAGTTATGGACAGGGAACCCACGAGGATCATTGAGTCCAACTCCTGGCCTTGCACAGGACACCTCAACAATCCCACCCTGTGCCTGAGAGCGTTGTTCACGTAATGTTTGAACTCTGTCAGGCCTGGGAGTGTGACTATTCCCAAGGATGTTGGAGATTTGTGTACCCAGACCCAGCCAGCTCTGCTCTGCTCTTCCCCCTGGCCCTCTGTGCTCATCCCAGCCTCTGGAAAAGCAGGGCTGGAGCAGCAGCTGAGAGATGTAGGAGGGCATTGACTCAGAAAGATCTCTGAAATTCCAGGTCTTACCCCACAGAGCCCCAGCTTCCCCAGTGGGCACCTGGCATCTGGGAGCAGGGGGACCCTGGGCTCTGGGGGACAGAGGTGGCAGCTTGGTGTCCCCAGCTCTGCCCCCTGGCCTGTCTGTCCCCACGGGGTGATGGCTGAGCAGAGGGGCTGCAGCTCCAAGGGGCCGGTGGCAGTGTGCAGCTGGCTGATGGAGCTGCTCCTGCATGGAGCCTCCTGGTGCCAGGAGGTTGATTGATAATTATCCAGGTGCTTGGGAAGCAGGGGAATGAGCCAGCCCTGTGTTTCTGCTGGGGGCAGAGGAGTCACCACCCCCCCTCTAGTGAATGGCAGCCCTGTGTGTGCCTTGCAGCCAGGAATGGGGACACCTGCACCCAGGAATGTGCTGCTCTGCATCCGTGGGGATGAGTGAGGAGGTCAGGGATGAGCCTTGGGCAAGCCAGGGATGGGAGCACCATGGGATGGGAGCAGCTTTGGCTGCGAGGAGCCACAAAGCTGTCCAACCTGTCACCTTCCCCACCAGCATGCCTGCCTGGAGGGGCTGGCCTCCAAGTGGGGAAACTGAGGCAGCAGGTGAGCAAGCCCAGCGTGTTTCTGCAGCATCGGGAGCTGCTACAGCTCCAGGGTGACCTGGCAGTGTGGGCAGGGAGCTCTGAGTGCCATCCCCAAGGGCTGAGGTGGCCGAGGGTGAGGGCAGGGAGAGGCACCTGCTGCAGCAGAGGAGGAAAAGCGCATCAGGAGGAACCGAGCGGCACCAGGAGGGAGAGGCACCCACGGAGCAGCCCAGGCTGGGACCCTCTGCTTGGCTCGGCCCTGGGGAGCTGGGCTGGAAAAATAAGGCTGGGAGAGAGGGTGAGAAATGTGGGAGGGTTTTGACTAAGAAAGGCAAGACTGAGGGAAAAAACATCGCTGGGCTCCAAGTGGGCAAAAGGCTGCAGAGAGAGGAGGGAACGGCACGCCCTTGGGCAGAGGAAGGAGGTCATGGGTGTAAACCACAGCCAGGGAAATTTGGGATAAATCCCTGGAGAAATGCTCGGGGGAGGACGGAGGCCCAGGGAGATGTGGGGGCTGGCACCACTCAGGGTCGGGGGATTTTGGGGTCCGGGTCCTGAGGGGCGCTCAGGTGCCAGCCTGGCTGAGCCTCCCCGGAGCAGTGACACCAGGAGATGTGTGGCTTGGCCAGCAGGTCCCCAGCTGCCTGGCAGGGGGTCAGGGAACACACCCCAGCTGCTGGGATGTGCCTCCAGGGACAGCTGGAGCCTCTGCAGCCATCACTGTCGCTGTGGGTTGTGAAACAGAGCACTTGTCAAGTCCCGCCTGTATATTGTATTATATTTATTATATTATATTGTATCTATTAGATTATATTGTACTTCATTATATTATTAGAGCTGTCAGGCCGAGCACTTCCAGGCTGGAACCATCAGCTCCTCAGTTGCTTGGGTAACCTCAGGCCATCCCTTTGGAGCAGCAATGGGGCTGCAGGAACAGGATTGCCACGTGACCGTGGCATGAAAGACGCTGTTACAGTAACAACTGGTGGCACCACGGGTGACAAACAGCACAAGGATGCAGGGAACTCAGTGCCAGCGTTCCCCAGGCATGGCTGCTGGGCAGGGACGGGTCTGCGGTGGGCAGTGTGAGGCAGGAGCGTCCCTGGGGTGCTGGGGAGGGGATGAAGGTGGGGGACACAGAGCTGCTGCTGCAGACACCTCTGTCCCCAGGGCGTGCAGTGCCACGGGTGTGTCCCCAGGGGGTGCGTGAGGAGGGGGATGCAGGGGGCAGGGATCAGGGATCGTCCCCAGTGGGTGAGAGCTGCAGGTGGGTGCACGAGGAGGGGTTTGCACCCTCGAGGCTGCCGGGCTGTGGGCGGCTGGGCAGGAAAACAGCGCGCTCCTGCTGCCCCGCCGGGCTCCGACCCCACGGTCACTGCACGCCCACAGGGGACATCAGCGAGGAGGCAACCGGCTGATGGACCCGGGGAGCCGCGGGAGCGACGGGCCCCGAGGGGACGGGGGTCGGGATTAGGATCGGGGTGGGGATCGGGATCGGGGTCGGGATCTCCCCCAGCGTGGAAAGGGGGCGTGTCCTAAACGGGGGCGTGGCTGCGGCGCGGTGGGCGGGGCCCGCTCGGGGTCTCCCCGACGGCGCTGCGGGGGCGTGGCCGAGGCGCTGGGGGCGTGGCCCGTAGTAAAGGGGCGTGTCCCTCCGCGCGGCCGCGTTGCCCGGGGTGACGCGCGGATGCAGCCGGCACCCGTGACGTCACCCGCGGGGCGGGGCCGCGCCCCCCATTCATCCCCCCCGCGCGCGGAGCGTCCCGCCGGCGCCCATCCAATCAGCGGGCGCGGGGGGCGTGGCCGCCGGGCCCCTCCAGCCAATCAGGCGGCGGCCGCGGCCCGGGGCAACAATGGGGGGCGCCCGGGGCGCACGTGGGGCCGCGGCGGGGCCGGGCGGGGGTCGCGGCCCGGGCCGGGCGGGGGGAGAGCGGTGCCGGGGCGCGGTGCCGGGGCTCTCCGCTCCGCTCCGTCCCGCCCCGCCGCTGCCCCGCGAGGCGCGGGAGCACTCCCCTCCCCCGCCCTCCCCCCGCCCCTCCGGGCCCTCCCCCTGTGTCACGGCGGCGCCCGCATTCGGGAACGGGCACGGCGGAGGGAGGGAAGGAGGGAACGAGCGAGCCGCGGCCGCCCCAGCATGTGGCCCGCCCGCGCCGTGGCGGCAGCGCGGCGGCGGCGGCGGCGGCGGGCAGGTGCGCGGCCGCTGAAGCGGAGCGGGGGGGCGTAGGGGCGGGAGCCGCCCGCCGCCGCCCTCGCCGGCGCTGTCAGGTGCGTGCCGCCCGCCAGCATGGCTCCGCCGCGCCGCCGGACCTAGCGCCGGGCAGCCCGCGGGAGACTGCGCCCGCCGCGCCGAGGGCTCCCACTATCTCCGTCCCGCTTCTCCCCGCTTAGGTGCCCCGCCGCCCGGCCCCGGAGCCCGCCGGTCCCCGGCCGAGGATGCCGCCCGCCGCCGCTCGCTCCGGTTCATCTGTTGCTGCCTGACCGCGCCGCCAGCCCGATGGATGCAGCCGCCCCCGCGCCCTGCCCGCCCGCAGCCGCCCCGCTGGCTACCGAGCCGGGAACCGCTCCGGAGCTCCGCGGCTGGTAAAAACCAAACCAAAACCAAATCCGAACCAAAAAACACCCCCCTGCTTCGGCCCGGACTGGAGAGGCGGCCGAGGACTATGCAGCGTGTCCCCCGGCTCGGCGCTCCCGGCGCGGCGCCGGGCACAGCCGCCTCCTAGAGCCGCCGGACCCGGGGCTCCCCCGGACTCGGGGCTCCCCCCGCCAGGACCCGCGCATCGAGCGGCTCCTCCTTCCCTTCTCCCCTCCAGCTGAGCAGGGAGCCCGCCTTCGCACTCCTCTCCCTCTCGAGATTTTGGGGTTTTTGTTGTGTGTTTGGGTTTATTTTTTTTTTTTTTTGGGTGGAAACCGCCCGTAACTCCGGGGGGGGCTGTGGGGTGGCAGCGGGGAGGCGACCATGGAAGAAAAGCTCCAGGCGCATCAGGTGGAGATCGACCCGGATTTCGAGCCGCAGAGCCGTCCCCGCTCCTGCACTTGGCCTCTCCCCCACCCCGACTTGGCGGCGGAGGAGGAAGATGGGGGCGCGGGGGGAACCCCGGCGCTGGCGGCCGGCGGGGACGGAGCCGAGAACGCGGCGGCCCCGGTGGAGCGCAGAGTCGCTGCCGCTCCCCCACCGCCCCCCGGCGCGGATGTGGGGCAGCTCCGCAAGGCCAAGACCTCCCGGCGCAACGCCTGGGGCAACCTCTCCTACGCCGACCTCATCACCAAAGCCATCGAGAGCTCGCCGGAGAAGCGCCTCACCCTCTCCCAGATCTACGACTGGATGGTGCGATACGTCCCCTACTTTAAGGATAAAGGAGACAGCAACAGCTCCGCCGGCTGGAAGGTACCTGACCCCCTGACCCCAACCCCAGCGCAACTTTGCCCTCTCTCCCGAAGGTGTGCCGGAGCTTGGAGGTTTCTCCCGGGGCAGCCGGAGCTCGGTCCTGGTGGGGAGGTCTGGGGGATCCCCGCCGTCCTCACAGCTGGGGAGATAAGGGCCCGGTCAAGTTTTGGGGAGAGCCGGTGCCTCGTGGTGTTGTGTTTTGGAACCGGGGTGAGCTTGTCCCGGTGCCACCCGCCGGGCTGAGGCTCGGAGCGGTGCCGCCGTCCCCCGGCAGGTCGGGGCGAGGGATGGCGACAGGCGGCTCTCCCCGGTGAGCCAGCCCTGGGCTACAGTGAGTGCCAGCCCCAAGTACGGGGCTACAGCGAGCGATAAGCCCGGTATCAGCGCTCTCCTGGCCGTGCCTGTGGGGACCCCGGCCGGGGCAGGTCCCCGTGTGCCGGTGGCAGGACAGGCGGACGGAGAGCTGTTCCCACACTGCTGTCTCCAGACCGGCTTTTACCCGGTGCATTCCCGCTGGCTGAGCCCCCGCCTTCTCCGGGGCCGCGTCCCCGTCCCGGGGGGCCAGGCAGGCAGCGCACGCTCCCCGCGGCTCCAAGCCGGCATTCCCCGGCTCTCTGCTCGCCTGGCACCCTGGGCTCGTTAGGATTCCCTGGCGCAGGCGGTGTTCCCCTCTCTGTCGCTGCGAGCTGGGGATCGGCACCGGCCACCCCAGCCCCGCTGAGGGCACGGAGGGTGCTGGGGCTGGCTCACCCCGGCCCCTGCCCCTCTGGCTGGGCTCTGTGCTGAAAAGGGGGAAGAGATCGGCTGTGTCCAGATGGTGTCAGTAAAAAGGAGCCAGTTTCTCTTAAGTCCTCCCCTAAGCCCTGTCACCTCCAGTGTGATTAGTGTGTTACCAGGCTCCGGGGGCTCCCACACCAACCTAATGGCCCTGGCACGCGTGTCCTGGCTCCTTTGGGGCCGGCCAGATCCAGCCCACCTCGGGGGGTCCTTCTTGGGTGCAAACGAGGTTCTTTTGGGGCAGGAAGGCTGAGCAATAGGGCACCTGTATCCAGGCTGTGGGAGCTGCTGTTGTGCAAGAGGATGGGTACCCATTCCTGATGAGGGCTGAGGGCATCTGGTGTCCCCCCGGTGAGGGGAGGGTGTCAGGGCTGTAGAGGTGGCAGGAGGTGGTGCCTGTGTGGGGCCGCTCAAACCTCTGCCCGGGGTGAGACCTGCACAGCCCTGGGCAGGTGAAGGGTCTCACACCATGGGGACAGCAGGGGATATGCATTGATGGGGTCTGGAGATGTGTCAGGGCTCTGGAGCAGGGACTGGGATGAGGAGTGAAGGGATTCCCAGGCAGTCACACATGTCATTGGGGCCTTCATGTTGTGTGGTGTGCAAGGAAGGAGGACAGGCTCAGAGTCCAGCTGCTGTTGAGCACCAGGGTCATTTTCAGGGGCTGCTTGCTCAGGTGGGCTCCCCTGTGTGCACCCCTTCATGGGATGCTGTCCCCTTTCTTGGCCAATCTCTGGCTTGGAGCTCCTCTGCCACGGCTCTGCTGCCTGGGCTGCACTGCTGGGGCTGATTCCCTTGCCCTGGTTTCACTGGGATTTGAACCCTGCAGCTGGGCTGAGGACTGCCCTGTGAAGTGCCCTGCACTCCGGGCTGGGCAGAGCAGGGTGCCCTGGAGCCTCTCCTGGTGCTGCAAGTGCCCAGCTGGGGCTGGAGCTGCGGGGGCTGGCAACAGCCCAGGGTGACAAACAGAGACCCCCTTTGCATGGTTGTTTCATCAGACACCAGCATGTCAGGGGTTAAACACCTTCCCCACAGCCCCTGGTCCCTCCTGGCTGTCCCCTACCCCAAACCCCCCGGGTGTCCCTTCCCTGGGTGCTGAGGGAGCCCCCAGGGCTCTGGGAATTTGCTGTTCCCTGCCTGGGAGAAGCAGGCAGGGCTACAGCTTTTCACTGCCCAGCACGGCAGAGTCGCAGTGAGGTCCCGGCTGCTTTTTTGGTTGGGTCCTTCACAGCCTCTTTGTGCTGGCCAGAGCAGGATGGTGGGGTCTGAGGGCCCAGCGTCCCCACAGGCACTGGCTGTGCTGCTGTAGGCTCTGTAGGATCATGGAATGCTTTGGGTTGGAAAGGACCTTAAAGGCCATCTCATCCCACCCCCTGCCACTGGAGCAGGTTGCCCAGAGCTGTGTTCAACTTGGCTTTGAACATTTCAAATCCCACTCTTGACTTCTCCAAACCCTCTCTGCGTTGCTCCAGCACTGGAGGGACCTTCACAGCCGGACTCCTTCCTGCATCCAGCTGGCACAGGGGATGCTGAATGTGCACCTGGCTGTGGTGTCTGATGTGTCTGTCAGGAATGTGTGCCCCAGGCTGGTGGTTGTCTCCTGAAAGGGAAGGCTGTTGGCAGGGGTTGCATTTTGGGGTCAGGCCTCTCCTTCCCCACCAGGCTGCGCACTGCATTGCATGGTGTCATAAAATCATAGAATCTTGGAATGGTTCGGGTTGGAAGGGACCCTAAAGCTCATCTCATTCCACCCCCTGCCACAGCCAGGGACACCTTCCACTATCCCAGGTTGCTCCAAGCCCCATCCAACCTGCCCTCGGTCCCTTCCAGGGATGGAGCAGCCTCAGCATTCACGGTGAGGTAAACTGAGGGACAGAACCCAAACACCTCAGCCGTGTCCAGCCTTGGGACCAGGACCAGGACCTGTCTGGGTCTGATGGAGAACACAGTGGGGATGCTCTGGCTGCTGATCCTCGGGAAGTGCATCCCCCCACGGGCTGAGCTGTCGGGATTGTGCACCAGGAGCTGCTGCTGCTTCCCGATGCAGGGCAGCGGGCTCCCGCTGACTGACAGTTCTGCTTAATTAGGGAGTTGTTATTTTATCAATTCCAAAGCGCTTGAAGTTTTCTGCTCCAGCTCACGCTTTCCTCTTGTTAATGGGAAACCAACACCCTCCGTCAGAAAGGCAGCGGCACTGATGCATTTTAAAGGGTTCTGCTTGCTCCGGTTTGACATCCAAAATATAACAATCAAGCCATCAGCTGGTGGATGCCTGTTTGATGCGGCTCTGACAGCGCTGAAAACCTTAATTTCCCAGCCCTCCCTCCACCTCCTCCTCCTTTCTATTGCCGGGTCGGTAGCGTGGCGGCTGTGCCTGCCACGGGGGCCGGGGCTGCCGTGCAGACACCCCCCTGCCAAGTGCCACCGTCCTCCTGCAGGGCAGGAAGGAAATGAATTAGGGAGGAAACGGTGTGGGAGTGGGAGCGTGGTCAGAGTTCTCATTGCTGCTCCAGGGTTTGGGGTTCCAGGCTGCTCTGTGGACCCCTGAGCTGTGGCTAAGGGGGAGAGGACCCTTCCAGGGAGCAGCTCCTGGCTCTGTGGCTCTCTCCCTGGTGCCACCTCCCGCTCTTCCCCTCTTGGATGGGGCCAGTGCCTCTGGAGCCGTGCCCAGTGTGGCTGGAGAGGCTCCAGGCAGCGCCTGGGACCGATGGGAATGACTCTCCCCACGGAGGGCGTGGGTGCTGCCCCTGGGGTGGCGCAGCAGTGAAGGGACACTTAGGGAGGATGGTGTGACCTGGCCCTGGGGTGACCTGGGGGTGCACATCAGGCTCGCTCCCGTTTGTGCTGGGCTTGGCAGTGTGGGGAGCAGCCGGCTCGGGGGCTCCAGGAGCCGGCTGAGTGCGGGCTGGCCGCTCAGGGCTCCCCTTGGGGCAGCTTGGCTCGGCTCAGCTCGGTCACGTATCCCATCCTCGCCATATATGGAGATTTTTCCAGCAGCTGGGAGAGCCCGATGCTCCCGGAGAGAGAGCTGGGAGCTGGGCCGGGAGTTCCAGGGGTCAGGAGAGCCCGGTCAGCCCGAGGAGCTTGCAGGGCTGGGGGGAGCTGGGCTCCTTCACCCTGCTTCAGTTCCTGGATGAGCCACCCTGGCTCTCCTGTCCCCGCAGCACCCCCGGGATCCCTTGTGAGATGGGGACCCCCCCCAGCACAGGCAGGGTCCCTCTGGATGCTGGGCTGGGGTCTCTGACCCTCCATCATCCCTGGGCTGGAGCGGGGGTCTCCCCACCTGTTCTCCTGCTCACATCCCCCTGATGTGCTGCAGTGCTGCCGTCGGTGTGGCTGTGAGGAATCCCCTTTCCTCCTTCCCACCTCATTTTGCTCTCTCCTTTTGGAGGTTTTCATCTTCAAATTTTTTTATTTTTTTATTTTTCCCTTCTCTCCCTTCCTCTGGAATCGCTTCTCATGCAGCGCTAACTGCTGAAGTAACACAAACCTGCTAAATGGTCCGGCTTTATGATAGCATAAAAATGATACTACAGAAGCGAGTGGGGCTTTATTAAACCCCAGGGAAAGGCTCCAAATGAACAGCTTGCTCTGCTCTTAGCTTCCTCCCCCACTTCCCCCTTTATTTTTAATAACCACTGGAATATAAACTACAGTTAAGATCCTGTGGACTAGAAGAGTGCTTGCAGCCTGGCATTCTCACTATCCTTCCCCTTGTGCTTCCTTCCCTCTGTGTCCTGATGCTGGGATGGGAGGAGGACCAGCGTCCTGGGCTAGGAAATGGATTTTGTAATTAAAAAAACCTTGGAAATATTTTTTAGGGAGGCTGTGGGTTGGGCCAGGAGTGAGCTGGGGCTCCTTGGGACCCTCATTGGGATGCTGCTGGCAGTGGGAGGCCCTTGGGGCTTAAGGAGTGGTG
The DNA here is from genome assembly GCF_049639895.1 of Pseudopodoces humilis. NCBI lineage: Eukaryota > Metazoa > Chordata > Aves > Passeriformes > Paridae > Pseudopodoces > Pseudopodoces humilis. The sequence goes on along the minus strand of NC_142226.1, from coordinate 1,516,315 downwards.
TTGGACACCTGTCACCTCTGGGTCCTGGCACGGAATTTACAGAAAAGGGACGAATGTCCCCTCCCCATGCATCAGCAGGGACTGAACATGGTTGGACCCCCATCCCCAGGCTGCCTCCTCCATCTCTGGGGTTCATCCCAGGCCTCACAGCCACCATGTCCTTGGGTCTCCCATGGGGATGCTCTGGAGCTGGGTCTGCCCTTGCCCTGACACCCCCCTGTCCCCTGCACCCACCACGGTGGGCTCCCTGCTCCCAGCTCACGTTACTTTTAATTATCCTGACGCTTCCCGCCGGCTCCCAGCGAAGGTGCCTGCTTAGTGCCGGGGTGAAAGGCACTTTGGGTTACGGAAGGACACGCGGAGGCTCGCCTGTCTGCCGCTGAGGCTCATTTTGGACAGCATCTGTTCATTATTATGTGGTGCCTTGGCCGGGTGCCAGCCAGGGGAACTGAAAGCCCCGGCACAAAGCTCGCTTTCACCCGCTGCGGGGAGGAGGAGGAGGAAGAGGAGGAGGAGGAGGAGGTGCTGGGCGGGGAGCCCGGGGACCCCCAAGGCAGGCTGGTTCCTTCCCTCCCAGCAGGGATGCTCCATCATCCCAGGGCATCCTGAGCTGCTGCCTGCTGTGAGGTGTCATAGAATCACAATCAGACTGGTTTGTGCTTGAAGATCATCTTGTTCCAACCCCTTGCCATGGGCAGGGACACCAGGAGATGTCCACCCCTGGGATTGCTGCTGTCCTGTGGGGTGGGGCTCAGCAGCAGGATGGGGTGATATTGGGGTCTGTGTGTCCACTCTGTCAGCAAGGGACTCATTCTTCCCCTCCCCAGGACCCCCATGCATCCCTCCAGGCCCAGCAGGGCCTTGGAGCGGGGAGGCTCTCGGGCTTTTCCGCTGGGGTTGGTGGCACTTTGTACGCACTGAGCAGCAGCGATTCAGCCCAGCTCCTGCTCCCTGGGGCCTGTAGGGCTGAGGAGAGTTCCAAACAGCCTAGGATGCTGGCAGTGGGATGGCTCCACCCGGATCCCCGGGTGCTGACAGACTGTGGGGCTGGGCAGATCCCAGGGGGTGCAGGCAGCGATGCTGCCGGGCACCTGCAGTCTCTATGGGCACGTGTTCCCTCGTGTGTTCCCTCGTGTGTTCCCTCGTGTGTTCCCTCGTGTGTTCTGCCGTGTGTTCCCTCGTGTGTTCCTGTGCCTGGGCGTGCCGGGCTCCCCACACGCGCTCAGCCCACGCCTTGCGGGAGGATGCGCGTCGGGAAGGACCCTCAAACACCTCGGGCTGGCTCCTACTGGCCACTGCACTTCCCTCCTGGGAGCCTGGGCTGGTGACAGTGTCCCCCTGTCCTCGGGGACCTTGGGGGGGACACAAGGTGACTGTACTTTGGGGCACAGTTTGGTTTTTTTTTGGTTTCAAAGGCTGTGGCTGGGTGGGTGGGGGTAGCCCAAGCTGGGGCACTGAGCAGCCGCCTTTGATTTACTCGGGACGGGGAAAAAACAGGCCCCACCAATTCAAAACCGCACAAAACACCCCCCCTGCCCCCCAAAAAATGAAAGAGGCAATGGCACGGAGGAGAAGAAAGGCAAGGGTTGTTCGCAGGCGCCTGGCGCGGTGCCAGCGCGGGGACGCTCCGGAGCAGACATGCCAAGCTGTAATTGCAGACAGGCTCATTTCGAGAGACGAGACGGTTATTTTTAACTCGCGTTAAGGTAATGCACTGATCTCCTGCCTGTGGGTTCAAAAGTTCACCCCCCCCTTCTCCCCAAAAACCCCCTTTGCTCGCTTGCCCCATGGGGGTACCTCTGGTCAGGCTGTGAGTGAGCCCTGGGAAGCGCAGCCTGGCGCTGCCCGCACCCTCGCCCTCCTCCCCGGGAGCCTGGCTCATCTCCTGCGGGGCTGGGAGGAGGCTGCAGCCAGGCCAGCCCTGGGGTGTGTGGAGATGGGCATTTGTGGGGCTGTGCCAGCTCCGTGCCCAGCCCTGGCGCTGCTGAGGCCCCCAAGGAATGCGCAGGGGATGGGTGCCAGGTCCTGCTGGGAGCCCAATGGGAAAGCCTTGCACTGCTCTCACTGCCCACTTTCCTGGTCCCCAAGCACTTGGCAGTCCTGGCCACACGCACTGGTGGCTGTGCTGCCCCAGGGATGGCTGGCATCTCCTCCAGCAGCCAGACTTGCAGGGCTGACAGGGCAATGTGGGGGTGGTAGGACGTGGGTTCCCCCTTCCTCAGCCTCACCGGGTGTCCCACAGGAGGGTTGAGCCTGCAGGTCACCTGTCAGGCTGGAGCAGCCCATGAGCCCGATGCTCTCAGTGCCATTTATTGGGCTACACTGAGGTGTGGCCACCTCTGCCCTGGTTTTTTGTTTTTTCCTTAAAATACATTGCACAGTGCCAGGAGGGCATTTGGGACAGGGTGTCACTGGGACCCATGGGGAGCCTGGAGATGAGCCTGGCATCTGCTCCCCAACCCTCTGCCCAAACCATCTGAAGGAAAAGTGCAGCAGAAACGCCCCAAAATGTGTCAGGTTTGGACCTGTAACAGCCGTGATTAATCCTTTCCCCCCTCCCCAGGCTCTCCCAGGAGCTCAGCAGCTGGGAGCTGGCAGGAATGAGGCCCTGGGGTGCTCCCGAGCAGGAGCAGCGTGTCCAGCCCCTGTCCCCAAACGCCCTCTCGCCTGGGTTGGTGGCGTCAGCAGTTTGCCAGACGGTTGGGAACTCCCTGCATGGCTGAGATGGCTTTTGTCCTCGGCTGTCGCATGGCTGGGGCCGCCAGCTGCAGGTGCCACGCTGCTTCCCGCTGCCGGCTCGGCTTTGGGGGAATCCAGGGGGAGCTGAGGCTTTCTGAACGCGTTTTGTGGAATTTCTCTGCTTGTCACAGCTCGCTGCTGGCCCTGGAGCCAGGGTGAGCCGTGGTGCCATTATCCATAACGAGTTTGGGGGGATGGCACGGCAGGAGCTGCCATCGGGTCATCCCTGGACTGTGACCCTGGCACAGCCGGGAGCATCTCCCAGCACACGGCCACGCACTTTTTGTGCAGTGCCAGGAGATGGGAAGGGCTGCCTGGCATCTCCCAGCACAGGGATGGGGAATGGGGGGTGTGGGGACACCACTGGCTCCATCCTGGCATCTGTGAGTGCTGGGGGAGTGGGCACCACACCATGGCACACCATGAGGTTTGGAGCATCCCCAGAGCCTGCCTGGGCTGTTGGATGTGTTTGATAGTGCAGGTTTGGGAACATCCAGTGTGAGCTGCCAGGGAGACCGAGACTGTGACCGTGCTTAGGACCACCCTGTGGTGGTTGCAGGGCACTGGGAGCCATCCCATATCCCATATCCCATATCCCATCCCATCCCACGGCACAGCCAGCTGGAGTTCTGGTGGCTGCTGGCCATGAGTTCCAGCAGGATGAAAATGGGCAAGTGCCCATCTCTGCCCAGCCACACCACCAGGTGGGCAGCCAGGACACATCATCTCCTCCCTGCCCCGGCTGCAATGGGTGTGCAGGATGCAGGGGAGGGATTCACAACTTCGTGGAGCAACAGACTTATAAATTTTGGCTTTTTTTTTCAAGACTGTCAAACCTATGCCTGTCCCAGGGATGTAAGACAGCATTTTATTGCTGCCTGCTTGATGGTTGTTCCCTTCTCTTCTGTGGCTGTGATTTATCTCTGCACTTTGCGCTGATTGGATTAGAAGTTTAAATGCTAAGGGTGCATAACAATATATTTTTCTTATTAATATTAAAAAATCATTATTGGATTTTTTATAGTTCTGTTTTGAATTGAATCCCCTTGCTTGATTTATTCTCTCTCCCAGAGTAGAATTTAATGCTAATAGGAACAATCATTGCTTTGTTTTGAATCTTTGACTGTTTGGAAAACTTTCCATGCAAAGGGAAATTACAGCATTATTAAGAGTCCATTAAAAGAGGGTTTGCCCATTTCTGGATATTACCTGTAAGCTGGAGGGAAAACAAAAAAGCCAAGACAAGGAGTCTCTTTTTCAGGGCTTCTGCTCACACCCTCGCTGAGGTGTAACGCAGTGATGGCGCTGGTTGTTAAAATCGGCTCTGTTCTGTCGCAGGGATTAATTTCTGGTCCTGTTGGCTTGGTGCCGGGTGTGTGGCAGTGGAGTCACAGGTGGAAGGCAGGAGCTGACTGTGGGATTGGGGGGTACCTCCACTTCCCGCTGGATTTCATGATTTTAAGGAAAATAGGAGAAGCAGGACAGCAGCTCCTGGCTGACGTGTCCTGTGGGTACCAGGCAGAGGGATGGAGGATGCTGAGTTCCTCCCTGTGCTGCCAGTTGCCTGGGGATGCTAAACCCTCTGCCCATGTGTGGGGATCACCCAGGGCCCACCCAAGCCCTGGGACCCTCCGTGTCCTCGTGGTTGTGCCCATCCGGCAGCCGCCTGCAGCAGTGCGGGGCAGAGCCCCACGGGCAGCCCTGGGGAGCAGGGCCAGGCAGGTGGGATTGGGCTGGGGACACGGTGCCAGGCAGGTGGGATTGGGCTGGGGACACGGTGCCAGGCAGGTGGGATTGGGCTGGGGACACGGTACCAGGCAGGTGGGATTGGGCTGGGGACACGGTGCCAGGCAGGTGGGATTGGGCTGGGGACACGGTACCAGGCAGGTGGGATTGGGCTGGGGACACGGTACCAGGCAGGTGGGATGGGGCAGGGGCTGGGGACACGGTGCCAGGCAGGTGGGATTGGGCTGGGGACACGGTACCAGGCAGGTGGGATTGGGCTGGGGACATGGTGCCAGGCAGGTGGGATGGGGCTGGGGCTGGGGACACGGTGCCAGGCAGGTGGGATGGAGCTGGGGACACGGTGCCAGGCAGCTGGAGATGTGCCTGGGGCGGGCACAGCAGCAGCAGCGGGGAGCTGTGCCAGGCTTGGCACGCAGCAGCAGAGCTGGCAAGGCACCACAGCCTGCCCGGGCACGGCAGGGCAGGCCTGGGCACCCACGGCCCTGCAGCACTGGGGGAGCGGGAGGGTGGGGTGTGGGGTGTGGGGGGCATAGCTGGGAGCGGCAGGAATGTTGGCCCCAGGCATGCAGGGGCCGCGTTGTTGGTGTGAATTTCCCTGCAGGGCTGTGCCGTGCCAGGCCACCAGCCTGCAGCCCAAAAACTGCACCTGGGACCCCTCACTCTGCTCCCCAAAGTTTGCACACACTATCCTGCACCTGCTCCCCATGCCCCTTGCACCCCACACTCCGCTGCCCAAGTCTGCTCCCTTAACCCCACGCCCTGCACTTCATGCCTTGCTCCCAACACTCTGCACCCCTCATTGTGCTCCCCAAAGCCTGTGCCCACTGTCCTGCACCTGCTCCCCATGCCCTTTGTACCCCACACTCAGCTCCCCAAAGCCTGCACTCTTGCACCCCAGAGCTGCACTCTCTTCCCTTCAGCATGCACTGTGCTCCTCGATCTCTGCTCCCTGCTCCCCAAAACCTGTGCACTCTACCCTGCATCCTGCCCCCCAAACCCTGCAGCCTGCACCCCACCCGCCTGGACTCCCTCCCACACACACTTCCAGCCATCCTGCACACCCCATACCCTGAACCCACACACAGAGGAAACCTCTGTGCCAATGCCCACATGCCCTGATGTGCTTGGCTCTGCCTCCCTGCCCCTCTGTGCTCTGTGGGTTATGGGGTGTCCCCCCCTGGCCCCATGGCACACCAGCAGCAGTAGGTATGGGATGGGTCCCAGATGGCTCTGGGGGTGCAGTGCTGTTCCTTGCTGCAATGGAGTGAGGATTCCCGGATTCCCAGATTCCCAGCAACATGTTCTCAGGTGTCCTCCCACGTGCCAGGACTTCCTGGCTGAGATTTCCTGCTGCCCATTCCAGAGCCAGGTGATTCTGGGATCCTGGCAGGGCCTGCTCACCCCCTGCGCAGATTTTTTGGCTGTTTTCTTGTTTTCCCTCTGTTCTGGAGCCTGAGTGCACCAGCCAAGGAACAGCAGGCTCCTGCCTGGCCCCTGTGCCAGTGGTGAGACTGTCACTGACTGGGGGGCTTTGAGGTGGGGACCCAGTGTGGGGGGACATGGGGTTACCAGCAGGATGCAGGGTGGGGTCTGGGCAGGTACCTCTGTGCCTGTTGCTGAGGGCAGGGGCACCTCTCTCTGCCCATGTGGGTCTCAGGGTGACCCCACACCTGGGGACTGGGCAGAGAGGTTGGGAGATGTGGGGTGCAGGACTGTGGGAAGGCTGGGGGGCAGGGCTGGGAGATTTGAGGTATGGATTGTGCAGCGTGGGGGGCAGGGCTGGGAAGTGGCTGCTTGCAGGGGGGGCAGTCTGGCTCCCCAAAGCTCCCAGTTAAACCAGCAAGGTACCCAACTGCAGGGGTCTGGGGCGGGACACTCCCAGCCAAGATGCTGAGGTGGCTCCTCAGCCGGGGACAGATGCCTGGGGTCCCCTCCTGCCTCACTGAGGCACCCCCATGGTGACACTGGGAGACAGGGCCAGCAGTGGTCCCTGGCACCCCCCTCCCTGTCCCCAGCTCTCACCACAGCCCAAATCCTGCTCCTGCGTGTGGAGAGTGAGCAGAACCTCGAACAATTAACCTCGTGCCCTGAATAATTAATGGCAGCAGACTCCAGCAGTGCTTCTCCCTGCCCTGCTGCCCCCCAGCACCGCCCGGGTGTGGGTGGGGGCATGGGCTGGCCAGGGCAGTGGGGTGGGACAGAGTTGGGGGTTGTCACCTGAAATCTGCTGCCAGGGGTCGGGGTGGAGCGGGCAGGGGATGGAGGGGGAGTTACCCCCAGGACCTGCTGCTCCCCCACCCCCGTGCCTCAGTGTCCCCCTTGTCACTGTGCCAGGGATGGGGAACTGAGCTGGTTTCGCTGCCTGGCTCAGGACACCACATTTTTGAGGGGGGTCTCTGCACAAGTGCAGCTCTTCCTGCAGGGCTGGATTTGCTCCTGGGCGGGTCAAGCCCCCCCATCCAGCCGGGATCTGGCTGCGGGGCCGGGAGCAGCGAGGGGTTAAAAGCACTAAAGCCGGTGTGAAACTTTTGGCTGGGGAGCTGCAGGCAGAAAGTGCATTTGTAGCCGCAAGTGGCTGCCTTGAAGACGATCCAGATTTGTCTGGGAGCCGTCTGCTGCTAAAACCCTTTGATCCACTTACTTCTCCCCGGGGAGCTCCCTGCAGCTCTGGTGCTAATGCCCCCATGGCGACAGGGGCTGAGCTGCCAGACGGATGCAGGGGAGACCCCCTCCCGCTGCCAGGGAAGAGAGCAGCCGCAAAGAAATGAGGGGGGACAAAAATAGAGGGGCTTGGGGATACAGGAGTGATGCCACCAGGCTTAATCCATGAGGTGCAGAGAGTGGGTTTGGCTTTTCCTGGGCTGTGGGGAGGGATGGAGGATAGAGGGTTGGGGATTCAGGGATGGAGGGGGTTTGACTGTTCTCAGGCTGTGGGTAGGGGTGGAGGGTTTGGGGGGATGATGGTGGTGTTGTGGGGAGGGTTTGCATCCTTGGTGTCTCCCCAGGACTGCTGATCTTGGGGGTGCCAGCCCCAAGACCGACTGCCCCAGTGCTCAGTGGGCAGATCCTGCTGGGTCAGCTCAGGTGGTAAAGTGGCTGAAAGGGGAAGGCAGGAGAAGGGCAGGCAGGAGGCAAATCCAGTGGGTTAAATGGGATACTGGCAGTTTGGGTCACAGGGACTCTTTTGCTTTTACCGTAGGAAATATTTAAAGATTGGGAAGCTGAAATCATCTCCTGTACTGGACCTCAAATCACAGAATCCCAGACTGGGTTGGAAGGAATCTTAAAGCTCCTTCCATCCCATCCCTTGCCATGGGCAGTGGCACCTTCCACCATCCCAGGCTGCCGCAAACCCTGTCTTTGGACACTGCCAGGGATCCAGGGGCAGCCACAGCTTCTCTGGGCACCCTGTGCCAGGGCCTCCCCACCCTCACAGGGAGGAATTTCTTCCCATTATCCCATCTATCCCTCTGGCAGTTAAGTGGAAAATTCCCATTTTCCAGCGGGTGTTAGGATGGAAGGTTGTGCTCAGCTCTCCCGTGTAGGCAGCTCCATCTCCCTCCCTCCCCTGATCCCCACTGTGGATGGGGGTCCCTGTGGGTCCTGGCAGGGCAGTGTGGGACATCCCCCCTGCACCCACATAACACCCATGGGCGAGTTATAGATGGACCATCACCACAGGCTGTGTCTGTGCCCACAGCAGGCTGGGGCTGAGGGCAGGGTCAGGGGGACTGGGACACTGTGGGCAGGACAAGAGGGACAGGGACCCTGTGGGCAGGACAAGGGGGACAGTGACCCTGTGAGCAGGACAAGGGGGACAGGGACCCTGTGGGCAGGATGAGGGGGACAGGGACCCTGTGGGCAGGACAAGGGGGACAGGGACCCTGTGGGCAGGATGAGGGGGACAGGGACCCTGTGGGCAGGACAAGGGGGACAGGGACCCTGTGGGCAGGACAAGGGGGACAGTGACCCTGTGGCCAGGATTGAGGGGGACAGGGACCCTGTGGGCAGGACAAGGGGGACAGTGACCCTGTGGCCAGGATTGAGGGGGACAGGGACCCTGTGGGCAGGACAAGAGGGACAGGGACCCTGTGGGCAGGACAAGGGGGACAGGGACCCTGTGGGCAGGACAAGGGGGACAGTGACCCTGTGGGCAGGATTGAGGGGGACAGGGACCTCTTCCCTGCTGGGGGTTGGCAGTGGGAGCTGCCTTAGGAAGGCGCTGCCAGCAGCCATGGCCGCGCTCGTGGGGAGGGGAAAATCCCCTCGAGGCTCAGGAGAGGCCAGGGGACGGTCACGGCCGGGGACAGCCGGGGCTGGGGACGGTCACGGCGGGGTCCAGAGGAGGGCTGCAGGGGTGGGATGGAGGTGTGAAGGGAGCCGAGCGAGGAGCGAACAAAAGCCGCATTGAGTGACACAGCCCGGCCGCCAGCGGAGCAGGAGCCCGGCCAGGAAAAACAGGGCCTGGAGCGGGGAGCAGCACATCGTGTCCCTGGCCGCGGCCAGGGGCCTCGGTACATTCTGTAGCGGAGGAAGCTGGCGCAGGACGGGCTGGCTCGGGGACAGCCCCGGGGGGCTCCCACCGGCGCTGCCCCGGCCCCGGGCCCGGCTCGGGCCGGCCGCGGTTCCGGGCCCAGCGGGCCGGGCCGGGCCGGGCCCGGGAGAGGCGCTGGGCGGGGGCCGGGCCGCAGACAGAGAGCGGGCGCCGTGCCCAGGAATTCGAGGATGGTTTGCAGGCGGCGCTGCCCGGGCAGCAGCGGCTAATTCAGGCTAATTCAATTACAGCTCCGTGTCACGAAGCCGGGGCCCGGCGGCTGGGGGCCCCGCGGGCAGGGGTGGCTCTGAAGGGCCGCTTGGTTCTCCCCGACACCGGCGGCATGGGGGTGTCCTGCCGGCCCCGGCTCCGCGGGGAGACCCTCGGGCAGGGCCTTGTGCCCAGACTGGCACCACAGGCAGGTGCTCACAGCACCATGCTAGCCCCGGGTGTTCAGACCCCTGAGGATGGGTTTCCAGAGTCGTGAGAAGCTGCTCTCCTGCAGGGATGTGTGACTTCCCGTTGCTTCCTCCCTGTGCCTTGTCTTCCTCTGTCCCCAGCCCTGCTGCAACCCACACCTCCCAGGAACAGCCTAAAATCAACATCCAGGGGGGCTGTGGATGGGTTCAAACCCCTGGGTCCGGGTCCAGGGCACTGTCACTGCAGTCCAGAGCTGGTTTGTTCTGGTGCTCTGAGCACTGGTTCCTTCTGCCTGTTCTGTTTTTGGGCATTTTGTGACCCCCCTCCTGCCCAGACAACTTTTTTTGGTAGTTTTATTTCCAAGTGTGTGATTCCTCTGACTGACACACAAACCCCCACTGGCAGTGTGGCCCTGGGGAAGGTCCTGGGGCCATGTGCTCCTGCCACGGAGGTGGCTGATCCCACAGCCCAAGGCATCGCTGCCAGTTTGGAGGGGACAGGTTACTGGGGGCTCTTGCTCCAGGGAGACCCATCTGCAATAAAAACCAATCCTGAAGGTGCTGCAGGGCCTGGCTGGAGCACCTCCACTTCCTCCTCGCTGCAGGAGGGCAGCTGGTCCCATTGCTTGGGAACTCAGTGCTCCGTGGGGCCGTGGCAGTGTGGGCTGGATCCGGATCCTCCCTCGAGCGGCACCAGGACTGGCTGCCTCGGCAGCTCTGGCTGATGTAATTTTTGCCATTACAGGTAAAACTGCTCTGCCTCGGGCGGCAAACTCCCCTAAGGCAGGCAGGAGGGGGTTGTTGTGTTCCTGTTGCTTTGCAGCAGCCTACAGGGATCCCGCTGCCTCCCCAGGGCGGCTGCCTGCTTCCCCTCCTCCTCCTCCTCCTTCTTCTTCTCCTCGGGCTGCCTGTGCTGGCTGAGTCCTTCCCAGAGCTGTGTTTGGGGGGCAGAAGCTGCACCACGAATTTCCCGTGCCCCAGCAGCCCCCTGGCTTGTTTTCACCCCTGCTCCTGCTGGGTTTGTGCCTGGTCTGGCAGCATTCCTGCCACAATGTCTGTGGGAAGCATCCCTGTGTCCTGCCTCAGCCGGTGCAGGTGCAGCCCAGGGACCACTGCAGTGGCTTTCCTGCCACCCTGTGTGATCAAACAGCTCTCAGAGAGAGGGGACACCTTGCCCAGGGTAAGGGTGCTAGAGTTTGGGATGCTGGGAAGCATCTTGAGCTCTCGAGGGGGAAAGGCAGAGGCTGTGATTGAGCTGGAGGTGGCACGGGGATGCAAAGCTCCCCCTCCATGGGGTGGGCTCGCTGCCAGCCCCTGCCCATGGCCTGATGGTGGGAGCTGCAGGCAGGGGAACGTGTCCCTGGGTGTTGTTTTGTGGAGACCCAGGAGCGATGGGGCAGGGAGCAGAGTGCTCATCCAGAGCTGGGGTGCAGTGGCTTCTCTGTCCCTGCTCCAGCAGCCCAGCAGAGCAGCCCCAGGTGGGGTGGCAATGTCCCCAAGGGGAAAGTCTCCTCCTCATGGCCTCACCAGTGCTCCAGGGGGATGGCAGTGGGAGGGCCAGCCTCAGTGCCCCCAGGGCATGTGCCACAGGGCACAAAGCCCTGTTGGATGTCAGGCAGGTGAAGCTGGGCTGCATTGCCAGGCCCCCACCCCAGCACCCACCTTACCTGCAGGATGTCGCCCGCTGTTTCCCTGGCAACGGCAATGGCATCCCGCACACCTCGGGCAGAGCTTCCCTGCATCCCCTGCGATGTCATCCCTGTTTCCCGGGTAACCCAGCATCCGGGAGCTCTGGCAGGCAGGTACTGAGGGTCCCCAGCTGCCTTCTGCTGTGCCCAGCCACTCAACACCTGACAGCACTGCCGGAAGGGCCGTGCTGCTGCGGGGGCCCACGGTGGCCTTGGGTGGTGGGGACAGGCTGACAAGTCCCAGAGCTGCTCTTTCTAAGGCAGGGGTGGAAGGATGAGGCGCCAGCCTGGCAGATTTGGGGGAGCAGGCAGCCCTGCCTGTCATGACAGAGCTCAGCCCTCACTCTGCTCGCTGCAGGTGCCTCGTGGGTCTGCTGAGTGTAGGGAGCCATGGGTAGCTCAGGGTGGGAGAAAAAGCAAGGCTTGGGGACCCTGTGCCTGCACACAGGGCTGGGGGGTTTGTCTGGGCTTGTGGGCAGTCAGCATTCCCAAGGGAAGAGTAGCCAAGGGATGCTGGCAAGTGCCCAGGGCAGCTGGTCATTCCTGGTCACCTCGGGGTAACTGGTCTTGGCAGGAGGGCACTGGTGAGGTGGGTTAAACCCAGTACAGGCTGGAGCTGGGGTGTTTGCCTGCCACTGGTGATGCCCTTCATGCCATGAGCCCATGCTGGGGTGAGTGCACTGGGGAGCAAGTGTCCCCCGTGCTCTGTAAACAGCTTTGCCCGTCCCATTCCCAGGGGCACATCTCAGCAGGATCAGACACCCCCTAAGCCCTGCAGCATCAGGGTTTAGATCCCAGGGCAGGGGAAGTTGGGAGCCCCCCAGGATGGGCTGGTCCAAGTGCTTTCTCCAGCAGTGGATGCAGAGCCAGGAAATTCCCTTGCTGAGGCAGCAGTGCTTGGCCCTGCCCAGGGAATGTGTTTGGATGAAATCAGAGCCTGCAGCGCAGTGCTGGCCAGGATTTCCCCGTGGATCCTGTGCTGTGCCCCGTGGGCTGAGCTGGGAGCTCCTTTGGGGTGTTCTTTGGGGAGCCCCAGCCCTGCTGGCAGCCAGCCCCTCGCCTGCAGAGACCTCCTTGGCAGCACTGAGGAGATGCAGCCAGCCCACCCTGCTGAGCCCCCGGGATGGAGGGATGTCCCAGGGGTCCCCCTTTTCCCACCCATCAGTGGGGCTGTGCCCACAGGGAACAACCCCACAAGCACAGATGAGCTCGCTGGTGACAGCAGAGGTCTGTGGGGTGACACCAGGAGTCCAGGTGACAGCAGGGGTCTGTGGGGTGACACCAAAGATCGTGAGGTGACACCAGGGCTCAGCCACAGCAGTCATGGGCAGAGCTGTGCTCAGTGAGTGCTGGCAGTGCCTGGGGGGCATCGAGGTGTGTGAATCTCGAGACTTTATCCCTGGCACAATGCCCCACACATTCTGGGGCACGGGGGGGCCCTCAAGCCCATCCTTGGGCAGCTGCTGAGCGTGGGGGAAGCCTCCCCTCCTCCTCCTCCCCTCCTGCTCCTGCTGGCTCCCTGTGCTGTGAGGAAGCACAGGCTGCTGGGACCCCAGCCCGGAGCTGCGGGGGTGGCAGGGGGAGTGGCTGCCATTAGCAGGTGCAGAGCAAACGAAACAAAAAGGGGGCAGCTGAGTCAGCAGGGGTGGCAGGGGACACGGGAGGGGGGCTGGGGATGGCGGGGGACACGGGAGGGGGGCACCCGTGTGCAGGGTGGTGCACCTTGTGCCATGAGGGTGTGACTGGAGCAGTGTGACACCCTGCTGCAGGCTGGGGACATCCTGGGCTGGGCTGTGACCCACCCGTGCTGCTGCAGGGCCGGGGGCTGTTCTTTCAGCCCCCTGGGATGGTTTTTACGTGTCCTCTGCCACACCTTTGCCTTTGGCTCCTGCCCAAAGCGGGGGCTGAGAACACTCCTGAGCTGTGGCTGCCACAGCAATGGGAGCTCCTTGGGGCACAGGATGGATTCCCCGTCCCTCTTCACCCCACACAGGAGCCACCCCAGCTGTGAGCCTCACCCCACCTGCCGAGCCAGTGAGCCCTAAGAGAATCCCCCTTGGGGACACCCCAGGGTGCTGTCACCCCTCCGTGGGTGGGGAGGGTGGGTGTCGGCAGTGGTCATGGCAGGGCACTGCAGCATTCTCTGCCAGCACCCCCTCCCTGCCTCAGTTTCCCGTGTCTGCAGCAGGCCTGGGCTGGGGGTTGGGACGCAGCATCCCTCCTTCCCACGGGGCTGGAGCTTCAGAACCATCCCCGGGGCCTTGTGGTGACCTTGCTCCACTTGCGTGACTTTGACTGGTGTGACTCGAGCTGGTGGCGTGAGGGGTCTCTGGACCCCCCCAGTGCGTCACTGCCTCTCCCAGCAGGGTCTGTGTGAGGCTGGGGATGCACAGAGCAGCCTCGGGCACAGACTGAGATCAGACACAAAAGGCTCAGCCCTGCTGGGAGCGCCCATCCCCACACATCTCACCCCAGGGTCTGTGCGGGTGTGAGGCAGCTGAGCCCCCCTGGCTGTGAGAGCCTGGCAGGCTGAGGGACCTGGGGACAGCTCTGGGGCTGCCCTGGGGTGTCTGATGTCCCTCAGATCCCGTGGCACAGGGTGCTGCACTCGGGGCCTCTCAGCTGTGACAGCATCTCTGCTGACAGCCCCTTGTGGCACATGGCTCGGGACCATTGGGCTGGCCCGGGCCAGGAGGGCCATTGCCATGAGGCTCCTTCCTTCCCGCTGTGTTTCTGGCCGTGCAGGGACATGGTGACACCGGTGACAGCTCCAGCTGGGGAGTGTTTGCCCCTCTGCCAAGGGGGTGACCCTGGGGGTCTCCACTCCCTGCAGCAGCCGGATCCTGCCTGTGCCAGGGGGGCTGTGCTGGGAACGGGGGGGTCCTGCCCTCCTCCTCCTGCGCACAAGGGCAAAAAATTAATGTGAGAGAGGAAAAAAAGGGAGTTATGTGGGGTTTGCACAGAATCATGGGTTGGGTTTGAAGGGACCCAGAGCCCACCCAGTCCCACCCTCTGCCATGGCAGGGACACTTCCACTATCCCAGGCTGCTCCAAGCCCTGTCCAACCTGGCTTTGGGCACTTCCAGGGATGATTTGGAGGATTTTGGAGGGTTTCAGTGTGTGCTGGCATGGGGGGCTCTGACTCTAGGGCTGGCTGGGGACAGCTGGCCCTGGTCAGGGGCTGGGGGATGTGCAGTCCCACAGGGCTGAGTGAGGAGGGGACAGGAGCCAGCCCATGGTGTGTGTTACACTGGGGTGGGCTGTCAGCACTGAACAGCAGCTTGGGGACAGCAGGGACAGCCCAGAGCCTGCCAGGGGTGCCATGGGCTTGACCAGATGGACTCGACCCCACCACTGGCTGGAAACTGCTCCTTATTTTCAGGGATGTTTTTTAAATAGTGCTTCTTGCCATGTTTCTGCACAGCAGGTCCCTGTGGTGAGGATTTTCTCCCTTAGAGGCATCACTGAACTCTCCCCTGCTCCACCCTCTGGGCCTGAAACCTGCAAACTGGCACAAATGTTTGTTTGCTTGAGCAACTGGGATTTTATTTTATTTTATTATTTTATTTTACTCTCTTCTATTCTATTTTATTCTATTCTATTTTATTCTATTTTTATTTTTTTTTTGTATAAAACTGCTCCATGAAGAATCTCTCAGCCAAAGTCATTTGGTGGCAGGGATGTCCCTGCTGTCCTGGCCACCCCTCTTGTCCCCTTACCCCTCAGGGCTGAGAGCCCTGAGTTCTCCCAAGTCTTTGCCATCTGTGCTTGCTGGTGGTGGGATAAAATCTCTTGCAGGAAGGACTTCCTTCCTGGGAGGGTGGGGAGGCCCTGGAACAAGTGGTCCAGAGAAGCTGTGGCTGCCCCTGGATCCCTGGAATTGTCCAAGGTCAGGGCTTGGAGGAGCCTGGGACAGTGGAAGGTGTCCCTGCCATGGCAGGTGGTGGGAAGTGATGTACTTTAAGGTCCTGCCCAACCCCAAACCAGTCTGGGATTCTCTGACTCTATGGGAGAAGCAAAAAGCACAGAAGAGCTGCCTCCCATGGGTGTCTGAGCATCGCTGTGGGTCACAGGATGGTGCAGGCTGAGTCCTGCTGCTTCCCCTTCCTCCCGTGGGCAGGGAGGAGGAGGTGGGTGGTTTCCCTCATGGGAACAGCCAGCTCCTCTGCCTGCTGGGCTTGGAACCCCCCACGGGGGCTCAGCATCCTGCTTGGGGCACCTCCTGCATCCCTGGTGGGTGCTGGCTGTCCCTGGGGTCTCTCCCAGCAGGATTTGATGTGGCTTGCCTCGGTTTGGGAGCAGCTCTGGGTTCTCAGTGTGGGTACAGACAGGACAGGACTGCCAGCCCCAGCCCCAGTGCCAGCAGCAGGGGGGCAGCCAGCAGGGACATCAAGTGGTACCTGAGGAAAAGGGAGTGCGGCTGCTTTAATGGTTTGGCTGCGGTGAGAACTTGGTGTGGAGGAAATTGAACCCAGGGGAAAAAAATCCTGTAATTTCATGCAAAAATTACATGGCAGCTCCGGGTGATTTACTGCAGCTATTTTGGTGGCCAACTCTGGGGTGTCATTAGAGCATTGCAGGGTAAGCAGCTGCTGGTGGAGAGGGTTTTCCCAAGGCTTCTGACCTGGCCTCACCTGTTGGAGGGGGTCTGGGCGAGCAGGGAGTGCTGAGGGTGGGTTTTGTCCCCAAAGGCGAGGGGCTGGTGTCCCTGGCACCCTGCAGAGCATCCCTGGCTGTGGTGGCACCTCAGGGGAGCTGGGCTGCTGGGGCTGGAGCTCCCGTTGCAAAGGGAGGGGCAGAGTCCAACCCTGTGCTCCCCCTTGCTCAGCACCCCCTGCCCCACAGCCCACCCCCAGCATCCCCGTGGGGCTGGCTGAGAGCTGGGGCTGGCACAGGTCCCCAGGGCACTGCTGTGCCCGGTGGCACTACAATGTCCCCTGGCCAGCTGCCCAGGGCAGTGGCTCAGCTGCTTCCAGCTCTGAGGGTGAGCGGGTGCCCATGCCAGGGCCACAGAGCTGAGATGGGCAACACAGCAGCTCAGCTGCTCCCTAACCCCTTCCCTCTGGCAGCATTCCAGGGATACAGAACACGAGGAGGGCAGGGCTCCTGGCTGTCCCTGCAGGCAGTGACCCCATAGCCAGGGAGGGTGTGGGGCCAGCCCATCACCCTGGCACCGGGGCCGTGTCCCTGGGGGGTACCTGGTGCCAGAGGGAGCTGCAGCTGGGTCCTGTGTGCCCACAGCTCCTGCCCCCTTGCAGGGAGTGGGGAAAGGCTGGGCTCTCCCAAAACATCCCCCAGTCCCACAGGGGGTCCCCAGCTCCCCAGAGGGGGGCACACAGGAGCGTGTGTCTGCTCGTTAGGCACAGCCCTGCTCTGATCTAATGAGCCCTTCGGGGAGCGCCTGGGGCACGAGTGGTGCTGGGGATTTGCAGAGGTGTGGTTCTGCATGCAGAGGTGCACAGGATGCCTTCCTCATCACCCCGGGCTCCTCCTCCACCCCCTCAGGTCACCCCTTCAAGGGTGGGCAGCACAGACCCTGGGGTGGTGGGGCAGGACGGGGCTTGGGGCAGACACTGTGGGGTGCTGGGACCAGCTCTTCTGCCCCCTCCTGCCCTTGGGAACTGCTGTGGCTGGAGGAAAGGGTGTCACACAGAGCCCCAGCACAGCCAGGAACAGGCTTGTTCCTGGGGTTCCTGTCCAGGAATAGGGTTGTTCCCAGGGTTTGGGGCTGTTCTGGCCCCGTCAGGAGAAGCCCAAGGCAAGGGATATCTTTGTGCAGGCTCTGGTAGCTGGATTGACCATGCAGGTGTTCCCCCAGCACTGAAATCACTCAATACCACTCCTAATTCTGTCTCCATCCATCCATCCATCCATCCATCCATCCATCCATCCATCCATCCCGAGCTGTTTGGACAACGCTCTCAGGCTCAGGTTGGGACTGTTGGGGTGTCTGTGCAAGGCCAGGAGATGGATTTGATGATCTTGGTGGGTCCCTCCCAGCTTGGGAGATTCTGTGGTTCTCTGACCCATCTCCTGAGCCACCTCACTGGGACTTGGTGGCCGAGCTGGCTTTTCCCCTGGTTTTGGAGGGGACATGGAGTGATGGCAGCTGGCTAAAATAAAGCGGCTGCCATGGCAACAGCAACAGTCCCAGGGCTTGGGAGAGGGATTCCGGGCCCTGTGTGCCACCTCTGCCACACCCACGGGCACTCTGGTTCCAGCCTGGGCATGAGGAGTGTCCCCATGTGGCCTCCTGGCTGGGGGGTGCAGGGGGTCTCACCCCCGAGTGCTGACCCAAGCACCCCCGTGGGGTGTTCCCCTGGGGCCGGGGGGTGTGGGGGTGCCCTGGAGAGAGGGCTGGGCACGGGGGGGCTGCTGGGGGCCGTGGGGAGCCGTGGGTGGTTTGATGGGTGTCAGTCAGGTCACTAGTGAGTTTGGGAACTGCTTGTGGTCAGCAGGGGAAGGGAGGCACTGGGGCAGCCCTGGAGCATCTGCCAAGCGCACAGTGGGGGTGAGGGGCAGCTCCGTGCCAGGGGGTGCGGTGGGGGGGGATGCATTGGGGGCTTCAATGAGGTCGGACCCACTCAGAACCAACCAAGATGTGTGGTGGAGATGGGCCAGGAGCAGCAGGGGGTCAGGAAGGGAATGGGCATCCCCCCAGGGACCCATCCAGTTCCACAGCACCTGTGCTGGTTCTGAAACCAGCCTGGAGCCCAGGCAGCCACAGCCGGGCTCTGTCTGGATCTGGGGGTCGGGATGGGGCTGGCGAGCCCCGGCAGAGGGTCAGGGTGGTGGTTTCCTACCTGGACCTTCTCTTCCAGGAGAGGCACGTCTGGGCCACGCCATCCCCCAGCCCCGGGATGGACAGGGGGACGATGTTGTGAGATTCCAGAGTCTGGAGCTTGTCTGGAGCCACACAGCATCGTGGAGCCGTGTGCCCCAGGGGCAAGGCTGGACCCCTGCCCGGTGGGCGCAGAGAGGGGCCGGGGGGATGTTCGGGGGGATGCTCATGGAGGATTCAGGCTGCAGCTTCAGCCCCAGCCGTCCCTCGGCTCTGCTCACACCTCGGGGGTGATTAGCGGGCCCTAATGAGCTGTCGGCGGCGCTCGGAGCGCGGGGGGGAGGCGGGGATGCTCCGGCCGTGCCGCCCTGGGGCTCCTCGCGTGTCAGCCACCTGCGCCGGGGCCGGCCGGGCGCGGCCCCTCTCGCCTCTAATGGGCATTTGGTTCAATTAGCAGCACGTCAGCCCCGCTCTGCTCAGCCGGAGCGCTGACCCGAATGCGCTGCCTTCGCTCGCCGCCGCCGGCGAGACCCCCGCGGCGGGGGCCGAGTGCCTCCCCCTGCCCCTGCCGTGCCCTTTCCGCAGGCACCGGGCGGGCCCTGCCCGGCTCCAGCCCCCGGCAAGGACGGCCCGGGGAGGGGGGACAGCCCCGGCTCCCGAGGGGGACGTGGCAGACGGGACCTGGGCACCAGCTGCGGGTGGGGGGCTGAGACAGAGCCAGAGGCTGGGGAGGTTTATGGGGGTCTGCAGGGTTATGGGGCATTGCGGGGGTCTGCAGGGTTATGGGGCATTGCGGGGGTCTGGGGGCATTGTGGAGCATTGTGGGGTCCTAGGGAGCTTGTGGGTCTGCCTGTGGGCTGCCATAGGGCACCAGGGAGCTGATGAAGCAGTGCAGGGGGGTTGCTGTGAGATGCTGTGGGGCACAGCGTGGGGGCTGCTGTGGGGCAGTAACAGCTCACAGGCTGTGGGGCAGTAACAGCTCACAAGATGTGGGGCAGTAACAGCTCACAAGATGTGGGGCAGTAACAGCTCACAAGATGTGGGGCAGTAACAGCTCACAAGATGTGGGGCAGTAACAGCTCACAGGCTGTGGGGCGGTAACAGCTCACAGGCTGTGGGGCAGTAACAGCTCACAAGATGTGGGGCGGTAACAGCTCACAGGCTGTGGGGCAGTAACAGCTCACAGGCTGTGGGGCATGGCAGCGCTCAGGCTGCACAGGAGCCCCGTGCTGGGGGGCTGCTCCTGCCCAGCCAGGCACCGCGGGGATGTGGGGAGCTCACAGACTGCTCACAGCAGAGCCCGGTGGGATTCAGTGGGGCTGGGTCCCGGTGTGGGGCTGGATTTACAGCCACCCCCTGCCTGCCCCCGTGGGCTTCCCCTTGTTGGCTTCACCCACCCGTGCAGGGAGAGCTAGTGTGGGTCAGGAATGGCATGGGGCTGATGTGGATGGGAATGGCGTGGGGCTGATGTAGGTCAGGAATGGCGTGGGGCTGATGTGGGTCAGGATGGCGTGGGGCTGATGTGGGTCAGGAATGGCATGGGGCTGATGTGGACAGGAATGGCGTGGGGCTGATGTGGACAGGAATGGCGTGGGGCTGATGTGGGTCAGGATGGTGTGGGGCTGATGTGGATGGGAATGGTGTGGGGCTGATGTGGGTCAGGATGGTGTGGGGCTGATGTGGGTCAGGATGGCTTGGGGCTGATGTGGGTCAGGATGGCTTGGGGCTGATGTGGACAGGAATGGTGTGGGGCTGGTGTGGTCAGGAATGGCGTGGGGCTGATGTGGGTCAGGATGGTGTGGGGCTGGTGTGGTCAGGAATGGCGTGGGGCTGATGTGGACAGGAATGGCGTGGGGCTGATGTGGGTCAGGATGGTGTGGGGCTGGTGTGGGTCAGGATGGTGTGGGGCTGATGTGGGTCAGGATGGCTTGGGGCTGATGTGGACAGGAATAGTGTGGGGCTGATGTGGGTCAGGATGGTGTGGGGCTGATGTGATGGGAATGGCTTGGGGCTGATGTGGGTCAGGATGGTGTGGGGCTGGTGTGGATGGGAATGGCATGGGGTTGATGTGGACAGGAATGGTGTGGGGCTGATGTGGGTCAGGATGGTGTGGGGCTGATGTGGGTCAGGATGGTGTGGGGCTGGTGTGGGTCAGGATGGTGTGGGGCTGGTGTGGGGCTGATGTGGGTCAGGATGGCTTGGGGCTGATGTGGGTCAGGATGGTGTGGGGCTGATGTGGGTCAGGATGGTGTGGGGCTGGTGTGGATGGGAATGGCGTGGGGCTGATGTGGGTCAGGATGGTGTGGGGCTGATGTGGGTCAGGATGGTGTGGGGCTGATGTGGGTCAGGATGGTGTGGGGCTGATGTGGGTCAGGATGGTGTGGGGCTGATGTGATGTGGATGGAAATGACGTGGGGCTGGTGTGGATGGGAATGGTGTGGATTGAGCTGATATGGGTCAGGCTGATGTGGGGTGGGCTGACGCCCCCACAGGCACGGTGGGGTCTCGTGCAGCTGTGGCACAGCATGGGGACCTGCTCCTGTCATTGTGGGCCATCCTGTCCCTGTCACGAGCAGCCGGGGTGCCTGCCAGCCCCAGCGTGTGGGCAGCACTGCCACGTGTGCCAGCTGCCACCTGCTCGCCAGACACGCCTGGGCCCCGCTCGGGGTGGCCGTGCCAGGACTGGTGGGCTGTGCTCAGCCAGCGGCTGTTCTGGGCAGGATGGTGACACCAAAGCAGGGAGTAGGGCTGCCCATGCCCAGGGGATGGTGCCAGGAGGTGGCTGGTGCCCACAGGCAGAGCCATTTTTTGGGTGAATATGGTGTCTTCGGCGGTGTCACCATTGAGTATCCCATGCCAGCACCCTCCCTGTACATCATCCCCAGGGATGAAGCCCCACTGAGGCTGTCAGCAGCTTCTGCCCTCTGGAATATTTCCTCCAGCAGTGGCAATTTTTATGTGCAAGAAGTGAATAAGCATCAATTAACCCCTGGAGCCGTCCTTGTGCTGCTGGCAGAGCTCTTGTTAGCGTCCCCGTCCCTGCTTCCTCCTGTCACCGCTGTGAGAGTCCCCACGGGGTAACAACCAAGGGGCCCCTTTGCTGGATGGCCCGGCAGCCTGGACAGACAGACAGACAGACAGACAGGCGGCCCCGAGGGGCTCTCTGAGAGCAGGGCTGTCAGCTTGGAATGTGTGGGGAGCAGCTGGGATCGGTGGGTTTGCTTGGAAAACGCTTAGTGCTGTGCAGGGAGGGGTGCCGGGCAGTGGTGGGGACAGCAAGGGGGGTGCAGGGGATGTGACAGGGATGGGGAGATCCACAGAGCGCCTTGTTTATCCCCCCAGCTCTGGCCAGGGCTCGGATTGCACTCGTTTGCCCCCACCCCGCTCTCCTCAGGGCACGCAGAGGGGAGTTCAGCCCCGCTCGCTGCACCCCGACACTCGCGGGCACCCCGAGGCTGGGGGGCACCCTGGGACCTGCTGCTGGGGTGGGCATGGGCAGCGCTGCCTGTCTTGGGGGTCGGTACCTGGCTGGGGGCCTCATCTCGGGGTCCGAGCTTCGTCTCGGGGGTCGATGCTCATTTTTGGGAGTCCGGCCTCGGGGAATGGCTTCCGGCTCCCACCGCATCATCATCATCATCATCATCATCGCTGCCAGATGCCCATTGACAGTCAAGTCACTCTCCCAAACAATGGGTCCGGCTAATCCTTTTACAATGGGACTAATTGCTAATCAGACCGATTTCACACTGCCTGTTCCCCTGACAATGAGGCTCGCCGGAGGAGGGCTCCTGGGGGGGTGAGGGGCTCTGTGGGTGCCCACAGCCCCCCCTCAGCCCCCGGGAGACGGGCACCGGCGTGGCACTGGGCACTTCCAGCTTGGCAAAGGCTCCGGCAGCTGGCGGCTGGGGGCTGGCACGGGCTCAGCCTCGCCCTGCCGTGCTGCCAGCCGGGGCTGGGCAGGGGGTCCGGTGCACCTGCAGCCCTGGTGCCACCTCCAGCCCACCCTTGTGCTCCCCGGAGCGTCTCTGTCCCCTCGGCAGAGCTGGGGGGTGTGCTGGGCCCGCAGTGCGGGTGTCAGTGCTGCCATGGGCTGGGTGTCACTGCTGCCATGGGCTGGGTGTCACCGCTGCCATGGGCTGGGTGTCACTGCTGCCATGGGCTGGGTGTCACCGCTGCCATGGGTTGGGTGTCACCGCTGCCATGGGTTGGGTGTCACCCTGACACGGGCTGGGTGTCACTGCTGCCATGGGTTGGGTGTCACCCTGGCATGGGCTGAGTGTCACCGGTGCCATGGGTTGGGTGTCACCCGTGCCATGGGTTGGGTGTCACCGCTGCCATGGGTTGGGTGTCACCGCTGCCATGGGCTGGGTGTCACCGCTGCCATGGGTTGGGTGTCACCCTGGCACGGGCTGAGTGTGAGCTGGGGACCGATGCCCTCTGTGCAGTTTGGGGGTAGCGGGGCCGGGTTCCCAGTGAGGGGCTGAGCCATCGGAGAGGACTGGACAGGCAGGGGTGACACGGGGACAGAGGGGACGGGAGGGAGGCACAGCTCGGCCGCAGGGCACGACCAGCTCTGCACTGGTGTCACAGGTGTCTGGGTGCCCTGGGGCTGGCACCGTCCTTTCCTGAGCCCAGGGCACCCCCTGCCAAGGCAGCTGCTGTCCCCCGTGTCCCCAGCTGCGCGTCACTGTCAGCGGGGCTGCGGGATGCTGGGTGCCTGGAGCTGCGGGATGCTGGGTGCCCGGGGCTGCGGGATGCTGGGTGCCCGGGGCTGCGGGATGCTGGGTACCCGGAGCTGCGGGATGCCGGGTGCCCGGAGCTGCGGGATGCCGGGTGCCCGGGGCTGCGGGATGCCGGGTGCCCGGGGCTGCGGGATGCTGGGTACCCGGGGCTGTGGGATGCTGGGTACCCGGGGCTGCGGGATGTTTGATGCCCGGAGCTGCGGGATGCCGGGTGCCCGGGGCTGCGGGATGCCGGGTGCCCGGAGCTGCGGGATGCTGGGTGCCCGGAGCTGTGGGATGTTTGATGCCCGGGGCTGCGGGATGCTGGGTGCCCGGATCTGCGGGATGCTGGGTGCCCGGGGCTGTGGGATGTTTGATGCCCGGGGCTGCGGGATGCTGGGTGCCCGGGGCTGCCGGGGTGCCCGTGGCTGGGACAGGTCCCTGCCTGCTGCTAATCAGCTCCTGGCCCGCCCCAGCGCAGCCCCCGCCCTGCTCCGTGTGCCCCGAGCCGCGGCCAGCCGAGCGTGTCGGGGTGCTAATGAGGAGAGAGCCGGGTGTGCTGCACCTTGCGCTTAATTGCCGCTGTCTTCAGGCTCTTAATGAAGCTCGGCTGCAGGAGAAGCCGCAGCCTGCCCTTCTCTCCCTCGGGCAGCCTGACCCTGCCAGCTCCGTCCCCTGCCTCTGGGGATGCAGGGTGCCCTGTGCTCCCTCTGAGGATGCTGAATGTCACCCCCATCCAGCTGTGACATCCCCAAGGCCCATCCCCTCTCCCCGTGCTCTTCATGGCAGCTCCATCCCTGCAGCATCTCCTGCCTCCTGTGCTGAGCAGAGCTGGCAGGGAGGGACTGTGGCCATGGGGGGGTCCCCACGAGTGCCAGGGGCCCGGCAGTGACTGAGCATCACTCCAGCAAGCCCAGCTTTGGCATCCCCAGCTCCCCACAGTCTGTGGGTGCAGGGCACCAGGGGCTGAGCTGGCTGGTGGCCCTGGGCCTGCCAGGCAGTGACAACCACGTGCTGTGCTCCTGTCCCTGCTGCTTGAATGCCAGTGGGAGTTTGGATCATTCTGTGGCTTAAGGAGAGGTGCTGGAAGGGTCAAGGGGACTCTCCCTGCCAGGAGGGCTTGACTTGCTCTGCTCGAAGGTGGTGAGCATTGGTTGGGCTGGTGGTGTCCCAAACACCCCCTGGGCCCCCTCCCCAGCTGTGCAGGAAGGGGTTAATGGCTGGCCCATACCTGCAGTTGCATTTTAAAGATGTGAAATTAAAGCCCGTAATTTATTCTCCCCACACACGAAGGAGCAATTAGTTCTAAACACGGCTTAATCAGTCAGTGCGAGATTGATTTCTGTAGACTTGGATTTGGTGGCTGCTGGCGAGGAGCCAGCCTGGGAGCAATCTCCAAATAAATGAAGTGCAGAGAAGTAAGCCATTACATAATATGATAGATGAGGCTGGAGCTCACTTGCCTCTTCATTAGTATTCCACTGTACACCACAACGGCACCAAACTTTCTCCCCTGTACCGTGGGTTCCTCTCCCTCCTCGTCCTTCTGCCCCTCCTGCAGCTGGGGAGGGGCTGGGGAGGTGCCTCCCCTCTCCAGCAGCCCCTGGCCAGCCCCGAGAAGGGTCTCTGCAGACCGAGCCTCTTCCCTGGCCTCTGCATCTTGCCTTTTGCCTCTGGGGAAACTGAGGCACAGGGAGCTGGGGTGGCATCCCATGAGCTGCATGTCAGCAGGGAGAGGCAGGTGTCAGAGAATCCCACACTGGTTTGAGGTGGGAGGGACCTCAAATCCCACCCCAGCCATGGCAGGGACACCTCCCACTGTCCCAGGGTCACCTCCCACTGTCCCAGGGTCACCCCCACTGTCCCAGGGTCACCTCCCACTGTCCCAGGGACACCCCCACTGTCCCAGGGTCACCCCCACTGTCCCAGGCTGCTCCAGCCCCAATGTCCAGCCTGGCCTTGGGCACTGCCAGGGATCCAGGGACAGCCACAGCTGCTCTGGCAATTCCAGCCCAGCCCCTCCCCACCCTCCCAGGGAACAATTCCTGCCCAAGATCCCACCCAAATCTCCCCTTTTCCAATCTCAAGCCATTCCCTGTGTCCTGTCCCTGCAGGCCTTGTCCCCAGTCCCTCTCCAGCTCTCCTGGAGCCCCTGCAGGCCCTGGTGGGGGCTCTGAGCTCTCCCTGGAGCTTCTCCTCTCCAGCTGAGCACCCCCAGCTCTCCCAGCCTGGCTCCAGAGGGGCTCCAGCCCTGGGAGCAGCTCCAGGGCCTCCTCTGGACCAGTTCTAACAGGTCCATGTCCTTCCTGTGCTGGGGATTGCAGTGCTGGGGGCAGCTTTGCAGGTGGGGTCTCGCAAGAGCCAGGGGAAGAATCCCCTCCCTTGCCCTGCTGGTCTTTTCTCTTTATTGCAGCCCAGGAAGGGGCTGGTTCCTGTCCAGCCTCTCGCCCACCAGAACCTTCTCTGCAGGGCTGCTCTCGGTGGGTTCCTCTCCCACTCTGTGCTCACATCCTCACCCCCTCTCTTCCCCAGCCCAAAACCGCGAGGGTGCATCACCCCAGGGTCCCCCCAGGCTGTCACCCCGTGGGGCAGGGGCAGCTGGGGATGTTGGGGTGTGCCCCCTGCTCCAGCCAGGGAGCTCCTCAGAGCCGGCACAAGCCCAGGGCTCCGAGTGCTGCTCTCAGCAGGACCCTGAGGTGCTGGATGTGGATGAGGGAGCCATGAGTGTGCAGGGTGGAAGCAGCCCCCAGGCAGTCCTGCTGTGGGCACAGGGGCTTCTAGTGGGTTTACAGACCCACCTGAGCCTCCCAGGTGTGTCCCTGTCACCAGAGCCAGACATGCAGGGAGCCACTCGCTCTCCTGTGGGCCCTCAGTCCTGTTCACAGGGGGTGACAGGCATTTGGGGACGAGGTCTCACGTGGTACCAACAGGTTGTTTTGGGCTGTGGTGGTGCTGATGTGCCCTGCATGAGGCGTGTGTCGCTGCTGAGGGTGGAGGGGAGCACATCCCCAGTGATGTCAGGCAGGGGAAGGGGCTTGGAGTCCACTCCAAAGGGATTCCCTCTGCCTGTGGAGCTGTGGGGAGCCAGCTGGGATCTCCACAGCCCTGGGAGCATCCTGTGGGTTGTGCTGGGTGGTCCTTGTGGTGGGCTTGACCTGGGTGGTCCTGACTCCGTCACTGCATTTGTTGCCTCTTCACCTTGTCCCTCCTGCCAGGGAAGGAATGTCCCCTGAGAGCTGGCCCTGGCTGCTGCAGGTCCCTGGGGACTCCCTGTCCCTGCCATGACAGGGATTGTGCCAGAGACGGAGCTGGGAGTGCAGCAAAGGGCTGTGACCCACGGGGTGTGGGAGGGACCTGCCAGCTGAGCTCTCCCAGCCCCAAACGCTCCGGCTCAGACACCCCAGGGGATGGAGCCCAGGTGTCTCACGGTGTGCCCCCCATCCCCGTGGGACTCCCTTTCCTTGGGGGGTGCCATCCCCGCTGCTGACCCCGTCCCTGTCCTTGCTGTCCCCGCAGAACTCCATCCGGCACAACCTGTCGCTGCACACCCGCTTCATCCGCGTGCAGAACGAGGGCACCGGGAAGAGCTCCTGGTGGATGCTGAACCCCGAGGGCGGCAAGACGGGCAAGACGCCGCGGCGGCGGGCGGTGTCCATGGACAACAACAGCAAGTTCCTGCGCATCAAGGGCAAGGCCAGCAAGAAGAAGCAGCTGCAGGTGACGCAGGAGCGCGGGGAGGACAGCCCGTCCTCCCAGCAAGCCAAGTGGTCGGAGAGCCCCGCGTCCCACGCCAGCGATGAGTACGACGCCTGGGCGGACTTCCGGACGCGGGCCAACTCCACGGCCAGCACGCTGAGCGGGCGCCTCTCGCCCATCATGGCCAACCACGAGCCGGACGAGCTGGAGGAGGACGATGGTACCCCCTCGTCCCCACTGATGTACCCCAGCCCCTCCAGCACCATGTCTCCGTCCCTCAGCGCCCGCTGCTCCGTGGAGCTGCCCCGGCTGACCGACCTGACCGGCACCATCAGCCTGAACGAGAGCCTGGGGGAGAGCATGCTGGAGGACCTGCAGGACGGCTACAGCATGAGCCCCTCCCAGCAGCTCCCCCCGGCCGCCCTGCGGCAGCGGAGCTCCAGTTTCACCTTCAACTCCAAGTGCTCCAGCATGGGGGCCGCCTCCAACACCTACTGCGGGACCATCTACAGCCAGCCGGCCATGAGCCTCATGCGCCGCCTGCCCATGCAGACCATCCAGGAGAACAAGCAGGCCACCTTCTCGCCCGCCAGCTCCTACAGGAACGCCTCGCTGCAGGACCTGCTCTCCTCCATCTCCTACGCGCACAAGGAGAGCATGGTCCCGGGGGAGCTGCCCCTGCCGCAGGCCAGCCCCATGGTGCCGGCCCGTGGCCACAGACACAACCCGCTGCTGTGCGGGGGCGGGGAGCAGGGCTTGTCCTCCTACCCGCCCCACCCGGGCTCTCTCGTGAAGAGCAACGCGTTGTACCACCCGTCACCAGCCGGTCACCACCCTGCGGTCAACACCAGTGCCTTAGCCAATCCTGTCAGCCTTATGAGCCTGCCCAGTGACTCGTGCAGCATGACGGCCGTGCCGCACCACGGGCACCTGCATTCCTACGCTAATAACCAAGGGGCGCACATGAGCTTGCTGGATTCGCTGCAGGGCCCCTACCCGGGGGCCGTCCACCCCCCCGTGTTGGGCCAAGACAGGTTCCCAGCAGACCTGGACCTGGACATGTTCAACGGGAGCCTGGAGTGCGACGTGGAGTCCATCATCCTGAATGACTTTATGGACAGCGATGAGATGGACTTCAACTTCGACTCGGCCCTCCCGCCGCAGAACGGGCTCAACGTGCCCGCGCTGCCCGGGGGGCCGCAGCCCACGAACCAGAGCTGGGTGCCTGGGTGACGCCTGCCCCGGCACGGGCTCACCACCGGGAAGCCACGAGGGGAACATTGAGACTAACTTTTTTTTTTCCTTTCTCTTCTGCCTTTGTTTGTTAAGATGGGCGAGAGCCATCGGTCTGAGCTTGAGGTCGAACACGAAACACAAACCGGAGGGTCAAATATTGAGACGGGGGAGGACCCCCCCAGCCCCACGTGTGCCCGGTCTGCAGGTCCTGCCAGCATCCTCTGGAGGACACAGGGCAGGTGGGTGGGAGAGGCAGCCGGAGCCAGGCAGATCCAGGGGGGTAGCAGGCAGGGAAAGCCTTTCCAGACGGTCCCAGTGCCCCGTGGCAGTGGTGCCGGTTTGATTCGCCCTTGGGCTGGGTGACAGAGTGGTGACGGCTGGTGGCGTGGGACCCTCCCCACGTGGGCATCCCCCCTGGGAGGGGACTCTCCTCTGAGCCACCTTGGGATTGAGTCCTCCGGGTAGAAGTGTCAGGAGTGGGGACCCTGCCCCAAGGGAAGGGGGGGCTCGTGACCCCTCAGTCCTGGTGGAGACGGGAGCTCTGCCGAGCCCACACCCCCAGGCCACCTCCACTGCAGGTGTCCTCGTGTGGCTCCAGGCAGCTTTTCTTACTCAGCAGCGAGAAGGGGGTGGTGATGGTGAGCAGCCAGCAGCCCTGGGAGCAGCATCTCGGCAGCCCCCGGGGCCTGAGGGTGCCAGGGAAGGCTGCAGCCCCTGCCCGGAGCAGGCTGGGCATGCTCCCGGGGGGTCCTGCTGGGAGTGAGGGTCCCCTGAGCTGGAGGCTCAGGGGCAGCTCGCAGGGGCGGGGAGGGGGCCGTATTTATTTGATTTCATGCACTCTTTTGCCATTGAGTTTTTGCGTTGGAAGGAAGAAAGGGGCGAGCTTAGGGAAAGGAAAGAGAGAGGCCATGGGCAGTGCTGGTGGCTGTGTCCCATCACGTGGCTCATCTTGGCCATGGTGGGTGTTGGATGGTGGGGGGCTGTGATGTGGGTCATCCTCGAGGAGGGGCTGGTGTGTGTGGGGAGGGGGGGATGTGGGGGCCAGGCCTCTGGATGCAGTGCGGGGTCCATCCTGCTCCAAGCTCAGGTGACCCACATTGCTCAGGGAGGTGCCACAGGCTCCCCAGCCAGGGCTGTGGGGCTCCTGTGGGGTCAGTGCCACCATGCCTGTCCCAGTGCCTCACTGCCCACCCCAGGGGTGCCAGGAGAGCCGATCCAGGAGCTGTCAGCAAGAGGGGTGCACCCACCTGCCAGGGGCTGGGGCTCCATGAGGATGGGGACCATGATGCACACGTGGTCCTGCTGTGTGTCAGGACCCCAGACTGACCCCGCTGCCCCATGGGACAGGAACGGGCCAGGGACGTCCATCCCGTACAGCTGCCAGGAGCAGCAAGGTTTTGGGGGGGTCCAGGCTGGTGACCAGCAGGAGCAACTGGTCTGGAGATGATGGAGGGGCTGGCAGGAGGTGGTGGGAGCTGCTGCTGTGTCCTGTGGGGTCTCTGCTGCGCCATCCTTCCTCCTGGGCAGCTCTCTGTGACCCCCAGGCCCTGGCTTGCAGCGGGGTCGGTGCACTGAACCAGCACATTTCCCCAGCCCAGCTCTTCCCTCCTTGCCCCAGCACCAGCTCCTCTGCCACGGAGCAGGTGCTGGGTCCCAGCCAGCCCCAGGGACATGGGGACCCACGGGTGGCACCTCCTGCTCCTGTCCTGACCCACACGGCTGTGGCAGAGCGTGACAGAGGAGCCCCATGTGCCACCGCTCCCCTTCACCCGGGGCACACGGCAGGCACGGTCTCTAAAGACATTCTTACGAGTTAATTAATTATGTTTACATTATTTGATCATGTACAGAATTTAATATATTCTATTATATATAATCTTTCTTGAATGCTTTTTTAAAAAGGATTATTCTTTGGTCAGGATCATTACCGCATTCCTTTTATACATCACCTCTCGTTTCAGGCATCTTTCAAATCCTTGGAAACCGATTGCAAGTGGTTATTTTATCCCTGACCCCCCAGTTCAGCACGTGGGTGTGAGGGACCCAGAGGCAGGAGGGCAGCTCTGGCTGCCCTGGAGGAGACGGGGGGCTCTGCCCCCCAGGAGTGGGAGAAAGGGAAGGGGTCCTGGCTTTTCCAGGCACAGATCCAGCAGCACACCAATGCTGGGCAGGCATTTGGAGATGGGATTCTCCCACGCAGGGAGCTCCCCGAGCCCCCTTCGATGTCACAGCCACGGGCCGGCCATCGCCGTGGCGGGAGGAAAACGTCCCCTCGTCCCGCGGCCGCCCCCGCGCCCCTGCCCCTGCGTGGGCACGGCCCCTCGCCAAGCTGTCGTGTGGTTCGTGACCGTGGGGTTGTCGTGTGTGCGGTGCAGTCGTGTCGGTAACGTCGTGTGTTCAGTGGTCGTGCGGGGCGAGGGGCGGCGGGGGCAGGCACGGGCACCCCCGAGCGCTGGCACCCCAGGGGCTGTGGGGACAGGTGACCGAAGGACCCAGGGCCGTGGGGACAGGTGACCAAAGGACCCGGGCACGTGGGGCTGTGGGGACAGGTGACCAAAGGACCCAGGGCCATGGGGACAGGTGACCAAAGGACCCAGGGCCATGGGGACAGGTGACCAAAGGACCCAGGGCCGTGGGGACAGGTGACCAAAGGACCCAGGGCCACGTGGGGCTGTGGGGACAGGTGACCAAAGGACCCAGGGCCATGGGGACAGGTGACCAAAGGACCCAGGGCCATGGGGACAAGGTGACCAAAGGACCCAGGGCCGTGGGGACAGGTGACCAAAGGACCCGGGGCCATGGGGACAGGTGACCAAAGGACCCAGGCACGTGGGGACAGGTGACTAAAGGACCCGGGGCCATGGGGACAGGTGACCAAAGGACCCAGGGCCATGGGGACAGGTGACCAAAGGACCCAGGCACGTGGGGCTGCAGTGGCCAGGTGCTGACGGACTGGGGGTGTGGGGCAGGCAGGTCCTGGGGCCGTGCCCCCCCTGCCACTGTGGTTGTGGGGGACACCAGGGCTTTGTGTCGCCGGCTGAGGCTCCAGGTTCCCTCTCTGGAATCAGCGAGGCCACCTCATGTCCCACCACACTCAGCTTCATCCTCCCTTCTCCATCACCCCCTTCCCTCTGGGACCAGGAGCTGCCTCTGCTCCCGCCCTGCCCTGCCTGGAGCCGGTGTGGGGGACACCCGAGGGCCCCCCCGGGCTGCTTCCCCCGGCGGTTTTGGGTCCTTTCCCTCGTATTTATAGCTGTACAGACTGGGGGGGAGGGTCGGAGGCATCATCTCTCACATGCATCTATCGTAGGCAATGGTAACTTTCTTGGTTGTGCTATTAGAGTTTGTGTATGTGGCAATGTAAAGAACTGTGTATAGTGCATTGTACAGCATATTTTCATGAATAAAATTGTTTTAAATATTACCAGGTGGGGCTGCTGCTGCCGTCAGTGCTTGTGTGGTTGGGCTGAGAGGGGATGGTGCCCCCCAGGGAAGCTGGGGAGAGTTACCAGGGGGGAGATGTGATGTTTGCTGAAGCTGAGCTTGCATGGTTGGAGGTCACAAAATCATGGAATCATTAAGAAAAGTCCTCTAAGACCAGGGAGTCCAACCCAGCACTTCCAAACTCAGCACCAACCTGTGTCCCCACGTGCCACATCCACCTTTGAAACCCCTCCAGTGATTCCACCGCTGCCCTGGACAGCCTGGGACTTACAGTCCTTTCCATCAGGAAATTTTCCCTAAAATCCACCCTGATTCTGATTTTAGGCCTCTCCTGGCCCAACCCGAGGCCGTTCCCTCTCCTCCAGTCCCTCTCCAGCTCTCCTGGAGCCCCTGCAGGCCCTGGAGGGGGCTCTGAGCTCTCCCTGGAGCTTCTCCTCTCCAGCTGAGCACCCCCAGCTCTCCCAGCCTGGCTCCAGAGGGGCTCTTGTAATCCTGCTTTTAAACAAAAAACACCCAAACCAATAAAACCACAAACAACCAAAAAAAAACCCCCAAAACCGGCAAACCAACCAAAAAAAACCCACCAAAAAACCCCCAAAACGAACAAAAAAAGATAAAAATCTGTTTTCCATAAATCCCTGTTGATTGGCAGTAATTATATCACCCTTTTGGATTCTTTATTCCTTGTGTTCAGGATCAGCCATTCCACTATTTTCTCTGGGATCAACACACTTGAAATGATCCCCATCACCCTGTTTTGAAATATTTGAAATACATTTTGAAAATCTGAAATACATTTTTGAATCTATATTTGAAATACTTGGAAATATATATTTGAAATATATGTTGAAATATTTTGAAATATATTTTGAAATATTTTGAATATATATTAGAAATATTTGAAATATTTATATATATTTTGAAATATTTGTTGAAATATTTTGAAATATGTTTTGAAATATTTTGAATATATTTTTGAAATATCTGAAATATTTTGAAATATATCTTGAAATATTTGAAATATTTTGAATATATATTTGAAATATCTGAAATATTTTGAAATATATCTTGAAATATTTGAAATATTTTGAATATATATTTGAAATATCTGAAATATTTTGAAATATATCTTGAAATATTTGAAATATTTTGAATATATATTTGAAATATCTGAAATATTTTGAAATATATCTTGAAATATTTGAAATATTTTGAATATATATTTGAAATATCTGAAATATTTTGAAATATATCTTGAAATATTTGAAATATTTTGAATCTATATTTGAAATATCTGAAATATTTTGAAAAATATCTTGAAATATTTGAATATTTTGAATATATATTCGATATATTTTGAAATGTTTTGAATATATATTTTGAAATATTTGAGATATTTTGAAATATATCTTGAAATATTTGAAATATTTTGAATATATTTTGAAATATTTTGAATATATATTTTGAAATATTTGAAATATTTTGAATATATTTTGAAATATTTTGAATATATATTTTGAAATATTTGAAATATTTTGAATATATTTTGAAATATTTTGAATATATATTTTGAAATATTTGAAATATTTTGAATATATTTTGAAATATTTTGAATATATATTTTGAAATATTTGAAATATTTTGAATATATTTTGAAATATTTTGAATATATATTTTGAAATATTTGAAATATTTTGAATATATTTTGAAATATTTGAAATATTTTGACTATATTTTGAAATATTTTGAATATATATTTTGAAATATTTGAAATATTTTGACTATATTTTGAAATATTTTGAATATATATTTTGAAATATTTGAAATATTTTGAATATATATTTTGAAATATTTGAAATATTTTGACTATATTTTGAAATATTTGAAATATTTTGACTATATTTTGAAATATTTTGAATATATATTTTGAAATATTTTGAATATATATTTTGAAATATTTGAAATATTTTGAATATATATTTTGAAATATTTGAAATATTTTGAATACATATTTGAAATATTTTGAAATATTCGGCCAAGCTGTACTTTTCTCCCAGAAATGCCCGTGCAGCAGAGCTCAGGGGCAGCACTCCAGGATGATCTCTTGCTTCTCCTCCTGCTCTGCAGCCCGATTTCTGCACCCCACGCTTGTCCTGCGTGCAGAGCTGAGTGCTGCCAGCACTGACCTTCTCCCAGTGCCATCCCCCAGTGGCACCAGGAGCAGCTGGTGCCAGGGTGGGATCTGATCTGTGCCAAGAGCTTGGGCACGAGAGCTCAGAGCCTGCTCTGGTCTGAACTGGGCTGGAAATGCAGCTTGGCTCAGGGACATCCTTCCAGAGAGGGGCTTGGAGCAATCCTGCCCGTGGAATAATAACTGAGGGTTATTGTTATTGGTATTATATCGTATATCTTACATCTTAGATATTTATCTTATCGCTTATATCTATCTTTATAATATGTATTATATGTTCTATGTTCTATGTTCTATGTTCCATATAATATATAATATATAATATATAATATATAATATATAATATATAATATATAATATATAAGATATAAGATATAAGATATAAGATATAAGATATAATATATAAGATATAAGATATAAGATATAAGATATAAGATATAATATATCCTATCTTATATATATATATCTTATATCTTATATCTTATATCTCATATCTTAAATATTTAAAATATGTATTTTATGTTATATATAATATATAATATATAAAATATAATATATACTATATAATATATAATATATAATATATAATATATAATATATTATATATTATATATAATATATATTATATATTATATATTATATATTATAATTATATATTATATATTATATAATTTATGTTATATATTTATATTATTTATATTATATAATATATATGAGAGTTATTATTATTTATATTATTTATATTATTATTTATATTATATACTATATATTTATATAATATATTATATATTAATATTATATATTATATATCATATACTATATACTATATACGTACTATATACTATAATATATAATATATAATAATATATGATATATGATGATCTATGATCTATGATATTTTATATATTATATATTACATATTACATATTACATATTATATATTACATATTATATATTATATATTATATATTATATATTATATATTATATATTATATATTATATATTATATATTAATTATTATGGTGCCTCGGGGAGCAGTCCCTGCTGCTGCAGAGCAGGAGGAACAGGCTCACCCCACAGCAAAGCTGAGCCCCCAGGCCCTGCCTGTGCCCCCTGTCCCACCCCAGGAGGAGCCCGGGGAGCTCAGCAGCCTCAGCAGGACGCAGCGAACCGGGAGAGGCGGAGATCCAACATCTCCCTGCTGGCCCTGCTGTCCTGCCCTGTGCCAGCTCCGCTCTGCAGGAACATCCCTGAGGGCCAAGGGACGCTTCTGGGGAGGTTTGTCCTCGGTGCCGGGCTCCGGCTGGGCGAGCAGGAGCGCCTGGGGCTGTGCCACTGACCCTTCACAGCCCGGGACACCGGGACGCAGCTCACGGGCACTGCCTGTGGGCTCGTCCCGAGAGGATCCCCCGACACCTTCCATCGGAGATAACCCCGAGAGGCTCCGCTGCAGAGCTGCAGAGTGAGCAGCTCTGTCCCTGCGCGGCCACCAAGGCTCTCTGTGCTGCACCGGCTCCCTCTCCCACTTTGTTCCCGGAATTCCTCTCCGGGATGAGCCGCAGGGATCCAGCCCACGGGCCCCGTGTCATCCCCGGAGCTGCAGCCGGGCCCTGGGGGGACAGGAGCCCCCTGGGCCGGGAGCCAAGGGTGCAGCATCCCCCTGCCAACAGCGCCAGATGTGCCCACAGCTGCCCCTGGAGCACGCGGAAGGAGACAGGGACAGAAGGGTGCAGGCAAATGAGGAGGAAAGCCTTCAGGAGCATGTGTCTGTCATGAGATACTCCCTTGCAGAAATCTTGGAAACCTTAGAAAGAGTTTTTGCTCAATGTTATTAATTAAGGCAAAAGAATCCCCATATGGAAAGAGAAACAGTCAAGTTATATTTTTGCTAAATACGCGGCACCATATGGTAACATACAGAAAATTGGCCACATAGGCAGCCCAGAATATATGTTACCATATGTTCATATGTACTTTATAATTTCTTTGTTTTTGAAAAAGGGCATTGTCTTATGGGGCAAAAATGAGCAGCCCACCCCAGGGAGGAGGAGAAACAGCACAAGCTGCTTGTGCTGAACGAAGCCCAGGGAAGCAACGCAGCCAGGTTGGATGGGGCTTGGAGCAGCCTGGGACAGCGGGAGGTGCCCTGCCCATGACAGGGAGTGGAAAAAGATCATCTTTGCGGTCCCTCCCAACCCAGCCCATTCCCTGATTCCATGGTTAGGGCTGTCCTGAGCAGGGCCAAGTGCAGGGCCACCTTTGCCCAGCTGCCCCCAGTGCCAGGGCTCTGCCCTTGGGGGGAGGCAGCCCTTGTGCCCTGCACCCCCGGGGGACACCTGGGACTGTGCCCATCAAGCCCCGTTCTCTGGGGACATCCTGCCAACCTCCCTGAGCGGGAAATGACATCTCCCCGGGCACACACACACACCAGAGAGACCCTCTGCCCAATTCTTTTGGGGGACAAGCTGGGTGCTCCTCATCCTCCCCGACACCCCCCTCGGCAGTGGCTGGCACTCCCTGTGCAGGCTGGGGACACCCGGAGCAGGAGGAGGAGGAGGAGGAAGAGGAGGAGGAGTTGTCCCCAGGAAACCTTCAGTTCCCTGCAGCAAAAAGAGACAGAGAGGGAAGGGTCTGCTGGGGGAAGATCACTTGGGGAAGTGTAGAAGATCCTCCATCCGCAGGCTGTGAGTGCAGCACCGAGTGCGAGGGGGGTGTGAGGGGTGTGCACGCCCCGGGTCCCCGGGGAGGTGGCTGCGTGTGGGTTCTGCACGGCTGTGGGTGAGTGTGCACTCACATCATTTTCACATCACCCGAGGGCCTTGCTGAGCCGCCAGCTCAGGAGGAGCTCACAGGGAGAGCAGCTCCAGCTGGAGCCTCTGGCACCAGGTGCTGGCGGCTGAGTGTGCCACAGCTGCAGTGCTGGGCACAGCGGGGCTCTGGGGCTGTGCCCACCTCTGCTGAGCTCTCACCCAGCTTGTCCCCCAAAAGAATTGGGCAGAGGGTCTCTCTGGTGTGTGTGTGTGCCCGGGGAGATGTCATTTCCCGCTCAGGGAGGTTGGCAGGATGTCCCCAGAGAACGGGGCTTGATGGGCACAGTCCCAGGTGTCCCCCGGGGGTGCAGGGCACAAGGGCTGCCTCCCCCCAAGGGCAGAGCCCTGGCACTGGGGGCAGCTGGGCAAAGGTGGCCCTGCACTTGGCCCTGCTCAGGACAGCCCTAACCATGGAATCAGGGAATGGGTTGGGTTGGGAGGGACCGCAAAGATGATCTTTTTCCACTCCCTGCCATGGGCAGGGCACCTCCCGCTGTCCCAGGCTGCTCCAAGCCCCATCCAACCTGGTCTTGGACACTTCCAGGGATGCAGGCACAGCCACAGCAGCTCTGGGCAATCTGAATATCCCAACTAACCCTGCCCTCTGTCAGTGTTACGTGCTGTCAGTCCAGGTCCTTGTCAAAAGTCACTTCCAACTGCCTCTTTCCCTGCTCCATTTTCCCCTTCATCGTCCTCCAAGGACAGGCTGGAGCTTTGTCTTTCCCTGCCCTTGCACAGCCCCAGCAGCACTCCTGGCTTTGGGGAGCAGCAGCAGCAGCTCCTCTGGAATCAGGATTTAATCCCAGAGCTGGGGCTGGGCGCCTGTGGCTGCTGATTAACAGCCCGTGAGTCTGCAGGATTCCCAAGCTTTCCCAAACACCCTGAGGATTCCAGGATGCTGCAGGAAGCTGTGCCAGGCTGGGACTCTCTGAGTCCTCCACCCCAAACCCATCAGCACCAAGCTGGACCCCCAGAATCATTCCTGGGTGGGACCTGTGGGGCCACAACCAGAGAGAGGTCTCTGCTAGCAGACACCTTGGCTCCTGTCACCCCTCTGGCTCCTAGGTGACATTCCAGCCGGTGTTCCTGCTGGGAATCCAGAGCCCCTGTCCCTGCTGGGTACCAGCTCCTCTTGCTGAAGCTCCTCTTGAAGTTCCTTGGCTCTCCTGGTGCCACCTGCCCTGCCCTGTGCTCAGAGAGGATGACAGATATCTCTTGGTCCAAGGAAGGTGAGAGTTCAGTGGAATTCCCAGCAGAGAGCAAGGGCTGCTCCTGTCAGAGTGGGAGCTGAGGGAGTGTGCCCCAGTGTCCCCATCCTGCCCAGCTGGCCCTCACCCTCTCTGGGGCTTTTCCCCAGGAGCATCTCGTGATCTGTGCAGGCTCTGGTGCCTGATGCTGCAGCTCAGGGGGTGCTGGGCAGCTCTGGGACCCCTGCCCAGCCCTGCAGTCCCTCAAAGGTCCCGACAGGCTCGGCTCACTCAGCGCTGGTGCCCCCAGCCCTGCTCTGCACCCTGTGTCCTGCAGAGATCCAGAGGTGCTGGGGTGGATGTGAACCCCAGCCCTGCTCTGTGTCCTGCAGAGATCCAGAGGTGTCAGGTGGATGTGAACCCCAGCCCTGCTCTGTGTCCTGCAGAGATCCAGAGGTGTCAGGTGGATGTGAACCCCAGCCCTGCTCTGTGTCCTGCAGAGATCCAGAGGTGTCAGGTGGATGTGAACCCCAGCCCTGCTCTGTGTCCTGCAGAGATCCAGAGGTGTCAGGTGGATGTGAACCCCATCCCCGCGTGCTGCAGGATGAGGATGGAGATTCCCCTGCCCCACACGCCCCTGGGACGTGTTTTTAAGGGGATGAGCTTTTCCTCGCTGATTTCCCAGGAGGAGGAGGAGGGTGGGCTGTGCCTGGGGGCGGGGAGCACAAGGAGCCCGACCCTGAGCAAGGCAGCTCCGAACCTGCCGCCCTGCCTTGATGTGGGTCCCTCTGGGTGGTCCCGGCCGCACCAGGGAGGTGGGAAGGACCTCGGCAAGGGGAATGGGTGGGTGCCCACCTGGTGGAAGAAGCCGGGTGCGGACACAGCCAGGGCTGAGCAGAACCCCCGTGCCCCCAGCAATTCCCCAGCCCACCCTGGCAGGACCTCCAGGACCTCCCTCCCTGCCCGGGCAGCTGCGAGTCAGCTCTTTGTGCGAGGGCCAGAGCATCCCAGTGCCCTCCCAGCCTTTTCCACGGCCCAGCCAGCCCACCCAGCCCACCCCAGCTCCCTCCCAACCCACCCAGCCCACCCCAGCTCCCTTACCGCCCACCCCGCCCACCCCCGCTCCCTCCCAACCCACCCAGCCCAGCCCAGCTCCCTTACAGCCCACCCAGCCCACCCCAGCTCCCTCTCAGCCCACCCCAGCTCCCTCTCAGCCCACCCCAGCTCCCACCCAGCCCACCCCGCCCACCCCAGCTCCCTTACAGCCCACCCAGCCCCGCCCCGCTCCCTTACAGCCCACCCCGCCCAGCCCCCCACCAGCTCCCTCCCAGCCCCCCCCACCACCCTCCCAGCCCACCCCAACTCCCTCCCAGCCCACCCCAGCCCTCCCCAGCTCCCTCCCAGCCCACCCCAGCCCTCCCCAGCTCCCTCCCAGCCCTCCCCAGCTCCCTCCCAGCCCACCCCAACTCCCTCTCAG
This sequence comes from Pseudopodoces humilis, assembly GCF_049639895.1. Taxonomy (NCBI): domain Eukaryota; kingdom Metazoa; phylum Chordata; class Aves; order Passeriformes; family Paridae; genus Pseudopodoces; species Pseudopodoces humilis. The sequence continues at coordinate 1,477,645 of NC_142226.1, read as the reverse complement.
CCCAGCCACTCACCAGCCCTCCCCAGCTCCCTCCCAGCCCACCCACCCAGCCCTCCCCAGCTCCTCCCCAGCCCCTCCCAGCCCACCCTCCCCAGCTCCCTCCCAGCCCTCCCCAGCTCCCTCTCAGCCCACCCCAGCTCCCTCCCAGCCCACCCAGCCCTCCCCAGCGCCCGCAGCCAGCCGGACTCCACACGAGCAAAGGCAGGGTTTGCTTCCAGCCCCACTTCTGAGCTCCCCCTCGGCTTTGGAGCAGCTTCATTAAAAGGAAACACAAACCAGAAGCAGAAGGAAGCACTTTTAAGTTGCTGGCAGCTTTGCCTGTCTATGAGTTATGAGGTCTTGCTTTATTCATGGGGCAGGGAAAAAAAAAACGCTTATCTCCTCGGAGTCCATTATGTTTCATTTGGAGCCCGGGTGCAGTCGGTGCTTTGGCAGAAATATCCCGCTGCCCCGCTCACCCGCCCGAAACTTTATCTCCCTACTTCATTACTGGGAGTTGCACTCACCCCGGTTTATCAGCGGTGATGGAGTGGATTGCTGACTTCTCTGCTGTCCTAGCAAAAATGAGGATGGAGACATTCTGCTCCAGGTTCCTGCTATTTTCAGAGACCTTGGCTGCATGATTTATTCATAAAAAAGCCATTATTTATGCCAAAGAAAGAAGACAGAATGGGTTAGCTTTTTAAGTGCTTATAATGCATTATATGGTACCTTAGCCTGCCAGACATCATTTATAATTGTAGAATCCCTTAACCTCCTTTTTCTGTTTTCCCTACCCTTCACATCAGTGCAGAGGGTGATAGCAAACTCGGTAATTAGCAGAAGTTGACAGATGTGGCAAGGAGAGGTAAGGTGAAATATCATCGAAGGAGACGTTTCTCCAGCACCCAAAGTGAAGGAGGACCCTCCCTCCTCCCAGCCTTGATCTCCCAGCACAGGCAGAGCCGGGAGTGCAGCCCCAGCACGGAGGATTGGCTCAGGGACCTGACTCTGGGCTCCATCCAAGCCTCTGCATCCCGGCCTCGATCTTTTCCAGTGGCCTGCAGATCTCCCTCCTGTCCCGAGGAGCCCATCCCTGCTCTCCCTGCAGACACTGCCTGCTGCCACCAGCCCCTTCCTGAGCACAATGAGGACAAACCTCAGGACAGCATCAGCCAAAAAAACCAAGCCCCAAACCTGTGAATGTGATGGAGTTGAAGAGTGAGGAGGCTGTGGGCTGAGGCTGGCAGAGCTGGAACAGTTCCACAGCTCTGCTGCCACCATCACGATGCCAAGGCCACCTTTTGTCACCAAGCAAGGCTGTGTTTGTCACTCTGGGGCTGGGCTGTGCTTGTCCAGGTGAGAGCAGGCCACACCTGAGCTCCACAGCAGCCAAAGTGCTCCCTGCTCCCCATCCCTGCCCCCATCCCTGCCCCCATCCCTGCTCCCCATCCCTGCTCCCCATCCCTGCTCCCCATCCCTGCCCCCATCCCTGCTCCCCATCCCTGCCCCCATCCCTGCTCCCCATCCCTGTTCCCCATCCCTGCTCCCCATCCCTGCTCCCCATCCCTGCCCCCATCCCTGCTCCCCATCCCTGCCCCCCATCCCTGCTCCCCATCCCTGCTCCCCATCCCTGCCCCCAGCTGCAGGTGGGAAATGCCTGCACCAGCCACCCCCTGAGAACAGGGCTCTGAGGGGCACTTCAGACATCTCACAGAATCATTCAGGGTGGAAAAGCCCTCCAAGATCACCCAGCCCAACCATTAACCTCCTTCCTGGGCCTGCTGCTGTCGCTCCCGTGTCCTCTCATCGCTGCTAAGGGTCTCATCGAGGCTGAAAGCAGTGGGAAAGGGATTTATATCCCAGAGGAGAGCACAGCATTCCCCATTCAGGAGGGGTGAGGACACGATTTTAAAAGCAAATTTAACCAGAGCTATGGACTCTGAGTGTTTGGGACAGGCTGGAATTGCTGAATGGATGGAAGGAGGGAAGGGGCTGGTTTTCCATGTGGTGGGGGTCAGGGGGGCTGTCCAGCCTGTTCCCCATGTTCAAGAGCCCCCCACCAGGTCACCCCCAGTTTGGAGGGGGTTATGCTGTGTTTGTTCCCAGCTGGAATGAGAAGCCCACGCTCCGGACTGTGAGATGAACCACAAGGAAAACAATTAATGATTGGAGGTGAGAGGCAGCCTTCCCCTCCGGGCTGCTCGCCTGGGCTGGATTCAAGTAGGAGAAAATCCCCATTAAAAGGCAGTGCCACTTCCAAGCTTCTCGAGTTCAAAAGCAGGGACAGAAATCTCAGCTCTGATTTCGCCTTTTAAGCCTAAGATAAATAAAAATGTAAGAGACGGGAAATAATGTAATGTAATCATCAAGGAGAAGAGAAACCAAAGGCTCGGCTCTCACACACACACGCAAATATAAACACACACACGCAGAACACATTTTAAAACCAATTAAAATCCCTTTGCAGAGAAAGCTCTTTCACCCACTCTCCGGGATACAGGCTATCCGCTTCCTTGGCGCGCTGGATATGAATAATTAAAAGCTAAACATATGTTAAAAAATGCAAACAGTACATGATCCTGGAAACTTCCTCTCCTTATTATTATTTCCACAAGAAAGCTGTTAAATGGTTATAAAACTGGCGAAATGTGCCAACCTTGGCATCTCGTGTGATTCCCTGCTCTGTCTAGGAAGGAGTTAAAACCATTTGGCAGAGACTAACCCATTAGGCCTAATAATTATGAAATTATAGAGGTACTCAGGTGACTGTTAATTTCACACATACTGTTCAGCTCGGTGGCTAATGAGAGCCTGAAGAACTCAAGTGCCTCATCTTTCTTGTTGAATGGTGACCTGCAATTAATGAGCTTCTGCAAGAAAAGGCAGCATTTTGCACTTGGGGCTAATAAGATGGCTTTTGTGCAGCAGCATTGTGATACCAGGAGCTTTCGAATGAAGATTAAGAACTTTTCTCCTTATTTATTTATGAGCTCTACGCAGTCCAAGAGACCACACATGCAGAGAAGTAGCCCTGGTGTGAGTCTTGGAAGAAACTTAAGAGCACAGTTGCTCCGAGGCAATGGCAAAAATCCTCCTTCTCCTGCACTGGGTAGTAATGAGAGGGAACTGCAGACCCCCAGCCCTGGAAGTGTTCAAGGCCAGGCTGGATGAAAGCAGCTTGGGGTGGTGGAAGGTGTCCCTGCCCGTGGAAGTGGGGTGGGATGAGATGAGCTTTAAGGTCCTTTCCAACCCAAACCATTCTGGGAGTCTGTGATTCTCTGAGCTGCAACACAGGGTGATCACCTGTGGTGGGGATTGGGGCAGAGTGGGTCTGGGAGAAGAAACAGGCCAAGACCCCCTTTTCCATCACACACTCAGACCCCAAAATAAGTCCCTTATGTGACCGAGCACAGCTCCTGCCTTCGTGACAATTTCCTGTTCAGGACCTGAAATCAATCCCAGAGGTTTCCAGAGGCACCAGTGCATTTTTCTGGCTGTTTCCAGAGCTGCATAAGTGCTGTGAAAAGTGCCTGGCTGGGATGTGTGTGCAGGAACCCCCAGGCCCCAGCCAGACCTGCCCAGCCCAAAAGCACAGAATCACTGAGGCTGGAAAAGCCCTCCAAGACCAAGCTGTGAGCAATCCCCACCTTGTCACCACCCAGAGCACTGAGTGCCACGTCCAGGCATTTCCTCTCCTGTGCTGGTGACCCCACCACTGCCCTGGGCAGCCCTTCCAAAGCCTCACCACCCCTTCCATGGAGAAATTCTGCCTAATACCCAACCCTGAGGCTGTTCCCTCTCCTCCTGTCCCTGTTCCTGGGAGCAGAACCCGACCCACCCCCGGCTGTCCCCTCCTGCCAGGGACTTGTGCAGAGCCAGAAATTCCCCCTGAGCCTCCTTTGCTCCAGCCTGAGCCCCTTCCCAGCTCCCAGACCCCAACTGGTTGCAGCTCCCCAAGCACAGACATTTGTCAGACTCCAGGCCATCCCTGCCCTTGCTCTGTCAGTGTTTGCACAGTTATTCTTGGTGGCAGCATTATCATAATCATTATTATTAACACCAATTTTAGCTTTAAATGCCTGCTTGCATTGACATTTGCTTCATGCACGCACACGGAGCACTGAACCCCCCCCAGCTGAAGCCAACCAGCCCCTCAGGGTGTTCCCACCGTCACCTGTGTTAGAGCAGCTCAGAAATTCCTCCTCCCACGGTCCTGGCCATTCCTCCTCCCTGCCCTGACCCTCTGGCTCTTGACCTCGCTCCAAACTCAGGCATTCACTGAGAGAGGAGCTGGACCAGGACCCAGGTGGGATCCAGGAGGCAGGGGCTGCTTCCATGGGCCTTTTCCATCCCATCCTGAGGAGCTCTAGTGGTGCCTGGCTCTGGTTTGTGCTCCTGGCACTAAAACCTGTGGCCTCTCCAATCCCCTGGAGACTCCAGCTGATCTGTCAAGAGTTTCCCAGACAAAAATCAAATGGGCACCCCAGAAAAGTCTGTCCCCTCTTTCCTGGTGGGTTCCCTGCAGGTTCATTCTTGTGCTGCTTTTCCAGAATGAGCTAAAGATGGTCCCAAGTGTCTCTCACAATGCACAAAAGAAGTTTGGGTTGGAAGGGACCTTAAAGATCGCTGACAGGAGCTGTTGACCCTGCTCCAGCACATCCAGACTTCTTTGAAACCACGGAGTGCAGCTGTGCTTGCCTTGGCCCCAGTTTTTCTTTGAGGCTGCAAACAGAGCACTCAGGTCCTGGCAGGTCCTGGCAGGTCCTGGCAGATGCCTCCTCACAGCAATTCTCTGCCATTATTTCTACAGTTCACTCTCAAAGGGCTCCTGACAAGAACAAACCTCTGCCCATGGCACAGAGGAGCCCGAGGAGCCCCAGGCTGGCCAGGGATGATCCCCAGAAGAGCCTGCAGCCAAAGCAAGGCCTCCTCCCTGCAGAGGGCAGGTGCAGGTCATGGAATCACAGAGCGCTTTGGGCTGGAAGAGAACTTAAAGATCATCTAATTCCAACCCCACGGGCAGGGCTGTCACTCACTAGGTCAGGCTGTCTTCCCTGTCCCTGCAGAAGCTCCTCCTCACCTGAAACACTGCCCAGGTCCTGCTCTGACCCTGGGGGCTCATCCTGGCCTGGGCTGACCAGGACTCAGCTGCTCCAAAGCCACCCCACAAGCCCCAGTTGCTCCAGGGAGCTTTAGGGGAGAAAGGGGTGTTTGGGGAGGTCTCTGGGGCATCCCCTGGTGACAGCCAGGCAGGGATGGCAGCAGGAGGGGGACACTGTGGTGCTGTGGGGACAGCCCTGCAGGCAGTGTCACACCACAGGGACACCTGAGGGACCTCTCCTGTCACCGAGAGCGTGACCTGGCCTGCAGACACCTGTGCCACCACAGCCCAGGGGCAGAGCTAAAGTCAGCCAGGGGTCGGAAGGAAATGATTTCTCTTCCTAGGAGCAGCAGATTTCACTCTGTGAATACATCCTGGCTTCCCACTGCTTCCCTGCCCCCGGGCCTCCATCTCCAGCATCACTGAACCAGAGACACACCGAGTGGGTTGGGTTAGGGGGACACTAAAGGTGATCCAACCCCCTGCCATGGGCAGGGACACCTCCCACTGCCCCATCCAGCCTGGCCTTGGGCACTGCCAGGGATCCAGGGACAGCCACAGCTGCTCTGGCAATTCCAGCCCAGCCCCTCCTCACCCTCCCAGGGAACAATTTATTTCTGATGTTTAATCTAAATCCACTCTTTCATCTTGAAGCCACTTCCCCCTTGCCCTGTCACTGCTTTGCCTCACAAAACCCCCAAAATCCCTACAAGATCCCCACCAGTACCTTGTGCTTCTTCCTGATGAGGTAACCCCAGTCCCTTTCCTCCCAGCCCTGCTCTCCTGTGTCTGTCAGAGGAGGCTCATCCCCAGCCACCCCTGAGGGGTCCCTGGCCGGGGTTGGGACCGGTTGGGACCCCGGTGAGCTCCTCCTGAGGTGGCACAGGCTGCATCCTACCCCCCTCCCTGGGGACCCGCCAGGGTGACTCCTGCCAGCTGGCAGAGACAGAGGAGTGTCACATCAGACGAGCTGGGGGCAGGACGTGGGAGCTGTCAAGAGCTGCCGTTCCATGGGTGGCCTTTGGTTGTTTTGCCTCTTTCTGTTCGGAGTCACTCAGGCGGCCCCGAGCGAGGCACCCTGCGCCGGAACCGAGGGACAGAGGCACTGAGATGGATCTGACAGGGTGGGTGACAGGGTGGGTGACAGGGTGGGTGACGGCTGCCACCCCAGGGGAGGGAAGGAGGAGCCGGGAGAAGGTCTGGGCTGTGGGGATGTGGCCACTTCCCAGCCCTGTCCAGCACTTGCTGCTCTACTCCAGGCCTGGCCAGCATCCCCTCCTTCAGCCAGAGCCAGCCTCTGGCCCTGTGAGAGAAAAAGGTGTGAAACCCGTGACCCATTTTGGGTGCAGCCCCTGGGGAGCTTCATCTGCCCTAAATGTCCCTGAAGGCCTCTCAATAAATATAACCACGTTCTATTCCCCTGATTTTGTCTGTTTTAGGTAGCCCCAAAAAGGCATCGGTGTCCCCAGGCAGGGGTGGGGAGGGCTCTGGGGGGCTCAGCAGCGAGGCTGGGGGCACCTGGGGTTCAGCACTCTGTCCCCTCTGCCCGTGGTGGGGAGGCAGTGGCGAGTGGGGCATGGCCAGACCTCCCCTGCATCCCCAGAGCACAGGAGGGGCAGCTGGGGACCACATCTGGGGCATCCACAACGTGCTCTGATCTCCTTCCCTGAGAGGGCCACCCATGGGGCCAGAAGACAAACCCAGCGTGTGTGTGAGTGCTGCCCTTCAGGGGATCCTTCTGCCTCTTCATTTGCTGTCCTTGATGGGTTCTTGTTTGCCATCTGGCCACTCGGCCTGTCCTGTGTCCCTGCCAGGAGCAGCGCTGTGCTCACAGCGCCCTGCCAGCAGCTCCTGGGGCTCCCCCTCCGCGGGGTGAGCCCCCTCCCACCTCGGCAGGCTCTGAAGGTGTGCTGAGAGCAGCTTGCCCTGGCTCTGCAGAGGAGAACCAGGGGCTCTTCCTGGCACCAGAAACCTCAAAAACGTGGCTGCCCTTTGCCTCAGTTTCCCCATCCACATGATGTGGGCAATGGGCTGCCCCAAGGGAAGGGAGGAGGGAGCGTTTCACCTTTACCCGTGAGGTTTTTGCTGCAGGCAGAGATGAAAGATGAATTTTTGCGTGGCCTGGCTGAAGAAGCAGAGGTGAGACGGGGAGGCAGAGCTGTGCAGGGCAGCAGAGGCACAGCTCCAGGGCAAACCCCTGGGGCAGAGCCATCCTGGGATGGAGAGGAGATGCGCAGGGGAGGGCAGGACAAAGCCTTGCAGAGAGCTGCAGTGCCTGGGCTGCTCGGCTCGTCAGAGGGAAGGCTGAGAAGTGTTTTGATTGCAGCGTGTAAGTGCCTTCATGGGGATAAAATCCCAGGTACTAAAGGGCCCTTTAATCTGGCTGTGAAAGACAGAGCAAGGACCGGCAGCTGGAGGCAGATCCGCAGGAGACAGATTCAGAAATGAGGCACGGTGATAATGGAGGCAGAGAGAGGGGAGGGATGACTCCGGGGCCCCGGGGGTGCAGATGGGCTCCCCGCAGGACACACCCGGCACAGGTGTGGCTCTGCCGAGGCCCGGCATGGGGAAACTGAGGCACGGAGGGGCAGATGTGGGAAAGCCAGCGGCAGGGGTTGGGAGGGCCGGGTGTTCGCACACGCAGATCAGGTGTCTGTGTTCAGGTGTGTCCCCTGCTGAGGCTCCCCGGGGCAGCCCACCTGGCCACCATCTGCCACGCCAGAAGGGTTTCCCGCAGATCCTGTGTCGCAGCTGCCAGCCCGGTGGGGATGTCTCAGGTCCCCCAGAGCTTCTTGAATTGCACCAGGCACCTCTGCCCAGGGCCTGGGCTGCACCCCTCCCCTGCCAAGCCCGCTTTCGGCACGGTAATTATCCCGCACAGACACTGGGATGAGAGAGGCCCTGTTTCATGTAGCTCTCCCCAGGCACTTCATTACAACAGCCCAACACGAGAGCTGCTCTGATCCCAAGCCCCTGGCAGGCTCCCTCCTGCCTCTGGAGAGCTGGTGGCCACCTCCCCTCGAGGCACAGATGTTCAGGCAGGACATCTGATCCAGGAGGATTAGTTCAGTTGTGTAATGAGGTGCTTAGGGACTCAGGTAGCCCTGGCCCCTGTCGGTGTCCGGGGCTCTGAGCCCTGCAGGGTCCCTGTGGGTCAGACACTGCTGTGAAATGGGGTTGGTGGGGTGAAAGTCACCATAAAATCATCAGAGAGGTGTGGAATGGTTTGGGTGGGAAAGAATCTTATGGATCATCCATGGGCAGGAACACTTGTCACTGTCCCAGTCTGCTCCCAGCCCCCTCCAGCCTGGCCTTGGGCACTGCCAGGGATCCAGGGCCATCTGTGGCACCTGGCTGCTCCCATGCAGCTCTAGGGGACAGAGCAAGGTGCCAGTCCCACTCCCCTGGGCATGAGGCTGCCAGAGCTCCGGGAGTGTTTGGACAAGGCTCTGAGGCACAGGGAGGGATTGCTGGGCTATCTGTGCAGGGCTGGATGATCCCTGTGGGTCCCTCCCAGCCCAGGCTGTTCTGTGATTCTCTGATTCACTCAGATTCACACTGGAGATCCCAGCTGACACAGAAGGGCTCATGTGCATTGTGGGACTGTGCTCTCTGTGTGCTGGAAAGCCTTTGACTTTCTCCTGTGGGAAGATCTGTGGGCGTAGAGCCAGAGCGGAGCCGGGGGAGCAGCGGGAGCTGCACGAAGCGCTGCGCAGTGGAAAGTGTGGGCTCGCAGCCACCCGAGTCACACCTGTGAGCTGCCGAGAGAGGCTGAGGCAGCGGCAGCAGCGCCCTTTGAAGGAGCTGTGCACGAGCAGGTGTGGCATTCACCCCTTGTCTGGAGGCACCAAAACACACGCCTGGTGTGTCTGCCCTGACAGGCTTCCCACGGGAGCGGCTGTGTCGGGGCTCAGCTGGGTGTGGAGGGCAGCTGGGAGATGCCCTCAGCCCTGGCATACCAGCCTGGGGAAGGGCTGCTGAGCTGCTGCCTGCCGGAGGAGCCAATTCAGTGATGGACGGAGAAGATCCTGCTCCTGTGCTGTTTTGCAGCAGCAAACTGTGGGTGAAAGTGTAAAACCCCAGGTAATCCTCCAACCTGCCCAGCTCTCTGGGGCAGGGTCACAGCAAGCAGGAGGCTTTCCATAAAAACCGTGTCAGGGCTCTCTGCGTGTCCCCCCTGGCTCTGTCTGGGACAGCACCTGCCAGCCTGCTTGTGAGCTCTGGGGATGCCGTTTGCTGGCAGCTCTCCATCTGCACAACCTGCACGGATCTACACGGTACCAAGCCTGGGTTCCTGGTGTTTAGGTTATCCAAAAAGCCAACCTCTGCCACTGCCATTTCTCTCAAGCGTTGAATCTCTTGTTCTCTGGTCTTCCAATGGGTTTGTTGTATATAGAGATCGTCTGCACACAGATATCTTGGTGTCATGCTTCCCAGGACCCGTTCCCAGAGACCGTGAGGGTCCCCTCATCATTCCTTGGTCGCTAACTGGATCCTGTGACAGGGATCCCAAATGCCTCGCTTCGGTACCATCCAGAACTGTAGCCCTAAACCAGGGCACTGGCTCGGGTAGTGAAGGCTCTTTCCAGCCCATGGTGCTGTCATCACCCCAAACCACGCTGTGGTTCCGTTCCAGACACAAACCCCTGTGTGTCCCCAAGCTCAGCAGCCCAGTTAGGTGACTCCTTCAGCCACAGGTAAGCCTCTGGTGCTTTGAGACCTCCCCAGAGCAGCCCAGAACCGGAGATTTGCTCTGCTCTAAGCCGGGAATGTGGCATGGAGCTGGCCTGGTGACAGCCACAGCACGGCTGTGACATCCAGAGCATCGTCCTTGGGATGGAGCAGGACAGCGGAGCAGGGCTGGGGGACTGGCCTGGTTGACATTTAAAGGTCCTTTTCAACCCAGAGTGCTCTGTGAGTCTCCGAGCCGGGCTGTGGAGAGCAGGGCCATGGGGGGGGTCTGGCTCGCAGCGCTCTCCTAACAACAACCATCTCTTGTGGCTTCTCCCCCAGAGCCCCGCGGCGGTCAGGACCTGCTGGAGAAGGGCTGATGAGCTGCAGATGGGGCAGCCTGTGCCCATCCATTCCCGGGAAAGGGAACAGCAGGATCCCTGCTCCCTCCCTCGCAGGGTCGGGGGAGGGGGGGCCGGAGGGGATCGCCTCCCCAGGAATAGTACCGGGGGAGACTGGAATTCACAGGAAAGCTCACTGGCCCTCCTCCAGTCTCATAAGCATGACAATTGCTCTCTCGCCTGCTCTGTTTCAGATCCTACCCTTAACATTTAACCACTCCCCATTAATTTCCAAATTGCCACACACATCGTGGAGTCATTTCTCAATGCCGAGGCCGGGCTATTCCCAGGGAGGCCGGGGCCGGGGGGCAGACCTGGCTGCGGACCCCCGGTCCCGGGAGGGAGTATGGGAACAGCAGGAGAAGGGAGCTGGGGACCCGCCACTTGGCTTTGTCTGGTGGCAGACACATGGAGCACATTAGCAGCCTTTCAGTGGAAGTTTGATCGATGGGGAAGGCTTTCTAACTGACTATCAAAGCACGCATGGTATGTGAGAAGCAGACACCAATTAGTGATGTCTTTTTAAAGGCTGCCTTGTTAAGAGGGGAATAAGGGGAAAGAATGAAATTGGCCAGAAAACATGGAGCTATTTAACCTTAATTAGAAGAAAGGTGTGGGCTTTGTGAAAAGGCCATTGCTGAAAGGGGTTTTTCTCCCTGGGTATAAAGAGATCCTGCCTACTTGTTAGAGACTTGTTAGAGTTTATAAGGCTGGGCAGGAGGCTAACTTGTAGAAATGCCTTTTATGCCACTTGAATGTGTGTCTTGCTTATTATAGTCTGCCATCCTGCCAGGGTGGCTGGTGGAGAGGAGAGGAGAGAGCAGCACTGCCAACTGGCTATAAATTTCATGAACATCATAAATGTAAGTGCTTTCTGGAGAGCTGTACAGATTGCACATAAAAGTCCCCCTTCTGTCCCTGTAAACTAAAAAGAGGGCTTTTTTGGCAAATTAAAAATTGTAGAGTGTCTTCCATGCTGAGCTAGGAAGCAGCCAGGCTACAAATCCCCAGCTCCAACGCCATGGCCGCACAGGGAGGTCCCCTGCACACGCTGGCACCCGGTGCCACCATGTCCCCGGGGGAGCAGGATGTGGAGCTGGGGGGCTGCAGCCAGCACTGGGTACCCAGCGGCAGGGCCTGGGGGGAGGCTGAGCTGCATCCAGAGCTCCTCAGGGATCCTTGGGGCTCCACGAGGATCCTTGGGGCTCCTCAGGGATCCTCACGGTTCCTCAGGGCTCCTTGGGGCTCCTCAGGGATCCTCGGGGCTCCTCAGGGATCCTCGGGGCTCCTCAGAGCTCCCCAGGGCTCCTTGGGGATCCACAGGGCTCCTCAGGGCATCTCAGAGCTCCTCGGGGCTCCTCAGCGACCCTCAGAACTCCTCAGGGATCCTCGGGGCTCCTCAGGGATCCTCGGGGCTTCTCAGGGCTCTTTGGGGATCCTCAGAGCTCCTCAGGGCTCCTTGGGGATCCACAGGGCTCCTCAGGGCATCTCAGAGCTCCTCGGGGCTCCTCAGCGACCCTCAGAACTCCTCAGGGATCCTCAGATCTCCTTGGGGCTCATCGGGGCTCCTTGGGGATCCTCAGAGCTCCTTGGGGATCCTCAGAGCTCCTTGGGGATCCTCAGAGCTCCTCAGAGCTCCTTGGGGATCCTCAGAGCTCCTCAGGGCTCCACAGAGCTCCTCAGAGCTCCTTGGGGATCCTCAGGGCTCCTCAGGGATCCCTGGGGTTTCTTGGGCTCCTCAGGCCTTGCGGACTGTTCCACCTCGGTGGGACAGGGCAGAGCGCGCTGCTGGCGTGAGGCTGCCGAGACAAGCGAGGGGATTTTCTGTGAGCCGTGGGCCCGAGCGCTGCTCCTGGCGCTTCCCCAGTGCCCTTGGCCACCCACGGCACCTCTGGGCCCCGCTGTCCTGGCTGAGGCCGGAGCGCGGCGGGCAGTGCCGGGACATGAGGCGAGGGGGGACACGTGCTGTCCCCTGCTGCGGACCCTGACACCGGAGGCGGTCAATAGCCACGGAAAGAGGCATTTTCTCCGTCAGCTGAACAAGCCCGTGCTTTATCCCCGCCGCTGCTGGGCTGTGCAGCCCTGCCAGGAACATTCCCAGCCGGCTCCCGTTAAAGACACAGCGCTCGGGGCCTCGGGGTCCGTGTTGGGATGGCCCTGTCAGCACAGCCGAGCGAATTCAGCTCCTTTCTTCCCCTTTCTGTTTAATGAGGACCATAAATATCCTCTAATGACTGCGTGGAGCTGGCGTTTGGAGCAGTCACGGGCTCTCACCACAGGAGATGCTCCCACCACCCACCTGAGGCCTGGGGCAAGGTGTTCCTGCACGGGGACCGGGGGAAAGGGCTCCAGCCCAGGCTGACAGACACAGGGGGATGGCACAGCACCTCTTTGGCACTGCTGTCCCACCATCCCTGCTGGCCATGAGGGCTGTGCCGCTTGCTCAGGGTCAAAACTGATTCTGGGGGCACGACCAAGTGGGACTGGCCAGGGGTACCCCAACAACACACACACAAAGTGATGGGGCTCTGCCACCACCCTGTGCCAGCGAGGGATGTTTTGGTCCCTCCAGGCAGCTTCAGCCTTTCCCTCCTGTGGGCTGATCCTGTTCAGCATTAGCTCCTGCCTGGGGCCTTGTGGAGCTGGGTGAAATTGTATTTGGAGAAGACCACAGCAGGCACAGGTCCTGGACGTTTTGGAGTTTCAGTCCTGAGCTCAAGGGACCCACCATGATCATCCAGCCCATCCCTACCCCTGCCCAGACCCCCAACAGCCCCAGCCTGGGCATCCCTGGAGCGCTGTCCAAAGGCTCCTGCAGCTCTGGCAGCCTCGGGGCCGTGCCCATTCCCTGGGGAGCCTGGGCAGTGCCAGCACCTCTGGGGGAAGAACCTTTCCCTAAATGCAGCCTGAGCCTGGCCTGGCCCAGCTCCAGCCGTTCCCTGGGTGCTGTCCCTGTCCCAGAGCAGAGATGGGAGCTGCAGATCCCTGAGCTCTGCCCTCGCTGTGCTCTGCTCCAGCTGGACACTCCAAGTGCCCTCAGCTGCTCCTCCTGTGGCCCCTCCTGACCCTTCACCATCCTCGTGTCCCTCCTTTGGATGTTCCATAGTATCTTTGAATCCTTCTTTAATTGTGGTGTCCAAAACTGCCCCCAGCCCTCAAGGTGAGGCCGCAGCAGCACCAAGCAGAGTGGGACAGCCCTCTCCTGTGACCGGGGCCATGCTGGGCCCGGTGATGGCATTGCAGAGGCTCCTTCCTTCAGCCACGGAGCTTTTCCTGCCATCCCACCTCCTCCAGGGTCTCCTGGGCCAAGCTGAGAGCGAGGGTGCCAAGCCCTCGGGGCTCCTTTCCCTTTCTGCAGAGCGCACGTGCCTGAGCTCCCAGCAGCAGCAGGGACTTGTGGCTTCAGCTAAATGAGAACCAGGGCTCAGCAAGGCCGCTCTCCAACGTGACAGCACGTCAGTGCTTCGAGAGCCTCACTCTCAAATCCAAGGAAAAGCACGTTTCTCGGGCCTGAGAGCTGATTCCCTCGCAGCCACCCGGTTTCCCAGCTGTGACACATCACACAGGCTCCCTCAGCCGCCGTGCTGTGGGTTTGGGCAGCCCTGCTCTGCGCCTCGCTGAGGTGCTTCCCCAGCAGGAGAATGGAACTCCCACTGCGTGGCGGGCTCCAGGATGAGCAGGAGAGGTGGTTTGTGCTGGGAAAGCAGCCTGTGATCCTGTGGTGCACTCAGGCATTGGCACAGCTTCATCCCGAGCCGGCCAGCTCTGGGACACCGAGGAGACGCAGCGTGGGCACTGAGCCACGGCCCACTGAGGACCGTTCCCAGGTGGCATGTTGGACTCAGCATTTGTCTTTGGAGGCTCAGGGAATTCCCTGGAAATCAGGGGGAGTTGTGTTTGGCCTCAGTTTGCAGCAGCTCCCCTGGGCATGTTGAATTCACCACAAAGCGAGCCCCACATGTGACCCTGCCAGGGCGTGCCAGAGGTGAGCTGGGCACTCAGAGCACACCTGCACACCCTGCCATGCCACCCACACCCCTGCACCACAGCCCAGCCACACTTTTGAGTGCTGGAGGGGACCATTTCCAGCTCCCTGCTCATGTTCCTGGGTGCTGGAGCCCCTCCCCGGCCCAGTGCTGCCCTGTCCCACCCGTGTCCCAGGGGTGAGCCGGTGCCAGCAGCCGACGCCAGCTGCTCCCAGCCGCAGGGATGGCACAGGGTGAGGTCCAGGCAGCCCTTCTGGAGGGCAATCCTCCCCCAGCGAGGCTGCAGGGACCTGCCAAGGGGGAGGGACATCAAAGCAGAGCAGAGCTCGGCGTTCTGGGTGGGCAGCTGCCCGTGACAGCAGCTCAGCATGGGGATGTCACCAGCGGGGCTCGTGGCAGCCTTTCCCCAGCTCGGGAACGTGCTTGGGAGCATCCCCAGGGCAGCAGGGTGGCTGTGCTGGGGTGAGGATGTTCCCAAACTGCATCTGGAGCCCTGGGCAATTTTCCTGGGGGTCTTGTGCAAGCCCAAAGCTCTCCTTGACCCTTCTCATGGACCCCTGCATGCCCCTGCCGAGCAGAGGCAGCTTGGGTTGGAGCGTGACCTGTCCTCAGATGACTGAAGCTAAACCAAAATAACCCCGGCCCAAGCCAAGTCGGACTGCCAGGACAGCCTTTTGCATCAGTTCCCTAAATTAGAATAATACTGAAGTGCAGCTGGCACGGGGACAAGCCTGGTGCTGGGAGGGAGGCAGGAAGGACACCAGCACATTCCCAGGCCCCTCTCGCAGCCCTGGGCTGGGCTTTCTCCATCGGGAAGGGGCTCGGAAGGGCAGGGCAGGCTCTGGCACAGCCTGCCTGGCCCTGCATGAGTGGCTCCTCCCTGGGAGCACTCCACAGCTCTCCTGCTCCTGCAGGCTCTTTTTCCCCACCTGGAGCGAGCTGAGGGCCCTGCAGGTGTCCCCAGGGAGGGATCCTGAGCGCCTGTGACACCTGTGGGGACACTGCAGGGACAGGCCTGTCCCGGGGCCAGGGGCTGGAGCAGGAGCCAAGGGTTCCATCCCAGCACTGCTGACATCCCTGGGGGGACTGGCCTGGGCACAGCCCTGGTCTCCAGCCGTGCTTTGAGCCAGCAAAGGGCATGTGGGGACAGCCCCTCACGTGTCTGCAGGGCTGGAGAGGGGCTGCCTGGCCTCGGGATCCGTGGGATTTAGAGCCGGGCAGGGATGAGTCCCCAGATCAGAGGGGCTGAGCTCACCCTCAGCCCGGGACAGGGATGCTGAGCACCTGTTCCATCCTCAGCCCCTCGCCTTGCCTTCAGGCCTCTGACCACAGCCTCAGGGCTTGGCAGAGGAGTCTGGGGAGAAAGGGAGTTTGGGATGTGAGATCTGAGAGCCCCATGTCTGCTCCCAAGGCAAGGGACAGGGGAGTATCAGGAACTCTTCTCAGCTCCCAGGTGAAAGACATCTGGGTTCTCCCTTTCCTTCCACGTGCCAGGGGTCCTGCTTGGAGCCACCCCGTGACCCCCAGGAGGGGCTGGATGGGTCTGTCCCACTGTCCTTGCTCCTGTGCAGTGGCACGAGGCTCTGGGGGTGCTCAGGGCACGATGAGCTGTGCATGCCAGACCTGCCCCAGCAGCAGCGTGGGCACTGGGGGTGCGCTTGGGCACCAACCAAATGTGCTTAAATAGGGTCTGCCAGAGCTGTGCAGCCTTGGACAGGGGGCAGGGGCAGGCAGAGAGGTGTGGGAGTAAATCCCTGCCACGGTCACAGAACCATGGAGTATCTGGGTTGGAAGGATGATGGAAGTTCAGCTCCTGGCTCTGCACCTCTCGTGCCGTGCAATGCTCTGGGGTAGCAGCAGAGCAGAGTCAGAGCCTCACATGGGTTTTGGGTGCCTGTGGTTCCCCTCAGGAGCCCCCTAAATACCCTGGGGAGTGCCATGATGGTGCTGCCAGCGTATCTTGGAAGGCTGGATCTGGGCAGTGCCCAAGGTCAGCAGTAAATGGCTGCAGGGTTTAGGCTTCAGGAGGAGCAGAGGGTCCACAGGTGGCTCCACACAGGGTCCTGAGGTGGCACCCTGGGGACCCCGCAGCTCTCACAGTGACAAGAGCCAGCTGCAGACCACCAGCCCCTCCCCAGAACAATCTCCTGGCTCTGAGGGCACAGCTCAGTCCAAGCAAGTACGGTTGCAAAACATCAGGGGTTTGGCAGCAAAAGATTCCTGGGGAAATTCCAGCCTGGCAGAATGGAGAGCTCAGCATGCACAGGATGGGGTTGGCTCCCTGGGGGCAGGGACAGGGCAGCATCACCACGATCTTTGCCCTGGTCTGAAGCAGAAATCAGCAGGGGATTTTCCCCTCAGAACATCTCCAGGGTGTTGGAAGCTCAGCCAAGGAGCCATCGTCACGCAGGGCAGCAGGGCTGGGGGTGCAGGCACATGGAGCAGCTCAGGGGGAGCTGGCACTCAGCCCCCAGCCCCTGTCACCAGGGCAGTGCCAGCTGCTGACAGGCACAAGCCTGCTGGCTTCAGGGATGAAGTCGTTTTGCTGCAGGTGCAATAAGAAAATCGGGTGTCTGTACCTGAAGTACCTGAAGGAGCTCCAGGAAAGATGAGGAGAGACTTTGGACAAGGGATGGACAGAGCAAGGGGGAATGGCTCCCCCCCAGAGGGCAGGGACAGATGGGACATTGGGAAGGAATCCTTCCCTGGCAGGGTGGGGAGGGGCTGGGCTGGAATTGCCAGAGCAGCTGTGGCTGTCCCTGGATCCCTGGAAGTGTCCAAGGCCAGGCTGGACATTGGGGCTGGAGCAGCCTGGGACGGTGGGAGGTGTCCCTGGGACAGTGGGAGGTGTCCCTGGGACAGTGGGAGGTGTCCCTGGGACAGTGGGGGTGACCCTGGGACAGTGGGAGGTGACCCTGCCTGGTGGCAGGGGATGGAATGAGATGATCTGTGAGGTCCCTTCCTGTTCAACCCAACCCATTCCATGATTCCATGATTCTCTGATCCTACCATGTGCACGAGAGCATTGTCCAAGCACCTGTGAGCTGTGGCAGGTTTGGTGCTGTGTCATTGGCCTGGGATGGCAGAAGGGGTTTTGTGTCCTCCCCCTGACCTTGGGACAGGTGGGAACAGCGGCTGTTGGTTCCCCACGTGGACCTGTGAGCTCAGAGGATCAGATTGTCTGCACTGCAGAGCTCTCTCCAACTTGGCCATTTATTTGTGCCTTAAACAGCAATTAAGAAAAAAAAAAAAAGTGGAGCTGCCTTACCCTGCGAGAGGCTCTGCCTGACTCCTGTCTCCTCACTGCGGTGCTGCTCTGATTTCCATCTCATGCATATCTTATTTAACATTCTGGATACTGTTTTGAGTGCCCCAATATTTTAAAATAAATTGCTGCATGTAAAAGACTTAATGTCACATTCTGTTATTCTGACTGTTAAAAGAAAAGTGAAATCTTCAATGGGGCCAGTGGAGCAGAAGCAATCACGCAGAGGGAGGTCCTATTAATGTGTATTACGTTTCATTATTGCAGCTCTGCATGTCAGGCAGCTTCTCATCAGAGCTCACGCAACACATCACAGACTTAACTCCTTGCGAGCAAACAGGGGGGCAGCTTTGAAACTCCTGCTCTGCTCCTCGCCCCCCTCCCCGTGCTGCCGTTCCTGCTGTTCCCTGTCCTGGAACGCTCCAGCCCTTCCCGGCCTTCCTCCCGCCGAGGAGGAGCTGGGCTGGGAGGAGGCGCCCAGGGAGATGAGAGGGAGGAGGGGATGATGGAGTGGGAATGGGGTGATGGAGAGGGAAAGGGATGATAAAGAGGGAATGGGATGACGGATAGGGAAAGTGATGATGGAGATGGAAATGGATGATGGAAAAGGAAGGAGATGATGGAGAGGGAAGGGGATGACGAATAGAAAAAAAGAGGATGGAGAGAGTAAGGGATGATGGAGAGGGAATTGGATGACGGAGAGGGAAAGGGAAGATGAAGAAGGAGTGGGATGATAAAGAATGGGATGATGGAGAGGGAAGGAGATGATGGAGAGGGAGTGAGATCACAGAATCACAGAATGAACAGGTTGGAAGAGACCTTCATCGAGTCCAACCCAGCCCTAACACCTCAACTAAACCATGGCACTGAGTGCCACATCCAGTCTTTTTTTAAACACATCCAGGGATGGTGACTCCACCACCTCCCCAGGCAGACCATTCCTGTATTTTATCACTCTTTCTGTGAAGAACTTTTTCCTAATGTCCAAACTAAATTTCCCTTGGTGCAGCTTGAGACTGTGTCCTCTTGTTCTGTCAGTGCTGTCTGGTGAAGAGACTGACCCCACCTGGCTGCAACCTCCTTTCAAGGAGTTATAGAGAGTGATCAGGTCACCTCTGAGTCTCCTTTTCTCCAGGCTAAACAACCCCAACTCCCTCAGTGGTTCCTCACAGGGCTCTTGTTCCCAGCCCCTCACCAGCCTCGTTGCCTTCTCTGGACGTGTTCAAGTGTCTCAACGTCCTTCCTAAATTGAGGGGCCAGAACTGGGCACAGAACTCCAGGTTCGGTCTCACCGGCTCCTGTGCAAGCTCCGGCCCTTCCTGGCCTTCCTCGCGCCATCTCCATCTCCATCTCCATCTCCATCTCCATCTCCATCTCCATCTCCATATCCATCTCCATCATCTCCATCATCTCCGTCTCCATCTCCATCTCCATCTCCATCAACTCCATTTCCATGGATCTCCATCTCCATCTCTTCCATCATATCCATCTCCATCTCCATCATCTCCATCTCCATCTCATCTCCATCATCTCCATCTCCATCTCCATGGTGTCTCCTTGGCAGGGAGCAGTGAAGTGGGAATTCTCTGCCTGTGGCTTGGGGAAGGGGTGCTAGGAATGAACATGTCAAAGTTCTGGGGCTGCTCCTGCAGTGGCAAAGGATTTCTTCTGTGGAAAATAAAAATACTGAAAAAATTGTGTATTGTAGCAAAAAAAGTTGGGTGGGTTTTATTTCCATTTTCTCTGGGTTTGGTTTGGTTTCTGCCCCAGCTTTTCTCAGCCTTTCTTCTTGTATTTGCTCTCTTTTTTTTCTTCTCTTGTGGTTTTGAGGGATTGAGGCTTTTCTGCTGCAGCAGTTAAAATTTGGGTTAGGAATTCCATGGGAAAAGAGCTTATTTCCCACTTCAGTTCATTTCAAGTTAAACACCTGATGCTCCCAGACCTCCACCCCAGCTCAGAGCAGGGACTTCCCAACACTGCAGCTGGAGGACGATGAACTTCTGCTGGGAGCTGCTGGTCTTGGTGGGGGTACCAGGCCTTTTTGGGATGACCCAAAAGGACCAAAATCCCTCCTGATGTCTCCTGAGCTGCTCCCTGTCCCTCTGGGCGGTGGCAGGGATGAGGGGACAGCAGAGCCACCTCTCAGCACAGCTGCCTCTCCTTCACTTGAGATCAGAGAATCACGGAACATCCTGAGCTGAAGGGACAAAACACAACAAGTGACGAAAACGTGACAAAACACGAAACCAAAGGCACTTTTCTTCATTGTCACCTTCATTTCCTGACACGAGTGAAGAGCACAGACAGAATGTGCGATCAGACACATTGTGGTTTTTCCACCTTCCAGGGAAAGGTGTCCCTGCCTGTGGCAGGGGGATTGGAAATTGGTGATTTTCCAGGTCCCTTCCAACCCAAACCACTCTGGGATTCTGTAATTTTATTGTGTAGAGGTTCTGTTTTTAGAGCCATAAACTCCAGTAAAGGAGGAGAAAGGTCCCCAGCCCCATGGGGCTCCTTGCTCCATGGTGTTCCAGCCCTGAGATCAGACCTGATCCTGGCCCACAGTCCTGGACTTGTCAGCTCTGCCTGCACCAAGACCCTGCCAGGTCCTTCTCGCTCAGTCTGGATTGCCCAACACCAGCTGGCAAACGCCGGTCCTGACCCGGGGGTTCTCACCCAGGAATGATGTGCAGCTTTGAGTAAGGCAGGAAAGAGGTTTTGCTCTCTCTGAGCCTCTCCCATCCCCATGCAGAGCCCACATGTGGATGTGGGAGAGGATCAGAGCTCGGATTGTCGGGATTATTGCACTGAGCTGTAGGAGCAGCAGTAGCCAAGCACATCACGGGACAGCCGTGGGGACACACGGGACAGCTCTGCCCTGGGCTGTCCATGTCCTGCTCGCTCTGAAGTGAAGCACAGCCCTTCATCCTGGCCAGGCTGCTCCCCCCAGCCACACTGGCATGTGCCAGACCCCTCCAGCCACCTCCATCCCAGGCTCCAGAGTCCCCACGCTCCTGCTTTTGTCCCCCAGGCGCTGTGACACCTCCCGTGGCTGAGCAGGAGCTGCGAGGTGACCCCTGACATTAACCTAATTGTTCCCTCTCTTTGATTAGATGCACCACAAAGTTGGTAAATGGATCAAATTAAATTTGAGTGGCGGCAGCACAGCTTTGGAACGCTGATTAGATTTGAAAATACCACATTTAAATATCTTAGCATTTGTGGGGATTAGGAGAAAGAGGGGGAGTGTGTGAGTGGGGGGGGGGAAGAGGAGGAGGGGGAGAGGCAGTGCCAGCCCCCGTGTTGGGGTGCTCAGCCTGGGCCTCCCCCTGTCCTGGGCAGCAGCAGCAGCAGCTCCTGGTTTCTCAGGGTCACCTCCAAGGAGCAGGATCAGGAGCTCTGCTGTGGGTTCTTTGAGGTTTGGCATCGCTGTTGGTGCTGGGCTCCCCCCACACCGCTGGCCCCCCGTCCCCAGGCCTGCTCTCAAATGCCAGCCGACCTCGCTGAGCTTTGTGCTGCACCATGAGCTGTGAACAGCAGCTGAGTCCAGGCACGGGGAACGAAACTGGAGCCCGGACAAGGAGGCTGGGTCTGGGTGCTGAGCGTGGCTGTGGGGCACTGAGCCCTCCCTCCTGTGACACGGCCAGGGAACATCTCCTGGGAGCCACCACTCACTGTCCCCGGTGTGCTGGGAACACAAAACCTTCTTCTGGCCCCCTGGAGGGAGCCAGGGCTGGACACCCCATCCCAGTGAGTGCTGGGGTGTGATCCTGCACTGCCCCGGGTCCCCCTCCCAGGGCATGCAGGGAGGCACATGAGGGAAATGCTGGGGTGGTGCACACCTTGTGCAGGTGTGTGGGGAGGGAGGGGGCTGGCTGAGGAGCACAGGGTGTGTGGCTGATTGCTCCATGGGCATTGCAGGGGGGTCACTGATGGGGAGTTTGGGCCTGCTCAGCTTCTGAGGGATCACACTGAGGGTGTGGGGAAACACAAGTGGGCTCAGCTCCTGGTCCCACAGAGGGGCACAGCTCCCACCTGGACCTGCAGGGATTGCTGGGTGAAGGACTCTGCCAAAAGACACAGACCTGTGGGGATGTGTCCAGAGGAGGCCACTGAGTTAATCCAGGGCTGGAGCCCCTCTGGAGCCAGGCTGGGAGAGCTGGGGGTGCTCAGCTGGAGAGGAGAAGCTCCAGGGAGAGCTCAGAGCCCCCTCCAGGGCCTGCAGGGGCTCCAGGAGAGCTGGAGAGGGACTGGGGACAAGGCCTGCAGGGACAGGACACAGGGGAAATGGTCTTTAAGCTGATGGAGAGTAGATTTAGACGGGATATTGGAGAGGAATTCCTCCCTGCAGGGATGGGCAGGCCCTGGCACAGGTGCCCAGAGCAGCTGTGGCTGCCCCTGGATCCCTGGCAGTGCCCAAGGCCAGGCTGGACAGGGCTGGGCACTCAGGGTGCGGGAGGGGACAATGACAATGCCACGTCCGGGGGCTGTGGCTGTTGCCACCCAAACACCCGCGCGTCCTTCAGGGCGAGCAGGAGGCAGAGCAGCGCTCTGTGAAGCACAAACATCTGCAGCACATCTGGCTCCCATCAGAGGGGCTCTGAAACATCTTTACAAGAGCCAGGGAAAGAAAGGAGAGAGCAAAACTCCTGCTGGGGCATTCCTGAGCATCCCAGCACCTCACACCGAATCCAGCCACTGCCCGGGGCCAAGTCCCTGCTCGCCTCCTTCCAGCCCTGCTCCAGCCAGGAGAGTTTCAGGAAAGGGAGAAGCAAGATTCAAAAGGACATAGGGAATGTCCCACTGGAAATTCTGACATCTCAACACTACCTCCATTCTGAGAAAATAGAAATTTAAAATTATTTGTATTTAAAGTATTTAAATTAAAAATTATTTATAAATATAAAATTAAATATTAACATGAAAATTAACATTAAATTTAAAATAATTTATAAATATATAATGTAATTAATAATATATGAAATATAATATATAATATATAGTATACTATGTAATATAGAATATAGAATATGTAATAGAGAATAGAGAAAATATATAATATATAATAAATAATACATATTATATAATATATAATACATAATACATAATACATAATACATAATACATAATACATAATATATAATAGATAATAGATAATTGATAATAGATAATATATATTATATAATAGATATTATATAATATATAATATATTACATATTATATATTATATAATACATAATGTAAATAATACAATGTATATAAAATATATATATTATATATAGTAATGTATATAATTTATATATATATATATAAATAAAATATATATAGATTATAAAATTATTCTGAGAAAATAATAAGTGTTTTAAAAGTGCAGAGTCCCAACACCTCCATGAGGTGTGAATGCTGGGGTGGGATCGAAGGACGTGACTTCATCTGAGCAAAATGCTTTTGTCTTCCTGAGCAGGAGCACTGACTTCAAAATGGGGTGGTTTGGGTCCATCACAGTCTGTGGTGGAAGGCACGAGCTCTTCCTCCCATCCCAGACAGCCAAGATGTGTCTGGACAGGCTGGGGGATTTTTTTGCTCCTGCGTGGATCCTTGTCCTGGGTGGAAAGTTCTGGTTCCTCCATCCTGAGGTGCTGAATGCAGGGACACTGAGTTCGTGAGGAACAAGGACTGGGCAAGGCAAACATCAGATTTATGGGGCTTGTGTTGAGGTTTGCAGCCTTGGTGCTGGCAGTGAGAGGAGCAGGGATGGCTTTAAACTGACAGACAGTACATTTTGTTTGGATCTTAGGAAGGAATTCTTTGCTCTGAGGGTGGGGAGGCCTTGGCTCAGGTTGCCCAGAGCAGCTGTGGCTGCCCCTGGATCCCTGGAAGTGTCCAAGGCCAGGCTGGACAGGGCTGGGAGCAGCCTGGGACAGTGGGAGGTGTCCCTGCCATGGCAGAGAGGCCTGGGTGGATGGATGTGCTGTGGCTGGGGTGCCTTTAGGGCCAGAGTCGGGTGCACACAGGCTCTGGGGCTCAGTGCCTGAGGTTGGGGTGTCAGACCAACCCGTGCCCCAGAGCACGACCCCAAAGCAGCTGCAGAACCCCTCGGTGTGGGGGGATAAAAGGCTGAGCCCCTGCACATCCCCGTGTCCCCTCAGTGCTGTCCCCGAGCAGGGTAAGGGGCACAGGCATTTCCAGAGAGAGCTGTGCCAGGCTCAGACGGAAAGCTGGGAGAGAGGGAGCTGCGGAGGCTGGGAGGGGAGTGGCGGGCAGACAGCAGAGTGGATTTCTGCTTGAGTGGTTATTATACCGTCGATTTGAAGAGACAGATGACGGCAGTGGCAGAGGAGGCAATAATTGAAAGCGCCATGAAACATTAATGAATGCCCAGGGACTGGATCAGGAGTTGTTAACGCTCACTTCGCTCTCTCTGTCTCGCTCTCTTTTTAAAGTCAAAATTGTTCCACTGCCCTCTAGGCGAAGGATTTATTTTGTTTTTTTTCTCCCTGATTTAAAGGTGTAGGCGCCCACCAAAGGAGCCCTGGCTCGGTGGCTGATCACATCTGCTCTCCAGTGGGGACATGATTATGGGGAGCAAGCTGGAGCTCCCACCCGCATGGAATCAACAGGTCTGGCTGGCTCGGAGCTGATGGGAGAGGTGAGAGGAGCCGAGGCCAGCGAGGGGTGACAGCACTGTCCCCTGTCCCCTCTGGATGTACATCCATGAAAGCATCGCTCCCGTGGGACTGGGCTTGTGCATGAAGCCACCTGGCTCCAGGCAGGCAGGGCGAGCCGAGGCGCTGCCCCTGGCCCGAGGAGCAGGGAGAGCAGCCCCGAGAGCATCCCTGCGCCAGGAGTCCCTGCTCGTGGCTCCGCAGATGCTCTCCGTGCCGTTCGCCACTTAGCAGGGCCTCGGGGGTTGAGGAACAAAGAGCTTTTAGCAGAGCTGTCAGCAGCACCGGGAAAGTCTCTGACCTGCAGGTACCGGGCTGTCGCTCAAGCAGGGCTTAGCCAGAGGCTGGGGATCCTCCAGCTTCACACGGAGGGATCTGACATCATTTAGTGATTGCTGCTCTGGCCCTGAAAGGAAATTAAAAGCCCTTGCCTAAAGGAAGGGTAAAGCAGAGGTGAAGCAGTAAGTACCTCTTACCTCCTGCTCTTCTCCCTGGAGACGAGCACAGGGATGACACAGGGGGTCCTTATGTCCCCTGAACAACCAGGGCTTGGGGAGGGAGGGGGTGTAGGAGGGAACAGAATCTATTCAGGGCACAAGGACAAAGGAACCAGCCCCTGGGGACAGCAGGGCTTGGGGACTGGCTTCTGCTCCCTGGAGAGTGCCTTCCCCAGCCCCATAATCCACGGCTCCTGGGAGATGGCATCCCTGGATGGAGCAGCGATGGCCACATTGCAGCTGCAGGGCTGCGTGGGGACACCGTGGCAGGGACACGGCCAGCCCAGGCTGCCCTCGGGCCAGTGGGATGTGGAGGCAGCTGCACACACCTTCAGGAGACACATCCAGGCTGGAAAGGGTGCAGTGCGTTCCGGGGTGGAGCAGAGCAGGGCAAGGATGTGCAGCTGGCCCATTTCACTGTGCTGCAGCCCAGGACAGCAAAGAGCTGTTGGGGACAGTCCCGGACACCTGATCACCCCAGGAAATCCTGCGGTGGCTCAAGACCCCGGAGCTCTCAGTCTGTCTCCTCCGGCTGCTCATCCCTACGGGGGCAGGAGCGGCTGAATGCCGCGGTAATGACGGGAACAGCTCCTAATGAGGAGCGAGCCCAGGTGCTCTCAAGCATCGCCCAGGTGAGGCCCGGCAGGCGCTGCGGTGACAGCGATTGGCAGTGACAGCGTTCAGGAGCCCTGCTGCAAATTGGCACCGTCATTTCTCCTCATTGTCAGCCAGCAGGGAAGCTGCTCACATCCCGGCTGGCTCCCTGTCCCTGGTGTCACAGCAGTGTCCTGCAGCTTTCCCACACCGTGCATTCCCACACGCAGGGCTGGGAAAATGCTGCTTGGAAAGTATCGGTTCCCCATCCTTTGGTCCCACCCAAAACATCTCCACCACAGGAATTGCTGTGGAGGGATGGCCTCGGGTCTCGGGCTGGGCTCCCGGCACCACAGCCCCCAGGGAGCGGTGTGCCAGCCCTCTGGCCTCAGCCCACACCACCTCTTCTCAGCCTCTGCCAGTCCCAGGAGGCTTTGGGTTGGAAGGGATCGACAGCTCATCTCATTCCACCTCCTGCCATGGGCACGGACATCTTCCACTATCCCAGCTTGATCTGAGCCCCAACCTGGCCTCATAAAAATAAATGAAGAAATGCCAGAGGCACAACTGAATTTTGCCTGTGAGGCCAGGAGGTTGCACACCCTTTGCTGAGGTGTCCCAGGGTCACAGAGGAGCCATTTGTTTCTGGAGCTCTTCCCAGCTGTGGTGCTGGGCTGAGGGAGGAGCTGAGCTGGAGACACAGCAGGAGCACAGGGAGATGGGAACAAACATGCTCCTGTCTCAAGCAAAAGCACAGGAGCACCGCAGCATCACTGAGAAATTCCTTTCCAGCATGGCTTGGAGCACGGCAGAGGCAGGGCAGGTGTCAGGTGTGAGCTGATGGATTTGCTGCACCATGGAAAGCACCAGGACACACATCCAAGGGGTGTGGGCAGCTGCTGCCTGTGCCAAGGGAGGCGAAGAGGTCCTAGTGGTGAAAGTCGCTTCTTCTCCAGGAGTTTTGTCCCCAGGAGGTGATGGGATACTCTGAAGTTCTGGAGGTGTTCAAAACCAAGGAGATGTGGCACTTTGTGATGTGGTTTAGTGGGTACCGGGGCATTTGGTTGAAGGTTGGACTTGATGATCTTGGAGGCCTTTTCCAGCCTTAATGATTCAGTAATTCTGAATTCAGTGGGACTGTGGCGTGTGCTGTGTGGATCCTGGCAGTCACAGTCATGGGGGGTACCTGAGTGTGACCAGGAGCTTTGAGGGGTGGTGTTCTCTGCCTGCACACCCTGGGCTGGCTGCTGTGAGGGTCCCTGCAGCCAGAACAGCGGGACCAGAGGGACAGTCACACTGGCTCTTTGTTAAGGGACTGTGTCTTGTGTCTCCAGCTCCCCACCTGGATCATCCAGGGCATCCTGTTATCTCCCTGTTCTGCCCTCTCTCCTGTTGCTCCCTGATGTTTCAGCTCTGGAGTTGTTTTCCCCCTCACCACCTGCACACTCTGCCTTTCAACCTGGCTTTCCAGGCTGCAGCATCAGCCCCCTCCTGTCCTATCCCCCCCATCCCAGTCACCCTCAGGGCATCTCTAATGCCTCTGGTGGTGTCACAGCTCTTCCCTGGTCACACAGAAGGGTGATGGAAGCGGGAAGACCCCCCTTGGCTGATCCAGGAGTGCAGCAGCCCTGCTCACATCCCACACCCCCTTTCCCACCAAGCCATGGCTGTCACTTCCCGGGAGAGAATTGCCAGGGAGGTGCCGAGTGTATTTTTAGCTTTGCCGTTCATGTCTGATAAGTGTTTTGACCTTTTTGAGCAGAGCTAATCATGCCGTCTGCTCCTCATTGCATCTCAGCTCGTGCTCTGCCTGTCGGAGCCGAGGGAGGAGCTGCTGGCTCCCCCCAGCACCCCTGGCCTGCTGGGAGGGGGTCCCTTACCTGGGAGTGCTCGGTCTGCACCAGGTGTGTGCCCTCAGCAGCCCTGCAGCGTGCGCTCTGGGAGTGGATGGCATTTGAATTCCCAAAGGGGTGGGATTGGACCACCTCTTCCCTGGGGCAGGGTGGGTGCTGAATCGCAGGGGGTGGTCAGTGAGGTCAGTGGGGTCAGGGCTGTCCCTGGGGTTGGAGATCCCTGGCCATGTCACCTGATGTCCAGCCCCTGGGATCAGTCCAGGCTGAGGATGAGCACATGGAGCATCCCTTGGGGTGCTGGGGGGTGAGAGCTGGCCCTGCCCTGGCCGTGTGTGCTGGGACCCAGAGCCCCCTGAGCTGGGCTGCTCCCCCAGCCTGGGCAGCAGAGGAGGGGGGGATTCTGCCCCTCTGCCCCTCTCAGGTGAGACCCCACCTGCAGAGCTGTCCCCAGCACTGGGGACCAGCACAGGGGGAACCTGGAGCTGCTGCAGACAGTCCAGAGAGGCTCATGGAGGTGATTGAAGCAATGGAGCAGCTCTGCTGTGAGGAAAGGCTGGGAGAGTTGGGATTGTTCAGTCTGGAGAACAGAAGACTTTGTCATGACCTAATTGTGGCCTTGCAGTGCCTGAAGGGACCGAAGAAGAAAGATGGAGAGAGACAATTTACAAGGGCCTGGAGTGACAGGACAAGGGGGAATGGTGACAAACTGAAAGAGAGAAGGCTTAGACTGGATATTGGGAAGAAATCATTTACTCAGAGGGTGGGGAGGCCCTGGCACAGCGTGCCCAGAGAAGCTGTGGCTGCCCCTGGATCCCTGGAAATGTCCAAGGCCAGGTTGGATGGGTCTTGGAGTAACCTGGGGCAGTGGAAGGTGTCCCTGCCGTGGCAGGAGTTGGGACAAGATGACCTTGAAGGTCTCTTACAAGCCAGGCCACTCTGGGTTTCTATTCCATGATCCCTGTGCTGGCTTTTTTGCCTTGTTTAAACACATCACTGTTTTCAAGGGAGGCATTTTGCCTCCACTCTGGTGCTCAGGGGGCTGTGTCCCAAGGCCAGCCCAGCGGGCAGAGCGTGCCGCTTGTTCTGGTGTGGACACCATAGCTCTCACCCTGGCAGCAGGGTGAGATGAGCATCTCAGAGCTGAGATGTGGCAGCAAAGCACCCAGATGGAACATCAGCAGCCTGGAGACCACTGTGGTGCTGGTGTCAGGGAGCTAAACCCTCCCCTGCCGCTCCCCTGCCGCTGCATCAGCCCAGGCATCACACAGAAACGCTGTGCTTGCCTCCTGGGCTTGCACCAGCCCCTGCCATGGTGGTTGTAGTGCTGAGGGGCTCCCTGAGCCTCAGAGCTGCTCTTACAGCCTGGCTTGGCTGGGCAGAGCTGCGGGCTCTGTGCCACCTGCTCAGCCGTGGCATCGCCAGGCTCGGGGCTGGCCTGCTGTGATGCCTGGGGATGGGCACGGCTGCAGGCAGGGCGAGGGGAGCTCCGGGCTTCCCCGGGGCCAGCCCTGGGAGCCAGGGGGGCGGGGGGCTCGGAGGATCACGCCAGGCAAGCCTCCAGCCCACACTTAATCTTGCTGCCTGGGAAATTAGGCAGAAAATGCTCCGATTGAGTGTGAAGGCCTCTGCTGTAATTTGGAGCGAGCGGATGACACGCACTCGTCGTCGGAGGGAGATGAAAGCTTTTAGAGCTGGTGAGCACTAGCAAAATCTGTAAAAATCTCTTTTTTGTCAGGAGTGGTAGATACACAGGCAGATGAAAGACAGAAGATAAAATTAGCCTGAATGCTACAGAGAGAAAGAGAGAAGGAGAAGCAGGGAGGGGGAGGAGGATATTTCTCAGAAGACTCTTGGCAGGGAAGGTTTCAACACTGGTGACTCAAAGGCAAAGGGGATACATATGTGTATATATATGTGTATATATATATATATGTGTGTGTGTATGTGTATGGGAATAAATGTGTGGGGCTGTATTTGGCTGTACCCCCACAGCAGCAGCATCGCCTGGGGCTCATCCTTTTGGGACTGTGATCTCTGCTGGGACGGGCAGGGATCCCTGGTCCTGGTGCCCATGGCCCCTCCATCCACGGTGCTCCTGGAGGACACAGAACATCCTCCCTCCAATGGGAGAAACCCCAGTGCCCACACCCATGGATGGTGTGAACGTGCTGACCAGCGCCGCACGCTCTCTGAGGTGACTTTAATTCCTTTTTGTCCTGTGGTTTGGTGGCTCAGGTGGAAGTGTGCAGCTCCAGGCTGTGCTCAGAGGGGCACGGGCAGCAGGAGATGCCCTGAGCACTAATCCTGGCTGCCAGGGGTTTGCAGCTGTGGATCTTCACCTGGGACAGCGGCTGTCCAGTGGTGAGGCAGGAGAGGCCTCTGTCTGCAGATGACTGATCTGGCTCCACAAAACCCCTCCATTTCTCCCGCCTTTGCTGGAAGGAGAGGGATGCTGGTGGCTCTGCAGCCTGTGGGAGACTGCCCGTGAGGATGCTGCATCCCAAAACATCGCTGAGTGAGGAGGGAAGGTTCCTGTGGGATGTCCCACTGAGGTCACAGCCAGCCCTGCTCCCCTGGTAGGCTCGGGGTGCTCTGAGCCCAGCACCCTCTCACAGGCCTTGGGGATGTAGGAAACAGAGAGGGAAAACCCCTCCACAAATCCCTTTGCCACCACTTGGGACCGTCCTCTCCTTGGTGGTCAGCAGCGGGATCAGGGATGGACACTGAGAGATGGAACGAGGGGGAAGTGCTCTCAGACCTTGCTCTCTTCACTGGTGGCTTCCAAAAGTCTTTTCCCCCAGCCCAAGGACACTTTTTGCTGCCCAAGGACAGGTTGCTGCCATCAGCACTGATGCAGATGTGACACCCCAGAGAGGCTGGGACACTGCAGCCACACCGCCCCCACCCCCTGGGTGAAGATGCTGAAGGGCAACCCCACAGTGGGTGGCTGTAAGGATTCCTGAGGTCCAAACCCATCCCTCCACACCAGCCAGACCCCGTAGGCAGCAGGGAGGCTCTGGGTGCTCCCCATCAGCCCAGGGAGCAGAGGCGGGGGGACTTCCCATTGTCCTCATGTCTCAGCCCCGGGAGCTGGGGAGACTCCCTCGAGCCGCAGACACCCACCAGCATGAGTCAACTGCAGCGTTAATAACAATCAGAAGGATCCCAGTGCTGCCTCCCCCGCCTTTCTCAGTGTGCCATGCAGCGGGACGTGGGCTGCGAGGAGTCACGGGATGGGCATCTGGGGACAGGGCCCCTCTGCCTTGTCACACGGTGCTGCTGGAACACGGTGGGGATGCAGGTGGTCCCTCAGTGGGTGGGTGATGAGTGGGAGATGCTCTGAGCACGGCATGAGCCGGGGGATGCCCAGGGGTGCAGCGTGGAGCGCTGCCTGCTCAGTGGTGCAGGCGGCTGAATGAAAGGAATAAATAACCCAGCCGTGAAAGAGAAGCATTGGCCAAAGCCTCCCAAGAAGCCGTCTGTGGTTCCCAGCTGCAGCCCCCGTTCCCTGGCTCCGTTATCCCTCTGGGAATGACAGCAGGGATGGCAGCTCCTGCAGCCCGGCAGAGACGCAAACCTCTCCCTCCTCCAGTCCTCCGAGTGCTCTGAAATGCCTTTCACCAGCAGAACAATTAGAAATCTAATTCCTATTTCTCCTGCTCAGCTAATTGTCTGTGGACAATTTGATTGTAAGAGCGCCCAGTGATGCAGAATAACCATCTTATTTCTGCTAGACATTGCCTTTGCAATTAGCACTATTGATTGCGTCGCTCTGCTCTCTCACCTGCCGGGGCCCAGGGGAGCCACCCTCACCTGGCTCATCCCTCACAGGGTGATGGGGCCGTGTCCTCCCTGCCTTGGCCATGGGCAGGAGGGTGAAGGCTGCGCTCCAGCGTGGCTCTGAAGCTGCTCTCCGCTCCTCAGGGAGGAATTTCTCCCTTCAGGACTCATAGCCACGCAGGAGGGTCCCTCCAAAGCCACCACAGAGCTCCCACTGAGGACACGTCTCTGCCTGCAAGGAACTCTAACCAGCCAGACTGGCTAGAGCTGGGAGGGCTTGATTTAAAAAAAAATAAAAATATATCTATATATAAAAACAAAAATTCAGATTTGACAACACCAAAGGGTTCTGGATGAATCTGTCGATTCTGCTGAATGGTTTGTTTGGAGGGAAAAAAAACCCCAAAAGATCAAAACATTTCATTTCAGCCTATTCAGATTGAAATGTTTTGATTTTTTTTTTTTTTCTCTTCCAAATGACTTTGTTTCAAAGTTTCCCTTAATTTTATTTTGCTATAAACATCCAAAAAGATTTCTGTGAAATGGCTGTGGTTGGAAGGAAATGCATTGGCTTGGGCACAGCCAAACCTTTGGTGTAACTGCTACCCTAAAAACTCCCCCCTCCCCTTTTTTTAATTTTTAGAATTTCCAGGGATTTTTTGTTTTCAGAAAATTAAAAATTTCAGGGATTTTCCAGCTCTAAAAAACACATGGTTGTGCTTTCCCTGTCACAAAGCAGTCACAGATCTCCTGCTGCAGACAGGGGGCTGAGTTGTCCTGGGGTCTGCAGAGCTGCTCTGCCCCCCAGCTTCAGCCCTCCCTGCCAGGGCTCCGTGTGGGACCCACTTTGTCCCCAAGGGCTGTGCCAGACGCTGGTTTTGGAGCCAGCCTGGATCCTGGGGAGACCCAGGGCTTGCTGGTGCCCAGGGCAAGCAGAGCTGGCAAGGAGTGGGGTCCCTGGGCACTCAGTGGGATGTGGGGACAGCTCCCAGCTCTGCTCCAGCAGCTGGAGGAGAAGATGCTCCTCTCATTCAACCCATGGAGACACCCCCAGACAGCCACCAGCTCCGGGCCAAGGCGGCTCTGGGCTCCAAGACCCAGATGGCTGCAGCAGGAAGGAGCTTTCCAGAGCGAGAGGAGCCGGGTGTAAATAGCAGACTGTGCAATTAACTCCCCCCGCACCAGATTCCTGTCCCAGCAGAGGGAACAGCGAATAGTTCTGTCCATCCTGCTGCCTCCAGGCACCTGGCACGTGCTGCTGGGCCTCATGTGTGGGGAATGGACCCAGAACCTCTCCTGGAGGTGCTGCTGGGCCTCATGTGTGGGGAATGGACCCAGATCCAGTCCTGCAAGTCCTGCTTGGAGTCCCACCTCCACCTCCACAGCCTGAACACCCTGAGCAGGGAGCACCTGGACACCCGAAATTCCTACAGTGATGATTTCCCACTGGATGGAGCATGGGTCATCCCAAGGCGTGGGTCATCCTGGGCTGACCACAGGGTGTCCCAGCAGCTGGACACAGGGAACAGCCTCGGGCTGGGAGGCGCTGGAGCTGAGCAGGGAGGAGCAGCTCCAGGGGAGGGAGAGGTGCTAGGAAGGAATTAACGTCTGGATCTATAAAACACTTGGTCCCAATTATTATAATGCACTGATTAGGGGAACTCAATAGTTCTGCTGGTGGTTAATGGCAGTAATTACCCAGATATGACTACAGTGGCAATATTAATAACTCTGGGCCATTAGTATTTGTGAGCAATGAGCAGAACACACATCCCTGAGCCTCGGGCTGGGCCTCTCTCTCCCCTCCAGCTGCAGCCTGGAGCAGGGCTGGCAGACGCCAGAGTTCAGCTGCAGAGGAAGCAGATCCAGGACCTGGCTGATGTGTGCCAGGTCCAGAAGAATCACAGAATCATTAGGGCTGGGAAAGACCTCCAAGGTCACCAAATCCAACCTTCAACAGTGTCCCACAACAGCCACTAAATCATATCACCAGTGCCATGTCTGCTCGTTTTTTGAACACTTCCAGGGGTGGTGACTTCACCATTGCCCTGGGCAGCTGTGCCAGGGCTTGACCACCCTTCCAGTGAAGAAACTTCCATAATATCCAACCTGAACTTTGTCTGAAGTTCAAGCTGAGGCCATTCCCTCTCCTCCTGTCCCTGTTCCCTGGGAGCAGAGCCTGAGCTGTCCCCTCCTGGCAGGGAGTGGTGCAGAGCCAGAAGGGCCCCCTTGATCCTCCTTTTCTCCAGGCTGAGCCCCTTCCCAGCTCCCTCAGGAATTCTCCAGCCCCTTCCCAGCTCCCTCAGGAATTCCCCAGCCCCTTCCCAGCTCCCTCAGGAATTCTCCAGCCCCTTCCCAGCTCCCTCAGGAATTCCCCAGCCCCTTCCCAGCTCCCTCAGCAATTCTCCAGCCCCTTCCCAGCTCCATTCCCTTCTCTGGACACGCTCCAGCCCCTCCATGTCCTTCTTGTCCTGAGGTGCCCAGAACTGACCCCAGGACTGGAGATGTGGCCTCACCCGTGCCCAGCACATTCAAGGCCATGGCCTCTTGTCCCTCTCCAGTGAGACTGGGACTGTCCCTGCTGGGAGCAGATGACTTGTTGTGATGGTGCTGCTGCAGCCTGGGGCTCCTGCTCACTTGGGATGGCACAGCCTGTCCCCTGTCCCCCTGCAGATGGGCTGTCCTGCAGTGTGGGCCACTCATTTGGCAACTCACTGCCTGGAATGTTCTCTGGGGAGCTGGACAAGGGCTGACTCCTGGACAGGAGGGAGCTGGGGTGGATCCACTGTGTTGATTCACAAGTGTGATGAACAACCACCCTTGGGCAGGGAGGATGGGGAAGGGCCCCTGAAAGCAGCTTGGATGAGCCTTAGAGGGCAAAGGCTGGGAGTGGTGGGTGCTGTTTCTCCGAAGAAGAGGCAGGATGGGGCTGGAGCAGCCACCACTGGTGGCACCCACCCACCAGGAAGCTCCAGGACCCCACTGAAGGTGTGCACAGAGGGTCCCACAAGTGCATGACCCCACCAGACTGCAAATCCCCCGTGGTGCTGCCATCCCTGAGCCTCGCTGACTCGCTCCCTGTGCTGCATTGTCACACTGCAGAGGGGACAGACCGTTCTTTGTCCCAGCACCCTCTCACACTGCAAGGGGCTCAGGAGGGGGAAACAGCTTCTCTATGCCCAGCCCAGCCTCCCCCTCGCCGCCTAAAGCAGCGTCCCCGGGCTCAGGTTACCCTTGTGGTTGTCTCTGGTTGTCTCCTCGGCTTTCCTGCTGCCCTCCCCATCTGCGGCCGAGACACCCGGCTCCTCCCGCCCGGCATCCACGTCCCCCCAGGGACCCCCTGCGACCGCAGGGCTGCTCTGACTCCAGCTCGGGCTGCGGCTCCTCAGCTGCTTCTAAACAAAAGGGGCGAGTAATTGCTCCCTGCTTTGGTCCTCGGCAGAAGATAACTGCTACCAGCCTCCAGGAGTTTGGGGATGGTCAGGAGAGCAAGGACAGCTCCTGGGGAGATGCTGGAACTCCAGCCAGATGTGGTCAGCTTCCAAAGGCCAGCAGGGTTTGGGGACAGGGACAGCAGGATTTGGGGACAGGGACAGGAGGGTTTGGGGATGGGGACAGGAGGGTTTGGGGATGGGGACAGCAGGATTTGGGAACAGGGACAGGAGGGTTTGGGGACGGGGACAGCAGGGTTTGGGGACAGGGACAGGAGGGTTTGGGGATGGGGACAGGAGGGTTTGGGGACAGGGACAGCAGGATTTGGGGACAGGGACAGGAGGGTTTGGGGACGGGGACAGCAGGGTTTGGGGACAGGGACAGGAGGGTTTGGGAATGGGGACAGGAGGTTTAGGGGATGGGGACAGCAGGGTTTGGGGATGGGGACAGGAGGTTTTGGGGATGGGGACAGCAGGGTTTGGGGATGGGGACAGGAGGTTTTGGGGATGGGGACAGCAGGGTTTTGGCCAGTGTGACCAGGCAGGGCTGTTCCAAAGCCAGCCACCATCCTCCTCCCCAGGGAACTTTCGCACTCGGTGTCTCCAGCTCAGCCGTAATGATGGGAGTATTTAGCACACAGCGCCGTGTATTCAAACACTCCAGCAGCCAGAGACACCCTGTCACCCAGGTGACACATCTCTTACATGCTGCCAATTTAGCAGCAAGACGCCCCTGGAATCTGGGTTAGCACCGGCAGCCGCTGCCGGCGGCCCCAGCTCCAAGGGGAGGAAGGGATGGGAGCACACGGCATCCCCTCAGCCCCATGGAGCAACCCCCAGCACACCCAGCTTGGGTGGGAGGCCTTAGCACCCCCTCCAGTAGGATCAAAGCAAGCAATTTGAAATTTAAAATAAAAATGAAAAAACCAAAACACCAATAATAATAATAAAAAAATCTCTGGTTATTTTCCACTGAAATTTTGTGAGGAAATCTTCTTTTTCTCCGTTTCTCTGCATTGCCATCAGATTCTCTCCTCCCTGCCAAACCCTCTCCTTTCACAAATGAAAAACCCCAAACAAAAGCTGTCAGGACAGAAGATGGTGAACATGCCTGCCTTCCCAGCAGCCAAAACCTGATTTTCCTAACCAAGCCCAAAAATATTTTTCACCCTGAGAATTTCCAGACTCTTGGTTCCCATTACAAAAAAAGGAAAGCTTTTCCACAGATCCTGCAGAAGTCCCTCAGTGACCTACCAGTGCTTTGGCATAATTACACAGTGATTAAGCTGTTTCACTCTGGATGCCAAAGGACAACACCCTGTCCCTGTCAGATCCCTCTGGATCTTGTCTCCTGCCCTGGGCAGGGGCCAGGCCCGGGGTCTGGGGTTGCCCCATTTGCAGGCAGAGCACGGAGGGTGCAGGCACCCCATGGCTTGTGATTTATCCCAAAGTGACCCGTTCCCGGTTCACATCCATGTGGGATGAGATGCAGGTTGGAATTTAGAAATGTCACTGCCTGATGCACAGCCTGCAGTGACACAGCTCCTGGGACACCTGGAACCCAAAGCTCACCTTTCCTTGTTGAGCTGGAGCCATGGATCAGACCAGGAATTTTTTCCATGTCTTTACTTTGCGTCTTTCCATCATTTCATTAATATTCAATTTTTAAGCTTTGTCAAGGCTCCCTTTGTCCATTCCCTAATTCCTGCTGCCTTTTCATGTGCCTCAGCTCACGCACCTGGCCCAGCCCATCCCCAGGTCTGGGTACTCGCAGCCCACTCTGGAGTTATTCAGGCAGGCACGGCTGGTGTGGGCTGCGAGGGTGGGAGGTGTGGAGATGTCTCCCTGCTCCACTCCACGTGCTCCAGGAACACTCTGGGCTGCTGCAAATCCTCTGCCTTCCCTTCTGCACGCTCTGTTCCCGTTCCACGCCACCTCCAATCCCCATCCTGTGGCTGGGGCTTGCAGAGGGCTGGGTAACTTTATGATCGACAATAACATTGGTAGTTATTCTTGTCAAGAGAAGGTTAATTGCACCTCCTGCCTGGGGGCACCAGCTGATCCCTGCGGGGGTTGGGAAGGCATTTTCTGCCTGTGCTCAGCGTTTCCCAACCCCACAGGCTGCAGGATGCAGGGGATGGACCATGTGCTGGAGCATCAGGTGCTGCAGGGGGAGGGGGAAGCAGGGGAGCTCTGCTGTGACCCTGCTGGATGGGGGAATTAGGGGATCACTGCCGTGACCCTGCTGGATGGGGGAATTAGGGGATCACTGCTGTGACCCTGCTGGATGGGGGAAGCAGGGGAGCTCTGCTGTGACCCTGCTGTCGATGGGGCTTTAGGGGAGTTCTGCTGTGACCCTGATGTTGGGAGGGATTAGGGGAGAATTTCTGAGACCCTTCTGTCCATGTGGCATTAAGGGAACACTGCTGTGACCCTGTTCTTGGGGGGAATTAGGGGAGCTCTGCTGTGACCCTGCTTTTGGGAGGGATTAGGGGAGAACTTCTGTGACCCTTCTGTCAATGTGGTGTATGGGGAGCACTGCTGTGACCCTGGTTTGAGGGACATCAGGGGAGCTCTGCTGTGACCCTGCTGTCAATGGGGTTTGCAGCTGTCGTGTCCCACATGGTGATGGTGCCCCAGGATGGATCATTCCCCACCTCATGGCCACCCACCGCTCTGGGATGTGGTGGGAAGGACTCCCAGCATGATGGGGTGTCTTGGGGGTCACCCAGGCGTCTCCAGCCCGACATGGGGACACGGGGGCTGCAGGGCAGAGGGACACGTGTCCCTGCAGCGATGGTGGCTCTGCCCCAGCCCTGCTGTGACTGTCACAGTGTGGTTTTATGGCTTGTGGCTGCCGTGAGGATACAGCCTGCTGTGCTCCCAGCAGCGAGAGCAGCCAGAGCCCGCCGGGCTGCGGCCACGCTCCCTGCCCAGAGCCCAGCAGGCAGCAGCTCCCACACTGGGCTGTGCTGGGCAAGGGGAGCAGGAAAGGATTTGATTCCCCACGCTGCAAGGGCGGCGATGGAGCAGAAAGTGAGGGTGCTGCACAGCCCCCTGTAGCTTACAGGGCCATGGTCCTGCAGCTCTGTCTGTCTGTCTGTCTGTGTGCGAGCTCCCTGCTCCTCTTCCTGCCCATTCCCAACCATCCCAACCCCCCTTTTCCCTCTCTTTCTCACTCTTGCATTTACAGTCTGTGCCCGTGGCCTCGTCTCCAGCCTCGCGTGTGACCTACTTACACACAGAGCCCCAGTTCTTGCCTTTTCTCTCCCGAACAATGTGGGGCCCTGCTGCCACACCGCCCACTCCAGCACAGTGCCAGCTGCTCCGGGGAGCCCTGTCCCGAGCCCTGTCCCTGTGCTGCCACATCCATCCATCCATCATCCATCCATCCATCCATCATCCATCCATCATCCATCCATCATCCATCATCCATCCATCATCCATCCATCATCCATCCATCCATCCATCATCCATCCATCCATCCATCCATCCATCCATCCATCATCCATCCATCATCCATCCATCCATCCATCATCCATCCATCCATCCATCCATCATCCATCCATCCATCCATCATCCATCCATCATCCATCCATCATCCATCCATCCATCCATCATCCATCCATCATCCATCCATCATCCATCATCCATCCATCCATCCATCCATCCATCATCCATCCATCCATCCATCCATCCATCCATCATCCATCCATCCATCCATCATCCATCCATCCATCCATCCATCATCCATCATCCATCCATCATCCATCCATCCATCCATCATCCATCCATCATCCATCCATCCATCCATCCATCATCCATCCATCCATCCATCATCCATCCATCCATCCATCATCCATCCATCCATCATCCATCCATCATCCATCCATCCATCCATCCATCATCCATCCATCATCCATCCAACGAACCATCCATCATCCATCATCCATCCATCCCTCATCCATCCATCATCCATCCATCCATCATCCATCCATCCATCATCCATCCATCCTCCATCCATCCATCCATCATCCATCATCCATCCATCCATCATACATCCATCCCTCATCCATCCATCATCCATCCATCCATCTTCCATCCATCCATCCATCATCCATCCATCATCCATCATCCATCCATCCATCATCCATCCATCATCCATCCATCCATCCATCCATCATCCATCCATCATCCATCCATCCATCATCCATCCATCATCCATCCATCCATCATCCATCATCCATCATCCATCCATCATCCATCATCCATCCATCCATCCATCATCCATCATCCATCCATCATCCATCCATCATCCATCCATCATCCATCCATCCATGCATCCATCATCCATCCATCATCCATCCATCATCCATCCATCCATCATCCATCCATCATCCATCCATCCATCATCCACCCATCCATCCATCATCCATCCATCCATCCATCATCCATCCATCATCCATCCATCATCCATCCATCCATCATCCATCCATCCATCATCCATCCATCATCCATCCATCATCCATCCATCCATCCATCCATCATCCATCCATCATCCATCCATCCATCCATCCATCATCCATCCATCATCCATCCATCTATCATCCATCCATCCATCCATCCATCCACCCATCCATCCATCCATCCCTGCTGGCCCTGGAGCCTCCTCCCAGCCCACTGGGATGCTCACAGCCTGCGGTTACACCTTGCACGGAGCCTCCTCCATGCCTTAGGATCTTAACATTTGTATTTTTCAGATCCTGGACTGCCTTAGTGCATAGCTCTAAACTTTATATAGAGTGTTAGTTACTGTCTTCACATTTTGGTCAGGCAGAACAATCCCTCTAGGCCTGAGATTCAATGCTGCCCTACAGCTCCAGGGCCTGAAAAGTATAAAATAGAAACAAAATATAAAATGTAAAATAATATAAAATATAAAGTATAAAGTATAATATATAAAATCATTATAAAATATAAGATCATCATAAAATATAAGATCATTATAAAATATAAGATCATTATAAAATATAAAGTATAAAATGAAATATACAATATACAATATAAAATATAAAGTAGAAAATAGAAAATAGAAAATAAAATAGAAAATAGAAAGTATAAAACATAAAATATAAAATAAATATAAAATGTAAAATGTAGAATATAAAAATATATAAAACATAAAACATAAAATATAAAATATAAAATATAAAATATAAAATATAAAATATAAAATATAAAATATAAAATATAAAATATAAAATATAAACAAAAGTCAATTGGGAGGAGCAAACTTGGAGTAAATTACTTCAGAACCTGGAGGATTAACCCCTGATACGTAAATGGACAAACTTATAATTGTCTGAAAAGCTCATAACCACTGTCCAGCTTGGGCACAGCCTCTGCCTGCCCAAGGTGTAGCTATTGAAGGCCTTCAATAAATACCAATTTTATTCTCTTCTTTTTGTCCAGCCTCTGTTCCAGGCTCCAGGGCATGCCCCTGCTCTGCTGCTGGCAGGGGATGCCTGGCTCCTGCCTCCCAGGCTGCCTGCAGCCAGCGAGGGCAGCGGGGCAGCAGAGCTCGGGGTGCTCAGGCTGTGCCTGGGGCCAGCCCGCAGCACCGCCAGCTGTGCTCACCCTGTGCCAGCCCGGCCCTCCCTGCGTGGGGACATTCCAGGGATCGGGATGTCACCCTCCCCAGGTTCCTGCTGCGGCTGGAGTGCTGGGGCCTGCCACACGGGATTTGGGATTTGGGGAGGGTGAGGTGTCTGCACTGGAGGTGGGGCTGCTCAGACCCGCTCCCAGGATCTGGGTTGGGTTGGGATGGTGGCCTGGCAGCAGGCAGGGTGAGTGCCACCAGTGCTGTATCTCTGCCTGGATCAGGGGAACTGCTGCTTACTCTGCTCCACGCTGAGGGGATCCTGGGGAAAAACCCACTCCACATTTCAGCATTGCTTCTCTGGGCAAAACCATCCCCCAGAAAATCCCGAGGGGAATGGGCAGAGGCAGAGGCACACACAGGTGTGTCCCTGCTGTGGCTGCTCAGGACAGAGCTGCTGTGAAGGGCAGGAGGCTGGGGCAGCTCAGGTGCTGCTGCAGGGGTCTGGGACGTGCTGGTGACACCACCCAGAGCATGGGGACGCTCCCATTCAGCCCCTGCCCAGGCTGCCTGTGGGTGTGTTAAGAGGAGGGGGCTCCCTGCCTCCACTAATGGGAATAATAAGGTAATTAGGGGCTGCATAATCAGGGCCTTGTTGCTATGCAAACACTGAGTCAAGAGATGCCCCCATCTCCCCCTGCACACCTCATAAGCCTCGAGAGACAGAGATGCTCTCCGGAGTCTTGTGGCTTCTCTGGGCTGCCCTGCTGTGTGGCACAGAGCAGGAAAAAATGTTCATTCTTCCTTCCTCAGCACTGTCCTCATCAGCTCTGTGATGGAGAGGCATGGAAAGGGATTCCCACCCCGAGGAAGGAGGCAGAGGGTGAGTTCTCCTCTGCTGAGGACCCGCTGGCTCACATTTGGCCTGCGAGCAGTGCCAGCAGCTCATGGCTGCTCGCCTGGAGTTTTCCACATGGAGATGACAAATTATTCCAGCCCCATGGTGTCCCCAAGGTAACTCCAGTCCCATCTGCCTGGAGCTGTCAGGGATGTCTGAGTCGGGCTGGGGGCTGTGGGAGCTGGGGATTCAGCTCCAATCTCCCCCCCCATGCAGCACCAAAGGTGCCCATCGCACCCCGGCTGCACCTGCAGCCCCGAGCAGAGACCTGTGGCTGTCATCACACATCCCTGAGGAGCAGAGACCATGACACAGCATCACCTCAGCCCCGTTTTTATCCACCACACTCAGTCACAGCCTGCTGGGCTGCTGCTTCCAAGTGCCCCAGCTGGGCTGGGGGCCCAGGCTGTGTGTGCCCGTGGCTGAGCTGCTCCACTGCCGCAGAGGCAGGGCACTGACAGGGGCTGTAAATTGTCAGGCCCTGTAAAGCATTTAATGATTTTGAATTTATCTGCATCGATAAATACATGACAAGGTAACAGTCAAATAAATACCCATTAGTGCACTTGCTCTCTTTTTTTTTAATTACGAGCTCGGGTGTAACCAATCATTTTCTGCTAAGCAAGCGCTGCAGGAAATCTTCATTAGCACCAGCCCCGGCGAGCTCTGCAGCCTGGGGAGGAGGGAGAGAGCCAGGAGGGAGTTTTGGCCCCATCCTGCCCACCCAGCTCAGGGGGATGCTGATTACGCACTCCCATCCAGGCTAGAGACCCTGGCAGGAGAGGGAGGTTTGGGGCAGGAATTTTCCAGGGGGATCTTCATGCTCTCTGCAGCTCCCTGGTAGGAGGAGTCAGGTGGGAGCTGGGCTCTGCTCCCAGGTAAGAATGACAGAACAAGAGGACATGGCCTCAAGCTGTGCCAGGGAAGACTGGGTATCAGGAAAATGTCTTCACTGAAAGAGTGGCCAAGTGGCAAGCGTGGCACTGCCCAGGGCACTGGTGGAGCCACGGCCCCCGGAGTGTTTGGAGTGTGTGGCTGTGGCTCCTCGTGGTGTGGCTCAGTGGGCACAGGGGTGTTCAGCTGAAGGTTGGAGCTGATGATCTTGGAGGCCTTTTCCAACCTTAATGATTCCTGATCCTGGCGGGGTGCTCTGCACACCCCAAAGGCAGGTGCCAGGTTATCAGGGCATGTGCAGAGTGGGGGATCTCACTTGCTGCTGGTCCTTTGGGCACCCTCCCCACCCCCTGCACACTGGGTGACTCAGAAAGTGCCAGAGGGGTGCAAACCACCCTGGTTGGCACCTCAGAGCACGCCCTGTCCTGGCAGGTGCCGCACCCAGGAGGAGGCATGAAAATATACAGAAATGCTGTGAAGGGGAAGTGCTGTGAGATCCTGGAGCTCTGGTGCTGCCGGGCACCTCTGGCACGAGCGCCGGGTGTGGAGGGCAGGAACAGGAGGAGCTGGGTGAAGGACAAGTCCCCACCAGGTTTGGCCCTGCAGGGGTGGGACAGAGGCCAGCAGCAGGTCACTGTCCTGGGGACAGGGACCAGGTGTGTGAGGGGTCAAGGGCAGAACCTGCTCTGTTCCCTTCCAGCCTCCCCTCCACCCCTCCATGCCGAGCCTCTGGCGCAGAGAGGGGCACAGGGAGAACACGGCTGCTTTGCTCTGTCTTATTTCTGTCTGGCAGCATTTTTCCAGAAGAGCAGCTTCTAAACTCTGAGCATCTCCTGGGAACATGTCGATCCTGATGATATTTTTCTATGGAGAAGTGTCAAATCAAATGATTTCAACTTTCACATTTTGTTTCAATAACGTCGAAAGGATTTTTTTCCAATGAGAGGCGAACATTTCAATTTGACATTATCATTTGGTTTCATTCCATTTGGGCTTTTATATTATCATATTACTCCAAATCTACATTTCTAGTCTATCTAGTGTTTTACTGTTTAATGATTTAGCAGCATCAAAACCCAGCGAAACGTTTTGATATTTCTGGGTGAAATTTCCAGCCCACCCCCCCCCTCCCCCCCTCGAAATTTGTACATTTTGGGAAAGTCTGCATGGGGAAGCCCCCAGATTCCGAGGGGATGGAGCTGCCATCTTGCAGCTGGCACAGAGCATTGTGTGGAGGCAGCAGCAAGCAGGGGCACTCTGTCCTGTGCTGGAGCCAGAGGAAGGACACAGATGTGACCTGCTCTGTGCTGTACAGCCATAAATAGTGAGTGGCAGTGCTGGGAGGGGGGAAGGTGAAGACATTGTACACAAAGTGGAGGGAAACTCGCCAACAGGAGTCGGGAAAGAGGGT
The DNA here is from genome assembly GCF_049639895.1 of Pseudopodoces humilis. NCBI lineage: Eukaryota > Metazoa > Chordata > Aves > Passeriformes > Paridae > Pseudopodoces > Pseudopodoces humilis. Next base: position 1,434,617 of record NC_142226.1, on the reverse strand, counting down.
GCCCTTGCTAGCCAGAGCCTGCTGTCCCTGGAGAGCAGGAAAGGCTGGATGCAGAGCTGGATCCACGAGCAGGGGATGAGCAGCAATGCACAAACAGGGTGTTCTTGGGGGTTTTTTGGGGAGAGCCGCCAGGATTTTCCCTCCATGAACCAAGGGCTGGGGCACGTCTCTGCTTCCCAGCACCAAGTGAAGGCAGGAACCGGCAGCGCTGGGGGCAGAGGGGCTGCGGCTCCTCCTCAGCCTGGGCACTGAGTGCATTTCCCCTGCTGGATCAGAGTCACGCCAGGTCCCTGCAGCCGTGCCAGGGCTCTGGAGGAGGCAGGGTGACAGCCGGGGCACTGCCCCACACCTGCAGGGGTGGCTGATCCCCTCCCCGGGCAGTGAGAGGGGGTGCTGGGGGTGCCCTGAGTGCCACCTGTGCCCACACACAGCCTGCCAGGCTCCTGCCTTCCGCTCTCCCACAGCCCCGCTGCTCGCAGGGTGGATTAAAAGCTGCTTTAATGGATATTTATGATCGCCATCACAGCCTTTTACTGCCTGTCCTTCCCCATTACGGCAGCGTGTGCCCAGGCTGCGGGCGGGGAGGGCTCTGGGGCTGCACGGGGGTGGGGTCTGGCTGCCTGGAGCCACCAGCAGGGCTTCAGAGGGGCACCCCTGTGCCGGGGGGCTCTGTCCCCCATAGATCTCACAGCAGAACCATCTATCGGTACCTCCCTATTCCCCTGAGTCCGACTGAGCTGGGGAAACTGAGGCACAGGGAGGTGCCAGTGCCTTTGCCATTGTCCCCAGGGGTTTGGGTGGTGTCACACGCTGCGCACGAGGAGCAGGGGGGGCACCTGAGAGTGGCAATGGCTGGAGGAGAGGCCGCGGGTCGTGGCAGGAGGAGTGGGAAGGAGCCAGGTGTGCGGGAATCTGCCTCCCCCGGCACCTGCCGGGCACAGGCTGCTGCCTTCGGAGGCTGCCGATGCTCTCGGGAAACCCTCCCGGAGCCGCCGGGCCCCCTCTCGCTGGCTCTAAATGAAACTCCCCCAGGACAGCATATTAAACTTGACCTGTGCACCACCTCCAAGATTAACATCAGAGGAGGAAGAATGAAAGGTCTGCGGAGGGCAGAGCAGGGGAGGAGGGGGGCACGCTTCTCCTCCGCAGCTCCGGCAAGGGCTGCAAGGGCAGCTCCCCGGGGAGCTCGGAGCTCCAGCCCCTCTGCCGAGCCGCGCTTGCTGCCAAGGAAAGTTCATGTTCTCCTTCCCCAGCTCGGTGAGAACACGGAAAGGCGAAAAAAAACCAGCCCCAAGCCCTCCTGTGAGGCAGCAGGGGACAGCAGGATGGGTGTCAGTGCCCTGCTGCCCACGGGCTGTGACACAGCGGGGACCCGAGGGCGGGCAGGCACCACATCCCCCCTGCTCCACGAGCGGGGCTGTGCTGGGCTGCCGTGAACACCCTGCCTGCCCAAGGGCCACCTCTGGGTCACAGCCACCTGCTTTTGTGGGCAGCTGAGAGCCAGCTCTGCTCGGACATCAGAAATGTCACCCGGCTCAGAGAGGACCACCCTGGGACAGGGACAGCACCCAGGGCCAAATGGGAGATCCTGAGGACAGCTGATGAAAATCCTGGTAGGAGAGAGCTAAAAGCATTGTCCCAGAGGCTGGATGGACAGAGCAGCAACCAAAGGTATCAATGCCACTTCCAGAGGAGATGACAGCTTTCCTAGAGCTCCTCCTGAGGGGCAGGGGAGGGGCAGCTCTGATCTCTGCTCTGGGACAGGGACAGCACCCAGGGAACGGCTGGAGCTGGGCCAGGCCAGGCTCAGGCTGCATTTAGGGAAAGGTTCTTCCCCCAGAGGTGCTGGCACTGCCCAGGCTCCCCAGGGAATGGGCACGGCCCCGAGGCTGCCAGAGCTGCAGGAGCCTTTGGACAGCGCTCCAGGGATGCCCAGGCTGGGGCTGTTGGGTGTCTGGGCAGGGCTGGGGTTGGACTGGGCCATCCTTGAGCTCAGGAGATTCTGTGATCCTGCCAGGGAGGACGCAGCGTTTTTGCAGCAGCGTCATGCTCGCCCCATCAGCGAGCAGGAGACACCGCAGGCACTGAGAGCCTTCAACGAGCTGACAAGCTGGTCAGAATGAAAAGTTCAAAACCAGTGCTCGGGACGTGTAAGTGTCTGTGGAACTAAACTGCCATTTGGGTGGGAGCACCGTGCCGGGCCCCGTCTCCTCCCGCACCGTGCGCCGCCAGAAAAGGTCACCCTTCAGCAGGCTGGAGTCACCCAGCCTCCCCCGGCTGGGGGACGGGGCTCTGGCTCCTCTTAATGAGGTGACCTTCGCCAGCGCTGCTCCCTGAAGAGTCGACAGGTCAAATTAATCGGGTGCGTTATTCTGCCCCGTCTCCGGCGGTCGGGGATGGACAGGAATGAAGTGAAGGTGTTGCTGGCTTTGCTCGCTCTCCTGGTGTTTTACAGCCTGGACATGACTGCTGAGTTTCTGGGGTGTTTTGTTTCAGGGCAGAGTCCATGCAGCTCCAGCCCAGGGGTGGGCAGGGGGTGTGGGGGGCTCTGGGGTGTGCTGCAGGTCAGAGGGGCTGCACAAAGGGGAACCAGCACTCCCCAGTTCCTCTGCAGCCTCCCAGGGCAAGTGCAGCTGCTCCAGGGCTGGAGCTCCTCTGGAGCCAGGCTGGGAGAGCTGGGGGTGCTCAGCTGGAGAGGAGAAGCTCCAGGGAGAGCTCAGAGCCCCCTCCAGGGCCTGCAGGGGCTCCAGGAGAGCTGGAGAGGGACTGGGGACAAGGCCTGCAGGGACAGGACACAGGGAATGGCTTGAGATTGGAAAAGGGGAGATTTGGGTGGGATCTTGGGCAGGAATTGTTCCCTGGCAGGGTGGGGAGGGGCTGGGCTGGAATTGCCAGAGCAGCTGTGGCTGTCCCTGGATCCCTGGCAGTGCCCAAGGCCAGGCTGGACATTGGGGCTGGAGCAGCCTGGGACAGTGGGGGTGACCCTGGGGACAGTGGGGGTGACCCTGGGACAGTGGGGGTGACCCTGGGGACAGTGGGGGTGACCCTGGGGACAGTGGGAGGTGACCCTGGGACAGTGGGAGGTGTCCCTGCCATGGCTGGGGTGGGATGGGGTGGGATTTGACGTCCCTTCCAACCAAAACCATTCTGTGATTCCGTTATTTCTGAATTGCTGCCACTGCTGGGGAAGACTTTACCCCTCCATGCAATGTGCCAGGCCGTGCCCTGAACCCTAAAAAAGTCAAAGCAGACCCTTCTGGCTCCAGGCTGCCCAGCCCCCCTGAAGTTACTCTGCTGTCACTCCTGGACAGGCTCATCCCAGCCTCATGCTCTGTTTTGCCTCTTGGGGATCACAGATATCTCAAACAGGCCTTGGGGCTCCTGCTCGCCTGACCCACAAGGTCTCTCCTTGCTTTTGCCCAACCCAAACCCTTTGATTTGGCTCTTCCCAACTCAGGAGGGTTGCACTGACCCTTCTTCACTCAACACTGAAGTTGCCAAATCCTCAAATGCCGTGGTCCTTTGTGGGATGTGCCCTCTGCCAGTCCCTTCTCTGGCAGTGGGGAGCCATTCCCTGTGTCCGGTCCTGCCATCCTTGTCCGCATTCCCAGAGTAGAAACATTGAGTTTCCAGAGTTCAGAGCTGGAAAACAGAGCCATCCCTTCCCTGGATGCATCAGTGGAGCCCCTGGACACTGCCAGGCCGGGGACCTGGCAGAGACAAGCAGTGGAGGGGAACAGCTCCTTCCTATTGCATCCATCCATATTCCTGTGGCAGCGGCGTTCTTCTGCCAAGAGAAGCCATCCAAGACATTGCTTGCACAGAGAGCTGGATCTGTGAGGGCCCATTTCCCACCCACGGGGCTCCCCACGCTGTCAGGATTTGCAGGCACACTCTGTGTGTGTGCAGCCAATATCCCAGGGAATTCCCTGAGCAGGGAACATGGACCCTTGTCCAAAAATCTTATTTGCACTGGGCTGGTCATGCCAAGTCGCAGAAGAGTCACCAGGGGCCCGTGTGGCATTTGCATTGGCACAAATTCCCTGGCATCCTGTAGGGAGCAGCCCTGGGACCTGACTGACTGCAGTGCCCAGCTGTGCCCAGCTGTGCCCAGCTGTGCTGCACAGGGCAGAGGTGCTGGCACAGAACCCGTCTCTGGCTGATGGAATTCCCACAGAGCGAGCACCAGCTCCAGACCGCCTCTTCCAGCACAGATGCGCTGCCTAAACTCAGGCGCTTGTCTACAAGCCAGGAGGAAATTCTGCCTCCTGGGCTGCCCTTAAATTTTCATCTTCTTCAAAGACCTGGCTGCAGGGCAGAGATGACCTCCCTGAAAGGGATTCTTGTGAGGCCATTTCTGGAGGGAGCAAAAGCCATTGAAACCACGGCACAGAGACACCAAAATGCCCTGGGCTGCTGTTGAGCCTGTGATGAGCTGGGCCAGCTCCAGCACCAGTGAACCTCTCCCCCTCCCACACCTAAATGTGTCTCATTCCACCGACTGTGGTGCTCTCTGGGCAGGACAAGCCACTCTTCCTGCCTGTGCTTTGTCATCCTGCCCATTTAGCATCTCTTTTTCACCTCTCAGCCCCAGAGCACCTGCCCTGGCCTCGGTACCACCTCCCAAATCCCCACCTCCCTCACCCCCGGCTGGTTTTTGTCCCACAGCCCAGCACCCGATGTGCTGGTGAGCATCTTTCGGCCTGTGGGTGGAGTCCTCAGGAGGGACAGGATGTGTGTGGTGGCTGCTTGGGCTTTGCCACTGAGAAGCAGCCACGGGCACCTACACAAAAATGTCACCTTGTCACAGCTGATGCCTTTCTGGGCTACCTAAAAACAGAGGCCAGACAAAATCCAGGGAATAAAAAGCAGTTAAATTTATTGAGGGGCCTTCAGGGACATTTCAGGCAGACAAAGCCCCCCAGGGGCTGCACCCAAAATGGACCACGGGTCAGGGGTTTCACACTTTTATAAGTTTGGGCCATTTCCATATTGGGGTGAATCTCCCAATTCCAGCTCCAGGTAATGAAGTCATTTACCCCAAGTTTGCTGCCCCCAACTCCCTTTTGTTTCCATCTCTGGGGGCCTGAGGCAGTGAGGTGTCCTTGATTGCCAGGCCTGGAGAGGAATTGCTGTGTCTGACCCAAATGGGAAAGCAGCAGCTCACACTGTGTGTGGAGTTTGGAGTTACACACTAAAGAATGGCAGGGTTACAAATGTATGAAAAATAGAAAAGCTAAAATCCTAAGGCATCTTAGGGACATCCCTGAAACTGTGTTAGGCTGGAGATGAGGGAAAGGTTCTTTCTTTCCCCAGGGAATGGGCACGGCCCCGAGGCTGCCAGAGCTGCAGGAGCCTTTGGACAGCGCTCCAGGGATGCCCAGGCTGGGGCTGTTGGGGGTCTGGGCAGGGCCTGGGGTTGGACAGGATGATCCTGTGGGTCCCTTCCAGCTGAGGAAATTCTGCTCCTGTGCTCCCCCCGGGGCTCAGGGAGCTGCTCTGTGCTCCTCCTGTGCCAGCATCGGGGCCGCAGCAGCAGCCGGGGCTCTGCGCTGCTCCCTCCCAGGGGGGTGAGGACAGGCAGGAGACGGCAGCAGCAGCCAGAGCAAATGGTTCTTTATTTTATCTCTAGGATAAAAAGGAATACGGAAGCTGGGTTCCTAAGATGAGGTGCCTTCATCTCGCTGCACAGCGTTTGATCATCCCCGATGTTTTACAAGGAGGTGTATGGTTGAATTACCATTAGAGGAGGTGATGGAGCTGAAGAGTAACAGAAAACTTCCTCCATGGCGACCCAGACTCCTTTCTGTGCCTGCAGGGAGCAGAGCAGGAGAGCCCAGGGGCTGGCAGCCGAGGGCCAGCAGGCAGGAGCAGCTCCTGAACCCCTGGAGGGTCTGTCCCCGAGCAGCTGCAAGGCAGCACGGTGTGTGCCCAGGCACCTCGGAGCTGTCAAGGCCAGGAGAGGTCGATCCCAGCCCGTTGGGGATGGGAACAGCCCAGGCCAGCGTGGGTCAGGGTCAGCTGGCATGGTGGGGGGATCCCGTGGCTGGCTGGGCTCCAGAGCACTGGCGCGTGGCAATGAGGACAAAGGGATCTCGGAGCCAAGGATCCCGGGGCTGGCAGTGCTGGCATCTCCATCAGAGCGGGAATTCTCGCCTCTTTTTCCACATGGGTGCCCCTAATCATCCATCCATCACCCATCCCTTCTGTCCTGAGTCCTCCAGCAGGTGTGCGGATGGCTGGCATGCCGGGGACTGCCAGTGCCTGCTCCGAGCGCCGGCTTGCTTAGCTGTGGAGCAAGTGCCATTTCCAGAGCCTCATTAGTATTTGCATTGTTGCATGGCTGTCTAAGAGAAGCAGCAGCTAAGTGAGCCAGTCAGATCTCGCTAATTTGCATGTTAATGAAGCCCACAGAACGCAGCTCAGAGAGGCTGACTTGCTAGACCTATACATGCAGGCTGTATATGCTTTGGAGACGCAGCAAACACTGTAGGCAGACACCCAGATGGCTGCAGAGACAGACAAACAGATGGCTCCCTACAGCTGAACTGCGTGGGGGAGGCTCTGGGAGAGAGCTGGGGTGAGGCACTGGAGGGAGGGGGAAAGGATAGCGAGATGGAGAGAGATGGAGAGATTAAAAAATATGAATGGAGAAACAGATTAGTCAAGGGTTGTGAACATGCTTGGAAGGAAGAATCTTACCACGTGGGGTTTTTTGTTTTTAAATAGAAAGGTTGTGCAGAATGTGTCACAGAGCACAGGTGCCAGTGGGGCTGTGTCGGTATCGCTGCCCTGGGGGATGCTGCAGAGGTTGGGTGGCAGGACAGACTGCTGGATGGACACCCATGGGCTCTGGCTGCTCTGTAGGCAGCTGCCCAACCCTAATGCTGCTGGCCAGGGTGCAGGGAGTGCCTGCTCTGCCCTCCTCAACCCTCCCTTGGGGGACTGGAACACTGGCAAACAGGGCTGGGACTGTAGGAGAGAATGGAGAGAAATATGTACATATTTACATAAATTTCTAGTGTGAGTGGATGGGGTTGTGTGTCTGCCGTGAGAGGCAGCAGATGCAGCTCGTGGGGAGCTGGTGAACATGGGCTGGGAGAGGGGCTCACCCGACCCTGGAGAGTGTCACACTGCCAGCCTGGGGAGCACAGAGCCAGCAGAGCCATCCTGCATCCACACCGACACCTCTGTGGGGCCAGCCCCACCAGCAGCGCTCCTGAGCTGGGAGAAAAGGTTCTGGAGGGACAGCACATCTCCCCAAATCCCCATCTCCTGGTGGATTTGGGCTGGCACTCCACCTGAGGTGCCACTGGGCCCAGAAGTCAGTGCTGTCAGTGTTCCCAGCAGTGCTCCCTGTGGTCCTGGGTATGTTTGGCTGCCCCATATCAGCAGGATATGAGCAGGAGCCAGCAGCCAGCCCAGCACCGACACCTGTGGGACTGATCCTCACGGCCCCACCCCTCTCCTGCCTTTATTTGCCCCTTCTTGCTGTGTCTGTGAGGTTTCTGCCATGGGGCAGGAGGGGCAGAGACAGCCCTGTAGGGAAATACATCTGTAGGGCTGCTGTGTTTCCTTATCCTGTCCAAAACTCCCAGAGGGTTGTGGGCACCTCTGGACACTCCTCTCACGGGGACAGGAGGCTGGAGCCCGAGCTGCTGCCTTAAATCAGGCTGTCCCGGAGCCCAGGTTTGCTCAGCCTGGGTGTTTGATGCAGCCAAGGCTCCAGTGCCTCCACCCTGGTCTCAGCTTTGGAGAGCCCCGAGTGCCCCGGGGAGGGGAGGGAGAGCCCAGCTCCCCTCGCTCCTCTCTTCTGGAGTTCCAGGGCGAGGAGCAGCGGCTCCTGGCCGGGATGGGGCTGGCACACAGCTCGCTGCCAGGTCTCACACAGCTCGGATGTCTGACACGTTCGTCAGCGCAGCCGGGCCCCTGCCATGCCCATTAACCACGGCGAGCCCTGACAGCCCCTGCAGAGCAGCGTGACAGGGCTGGGACGGGCAGAGGGAGCACAGATGTCCCCAGCAGCCTCACCAGAGCATCCCAGAACGGGGAGGGACCGGGCACAGGGCGGCCGCGCCCCGGAGCATCCCTGAGCTCGGATCCCCGCTTTGAAATCTCCAGCTGGGAGAGTGCCCAGACACCGAGAACACCATTAATTCCTGCCGGTGATTGTTCCAGCCCCCTCGCTGTTCTCACACCCCGCTCCTGGGGCCGGGGAGCCTCGGACACAAAGTCCCCCGAGCTCTCAGGGCCACGTCCCGTAATGGAGGTGATGCCGCGACAATCCGGCCCCGTTCTGCCGCCGGGATTTGTGTGCAGCAGGGAGCCGCAGCTCCTGTGGGAATCCGTGGCAGTGGATTAGAGGCCATGGAGGTGGGAAATCGGCCTCAGCACAATGCAGGAATTTGGCCGGGGGGATTGCTCTGCTCAGGAGGGATCCGCCTTGGCTTCGGGAGCGTTTCAAAGGGTCGCTGTGGGCACCGCGGGACACGAGCAGCGCTGGCTGTGGGCTGTGTCCGGAGCGAGAAGAAAAACAGGGAAAATAAAGATGAAAGGACTTGGCTTGATCCAGCCCCGGCTACAGACAGCCCCACACTGGCTGAGTGTGTCCTGGGAGAGAGGGAGCCGTGGCAGGAGCCAGGCTGGGCAGGAGCGGTGACACGGGCTGGGTGGGCGGCACAGGGCTGGGGAGGTGGCCCAGGCATTCAGCGCCCCTGTGATCACATCTTTGCCTTCATCATCCAGGTTAGGCAGAGCCCGGGCTGCAAAGGCTCTTCCCAAACCCCCAGGTCCCTCACTGAGCCTCGCTGGGTGTGCCTCTCTTAGCCACAGACAGCTCCGCTCCCTCCTCCTTGGAGTGTGCCCTCCTGGCAGCGTTTTCCCGGTGTCCCCAGTGGCTCTCAGGAAGTTTCCAGCTCCATTCCCCAGTTCTTGAGCCGTGGCAGTGCAGGGGCTGCACACATCGTGTGTGAGGCCTCCAGTACCTTCATGGGGGGAGAGGGTGACAACAGGGATGTGCTCAGAGACACCCAGCAACGGACCAGCCACTGCTGATTTATATTTATATTTATATTTATATTTATATTTATATTTATATTTATATTTATATTTATATTTATATTTATATGTATATGTATATGTATATTTATATGTATATTTATATGTATATGTATATGTATATTTATATTTATATTTATATGTATATGTATATTTATATTTATGTTTATGTTTATATTTATATCTATATCTATATTTATATTTATATGTATATGTATATTTATATTTATGTTTATGTTTATATTTATATCTATATCTATATTTATATCTATATCTATATCTATATTTATATTTATATCTATATCTATATTTATATATTTCAATTGATATATTTATATTTATTTATATATTTATATATTTTATATTGATATATTTTACTTAGACATATTTATATATTTTTAATTTATATATATATATTTATTTATATATTTATATATTTTATATTGATATACTTATATATTTTTAATGTATACATTTATATTTATATATTTTAATTAATTTATATATTGATATATTTTATATTGATATATTTTATTCATATATATTTTTATATATAGATATATTTTATATTGATATTTTTTATTTTTATATATTTTTATATATTTTATATTTGTATATTTTTATTTATATGTGTTTATATTTCTACTATTTTATATTTTTCATCTGTTTGTAACCCTGCCATTCTTTAGTGTGTAACTCCAAACTCCACACACAGTGTGAGCTGCTGCTTTCCCATTTGGGTCAGACACAGCAATTCCTCTCCAGGCCTGGCAATCAAGGACACCTCACTGCCTCAGGCTCTGAGAGATGGAAACAAAAGGGAGTTGGGGGCAGCAAACTTGGGGTGAATGACTTCATTACCTGAAGCTGGAATTGGGAGATTCACCCCAATGTGCAAATGGCCCAAACTTATAAAAGTGTGAAACCTGTGACCCGTGGTCCATTTTGGGTGCAGCCCCTGGGGGGCTTTGTCTGCCTGAAATATCCCTGAAGGCCCCTCAATAAATTTAACTGCTTTTTATTCCCTGGATTTTGTCTGGCCTCTGTTTTTGGGTAGCCCCAAAAAGGCATCACTGACAACATCTCCCTTAGCTATGCTGTAAATTTGCTTTTCTTCCCACACCCCTCAAGACTTTTTTTAAGGAATTTTCAAGCTCACGAATGCAGGGAGTGAATGCAGATGCCAAGAGCAGCTGCCCCCCCAGGTCTCCTGTTTGCAGGGCTCTGTAGGGCCATCACATGGGGAAATCTTCATTTCAACCCACTTGGGGATTTTGGAGCCTTGTTTAGGAAGGAGGGAATAGCTTGAACTCGTGGCTGCTCTTCCCCCCTGTTGGAGCACTGCAGCCATGGCCATGCCCTGATTCCCGTGGCTGGAAGGAGACCCTGACTGTGTCCCCCAGGCCTTGGCACTGGGGCTTTGGTCCTAAACTGGGGCTGAGAGAAGCCAAACGTGTTGTGGCCACTGTGGCTGGGACTGGGAGCTGTGTCCTGCAGACTGGGACCGTGTCAGCCCTGGGATCTTTGGTTTGGACATCTGAGCCTGGCAGGAGAGCTGAGGTGCATCATCCCACCACTGGAGCCAGGCTTTCAGGCACAAGTGTCTCTAATTATTAATTAGCTGATGAGGGTTTATTATGTCTTAGCACAGCTCTCCTGTTGCCTGTGGCACTTACTGGCACACATGAGGAGAGGGCTCGATGCTCCTGTTGCGCACACGTGTGCCAGGGCTGCTCTGCAGAGACAAGGGATCTTCTGGGGCTGTGATCTCGTGTCCTACAGCAGCACAGGGGTCACAGCTGTGAAATCCATGCCAGCAGAGAGGCTCAGCTCCATGCCCTGAGTCAGCCCAGCTCCACCATGCTCCACCCTGGGTGTTCTGCACGCCGACAGCTCGGCCACATCCACCCCTCACCGGGGCTTCTCCAGACAAGGATGGGGAAATAAAGGAGCTGGCACCCAGACATGTCCCTGCTCCAGAGGAAACGTGCTCCCAGCTCCTCTCCACAGCCAGGAGGGTCTGCAGGAGCTGCAAACCAGCTGTGCTGTGTCCCACAGCTCCCACCACCATTCACAGAATCCTGAATCCCAGAATCCAGAATCTCAGATTCCCAGAGTCTCAGAATCCAGAATCTCAGAATCTCAGAATCCCAGAATCCCAAATCCCATAATCTCAGAATCCAGAATCTCAGATTCCCAGAATCTCAGAGTCCAGAATTCCAGAATCCTGGATCTAGAATCTCAGAATCTCAGAGTCCCAGAGTCCCTGAATCCCAGAATCCAGAATCCCATATCCCAGAATCTCAGAATCCAGAATCTCAGAATCTCAGAATCCCAGAGTCCCAAATCCCAGAATCTCAGAATCCCAGAGTCCCAAATCCCAGAATCTCAGAATCCAGAATCTCAGATTCCCAGAATCTCAGAGTCCAGAATTCCAGAATCCTGGATCTAGAATCCAAGAATCCCAGAATCCAGAGTCCCAGGATCTCAGAATCCCAGAGTCCCAGAATCCAGAATCCAGAATCCCCAAATGAACCAGGCTGGAAAATCCCTTTGAGATCATCAAGTCCAACCCATGGCCTAACACCTCCTCATCAGCTAAACCACGGAGTGCCACATCCAGGCTGTTTTTAAACACATCCTTTTTAAAAATCCCATTCCCCTGCTGCGACCCCAGCCCCAGGCTCTGCTCCCAGGGCAGATGGGGAGAGGGGATCGGGCTGGGGCGACCCCGCTGCTGCCTCAGCCCGTGCTGAGGGAAGGGTTAAGTGCGATGGGGAGGCTCTGACATTTTGCTAATGTGCTGTGTTAATTGATTCGCTCATTTCCATTTGTTCCTGTTAAAGAGAGACAGATGAGAGTGATCCTGCAGTGCAGCGACTTGGCAGGGAGCGTCTCCGCTGCGTGCAGATGTGCTCCTCGCTCATTTATTACCATCAGGCCTCCGAGCTCCCAGCCAGCCCGGCCATCCCGAGCTTCTGCAGGAGCAGGGAACACCGGGACAGGCTCCCAGCAGCCCTCCCAGGGCACCAGGGGTCCCATCTTGGTGCTGCCTGCAGGGGTTAGGGAAGGGAAAAGCCAAGGCAAGGGGCGGCAGCCAGTCTGGAAAACTCGTGACCCAGGAAAGAGCTGCGTGCCTTCATTCTGCACAGCCATTTCCACACCAACAGCTTCTCCTGCAGAGCAGCAGCAGGCTCCCAGCCTGTGGTCAGCCATGGAATCACGGAGTCATGGAAGGTTTGGGTTGGAAAAGGCCTCAAAGCTCATCCAGTCACTCCCCTGTCCTGGCAGGGACATCTTCCACTCGCCCGGGTTCCTCCGAGCTCCATCCAACCTGTCCTTGGACACTTCCAGGGATGGGACAGCCAGAGCTTCTCTGGGAATTCCATTCCAGGGCCTCACCACCCTCAGCTCCTCAGTATCCCACCTAGCCCTGCCCTCTGTCCATGGGGAGCCATTCCCCCTGTTCTGCCCTTTTGAATTGTCCCTTTCCATGGTTCTCCTTGTCTCCCTTCAGGTGCAACGAGGTCACCCCAAAACCTCCTCCAGGCTTTTTCCAGTCCAGCTTTCCCAGCATCACCCCAGCTCCAGTGAACCCCAGGACTGGCATTAGCAGCTCTGGAGGTGAGGGGTGGAGAGACCAGCCACAGGGATTGTCCCTCACGGACAGCAGGGGCCATGCACATCTGGCACATCTGGCACATCTGGCACATCTGGCACATCTGGCACATCTGGCTGTCACCTGGGGTGGGCAGGGATGCAGATCCTGGCGGGGCTGGGGCTGCTCCCACCTGCAGCCCTGGAAGTGAGGGGCAGGAAGGCCGTGGCCAGCCCTGCCCCTGCCCTCCAGGCAGAGCTGTCACGCCCTGAGCCTCTGCTCATCCCTGCAGGGCTCCCCAGGCTGAGATGCTCAGTGACATCCCAGCCTCCTGACCAAACACCTCTTTTTTCCCCCGTTGAAAAGCGCAATTATGACAAGAATCAAATTCCTGCGGTGAGAGAGCTCAATTTCAGTCAAAATGTTTATTAAAAACATATTTGTTCTGCACCTTTTCACTGCCAAAAGAAAAACAGCTCCTTCCAAATGTCATTATTTGCTTGGACTTATCCACAGAAGAGGAATCTCTTGCAGGGATGTGCCCATGACAGGAGCAGCACCAGGGCTGCCTCCCACCCTCCCAGAGAACAATTCCTGCCCAAGATCCCACCCAAATCTCCCCTTTTCCAATCTCAAGCCATTCCCTGTGTCCTGTCCCTGCAGGCCTTGTCCCCAGTCCCTCTCCAGCTCTCCTGGAGCCCCTGCAGGCCCTGGAGGGGGCTCTGAGCTCTCCCTGGAGCTTCTCCTCTCCAGCTGAGCACCCCCAGCTCTCCCAGCCTGGCTCCAGAGGGGCTCCAGCCCTGGATTAACTCAGTGGCCTCCTCTGGAGACACCCAACACCTTTCTTGTGGTTTTTTAGATGACCCCAGCACAAGTCCCTGTGTTGGCTTTGTGTAAAGCCAGAGAATCCTCACCCAGGAGAGGAGATCTTGGTCAGGGCCAGCTGAAGAGACTCCTGAGATTTGCCTGGACTTCAGGAGATGTTAATTATGGATATCCTGTTAATTATGCCCACCCCTGTGCCCTGCACCTTCACCCTGTGGGCACCTCTGTCCCTGGGAGCCCATCACGGGCCAGATCCCTGCTGTAAAACCAGGGAGCAGAGACAGGCAGGAAAGCAGAAGAAAAAGCAGAGAGAGCTGCTCGGGGTTGAGGGTGTCCTCGGGGAGGAAACAGCAAAGCCCCGAGACAAACTGTGCTGCAGCATTTCCCTGGGAAAGGACTCGGGGCCCTGGCACGTTGCCAGTTTGAGGGTCCAGGTCGGGACTACAGGGAAATCCACATGAACTCATCTCTGCTCCATTTGGGACCAAAGAGGTCCCAGTTTTCCCTTGGGCAGAATTTTCCCCTCAGCACTGACCACACCAGGCCCTCTGTGATTCTCTGTGAGGCTCCCAGTGAGTGCCCTTATCTCTGATACCTGCCTCTGACATCCATAAAAAACTCTGAATTTCATATAACACCATGAAAACAACTGTTAATGTTAAATAGAAAAGCTAAAAGTGTCAGTGTGTAAACTAGAGAGTTTTCTCAAGTCACTGAGAGAAAATGTTAAAGTTTAGAGTTTTAACTAGTTTAAAAAACAAAAAACAAGATAAAAAAAATAGTGTTGTCTCTTGTCCTTCTTTCTTCCTCATCTTCTTCTTCTAAAAGTTTTTAAGTAGTAGTAAGTGATTAAATAGACAATACCACAGTACAACACTCAAGTGTTGAGTCACTGAATCACTAAAAAAAAACCAATTTGCGTGTCTATTTTTAATTAGGTGAAAATAAATATAAAGATAAAAGAGCTGCGTAGTTAAAAACCATTTTGTGCCATTAAAGCAAATTTGAGCCAAATTCCCTCTGCTGCATCCCTCAGCACGGGGCTGATCCTCCCAGCTTCCTTCCTGCTGTCCCCTGATGGGTGAGGAAAGGATTTGGGAACTCCTGACCATGTAGAATCGGCTGCAGATCCTCTCCTCTCCTCTCCTCTCCTCTCCTCTCCTCTCCTCTCCTCTCCTCTCCTCTCCTCTCCTCTCCTACTCTCCTCTCCGCTCCCCTCCTCTCCTCTCCTCTCCTCTTCTCACCTCTCCTCTCATCTCCTCTCCTCTCCTCTCCTCTCCTCTCCTCTCCTCTCCTCTCCTCTCCTCTCCTCTCCTCTCCTCTCCTCTCCTCTCCTCTCCTCTCCTCTCCTCTCCTCTCCTCTCCTCTCCTCTCCTCTCCTCTCCTCTCCTCTCCTCTCCTCGAGTCTCCTCTCCTCTCCTCTCCTCGAGTCTCCTCTCCTCTCCTCGAGTCTCCTCTCCTCGAGGCTCCTCTCCTCGCGTCTCCTCTCCTCTCCTCCTGGCTCCTCTCCTCGCGTCTCCTCTCCTCTCCTCGAGTCTCCTCTCCTCTCCTCGAGTCTCCTCTCCTCGAGTCTCCTCTCCTCTCCTCGAGTCTCCTCTCCTCGAGTCTCCTCTGCAGAGCTGCTGACATCCACCAGGGATTTTTTCCTGTGGAGTTACCCCTGGCTCTGAGCGATGTGTGAGGCCAGGGGAGCCCCCTCCCAGGGATGAAGGAGGAGGGATTTCCCTGGCAGAGCCCTTTGCTGGTCCCAGGGATGAAGGAGCAGGGATTTCCCTGGCAGAGCCCTTTGCTGGGGCTGGGGGCTGCTCTGTGGATGTTCTCCCGTCTCTCCTCGGTCCCCCAGCCCCACTGTGTCCCCTCCACACCCCTCCAGCTGCCCTCTGCCCCACAGCCACCTTCTGCCAGCCCTTCCATCTCTAGCTCTTCTCCTAGGAGACCCCTGGTTTCCTCCTGGGCTGGCTTTTGCCAGGCTCTCCACTTGTTTAGCGTTTCTGTTCCTAAAATCACTTCAGTCCAAAAGGAAGAATAATTGCCTCCTCCATTTAGCTAAAATGCAAGATCATAAACTTGCCCATCAGCTGCAGCAAGGTCAGGAAGTGCCTGGGAAAGGCAGGAGGCATTTATTGCTTCCAGAAGAGCAGATTTCACTCCCTCTGGTTTCCACATCCCCACCCTGATGCCTCCAGTGAGATCTCACTGGAGCTGGGTGGATTCAGCAGGATAAATTGGCTGGAATTGGTTAGAAGAGGAACTAATCTTTATTTTTATATTTTTTTTTGAGGGGGAGGAGTGGGGCTGAGTATCCTGTGGCAAGATTTGTGCAGTAGCAGGCTCTGCAGCACTCTGTGTGAGAAGGGTCAGCCCTTGGCAGCCGGGAGAAACGAGCCTGCCTGGAAAAGCTGGGAGGCTGCAGGTGCTGAAATCCCGCTGGAAATCCCAGTGGGATCCCAGCAGGAGCCAGTGCTCCCGGAGAGGGCTGCGGGGGAAAGGCTGTGCTGCTGCTCGTGTGAGGGTGCTTGGTAGAAAGTTGCTCATTTTTAAAGGGATTTTAGATGCATTTTTGGGTTTTTTATCATCATTTTTCATTAAATGAAACACAGCTTTTGGGTTTGTTTTTTTTTTTTTCTCTCCTACCTCAAACCTTCTCCCTTTCCATCCCCTTTTCCACCCCAAGTGAAGAAGGGGGGTTGAGGTAACAGCAAACCCACAAGCTAATTTTTGTCCTAATTTTTTATTTTATTTTGGAGGAAAAACTGTAATCACTCAAGCTGGGAGGAGTAGGAGGGATAATATCCCACTGCTGGGTTGAAACATTTCCATTCTCTGGCAAGTTGAGATGGAAAAATTTGGTCTCCTTGACCTTGATGCCTGGTAGGTGTCACTTAAATAATGTGATGAGCTGACTCCTCCTTCCTCGAGTCCACCCACCGAGAGCTGTGCCCTGTGCCGAGCATCCCAGGAGGAACAAATCACAGTACCTGTCGGGAAAATGTGGATATTCAGGGTTTGGAAATTGATTGTCCACCCTGGGTGAACACCCCATGAAACCACAGCGTTGTTCCCAGGCACTTCCCAGCCAGGCAGCCAAAACCGAGGGGTTTGGGATTCTTTAGGAGATTCCAGGGAGAATCCTCCAGCCTTTCTGAGGAGGAGGGAACCTGCAGAGGCAGCTGGTGCAGGGAGGAGGCCCAGCACCAGGCAGGGCTGTCCCTACACCATGGAAAGGGATGTCACCAACTGTGCCCACCACCACCCCAGTGAGGATTCTGTGGATCCCACACCCTGCAGGTTCCTGTCTCCAGCCGGGCTGTGCCGGGCTCTGGAGTGCGCTGAAGGTGGCTCAGTGCCCTGATTCCCGAGCCCGCCCACCTCGGTACCGGGAGATGCCAGTTGCCACGGCAACGGGATACAACACATCCCGGCACGGCCCGGGTGAGCCTTGCCAAGCTGGCAGGGTGGGGAGGTCGCTCTCGTCCCGTCCCCTCCTTGCCGAGGAAGCTCGTCACCGGGCAGGGGCGCAGCCTGAAGGATGCTGGCATCCTCCTCCCTCTGCTCCAGGGCTCACCCAGCGGCTGCATCCTGCCCGTCCCTGCCAGGGGACCCCGCCGAGCTCCCCTGCCCCTCACAGCCTCGGCAGGAGCAGTTTGGCCCCACCACAGCATCTTCAGGGCTCCTGCCGGGGATCTCTGTCCTGTCTGCCCCGGGGAGACCCCGAAAAGGAATGTGCCCCCAGAGCTGAAGGGCTGCAGGGGAAAAGCTTCTTCATGAGGCTTTGGTGTCCCCTCAGGGCTGATCCCGGTGCTCATGGCACATGCCAGAGAGTCCCCAGACTGTGGCTGCTTCTGGGCTCCTCCTTGGTGCTGTCATTTCCCATGGCAAAAAGCCTGGCTTTGATCCCAGCGCTGCCTGGGACTGATTTTGACTGATTTGTGAAACCTCTGGGGAGGCACAGCCGCCACCACCACCACCCCAGCTGTGGTTCCTGTGCACAGATGATCCCCCGTGGGGAAGGTGTCACCTCCCAGCATCTCCCCAGGCTCGGGGCAGGCTCTGGGGGGTGTGTGGGGCAGCAGCTCTCAGGAGCACAGGGATGTGTGGGGCAGCAGCTCTCAGGAGCACAGGGATGTGCTGGGATCAGGCCAGGGAGAGCCTCACCAAGGGCACAGCGCAGACCCAGCCCCAAGCAGGCTGACTGCTGCGGGTTTAAATCCTTTCTCAGCCTGAGTCCAAGTGGTTTAAGAGCTCAGATCATGACTGGCATTCTCTCTAACTCCTTTCCAGTTCCCCTGGTTTGTAATTTTCAGTTTGGGGGATTGCAAAGCTGTGGAAAGCTCTGGATGAGCCCTGCCCAGGGATGGTGTTAGCCGAGGCACACCGGTGCCCATTCACCCCTGCCTGGGACTGCCTGTCCCGAGGGGACAGTGACAAATGGGGAATGTCCCTGCTGTCCCTGCTGTGTCCATTCACCCCTACCTGGGACTGCCTGTCCCGAGGGGACAGTGACAAATGGGGAATGTCCCTGCTGTCCCTGCCGAGGGGATGTGGCTCCCCGGCCCAAGGAGGGCACAGTGGGCACAGCTCTGCCAGGACATGCTGAGGACAGAAGTGGGGAGCCCTTAGTGACTGCCACTGCTTGTCTGTGGTCACAGGGGCGCACAGGTGGCCCCCAGCCCAAAGCACTCCTGTAGACAGTGCTGTGACACCAAGGGCAATGCCACCCCGGAGTGCCTGCGCACCACAGAGATCCCATCTCTCATCCTCTGCCAGACCTGCCCACACACTGCCTACCTGCGAAAAAACGAATTTCTTTGGTGTCCTTTCCTCCTGCGAGGCAGAGGAAGGCTGGGCAGGGCAGGGGGCCTGGCAGAGAGTGTGTGGCAGCAGTCACAGAGCTCCTGCCATGTCCTGGGCCCGGGCAGCGCGGGTTCGTGGGCAGCGTCTATTTATAGATCCCTCCGAGCACAGCAATCATTTCCCTGGAGTCGAGAGCAGCAGGAAATGCCAAACGGATGGAGGATGAGCATCTGCTCCCACAGCCCCTGTGCTGAGCCTGGCCACGCTCAGGGCTCCTGCTTTAGCACCTTGCCCTGGGGACACGCCAGCCTGGCAGGGCCACGCGGGGTGACGGGGGCAGCCAGGCGGGTGGCAGCGCTGGCCTGAGGTGAGGGCTCGTGGCTCCAGCCATCTCCACTGCCCTGCTCCAAACCCCATTCCCCCGTGGGAATGTCCCTCTGCTTCTCTCCTCAGCACAGGGCTGGCCCTACAGCACCCCAGAGGGAGCAGAGACCTGGCAGGGACCGGGACACGAACCCCCAGCGGTGCCAGCAGCAGGACTCAGAGGTGCTGTTGGCTGCCAGGGCTCCGGGGCTGCGATGCTTTTGGGATTGACAAAAACCTGCACCAGATGTACCCTCCAGAGCCCTTGGCACCGGCCCATCCACACCTCTCCATGCAGGGAACGCTTCTCCTCTCCCTGCCCATCCCCAGATGCATCCTGCATTTCCAGCAATCCCCTTCCAGGAGGGCTGCTGCTCCTCGTCTGCAGGTTTTGGTGTCTGTGGGGAGCCTGGCCTGGAGGAGACAGGCTCATCCCCACCCGTTTCACCGTGCCCACGAGTGGTGGTGGTTCCCCTGACAGAAGGGATGCTCTTGGCTGCACCTGCATCTCCCTCTGGACAGAAGCCCCCACAAGGACAAATTACGGGGTCCCTTCCACACTCCCTGTGCAGGGGGGAGCTGCAGGGATGTGGCCCCTGCTGGGCTGTCCAAAGCGGGGTTCTGCCCGTGGCAGAGCCCAGCACGGACCCCACGGAGCCCAGGGGATGCAGGCAGCCCCCCACGGAAGCCCAAGGGAGAGGGCTGCTGGGGGTCTCACTCAGCACGGAGCGGGAGCCTTTGGGGCAGGCTGGAGGGGTCACAGCCTGCGGGGGGTCGGGGCAGGCACCGGGGGGTTGTCCCCCATCACCAGTGGGGCCAGGAGCGAGGGGCTGCCCCCAAAGCAGCATCGGCGGCCTCGAGAGGGGAGCGCTGGAGATGGAGAGCCGGCGAGAGGGAGAGCGGAGCCCTCGGCTGCTGCCACTTCACGGCACCGTCTTCATGATACGGCGTTGCCTTGACAACTGCGAAGGGTCTTTTACTGCCTGTCGGCTGCTGAGACGGGAACGGGGGGATGGAGAGGGGGAGAGCATTAACTCCCACTTCCTCCAAGTGCACCCTGTGAGAGGCGTCCAGCGTGGGAGGACACCGGGACATCCCTGTCCCCGGCTGGCTCAGCATGGGCTGGCCTGGACAGGGTCAGCACTGGTGAGTAGCGCCCAGCAAGGAGTGGGCTCCCCTTCCTCCCCCTCGCTGTGCCTCGCCGTGACCTTGGCATCAATCAGGGCACCTCGTGGCCTTGGACCAGCGCCTGAGATCAGCTGGGCTTGTCAGCCTGATCAATCAGTCTGCCGGGCAATTAGGGCTTTGTGTCATCTGCCTGCGATAGCACCCGCCGTCCTGGCCCTGCTCACGGCTTTTCCCAGAGCTGGGAATGATCCTGTGCCAGCTCCCTGCAGCCAGCACAGCCTCTTCCCCATCCACAGTGCCGTGGATGCCCTGCTGGGCTGGCTCCACACCCAGGACCTCGTGGCACGGAGGAAGGAAAACATTTGGTCCTGCTGGGTCAAACCAGCCAAACACACGCGGGGGTTGTCCCTTATTTATGGGCAGTGGGATTGATGGGTGTGGTCCTCGGTACTGCAGGCGTGGGTGGCACTGCCCATGCCACCCCTCTTGGCCTGAAAGGCTGGGCCAGAGCCTCAGGATGCCCTAAAAGGAACCCAGACTTGCTGCCTGGAATTGCTCCTGAGCTCACAGCCACGGTGTGAGGAGCCTGGCAAAGGCTGTGGCCACTCCTGAGCCCTCAGACACGGAGGGGATGGGACAGGGAGCCAAACTGCCTGCAGGAGGACCAGAGGCCGCTGGAGATGCGATCACCTTGCCTGATTTCAGGCAGCTCAGCTGGAACTAGGTGTCCCACGGCAGAGGGTCAGTAGCAATAAACAGCTGCTGGTAGAACAGACTCATCTGACCTACTTTGGCCAGCCGTGGGCTCAAGGACACCCCAGAGCCACCCCCTGACGCTGTCTAGACAAGCAGAGCCCGTCTGAACGCTGAACCCAACCGTGCTGGGCTGCCCCGGGCTGTGGAGGAGGGCAGGACCCACAGAGGGAGGGTCTGGAGCCCAAGCGGGGCCGTGGGACAGGCAGCCCTTGTTGTGCCATGGCCCTGGGCTGAGCTGGGCTGCACAGGCAGACAGAGCCGCGGGGACAGCGGCGAGACACTGCTGGCTGCTCACTGACAGCGCTGGGGACGGGCAAAGTCAGCGCCTGAGGTTTGCTGGAGGGGCTGGAGGGTCCCCCTGGTGTGAGCAGGAGCCACGCTGGCCATGTTGACAATGTTCGTGTTGCAGGCAGTGGTCCGAGCGCCCCGGGGCTCTCAGCAGCTGCTCTGGGTGAGCTGTCTGGCATCAGAGCATCCCACTCTGGAGCCTCCACAGCCCTCCTGCTCCAGCCCTCCCCTGCTGCACGGGGGCACAAGCACTGCACCCACAGCCTGGTGGCACCAGGTGACACCAGGAATGGCGGGGTGTCACCTGGAGCAGAGCACAGCGAGGGCAGAGCTCAGGGATCTGCAGCTCCCATCTCTGCTCTGGGACAGGGACAGCACCCAGGGAACGGCTGGAGCTGGGTCAGGCCAGGCTCAGGCTGCATTTAGGGAAAGGTTCTTCCCCCAGAGGTGCTGGCACTGCCCAGGCTCCCCAGGGAATGGGCACGGCCCCGAGGCTGCCAGAGCTGCAGGAGCCTTTGGACAGCGCTCCAGGGATGCCCAGGCTGGGGGTGCTGGGGGGTTGGACTGGATGATCCTGGGGGTCCCTTCCAGCCCAGGATGTTCTGTGGCTCTGTGATTCCACACTGTGATTTCATTCAAAGCCTGTGGGATTTACTGACATGGACAGGAATCCCCTGGCATGGCCCGGAGTGACCAGGGACTGCAGGTCTGTAGTCCAGCCCAGCCAACAGTCCTGAGCCTCTTTTTGACCTTTGTGATTTGACCTTTTTGATTTGACCTTTTCTTTGGCCTTTTCTTTGAGCTTTTTGACTCAGCTTTAGGGGGTCTGTTTCAGCCCAGGGCAGTGGGACAGACCCACTTATGTTTCAGGAACTTTCCCTGGAGACAGCTCACGTGGGCAAACAGCTTTTCCAGGAGGATTCCTGCTCTGAACAGCACGGGCACAAGCACCACTCCTGAAACCATCCCCCTGAGCAAAGAGGAGCTTCTGCTCTTTAGGGTCACTGGACTGCACCAAGCAGGGCCTGGAGCACAGCATTGCTGTGCAGGATCCAGGAGCTCTGGGATGGTCCATGGAACACAGCATTGCTGTGCAGGATCCAGGAGCCCTGGGATGGTCCATGGAACACAGCATTGCTGTGCAGGATCCAGGAGCTCTGGGATGGTCCATGGAACACAGCATAGCTGTGCAGGATCCAGGAGCTCTGGGATGGCTGGTGGAGCACAGCATTGCTGTGCAGGATCCAGGAGCTCTGGGATGGTCCATGGAACACAGCATTGCTGTGCAGGATCCAGGAGCTCTGGGATGGTCTGTGGAACACAGCATTGCTGTGCAGGATCCAGGAGCTCTGGGATGGCTGGTGGAACACAGCATTGCTGTGCAGGATCCAGGAGCCCTGGGATGGCTGGTGGAACACAGCATTGCTGTGCAGGATCCAGGAGCCCTGGGATGGTCCATGGAACACAGCATTGCTGTGCAGGATCCAGGAGCTCTGGGATGGTCTGTGGAACACAGCATTGCTGTGCAGGATCCAGGAGCTCTGGGATGGCTGGTGGAACACAGCATTGCTGTGCAGGATCCAGGAGCTCTGGGATGGTCCATGGAACACAGCATTGCTGTGCAGGATCCAGGAGCTCTGGGATGGCTGGTGGAACACAGCATTGCTGTGCAGGATCCAGGAGCCCTGGGATGGCTGGTGGAACACAGCATAGCTGTGCAGGATCCAGGAGCTCTGGGATGGTCCATGGAACACAGCATTGCTGTGCAGGATCCAGGAGCCCTGGGATGGCTGGTGGAACACAGCATTGCTGTGCAGGATCCAGGATGGTCTGTGGATGGAGGCAGATTCCCGGCCCCAGCTTATCCCTGAACTTTCCCAGCCAGCTTGCATCCCCTAGTCCTGGCCACATCTGGAATGTGCTGAAATCCAGCTGCAGGCTCCTGGGCACGCTGGATACTGCAAGAACAAGATGGAATTCATGGAACAGCTCCCACCTTGTCCCACGCAGCCCCTGGGTGCAGCAGGGCTCTCTGCAGGCTCGGGTGCTGAGCACAGGGGTTAAAGCTGAGCCACAGCGTGACAAAGCACCGAGCTCCTGGTGGCTCCGTGGGTGCTGGCAGCTCTCCAGCTGTTTGGCCACCTGTGGCAGCTGCTGCTTTCTCCAGAAGCTGCTGCTATTGCTTTTAAATTGATGATGCAATTGGGCCTTATTTAAAGCAACAGCTCTTTCCCTTCCAATTTTGCTCGGTGATGAATATTGGCTCTACTTCTTTCCCTCTCTTCCCCTACCTGTTCACCAGGACTCTGAAATGCCCAGGGATGCGTGTGGAATGACTTTCTACCCATTGTCAGGCACTTACAGTATCCCATAAATAATCCACCACTTGTTTGGTCTAAATGTAATTAAGATCCTCACTCCATGCTTGGCGACACTGACCGGCCGTAGCGCCGGTGATTTATTGGGCTGCATTGTTTGGGGCTTTAATTGCAGGCTGCAGCCTGGCCCTCCCCTGACAGCTTCTCCCAGGAATGATATGTTTACGCTGCAGAGGAGTTTGGGGTGATAACTGTATAAAGAGCTTTGATAACGAAGACCACACTCCTCACACAGAAACCTGTTGAAGGTGTTTCTGTAGGAGGCGGCTTTCCGAGAGCAGGGCAGGGAGTTCCCCAGAGAGAATCGGCTCCTTTCCATGCACAGAATATTTGCAGGCTGCCTGCGATTGTACTGATTATTACGGAAAATTATGTGAGAGCCGCGTTTTCCTTCAAATAATTTAACTCTGTGGATCCTGTGGGTATTCAGTGTGGGCTCTGTGCTGGGCACAGGGTGATCAGTCACGTTAAATCACATGGCTGTGCTGCCAGGGCCGGATTGGAGAGCGCTCCTGTGCATATTCATGAAGGGGAATTAGGAATTCAGCCCTCCTGGGCAGGGGGTGAGCGCAACTTCGGTATTTCTGTTGTGTCAGGGAGCCAGCATGGCACCAATGTTCAGGTGGTGGGCACACCTGAGCTGGCTGCCACTCCCCGTCTGCATCCAGCTCCTGCTCCTTGCTCAGAGCCGTGGCACATCCCTGCATCTCTGCATCCCTCCATCCCTGCATCCCTGCATCCCTGAATCCCTGTATCCCTCATCCCTCATCCCTGCATCCCTCCATCCCTGCATCCCTCATCCCTGTATCCCTCATCCCTGCATCCCTGCATCCCTCATCCCTCATCCATCCCCCCATCCCTCCACCCCTGAATCCCTGCATCCCTCCATCCCTGCATCCCTGCATCTCTCATCTCTGCATCCCTGCATCCCTCATCCCTCCATCCCTCATCCCTGCTTCCCTCCATCCCTCCATCCCTCATCCCTGCATCCCTCCATCCCTCCATCCCTGCATCACTCCATCCCTGCATCCCTCCATCCCTGTATCCCTCATCCCTCATCCCTGCATCCCTCCATCCCTGAATCCCTCCATCCCTGCATCCCTCATCCCTCCATCCCTGCATCCCTGAATCCCTCCGTCCCTGCATCCCTGCATCCCTGCATCCCTGCATCCCTGCATCCCTGCATCCCTGCATCCCTGCATCCCTGCATCCCTCATCCCTCATCCCTCATCCCTGCATCCCTGCATCCCTCCATCCCTCCATCCTTCCATCCCTCCCCGTCCCCACCCAGGCAGCTCAGTTTCCCTGATTGCCGCATCTCCAGGTATTCCCGGGCTGTCCTCAGCTCTCTGCTCTCTCAGCACCTCCTGCCGTCCCCAGGGCTCTCCCGGCTCCACACACACAGGCACAGACGGGTTCCCGTCTCTGCTGGGCTCTTCTCCTCTCTGCGGGGCTGCTGCAAAGCCAGCCAGCCTCTCCCAGATAAACAGGATTAAATCCCTGCCTTATTCCTCCTCCACCTGAGCAAGGGCACGAGGGATAGAAGGGGGGTCCTTATCTTGTTCTTATCTGCGGTGCAGCTGCTCTGGCTGAGGAGGAGAGGTGGCCCCAGCCCCTGCTGCTGTAACTCGTGTCCCTGCAGAGCCTGACAATGGCCCTGCTTGTAGGAACGAGGCTCTCCTTGCCCACAGCGGCTGCTTTCCGGGGGAAGCCCTGAGACACCTGATTGCAGCAGATACCGAGGGAAAACCTCAGCACCCGGCCCCTGTTCTGCTACAGAGCTGCGAACAGATGTGCTGCAAAGCAGCTGAAAAGCACAGCACTCACAGCTCTGGCAGCTCTGTCCCTGCTCTCAAACAGAATCATCAAATCCCAGACTGGCTTGGCTGGGAAGGGTCCTTAAAGCTCATCCAGAGCACCCCTGCCATGGGCAGGGACACCTCCCATGGTCCCAAACCCTGTCACCCTCCAAGGCCTTGGACACTTCCAGGGATCCAGGGGCAGCCACAGCTGCTGTGGGCACCCTGTGCCCACCTTCTGAGTAAAGAATAACCACCATTCCTTGTGATTCCAAGCTCCAGAGGAGTTGGTCCAGAGGTTTCTCCAGGTTATGGCCTTTGATCTCTGTCTCTCAGCTGGACCCTCCCACAGCCAGGGCACTGCAAGGGCTGCAGCACCACATCCTCAGCTGCCTCAGCTACCCAGGCCTGGAGTCAGAGCCCTCTGGGGCTGGGAAAGAATCTTTGGATGTAAACAATTCCCAGAGGCTCTGGGCACTGGTGGTGTGCATCTTCTCATGAGAAAAGGAACATTCTGCTCATCAGAGTGCGAGCAGGGTGGGCAGCGCCAGTGCTGCGGTGCCGTTTGGCCCCTCTCAGCTGGAAATGCCTGCAGCACATCCCCAGAGCTCCCAGGTTACACCAAGGGCTGCCCCTCCGTGCATCCATCTGCAGGACGCTTCCATCCAACTGATTTCCAAAGGATGGAAACGTTTTCCTTCCCTTTCCAACCTCTTGGCCTTCACCTGGCCCTTTACCCCGTTTGATTTGGGTTCCTTCAGGGGTGTTTGGCTCTTGGTCAGTGGCAGAGCAGCCGCTCCTGTACCTGTGCCAAAGCCAGCGAGCTCACTGTGCAGAGCCCTGAGCAGGATTTTGGGATGAATGTTGTGACCTCCTGGTAAAGCCTGCTCAGATTTCCTGAGGGAGGTGCTGCACAAGGACTGGAACAGAATCATGAAATCATTAAAGTTGGCAAAGACCTCTGAGCCCAAGCATCAACACAACAACGATGTGTTCATCCCTGAGCCGTGTCCTCCATCCCACATCCACATTCTGAACACTTCCAGGGATGCTGAATCCCCTGCCCTGGGCAGCCTGTGCCACTGCCTGGAGGAGAGAATAAACGAGATGGAGAAGTGTCCCTGGCAGGGGAAGGTCTGATCCCTGGAGCGCTCAGCCACCCACCCATGGGTGGGTCCGGAGGGGAGGAGGTGCCCTGGCACAGGGTGGTTTGGGGACAGCAGGCTGTTAGAGCTCTGTCACCTCTCCTCGAGGGTGACACATCCACAGCTGCGCTTTGCAAGGAGATCTGGAGCTCCCAGGCTGGATCCAAGTGCTGGAGCTTGGCATGGGCCCCCTCTGGGAGGGATGAGCCTCCACCCAGCCCTGAGGCACAGAGCCATGGGCAGAGCTCAGCAGGAACTGTCCCATCATGTTCCAGCAAGAGATGGAGGAGGTCAATCCCCATGACTGAGATGGAAAATGCTCCCTGGGACCTGGATGGACGGTGAGGTCCACAAAGACCACCAGATCCCCATCCCTGGAACTGTCCAAGGCCAGGCTGGACAGGGCTTGGAGCCACCTGGGATAGCGGAAGGTGTTCCTGCCCATGGCAGGGGGCTTGCAATTAGATGATTTTTAAATCTTCCAAACCCAAACCATTCTGGGATTCTGTTCTCGTTCCCTCCCACCGTGGAGCCTTGCATCAGCAGGAGTGAGGGAACACTGAAGGATCTGGGATGTCTCTTCACTTCTCTGCTTCTCTTTGCCTCTTGGCTCAGAGCAGGGCAGGGGTGCCTGGAACCACACAAGGGCAGGCAGGAGAGGCCAGAGCCACGGTGGGAACCCCAAGGCAGTGGGGCAGAGATGAGACCCCCAGAGATGCCAGAGCAGGGACCTTTGGGGACAGCTCTTGACCTGATGCACAGCACCCCTGGGACCTCCCTGGGGCCCCACCTGTGCCCTGGGGGGTAACTCTGACTGGGAAACACAGGGAGGGAAGGGCTGAGAGGAGAGAAAAGCCAGGCTGGAGTTCTGACACCACATCCATCACATCCCCTGCCCCAGCGCCAGGGGGGCTTTTGGTTTGCTTTCAGATGGCTTTTTAAAATCCACTTTTGGCCCTTTGATAAATATCTGTGCATGTGCACATGAACATCTTCGCCCTTCCAGACATTTTCAGATGCTTTGCCATCCCTGGAAATGTTCAGGGTGAAGTTCTTGGGGGCCCTAAGCACCCTGGGATAGTGGAAGCTGTCTCTTCCCATGGCAGGGGGGTAGAACCAGATGAGCTTTGAGGTCCCTTCCAACCCAAACCATCCTGGAATTCTGTGATCCCATGACTCCACGATTTGTTATGCACCCACAGGTTTTGTGCTGGCACCCCTGTGTGCCCCCACATTCTAATCTGATGCCGAGGACCTGGGAGGAGAGAACAGAGGCTTTGGAACCGCGAGCCCCAGCAGCCCAGTTCCTCCTGCCCTTACCTGGGCTCCATCTCTCCCCTCTGCCTCCCCAGCACACACACTAAGGGATTACACTGTCATCTTTTCAATCTCTCTGTCAATAGATTTCTCTTTTTTTTTCCTTGCCAGCCGATTTTTTTTCCCCGTCTCGAGCTCTTTCTCTTCATTAATACACCCAGAAGGGAAGAGCAGCTGCCTGCATTGTCTGGCTATGAAAATTTCTTGCGCTGCTGGATTTGTAAAACAACTGATTAAAGACAATGCAATTAATTATTCCTTGATGAAATAGTGGAAATTATCCTGAAAAATGAAGAAATTTAGCAGTGGAACATTAAATCCCCATAATTATGTCATTTCTACAAAGGGGGCAGGGAGGTGAAGTGTAAAAATAAAATCCAGCCGCAGTCTTTGTGCTGGCGCCTTGCCGGGGATGTGGTGCCCTCCACGGGCTCCTGCCTTGGATGTTTGCCTCGGGATACCCCCAGATCCCCCCAGAGACCCCCTGGCACAGGCAGGGAGCATGGGCTGAGGGTCCCTGCGGAGCCCCTGCACGCCAGGCCAGGCTGTCTCCCGTGTGCTGGGCTGGGTGTGAGCATCCAGCTGTGCTCGCGGCATCCAGCTGTGCTTACGGCATCCTCTGTCACGAGGGAAGTGCCCACGCCCTGGCACTGGCACTGCTCCTGCTGGGACAGCCTGGAAAGTCTGAGATCCCTTGGAGAAAGCCCAGCTTTCCTCACCCTCAGCCCTGCCCCTCACAGGAGCTGCTCCCAGGCCCCCCACACCATGTCCTGCCCAGCAGCACCCTGTGCATCCATGGGAACACCCCCTGGGATCCCGGGAGGTGGCTCCTGTGTCCCTGCTGTGCCCCAGGCCCTGGGGTGTCACCCAGCCCGGCTCCTGGAGCTGTCCCCTCTGTGGCCCCCAGCACCATCACCACGGAATTATGAAGTCATTGTGGCTGGGAGAGAAGGTTGGGATCGCCAAGTCCAACGTTCCACCAAATCCCCCCGTGCTGATCCATGTCCTGAGGTGACACATCTGCTCACGTCCTGAGCATTTCCAGGTCCACCCACCCCCTGCAGCCTCCTCTGCCCCATGTGCTCCTCTGGCTCTTGCCGCACAGTGTTCCATGGGCCATTCGCCTTCTCACCACTAATTCCCGGCTCATCCTTCCGTCTAAACTCTGGATTTTCCATCCACCAGCTCTCCCTGTCCCGCTTGCCTCCCCTGTGCTTCCCCCGGCTGCCTAGGGCTGTCCCCATCCCTGCCAGAGCCGTAACTCCGGGAGGAGAGCTGGCCCCGGCCCGCTGACTCTGCATCCCCATCCCGTGTGCCTGAGCCCGTCAGAGCAGGGAGCATGCCGTGCCCGGGAGGAGCGGGCAGTGCCTGGAGAATCCCAGCCTGGAGAATCCCAGGAGGAGCGGGCAGTGCCGGATCCCAGCCTGGAGAATCCCAGCCTGGAGAATCCCAGGAGGAGCGGGCAGTGCCGGATCCCAGCCTGGAGAATCCCAGGAGGAGCGGGCAGTGCCGGATCCCAGCCTGGAGAATCCCAGGAGGAGCGGGCAGTGCCGGATCCCAGCCTGGAGAATCCCAGGATGGAGAATCCCAGAGGAGCGGGCAGTGCCTGGAGAATCCCAGCCTGGAGAATCCCAGGAGGAGCGGGCAGTGCTGGATCCTAGCCTGGAGAATCCCAGCCTGGAGAATCCCAGGATGGAGAATCCCAGGATGGAGAATCCCAGGAGGAGTGGGCAGTGCCGAATCCCAGCCTGGAGAATCCCAGCCTGGAGAATCCCAGCCTGGAGAATCCCAGTCTGGAGAATCCCAGGATGGAGAATCCCAGCCTGGAGAATCCCAGGATGGAGAATCCCAGCCTGGAGAATCCCAGGAGGAGCGGGCAGTGCCGGATTCGAGCCTGGAGAATCCCAGGATGGAGAATCCCAACCTGGAGAATCCCAGGATGGAGAATCCCAACCTGGAGAATCCCAGGATGGAGAATCCCAGCCTGGAGAATCCCAGCCTGGAGAATCCCAGCCTGGAGAATCCCAGGATGGAGAATCCCAGGATGGAGAATCCCAGCCTGGAGAATCCCAGGATGGAGAATCCCAACATGGAGAATCCCAGCCTGGAGAATCCCAGGATGGAGAATCCCAGGATGGAGAATCCCAGCCTGGAGAATCCCAGGATGGAGAATCCCAGCCTGGAGAATCCCAGGATGGAGAATCCCAGCCTGGAGAATCCCAGGATGGAGAATCCCAACCTGGAGAATCCCAGCCTGGAGAATCCCAGGATGGAGCGGGCAGTGCTGGATCCCAGCCTGGAGAATCCCAGGATGGAGAATCCCAGCCTGGAGAATCCCAGGATGGAGAATCCCAGGACGGAGCGGGCAGTGCTGGATCCCAGCCCCAGCGCGGGGGAGGCAGGAGGAACGCGTGGCACGGGGAGAGGATGTTCCTCCTCCGCACTCGCAGCTGGGGACTGCTGATTTTATTTATTTATTCTATTCTGAGATTTATCAAACGTGGGACTGGAGCCTTCCCGAGCCTGGTGTGCATGGAAGGGATCCAGGCCCCACACACCACCTGCCGAAATGTAATTACCAGATGTGTTAAATGAATAAATCTTCCGGGCACCATTTTCTGTCGGTGCTGGAAAACCCACGGGGAGCCTCCGACTGCTCCGAGCTGCCGGTGCCACCTCTGTGACCCCCCCGGGCTGGGCAGCTCTGAGCTCCTCCAGGGTTTTACCTCTGCCAGGTCACTTGGGATCAGCTTTTTGTCCCATTCCCTGCATCATTCTCCATCTGCAATAGAGATCCTGGCCATGGGAGGGATGCTGCAGCTCCAGGGGTGATGGATTCACGGAATCATGGAACCGTGGAATGGCTCAGGTTGGGAGGGACCTTAAAACTCACCTTGTCCCACCCCCTGCCATGAGCAGGGGCAGCTTCCACTGGGCCAGGTCACCCCATCCAGCCTGGCCTTGGGAATCCTCCAGGCACAGCTTTTTTGGGCAGCTCTCCCCTGTGGGATTTCAGGCAAATCGCTGAGCAGGGGTGAGCAGGGGGTGCTGCAGGCACAGCTTTGGTGAGTGAGGAACAGTGCTGGGGCCTGGGAGAGAATCCTCACCCCAGCCTTGGAGACCCGGCACTCACCACGGAGTGAACCAGGAACGGGTCCTGGCTGATGAGGGATCCCTGGAGATGAGCTCTGACTCTTTCTGCAGGAAAAAGAAACCAATAACCTCACACAGCTCCACTCCTCTGCCCACCGAGGCTGCAGATTCCCCTCCCTGGAAGTGTCCCAGGCCAGAGGGGGCTTGGAGCAGCCTGGGGCAGTGGAAGGTGTCCCTGCCCATGGCATGGGGTGGGAGATGTTCTTTACAAGCCCAAGCCAAACCAATCTGTGAATCTCTGATTTTGTGTCTGCCCCTTTCCCAAGCATCGACTGCTCTCTTTTAAGAGCTTTGAGCTGGAAACAAAGCGTGAAAACTTCATCACGTGCTGGTTGATATTTTTTCTATTTCCACTTTTAAAAAAAGAAGTCAGAGATAGAAATGGAGGCGTGAAGAGCCTGGGTGTTGAGGACAGCTCGTAAAAATTGTTTTGCACCCATTTTCTGACCATTTCTACTAATCACATACCATGAAATGAACAGTTTGCAAACACCCTATGGGCTGGAATTTGTTTGCATAAACTATTCAGTGAACACTTGCAGATAACAAATTCATTTGCAGAAATCAGGATCAGCTTCTCAGCAACTTGCAAATGGGAAATAAATAAAAAAAAAAGAGAAAAAAAAAAGAAAAAAATAAAAACCTTAAATGAATCGTGCACAAGGAGCTTCTTCCTGCAGGACCAAAGCTCAGCCATGCAGATGATTTTGGTGGTGGTGCAGAAGAGCTGCAGAGGGGAAGAGCCAGGAGAGATACAGGGGAATGGCCTTTGGTCGTTTGAGTTTAAAAAATAAAAAGTCCTGGGTGATGCCAGAATATTCCGAAGGGAAATGGGTGGGATTTTAGATCTGAGTCACAGGAGAGCTCCTGGGATTCTGTGTGCAGCACCAGGGGATTGGTAACCTTTGAACACAATCCTCTTTTGGTTCCTAAACAGAGCAGAAATGTTGGAAATGTGACTTTTTGGGGAGTTGGCAGCTGCTTACCCCAACCATGGCTCCTGCTCTGTGGAACCTCCAGGTTCACAGAGGAACCTGTGCCAGGAAAAGCCAGAGGAGATCCCAGCTCTGGAAAGGGAGAGCAGGGCCTCAAAGGCCCCTCTGCCCCCAGGGAAAGCTGTGCTGGAGCCTCTTCCTGCGTTTTCCTCGTGCTTCCCTCAGGTATCCCTGCTCCTGGAGCTGTTCTGTGGTTTCTGTTATTTCGAGAAGACAAATGCAATTGGACTGGCGGGGAGCACAGCTCTCCCAAAGCAGACAGAGTACAAAGTCAGGTTTCCAATCATTTTTCCTTTAAAAAAAAAAAAAAAAAAAAAAAAAAAAAAAGATGATTTTTCCCCTGCAAAGAAATAAATTTGATTTCAGACACTTTTTCACATTGTAAATGCTGCTTGATTCTTCTCGCTAACCCTCCTCTGCCGAGCAGGACGTGCTGATGTCCTAAAGCTCTAAAGGGGTGCAGGAAAGGCACCTCAGCCATGGGACCACAGAGGGACCCTCAGAGGGAGCTGAGGCCCTGGCAGAGGCGCCCAGAGCAGCTGTGGCTGCCCCTGGATCCCTGCAAGTGCCCAAGCCTGGGCTGGATGGGGTTTGGAGCAGCCTGGGACAGTGGGGGGTGACCCTGGGGACAGTGGGGGGTGTCCCTGCCACGGGTGGGGTGGCACTGGATGGGATTTAAGGTCCCTTCCAACCCAACCCAGTCTGGGATTTGACGATTCTCTGAATCTCAGGTTGGAAGGGCCCACTGGAGACCCTCGGGTCCAACCTCCCTGCTCAAGCAGGGTCCCCAGAACACATCACCAGCAGCTCTGCTCCCAGGAACAGGGACAGGAGGAGAGGGAACGGCCTCAGGCTGGGCCAGGGGAGGCTCAGGGGGGACAGCAGCAGGAATTTCTCCATGGAAAGGAGAAATTGCCCAGGGAGAGGCTGCCCAGGGAGGTTTGGAGTGCCCATGCCTGGAAGTGTTCAAAAACTGAGAGGCCGTGGCACTTTGCGATGCGGTTTAGTGACGTGGTGGGATTTGGTTTCAAGTTGGACTTGATGACCTCGGAGGTCTTTTCCAGCCTTAAATCCTTCATTCTGTGGCTCTGTGACTCTAGTGGTGATGGGCTGAGGGCAGAGCTGGCTCCCAGCACCTGCAGCAGAGCCCCCACAGCTCCGGGTGGGCCCCAGGGCAACGAGGGACCGACAGATGGTGATGGGACAGAAAACAACCGACACCCCCCCAGCACCGGGGATCTCCTCCCTCC
This sequence comes from Pseudopodoces humilis, assembly GCF_049639895.1. Taxonomy (NCBI): domain Eukaryota; kingdom Metazoa; phylum Chordata; class Aves; order Passeriformes; family Paridae; genus Pseudopodoces; species Pseudopodoces humilis. Next base: position 1,401,771 of record NC_142226.1, on the reverse strand, counting down.
TTCTCTGCCCCTGTGCCAGCCAACAGCAGCGAGCCCACCCCCCTCTGGCTCAGACTTTCCAGGAAGGAACTGAGCTCCAGGAATTAAAAGCTTTGCAGTGAGATGTGACAAAAAGGAAGAAAATGCCTTCAAATGCGCCTCCTTCATCTCTCCCAGCACTTCACCTTTCCGTCGGCTTCAGTTATTTCACAGCCTCTGGAAAAGAAGAAGGGAAGGAAAAAAAATAAAAAACCAACAACAACAACAAAAAAAAAAACCGGTTAGGAACTTGCTGAATAAATCATATCCATTCCCTCCCCCACCTCCCTCCTTTCTTTTGTGCAAATCAAAGGCTGGGAGCTGCCAGGAGCTGACAACGGTGCCCCCAGCCCCCACCTCGCCGTTCCTCACGGCCCCGGTGCTCGGGAACTTTGGGGGAATACGCGGAGCTTTCAGAGGCAAATCAAGCTCTGACAGCGCAGCCGGAGGGACGCGGGGGGAAGCGGCAGCGCGTCGCGGCTGTCGCTCCTGCAGGCGCTCGCTGCCTGCTCCCCGTGGGTCTTGTAGTTTGGAAACAAGGTACCGAACATGTGGGGAAGGCTGATAATCTCCGAAGTGTCTGTGATTAAGTGAAACCAGCAAATTGAGATGCTTAGACAATTAGTAATCTTGGCGTGGAGGAAAAAAAAAAAATATAAGGAGAAGAAGGAGGGAGAATCAAAGAAGAACGGAGGGTTTGGGGTTTATTTTTATTTGGTTTTATTTATCTTATTTTAGCTTTCTCTCCCCCGCCCGTCCTTCTAATTTCCCGAGCTTGTTGCAGTTGGATTTGAAGGCAGGGCGGAGCGGAGCCCCCCCTGCCCCCGGGTGCGGGGCTCGGGCACCGCCACCCCCTGGCACAGAGGGGACAGCGGGGATCTGGGGGCTGGCTGGGGTCACACAGAACCGTGGCATGGCTTGGAGGGACCTTAAAGACAATCCCATTCCACCCCCTGCCATGGCAGGGACACCTCCCTCTGTCCTAGGGTCACCCTCACTGTCCCAGGGTCACTCCCTCTGTCCCCAGGGTCACCTCCCACTGTCCCAGGGTCACCCCCACTGTCCCAGGGTCACCTCCCACTGTCCCAGGGTCACTCCCACTGTCCCCAGGGTCACCCCCACTGTCCCAGGGTCACTCCCACTGTCCCAGGGTCACCCCCACTGTCCCAGGGTCACTCCCACTGTCCCCAGGGTCACCCCCACTGTCCCAGGGTCACCCCCACTGTCCCAGGGTCACTCCCTCTGTCCCCAGGGTCACCTCCCACTGTCCCAGGGTCACCTCCCACTGTCCCAGGGTCACCCCCACTGTCCCAGGCTGCTCCAGCCCCAATGTCCAGCCTGGCCTTGGGCACTGCCAGGGATCCAGGGCTGCTCTGGGCACCTGTGCCAGGGCTGCCCACCCTCCCAGGGAAGAACTTTTTCCTAATTTCCCAGCTAATGCTGCTCTCCTTCAGCTTAAGGCCGTTCCACCTTTCCCTGCTACTTGTGGAAAGGGCTCCAGCCTCCTTGTGAGCCCCCTTAGATCCTGGAATGGGACTCCCAAAACCGTGGGGACTTTGGGCAGTTCTGGTGCCATCCTCTGAAAGCCCAGGTTGGTGGCAGTGCCATCAGCTCTGCCTCACCCAAGCCTTTGGGATCCAGGTGGGGCCGCACAGCTGCCCGTGCTGGGCCAGCCTGGACCTTTGAAGGGCTCAGGAGAAGCGTTATTCCGGATTTGGAGGATGCTGCCAGCTTCCCCTGCAACCAGAGCACGTCAGGGCTGTGAGTCCTCAGGGTTCCTCAGGAACCTCCATCTCCCCTCAGCACAGACAGGAGCCCTCAGGGCACTGCAAACCTTCAGGGCACCGTGAGGGCACCTGCAGTTCACTTTCAGGTTTGTTCCCTCAGCTTGCAGAGAGTGCCATTTATTGCTAAAGCAGAAGCCTATTCTTGTGTTAATGAATAACACAAAAAAAAAATGAAACAACACGATGTGTACCTCAACAAAATCTGATTGTTGGCTGAGAACTGTAAGTAAATATCGCTGTTATCACTGCCCGTGTCTGTATATATGTATATATATATGCATGTATAAAATGTATGTGTTTGTGAAGTTAAAATATACATTAGTTTTAATAATAAGTTGATGATATAAAGATAAAAAGTAAAATCACTGGTCACTAGAGTGACTTTATAATGCTTGTATCCCCAATCACCTTGTTTATGTTATATATTAAGTTCTACCCCTTTATAACTCTGAAAACAAAGGGAGGGGGAGAAGAAGAAGTTTGTGTTAAAAAAACACTCGCTCACTCCAAGCAAGGGAGAAAATGTGAATTTGCAGGACTGTCCTAAAGCTGGAGCTGCCAGCCCTGCCAAAAACTCAGGTGGGGGGACAATATCCCGTCACTCCAAGGAGGGGGAGATGCTCTGCTGGGAGCTGCTCCTCCCAAACCACGGTGTGTAACGGGCCCTGTGAGCCATCCAGGGGTCTCAGGGATGCAGAGAGGTGCCTGACTGTACCCACAGCTGCGTTTCTGCTGGCTCAGGGAAGCTGCGAGGTGTCCTGGGGAGCTGGGTCCCCTTTCTACCCTCCCACTCCCCTCTTGGCTGAACACGGGTTTTGCCCCCTTGTGATGCTCAGCTGCCACTTTTCAAAGGCGGTTCAAGCAGCCCTCTGCACATCACTTTTGGACCAAGTTTCATTTCTTTTTCCTTCATCTCCTGTCTCTTTATTTGTTTAGAGTTTTATCTCTGGGATTCCAATTCCTCCTCAGGAGGTTGTTGCATAAGTAGCCTCCATACTGATTGCAAGGATTTTAATTTGGTAGCTTTCATCTTAAGCTGTTTCTAAGGCACTTCCTCATTTGTTTAAAATCACCCTGCCTAAAGCCTGCAAACTGTTTTTTTTCTGGCTTGATACTTCCCAAAGGGCTCTGGGACTTAATTTGAGTCCTTGCTCCTTTGTGGTTCAGTGACAATTGTTGGATTAAGTCAAGAGTTGCCACTTCACTCGTGTGCCCCAGACCTGGATTTGCAAAGCTCTGACATTGGACATCTCCAAGGCAGTTTGGATCTCCTCACTCACAGGTAGCTCCACTCAGCTCAGCTCAGCTCCTCAGCCTCCCTGAGCCCTCCTGCTCCCTGGGCTGCCTGTCTGGGACAGCCAGGGGGACACAGAGGGACACGGAGGACACAGAACCCCAGGGGACAGAAGACTTTTCCAGCCAAGGTGAGGATGAGCACCTGCCCAGCATCCAACAGCTCCTTTTTAGGGACATTTTAGCACCTCCCTGTGCTCTAAATCGAAGGAAGAGCAAACCAAGGGGATTGAGCAGAGCAGGGAGGGCTGGAAAGGGGAACTCTCACTTTTCCAGCCTTTAGTTGGCTCTGGTGGCTCAGCACTGGCTGGGATGAAAGCAGAAGGGCAAAGTCAGAGATGCAGCCTGCCACGCTGAGCCCACCCCACACCCGGAGCTGCTGGAGCCCCCAGAGCTGCAGCACGTCCATGGGCTGAGCCCAGGGAAGGAGGGCCAGCTCAAAGGCACAAGGGGTGTCACCTCCAGGGTTCAAGGTGACCCTGTGTAAGGACAGGGATGCCTGTCCCAGCTGGAACCTGAGCTCTGGGGTCCCCTCTGTCCCCCCAGGGTCTCCACCCATCCCTGTCTCCTCTCTGACGGTGCCTCCAGGCTCTGGCTCTCTCCAAACTGGAAGGGAGTCACCCTCAGGCCAGCTCTGACATCCTTCCCAGCGGGGGTGTCTGCCTGGGCCCCACCTCTGGTTTACGGGATGTGATTGATGCTGATTTAATTGGTGTTGGTTTAATTGGCTCATCCAGCTCCCATATGTGTTGGGAGGGGGCCAGGGAGAGCATTAAAGGCTCATTACACATTATGAGCATCTTTCCCCATCTCCTCTCTGCTCCTTCTCCTCCCTCACATTTCAGAGCACCAGGACACTCCAGCATGAGCCGGGGAGCTCTTCTGGGAATGCTGACTATGGGAATCCTGTTGAAAGAAGACAAAATGGATGTGGCTTGGAGCCACCTGGGCTAGGGGAAGGTGTCCCTGCTATTGCAGGGTGTGGAACTGGATGATTTTTAAGGTCTCTCCCAACCCAGACCAGGAGGGGGGTGATGTACACCTCCTGTCCCAGGCACAAACACAGGCCTGGACATCAGAGAAGATTCAGAAGGGGAAAAGAAGGGGTAGTTTAGTTTAGTTTGTCCCCCATTCCTAGGGGGTTGCAGGAGGAAGTGGATGTGTGCCAGCCCTGCCTTGGGGAAGGGACAGGTTTCACCCAGGAGGAGCAGCTGGCACCAGGGTGATGCCCACACGGGCTGAGGGGTGACAGCTGAGCCTGGAACTCTGATATCTGCAGGACAGAGAGCACATGGCATCCTGACATCCCTCCTTGGCTCTCCCTTCCTGCTGCCCAGCTGTGACATCCCTCCCCACACCAAATCCCTGCTGAGGGACAGGACAGAGCGGGGGCTGATGTTCCCAAGGCTGGACAGAAAGGTCCCTCTGCGGGGGTGATTTGGGGGATTTTTGCCCTCTAAGCAGGCCCTGCTTTCCACTGAGATCCTCTCTGGAGGGAAAGGCCAGCGAGGTGAGCTGGAGTCCCAGTGCCAGCGAGCGCGGAGCTCGGTGTGGGCTCGGAGAGGAGCTGGCTGGGGAGCACGGCCACGCTGCCAGCTTGGCACAGCTCAGGCAGCAGCCCAGTCCCAAGCCACCCAAGCTGTTGGGAGTGGGTATAAAACAGACCCTGCTGGCCAGTCCCCAAGGGGAAGAGCTGGCTTGGGCAGGAAACATCATCGCTGACATTTAAGCGTGAGGGAAGAACGCCCAGTTGGCAGGCGGGGAGAGCAGAACCGGGTACCCAGCACCCTCCTCCTCCTCCTCCTCAGGGCCCCTTTCTCAGGCCTCTCCACTGGCTCCATCTCCCGGGGCTGGTCCCTTCCGTGCCCACAGAACAGCGCAGGCTGCCCGGCTCCTGCACTGCGGCTGGCAGAGAAGGTGCCAGCCCTGTGATCAGCGAGTGCCAGCCACAGCAGCCTGGCACACGCAGGGCAAAGCTGGCCTGGCATGGCAGCTGCACTTCCAGTTCGCCCCCGGTGCTGGGGGAGCAGGGGGACGAGGGTGCTGTGCCCGTGGGGGACCCCGAGCTGCGGCACACCGGGCTGTGCCAGCTCTGCGGCGGGCACGGGGAGCAGCGCATCCCGGCAGTGATCCCGGCAGTGATCCCGGCACTGATCCCGGCAGTGATCCCGGCAGTGATCCCGGCACTGATCCCGGCAGTGATCCCGGCACTGATCTGGCACTGATCCCGGCACTGATCCCGGCACTGATCCCGGCACTGATCCCGGCAGTGATCCCGGCAGTGATCCCGGCAGTGATCCCGGCACTGATCCCATCACTGATCCCGGCACTGATCCCGGCAGTGATCCCGGCACTGATCCCGGCACTGATCCCGGCACTGATCCCGGCACTGATCCCGGCACTGATCCCGGCACTGATCCCGGCACTGATCCCGGCACTGATCCCGGCACTGATCCCGGCACTGATCCCGGCACTGATCCCGGCACTGATCCCGGCACTGATCCCGGCAGTGATCCCGGCACTGATCCCGGCACTGATCCCGGCACTGATCCCGGCACTGATCCCGGCACTGATCCTGGCAGTGATCCCATCACTGATCCCGGCAGTGATCCCGGCAGTGATCCCGGCACTGATCCCGGCACTGATCCCGGCAGTGATCCCATCACTGATCCCGGCAGTGATCCCGGCAGTGATCCCGGCAGTGATCCCGGCACTGATCTGGCACTGATCCCGGCAGTGATCCCGGCACTGATCCCGGCACTGATCCCGGCAGTGATCCCGGCAGTGATCCCGGCACTGATCCCGGCACTGATCCCATCACTGATCCCGGCAGTGATCCCGGCAGTGATCCTGGCACTGATCCCGGCAGTGATCCCGGCACTGATCCCGGCACTGATCCTGGCAGTGATCCCATCACTGATCCCGGCAGTGATCCCGGCAGTGATCCCGGCACTGATCCCGGCAGTGATCCCGGCACTGATCCCATCACTGATCCCGGCACTGATCCCGGCAGTGATCCCGGCACTGATCCCGGCAGTGATCCCGGTACTGATCCCGGCAGTGATCCCGGCACTGATCCCGGCACTGATCCCGGCAGTGATCCCGGCACTGATCCCGGCACTGATCCCGGCACTGATCCCGGCACTGATCCCAGCAGTCAGGGCCGGTAGCCAGGGCTGGTGGGCGGCTGAAGCTGAGTCAGTGGGAGCCGCAGCCCCGTGCCGCAGATGGCCCCGGCTCCCGCGGGTGAATCAGCCTCCCACGGCCGGAGGCAGAGCTGCGGGGCCCCCGGCAGGGCAGGCGGTGCCTGCTGCCGGGCCAGCGCGGCTGGAGACACCCAGGTGCTGTCCCGAAGCTCGGTCCCCAAAGGCAGGATCTCCCGCAGTGCCACCCACCCCTAAGGGTGGCGGGGGAGAAGCTGGAGCTTGCCTCCTGGAGGGCCTGGAGCGGGGGTGCTGGGCTGGGGAACCCCCTGGAAGTGGGGCTGGGTGGGCAGGTGGGGGAGCCCACAATGGGTGGGGATGGAGGCTCTGCGGGAACTGGTGCTGTCAGAGCAAAACCCACCAAGGCAGAGCCCAGCTCACCCTGGGCAGCCCAAACTCTTCACCTGCTCTGGATGGAGGTCAGCAAAGAGCAGGAGGGACAGCAGGGCTCTGCTCACCCCAAAGGACCAGGTAGCACGAGACCCCCTCATCCCCAACAACGTCCCAGGGACGAGGAGAGGGATCAGGTGAAATCTGGTATTTCTCCTCGAGTGCTGGAAGCCCCAGGAGCTGTCGCTGCCAACCACGATGCTCTGACCTCCCACATTTTGTAAAATGACAGTGAATTGGGAAATCCGGAGTGCATCAGGGGCCCAAACCCCACGAGGACCCTGAGGGGTGGAGATCTCAGGGACCCTGTGCTCCTGCCATGGGCTGGTGGCTGCCAGGGTGGACCATGGCAGCTCCCTGAGCCCCACAAACCCGGGGAATGTGTCCCAGCCCCACGAGTGCCTGGTGGTTCCCACTGTGCCAGGATGGAGCAGGTACCTGTGAGCACAGATGGTGAACTCCAGCAGCACCAGGAGCGCGGAGATCATAATTATCTGAACATAATGAAGGGTTTCATTAAATACACTTGGAAAACAACTCAGCAGCCGCACAAAGTTAAACTGCTGGTCTCAACTCTCCAAACTATTTAAAATTTATTAGCTTCCCCTGCGGGTCTCAAGCTTTTAAGTACCAGAGAATTCTTGAAAATAAGATTTATTTTTTTCTTTTTTAACTTTCTTTCCCCCATCTCTTTCCAATGTTTTTTGGCCTCTCAGAAGTGTCTGTGAGGAGGGGGGGACCACCAGCCCCCACTTTGCTGCTCTCTCTGCCCCTGTCACGGCTCCCCCTCCCCGGGCTGCTCCGAGCGCAGCAGTTTCCGAAGGGCTGATCAAATCAGAGACACCTGCACACCGATCCCTGCTAAATCCCGGGCTCCAGACTGCAGGTGGTTCTTGTTGCAGAGGGATTAGTGGGAGGCTGAATAAACCTGGGTTTGATCTAGTGCTAACTGGTGAGGGGTGATGCCCTTGGCTAAGATGAGATTTACTGAGCTGTATCTCCTCATCATGTGTGAGGGAGGCAGTGCTGGGGAGATGCTCTTTGCTGCCCAGAAAGAGAAATTCCTGGCTTTGGATAATGGCAGTAGCTCTGTGCCGGGAGAGGGGCTGGAGGCCAGGGCTGGGTCTGCACAGCCAGCCAGGGGATGGGCAGGGGCTCTCTCCTCTCAGCCCGTGTCTGGAGGGGCTGGAAATTCCCTCCTGGGCCCTACTGGGCTGGGGGGAGAGAGACCCTGGCTGCTGTTGCAGCACTGGAGGCAAGAGCAGGGCTGGGCTGGGGCTGGTGGAGCCTCCTTGTCCTTCTGAGAAAGATTTGGCTGGGGAGATGGAGGAATTTTGTGCCCTCACCCCTGCTTTGAAGTATTTTCCTGACAAAAGCAGGGTGGGATTCTTTCCTCATGGGAGAGCACAATGCTGAGTGCCAGACTGCTTCAGCAAACTGTTCTGATTTATAGTCCTTGGCTCCAGGCTGGGAGGGAGCTTCAAACACAGGGATGGTGCAGAGGGATCAGGTGAAACTTGATATTTCTCCTCCTTGGGTGTTGGAAGCCCCAGGAGCTGTCACTGACAACCACAATGCTCTGTTCCCTCACATTTTGTAAAATGTAAAATTTTGAGTGGGAAAATCCAGGTCCTGGCCAAGCCTCTAAGGAGCTGTAACAGCATCGTCCTGGTGCTGCAGCAGCTGTGGAGTGGGATCAGCAAACAGTGCTGGGAGAGGGAAGGGAGGTTCCCAGAGCCATGGCATTGGATGGGAGTTCAGAGGAGGCCACAAAGCCAGTGACAGGGCTGGAGCCAGGCTGGGGGTGCTCACCTGGAGAGGTAAAAGCTCCAGGGAGAACTTCTCAGTTCTGGCGAGTCCCAGACATCCTGCAGGAGGGAGATGGGTGGGACAGGAGTGGATGAGGAGCCCCAGAATCAGGGATTTTGTCATTCAGAGCAATTTTGAGCTCTGGAAAGGGATATTTGCCATTTATGTGACCACAGGGAGGGTGGGACACTGAGTTTGCTTCCACCCGTGGGGCTGCCAGGCTGGTTTGGGGGCAGAGCTATTGAGAGTGAGGAGGGATGGAGCAGCCACTGCTGCCTTGGCAGGGCTCTGCCTTTTATTGTGCAGTGCCTGGGGAGGTGGAACACGAGTGGGGAGCCGGGAGGAGGCAGCACATGGAGCTGGCAGCTGCTCCCCAGCCAGGCTGCCCCGGGCACTGTGGCACGGCGTGGGCACCAGGTGCGGCTCTCTGGCAGCAGAGAGGGCTTTTCCTCCAGGAGTGAAGGCAGCAGCAAGGAGCTCCGAGGCTCAGTGGGGATGTGACCTGCAATCCCCCGCTGCAGGGTCTCAGCCTGCTCCAGCTCAGAAAAATGGGTCACACAGCCCTTCCAGAAACCTGTCCATCCCTTCTAGGGATGCCCAAGGGGAAGGAATCCTTAGAAATGGAGATTTCTAATGGGGATTTCTTGGTCACAAAGACACAGGGCCCCAGTGTGAAGGTCTGCTTAGCACAGGAGATGCAGTGCAGATTTTCCCAGGTTTTTTCATCCATTAACTGAGAGTGGGCGGGTCTGCTCCCATTTTTTTTGTGGGAGCCCCGCAGACAGCAATTTTTCTTCCCTCTTTTAGAAGAGCCAGATGAGAAAAACTCTTTCTTTCATTAAATGGGCAGCTCCGTGCTGTGGCCTTGACTGTCTCCCCAGGCAGAACGGACAGACTGGAGGGAGGCAGGGGCAGGGAGAGTGCCAGGAAAAGTGCCCGTGTTGCTCTCAGAGCCCTGCCCGCAGCTCAGCTCATCAAAGCCTCTCTGCTGAGCAGAAGGGGCAGCTCAGTGTGTGAGTTACTGCCCCGAGCAGGGCACACAGCTGCAGCCTGGCACCGCTCCACAGCCATGCCCTGTCCCCACACCAGCCTCAGCCACGTGTCCCTGCCCCAGCTGTGCCCCCAGACAAATCTCCAGAGCTGGGGTTTATCCCAAGGCCTCCAGAACTTCTCAAAGTCTGGGAAAAGCAAGTCAGTGTTGGTGATGAGCATGGAGGAGATACAGCAGGGTCACAGGATGGCAGCCAGGCCTGAGCTGGGTTCCAGCAGACAGGGAATGTCCTCCCTGCCCAAAGGCCTCATCTCATCTGCCCCCATCCCAGCACCTTCCCTGGAGGCTGTGGGGAGTGCTGGGGGCACTGAGGGCTGGCAAGGACAGGATTTGCAGCCCAGGCCTTGCCAGGTTTGGCTTTGATGCACGCAGAGCCCAGTCGGGGATGAGCTTCCAGGGCTGGAGTTTCCAGCCCCACGCTGAGGATGGTGAGGCTGCTGGCTGCTTTGTGCCTCTTGTGAAGATGGAACACAGCACAAAATGCCTCCTGCATGTCCACCAAGGGCAGGCCAGGGAAGGAGCTCGTGCATTGCCTCATGCTGGAGCTTTCCCAGCAGACACAGGCCCTGCCCTGCCTCGGTTGTGCTGTGTCTGCTCAGGGAATGGCCTGGAAAGGTGGATCATGGAATCAGAGAATATTCAGAGCTGGAAGGGCCCCACAGGGATCACCCAGTCCAACCAGGCCCTGCCCAGACCCCCCAGCACCCCCAGCCTGGGCATCCCTGGAGCGCTGTCCAAAGGCTCCTGCAGCTCTGGCAGCCTCGGGGCCGTGCCCATCCACCTCTCCCAGGGGAGCCCATTCCATTCCAGGGATCTGGAGGAAGACCTAGGTGTATTCCACAGGGATGAAGCTCTGAGGTTGCTCTGGCTTCAGCTCCCAGCTGGATTTGAGGGGTCACGGCCATAAATCCTGTCAGTGCACACGAGGGGCTCGAGTCTGTGCCGTGCAAGAGCCTGTGTGGGGGATGAGGAGCGGATTTTGTTTTCCATCTCAATCAGCCTGGGCTCTTTAGTGAGCTCTAACAAAGGCACTCTGGCTTTTCATGCTGCTCTTGATCTTGGGGCCAGTAGCAAAATCCCGGCGGCGGCTCCCCGGGCAGCGCTGCCTGCTCTCTCATCCTGCTGCGGCGCGGGCACCACTGCGGGCGCTACAAATAGAGGACAGCATTAGCGATGCACAGCGAGGCAGAGGAGGCAGGGATGTGTTCCCAGAGCTCAGCTCTCCCTCCCTGCCCGGTTCGGGCTGGGTGCTGGGGCTGGGAGCTCAGCTCTCCTCTCCCCCGGCTGGAGGGGGTGCCCACAGCACAGGCTGGCACAGGGGAAGAGCAGATTGGTGTCAGGGGACACTGGCTCTGTCCCCAGAGTCCTCGGTGACCTTGGCAGAGGCTCCTCTGCTGGCCCTCCTGCCCAGGTGAGGCGAGGCTGGGGCCGTGTCCTGCTCCCCAGGGAGCAGCTCTGTCTCCTCAAGCAGCTCCCACCTCCTCATCCCCTGGATTTCAGAGAGGAGCCATTTCCCCTTCATGCTGCAGAGTAAAAAGGGATTTTACTTATTTTTTTGTTGTTTTTCCTTCCTTCCCCCCCCACCCTCTATTAAGTCTGTGACTAGAACATTGAGGCTTTTAAGTTTATTCCAACTGTTTGATATTTTACATAATCATATTATTTATGTGACAAGATTAGAAGTACTCTGCATGCTGACAGGCAACCAGCACACACACAATTTCTTGCCAATCCTTCCCGAATTTGCATTGTATTCCTGACTTCTTCGAGGCTGTGCAGATTGTGGCGCTGGGCGGGGAGAGAGGTGCGGATTCAGACGGAGGAGGAAGGTGGGGAAGAGGAAGGAAAGCTGCTCATCCTCTGGGATCTTCCAGAGTTTGGCACTGCCATGCCAGAGCTGATGGCAATACCTGGCCAGGCTTCAAACCCTTGGCCTCTCCCAGCAAGGGCTAAGCACACAAAGGTGTTTGGTTTAATATCCCGCTGCTCGCCCGTGGGATACTTGATTTATTCTATGCCTGTAAACATTCATTTCACACCTAAACAGGGGCAGGTTCATCACTTCTGCAATCATCATTTATTCATGTCGTGAGGGTTGCAGGAAGGAGAGATAAATGGATTTCCGTGAAATTGGTGCTCCAGGCTGCTCAGGAGCCTCCATCCTTCTCACCAGGCTCTGAGCAGGGTGGAAAAGCTCTCTCCCTTCAGCTCCTCTGCCCTGCTGCTGGCACAGCCTCCTCTGCAGGGCTGTGCTGTGCCTGGAGCCAGGACAGAGGGTTCTGGCCCCCAAACCAGCCAGGGGACACTGGGCTCCCTCCTTCCACGTGTCTCCAGGTGCCAGCTGTGCTCGAGGGATGGCTCTTGCTGAGATTATCTTGCTGCGGGCCCTTGCCTTGCTGCCTTCCCCTGCTTTCTGATCTCTGCATTAAGGCAAGCGTTTGCTGAATATCCTGGTTTGGGAGTGTGTGTGTGTGGGGATAAAACCCACCCTTTCCAGGAGGAAAAATCCCTGCCAGGAGAAGATGAGAGGGGTTGTGCACGAGCTCTCAGAGCCATCCTGGAGGCCACAGAGCCTGGGACCTCCCTGTGCCCATCGGAGCTGGAATGAACCACAGTGCCCACAGGGCATCACACCCTGAAGGGAACATCCAGCACCCAGCTGGCCCTCGGCCAGGGGCTGCTCACCCCGCACACCCCAGGCTGGCAGAGCAAACCCCAAACCACCAGAGATGGATGTGCCCTCCCTAAATAATTCATGACTCGAGCTCGCGCTTGGCTTCCTTTGTTATCTCGTTACGAATGAAAAAATGAACCAAGATTAAAGAGCTCTGGCTCTGTTTCCAAATTTATGGGCATTTAAATGTGATGTCTGAGTCTGTTACTGCTCTGCTGTCAGGCTGACTCAGTCAGAGCCGTGTGGGCACCGGGGCAGCGCTGTGCTCGGATGTGTCACGCCCTGGCGGCATCTGCACCCCCGGGCACTTGGTGTTGTCCCCAAGGCCCCCAGCTTCACCGCTGCTTCCTCCTCCTCCTCATCATCATCACCGCTCTGCCTCACTCCCTGTGCCCCGTGCAGCCCTCCTGGATGCCATTCCCCACCTCGGAGCATCCCAGCTCTGAGCTCGAAAGCCTTGCAGCGCTAATTGGCTCTGATTTGACCCTCTGGAAGTGACCATTCCTCCTGGCCTGGAACTGGGAAGGGCTAACTCAGATTTAGACCTTAAATTTATAAATGTCTCAAATGAGGTGAGGTGAGTCCAGGGTGCTCCCCTGGCACCCCGTGATTAATCACTGAGAGCAGAGCTGGGCTCTCCCTGCCTCCTAATCAGCACCAATTTCATGGCAGTGAAAAGTGGGAGCTCTGTGGGGTCTCACCTGTGCTGAGAACACCTGCACAGCTCCAGGCACTCAGGACAGGCAGGGACAGCCTGGAGGAGCTTCCCCCTGCTCCCCACAGGTGAGCCACGGGCTGGGCTGGGGCTGGGCCCCACGTCACCTCCATCAGCTTCGTGCCAAGGGATGCTCTGCTCACACAGAGCAGCCTTGGGGAGGGCTGGGCTTCCCAATCCCACTGACCCCCAGCCCTGGGAATCAGGGGAGGGTCACAGCTTCAGAGGGGAGTGTGAAGGAATTCCTACAGGAAATTGAAAATGCAGGACAAAGAAATGACTCAGGGATTTTTTTGCAGAGACAGATTTGTTTCTGGAATCCTCAACATCTGAATGCCCTGCAGAGCTCTCACATCTCTCCCCTTTCCAGAGAGTCTGTCCAGCTACGGCCCATTCCCACACAAGGACACTGCAGCTTTTAAAATACAAAAGCAGTTCACAGTGAGGAGACTGCAGCCACCCTGTCCCCATCACACCTGGCAGTGATGCCACCTGTCCTCAAGCAGCCATCCTGTCCCCATCACACCTGGCAGTGATGCCACCTGTCCTCAAGCAGCCATCCTGTCCCCATCACACCTGGCAGTGATGCCACCTGTCCTCAAGCACAGCCTGTGATGTCCCACCTGCCCATCAGCAGGGGCACAGGCACCCTGTGCTCTGATAACCTGCTCCAGGCCCAGGGCTCCCTGCCTCCCCAGGAGGGAGGGAGAATTTTGATATGGACAGATGCTTAAAGGGCAAGGGGGGATGGTTTTAAACAGACAGAGGCAGGTTTAAAATAGATATTAGGAGGAAATTCTTTCCTGTGAGGGCACTGAGGTGCCCAGAGCAGCTGTGGCTGCCCCTGGATCACTGGCAGTGTCCAAGGCCAGGGTGGACGGGGCTTGGAGCACTCTGGAAGGGGTCCCTGCCATGGCAGATGTGGAATGAGATGAGCTTCAAGGTCCTTTCAAACCCAAACCTTGTGATTCTGTGATTTCTAAACCCACAGGCAATTCTTGGCGTTTAATGTGGAGGTTCTGCCCTGTGTTCCACGCTCCCCTCTTTGCTGAGGCAAGGGCAGGTAGTGCCCCCCACCAAGGACAGCTGAGCCAAAACCCTCCCTCCCCCATCGGTTATTATCCCAAAATTAGCTTTTACTGGGAAGGTTTGTGCATCCTGCATCGATGTCCATCTGACAGGGGCTGAACTGACTCAGAAATAAAGAGCACAAAGCAGACAGCGCAAGAGGAAAATAGCTCTAATGTAAAAATAAACGGTGTCCAGCCACCCACTGCGCCCAGCTGAGCTCCCAGTGGGGTCTCACACGCCTGACACCGAGCAGCAGCTGCCCTTTCATTAGCAGCTTGCTCGTTTTCTCTCCCTACAGCTGAATTCCTCCTAAAACAAAGTGACAGGAAGGAGACAGAGCCCCTGACTGGCAGCCCTGAGCCTGGCGTGCTCTTGGCTGTGAGGATGCGGTGCCTGCGTCTGGCTGAGAGTGTGGGGAGGTGAGAGGAGCCCTCTGGCCCTGCCCATCCCTGTGGAAAGGGATGCAGGGATCACTGCCCTCCTCTTGCCCCATCCACTGCTTCCCCAGGAGCCCTCGGTGCTTCCAGGGCTCTGCTCTGTCTGTCATCCACAGTCAGGGCCACCCTGTGCTTCTGCTGGGCTTGAAATGCTGGGTTCATCCAACTGCTGGGTTCACTCCCTGCTCAGTGGATGCCTCCTGAGTCCAGGGGACACCATGGATTCCACAGATCCAGCTTTGGTGGGGACACCCAAAGCCTCCCCCAGAGGTGCTGGGAACAATCCCCTCCCTCTGTGCCCATGCTGGGAGCTGGCAGGAAAAATCCTGGGAGCAGCAAGGGGGTGTAGAGGGAGGAAGGCTCCAGGTGTGCAGGACTGGCCTGGCTTTGTGCAGAATTCAGCAGAATTCACACCCTGCTGAGCTGGGTGCATGGGGGGTGCTCCAACAGCAGCAGGGCCCTTGGAAATCTGCTCTGTCTGCTCCAGCTGTGGGCACAGACCTCTTCTCTCTTCTCTTCTCTTCTCTTCTCTTCTCTCCTCTTCTCTTCTCTTCTCTTCTCTTCTCTTCTCTTCTCTTCTCTTCTCTTCTCTTCTCTTCTCTTCTCTTCTCTTCTCTTCTCTTCTCTTCTCTTCTCTTCTCTTCTCTTCTCTTCTCTTCTCTCTCTTCTCTTCTCTTCTCTTCTCTTCTCTTCTCTTCTCTTCTCTTCTCTTCCTCTCCTCTCCTCTCCTCTCCTCTCCTCTCCTCCTCTCCTCTCCTCTCCTCTCCTCTCCTCTCCTCTCCTCTCCTCTCCTCTCCTCTCCTCTCCTCTCCCTCTCCTCTCTCTCCTCTCCTCTCCTCTCCTCTCCTCTCCTCTCCTCTCCTCTCCTCTCCTCTCCTCTCCTCTCCTCCTCTCCTCTCCTCTCCTCTCCTCTCCTCTCCTCTCCTCTCCTCTCCTCTCCTCTCCTCTCCTCTCCTCTCCTCTCCCTCCTCCTCTCCTCTCCTCTCCTCTCCTCTCCTCTCCTCTCCTCTCCTCGAGTCTCCTCGAGTCTCCTCGAGTCTCCTCGAGTCTCCTCGAGTCTCCTCGAGTCTCCTCTCCTCTCCTCTCTTCCCCTCTCCTTCTCTCTCTTTCCCTCCTCACAGAGGGGCCCAGGGTCCATTTCTGGAGGAGCTCTGGCTGTTGGAATGTGCTGGCCCTGACCTGAGAGTGAGAGAACATCTCCAGGCACTGCCCAGGCCTTGGGAGCTCCCCTGGAGCAGAGCTGCGTGCTTGGAAGTGTCCCCCCATCCCTGTCCTGTCCCTCCTGACCTGCACCACGGGCAGGGTGTGCACAAACCTTCCCTGCAGGGATTTGCTCGGTGAACCAGCCCCGGATGGGCAGGAATCCTGAGCCAGGAGAGCTCCCAGAGCCGAGGCTGAGCCTCAGAGCCCTGCAGACGGAAGAAGACCTTTAAGCCTTTCCGAGCTGCTTTATGGAGACGTTAAGAGCTCAAATTTCCTGGTTTTTCTCTCTCTTCCTGAAAGCCCCCAGCAAACCCCGCGCTGCCGAGGAGGTGAGGCGCTATCATCTCGCTTCAGCTCCCCCAAACTAGCCAAGCAGAGGAGAAAAATGATTTAGATGATTTACAGCACTTCGGGAGAGTTGAAAAAAGTGAAGTAAATAATAAATCAAAACCAGCAAAAAGAACAAGAATACATCCATCTTTTATGAGCTCTATTCACTGCTGTATGTACAGTTCAGACATAAAACAACCGCGCCGTGCAAAGTTGCTGCTGCCTCAGAAGTGTCTGTGCCCAGCAGTTTCAGAGCACTTCCAAACTACATAAAAGCAGAGGCGGAGGGAGGCGCAGGCGTTGGCTGCTGCCTCTTCCCTGCCTCCTTATCAGCTCCTGCACAGCCCAGCGTGGGGAGGATTTCAACTGGGAGATGGGAGGAATCCACCATAAGAAGGATTTTTTATTTCCCCACCCCACCCCGAAGCTCACATTCTTCCTTCGGGGTTCAAAGTGCACGTGATGTGGTGGCTGGCTGCGAAGGATCCTCTGGCTCTGTCCACAAAGTCTTGCAGGGTCTCCTAAAAAGTGCCTTTGTCCACCTACAAGAACCTCTTGCAGTGCTTCCCTGTTGACCTCTTGGAATGAATCCAAAGGGGAGACAGTAAACTGGAGCCCCTCTGGAGCCAGGCTGGGAGAGCTGGGGGTGCTCAGCTGGAGAGGAGAAGCTCCAGGGAGAGCTCAGAGCCCCCTCCAGGGCCTGCAGGGGCTCCAGGAGAGCTGGAGAGGGACTGGGGACAAGGCCTGCAGGGACAGGACACAGGGAATGGCTTGAGATTGGAAAAGGGGAGATTTGGGTGGGATCTTGGGCAGGAATTGTTCCCTGGGAGGGTGGGGAGGGGCTGGGCTGGAATTGCCAGAGCAGCTGTGGCTGTCCCTGGATCCCTGGCAGTGCCCAAGGCCAGGCTGGACATTGGGGCTGGAGCAGCCTGGGACAGTGGGGGTGACCCTGGGGACAGTGGGGGTGACCCTGGGACAGTGGGGGTGACCCTAGGACAGTGGGAGGTGTCACTGGGACAGTGGGAGGTGTCCCTGCCATGGCTGGGGTGGCACTGGGTGGGATTTAAGGTCCCTTCCAACACAACTCATTCCATGATTCTGTGATTTCCTGGGAAGGGGCTCCTGTGGGGCTGTTTTTGGGATGCTCCATGTGACAGGCACAGTCACTGCTGTGAAGAGGCTGAGCCAAATCCTGATCCCAACATGGGACACTCCACAGCAGAGCAATAGGAGCAAAAATGTTGGTTAGCACAGAAAAAAACCTTCCTGTTTCAAAAAACAGAAACTTTTCCCCAAAACCTGTATCAGCCCCGCGTGACCTGCAGGTGATGCAGTCACCAGAGCCTCATGTTTGAGGAGCAAACCCAGACCAAATCTTCTCCAATATCTCTCCTTGCAGACAGAGTCCAAACACAGCAGGGATTTGTTTCAGGGTCCTGGACAGAGGCAAAATCCTCCCCAGGCAGTGACCCAAGGGATTCTTCCTCTCTGGGGCTGAAGTCTTGCAGAGATGTGGCTTTGGTGCACCTCTGACAGCCAGCAGAAATCCCACTGGAATCCCGAGGAACAGGGACAACAGCCCGAGGTGATGTGGCCAAGCCCAGGAGCTGGACAGAGCCTGCCTGGGTGGGTGGGGGCCCAAAGAGCAGTCTCAGTGTGCAGGGTGATCCTATCCACCCCCAGGTACCCCTGGGCATCCTCTGGACAGCCTGGAATTCTGTGTCTGGGCAGACCCCACGAGCCCTGGACCCTGAGGGCTGCGGGAATTGGACATCACTGGATCAGGAACTCCCATCCTCCATTTTTCCCTCTTAGTTTCTAGCTCTGAGGGACAATAACGGGGAGTTTTGAGGCACGTCAGCTGGGGGGGCTCTCCCAGTTCCTGGTGTGTTCACATCCCAACGGGTTCGTGCCCCAGGACATTCCTGCTGGGTGTGGGAGTGGTGGGCACCACATGGAAGGACTTTGGTGGAGTTTGGTCAGCTTTGATAAACCAGAGCAGGCGTGTCAGGATGGGGCTGCTCACATCTGGGCTCGGGAGCTGCTCACCCACATCAGGGGCTGGATGACACAGCCTGTTTTATCTTGTTCTAATCAGGAAATTCAGCGAGCAGGGAGGAAGGAGCCGGAGGTTTTGCCCTCATCCCGGATGTCCTGGGCCCCCCAGCTGTTTGTGGTGAGCTTTGGTCCAGACTGGCTGAGTCATGGGGGCAGTTTCTGGCTCACCCTAGCACAGAGCTCCTGTTCCTCACATTTCACAGGCAGCTGTGGCCTCTCAGGAGCTGGCAGCTCCGTGCAGGGTCACATCCTCACATCCTGCTGGGTCTGTCAATCTGGCCCTCCAGTCCCAGGCTGCTTTGGATCACTGGGTGATCCCCTTTGCTGCCCTTTGCTATCAGCCAGCAGTCCCAGGCTCTGATCCAGGACATGGGGGATCCTTGCAGAGCAGCTTTCAGCATCACCTTTCTGCCTCTGCAAGCTCCCCGTGGAAAAGGCTCTGGAGATGACTCTCACCCCTGACCTGGCCTCTAAACCCAGCCCCAGCTCTCCAGGCTCCAGCTGAGGCAGGGGGAAGTTCTGCAGAGTCCTGGTGCTTTGCACTTTCCTCGCCTCTCACCTTCTGCTGGGATTTTCTGTTCTCCAAAGCAGCAGCTCATGGCAGGAGTAATTTAACTTCCAGCCTGGGAAATCAGTGAGCTCTCCCTGCTCCCTGCAACCCGGCTCAGCTCCACAAATCCTGTGCTGAACAAGGAATGTCTCGGGACTCCCTCCACTCCAGGAGCAGAGCTGGGAGCAGGGATGCACTGGGAGAGGCAGGCAGGGCTGCAGCAGAGCCCAGGGCAGGGGCTGAGCACCGCAGCAGCAACTTCTCCGGTCATCCTGGATCCTGACATCCACCTGGAAAGGCTCATTCCCTAATCCCAGTGCCCTCTGTGAGGAACTGAGCTGCTCCCATGGCTGGGGCAGCCAGATCCCCAGTGGAAGTTATTTTGGACACACAGCATCGTCCAAGGAGCCAGGATCTCTCCTCAGCTGGTGAAGACCTGCTCAGCATTTCTTGTTTGTGTTCTCCTCCAACTCCAGCTCCTTTTGGGGCTCTGTTAGAAAGCACAGTTCCCACACACCCCCACCCCTCTGGCTCCTCTCAGACCCTTGGAGCAGCACAGGGGATGTGGCACAGGGATCCTGCAGTGTCCGGGGGCTGGGGGAGGTGAAGCAGCAGGACAGGTACAGAGGGTGCCTCCCCAGCAGCACCTCTCTGTGACATGGGACACGTCCAGAAATGCCACCTCCCTCTGCCAGAGCTCCCTGGCCAACAAGGCGCTTCCTCTAAGGACTGTTTGGATTCCTCCTTATAATTCCTGAGGTCAGAGTGAGAGCCTTGTGTGGCTTTGTTTCACACAAGCTCAAGCTAATGCCTGAAACCTAAAAATCTCTTATTTGACCACTGTCACTTCCCATAACTCAGGGGCTCCTTCCCACAAAATCCCAGCTCTTCCCAGGGAATGGGCACGGCCCCGAGGCTGCCAGAGCTGCAGGAGCCTTTGGACAGCGCTCCAGTGATGCCCAGGCTGGGGTGCTGGGGTGTCTGGGCAGGGCTGGGGTTGGACTGGGTGATCCTGTGGGTCCTTCCAGCTCAGGATGTTCTGTGATCCTGTGGCTCTGTGTGTCCCAGCCAGACCCAGCGCGACAGAAGCAGGGTGGGCCCAGGGTGACCGTGCTGGGCAGTGGGGACCGTCCATCCCTGGCTGGCCCGCTGTGAGCAGCCAGGAGAGAGAAGAGAGAGGAGGAACTGGAGCTTCCCATCCTTCCCCGGTGCCCTTGGGGTGCCTGGTGCCTCCCTGGCGAGCTCGGTGCCAGTGGTGCCCTTGCTGGGGCCGTGTGGAGCAATCTGCAGTGCGTGCTGCTTTAATTAGAAAGGGCTGCACGCCCACCTGCAAGCGCTGTAAATCTGGTGTGCGCTGTAAAGAATGTCCTGGATTTAAGTTGTAATTAGAACTTCTATTGACGGCACAAACCCTCATTTTTCATGTGAAGCTGCTCATTGCTCCCAGTCAAGAAATCAATCTGGGCCTGTTGAAGAGATGGGGCCGTCAGATTTGCAGGATGGATGGATGGATGGTGGGGAGCTCGGGCTGCCTTAACCCCTCTGCTGCCCGGGCCCTGCTGCCGTGGGAGGGGGCAGCTGGCAGGGGACCAAAGGGACAGAACCCACACCCCAGGAACACCTCCCTTCCTTTGCTGCCACAAACCCAGCAGGAGCTCTGCCCTAAGGAACAGTGACTCCCTCCTGGTGTGTGACCCTGTTTGAGCAGCCAGGACCCCAACAGAGGCTTTGGGGTGACCCAGCTGTGGCCTTCCAGTACCTGAAGGAAGATGGGAGAGAGACTATTTCCAAGGGATGGAGTGCCAGGACAAGGGGGGATGGCTTCAAACTGGAAGAGTGTAGGGTTAGATGGGATATTGGGAAGAAATTCTTTACTCAGAGGGTGGATAGGCCCTGGCACAGGTGCCCAGAGAAGCTGTGGCTGTCCCTGGATCCCTGGAAGTGTCCAAGGCCAGGCTGGACAGGGCTTGGAGCAGCCTGGGACAGTGGGAGGTGTCTCTGCCTATGGGAGATGGGCTCTACGGTCCCTTCCAACCCAAACCAGTTTATGATTCTGTGATTCTGTGACTCTGTGACCTCACTGGAAGAACTTAGGAATCCTTTCAGCTGTTACAAACAGCACAGGCAGTGCTGGCAGCATCCTCCCCGCTGAACTCGGAGCAGGATTTCACCAGCTTGAGTCTCCCTGGGAAAAGCAGCGCTGGCACTCCTGGGGGCTGCACATTCCCTTCCTGGGGATTCTGCTGTCCCGCTCTCCTCAGGGTGTTCCCTGTCTCAGATCCCTGTGCCAAGGCCAGGGCAGGCTCCCCTCATCCCCTTGCTGGGCTGTGCAGGAGGCTGTGGCTGCTCCCCCTCTGCAGCTCGGGGGCTGCTGAGACAGAGCTGATTTCAGCTGGAGCAGCTCAGTCTGCGACAGGAAAAGTCACCAGGCGACAACCTGTGCCTGGCTGGTGCTCTGCTGTGCTTGGACATCGCCTGGCCCTGCTGCAGGGGGATAGCAGGGATTAGCAGTGCCTTTGTCCAAGGCTCTCTGCAGACTGATTAGACTCGTGCCCACTTAATTACAGCACATTACCAGCCTCTGCTGCAGCAGGGATGGCCCAGCACAGGCGGCTGGGGACAGCAGTGAAGAGAGCAGAAATAATTTAGGGCAGCAATGTAGCTTTTCTCAGCCAACACCCAGGGATTTACACTTTCTAGCCCAGCAGCTGACACTGTCTCTGCTTTTTGGCTCCATCCTGGCCCTGCTGGCATCTGGTGCGAACTTCAAACCTTCCTCAGCACCTCTCCCCAGCTGAGCTGCAGTGGAAAGGGCTTCTGGCTGTCCAGCCTGAACTGTCAGTGCCCTGTTGTGCTCTCTGGTGAAACCCCTGAACATCACCCCTCTCCTCTTTTCCCTCTTGTTCTTTGCCAAAGCAGGCAGTGCCCACTGGCAGCATCCCTCCTCCTCCCACGGACCCCAGGGATCTGCCAGAGGCTCCCAGAGTGGGAATCTCTGTGCTCACCACTTCAGCTTGGCTTGGGTGACCCACCTGGGACCTCAGGGTCACCAGCAGCCCCCCCTGCCAGCCCTCCCTGCCCCAGAAACAGCAGCAGCCCTTCTCCTGCCCCTCGCTGTCCTGCTGGCATGGAGGAAATCCCAGCTCCCCAAGGCTCTGCTGGCTGAGGAGTGAGGCAGGGACTGCAGGAAGGTGGCAGATGGGTTTGCACACTCCCCTCGGGCTGTGGGATGTCTCTGGTTGCCACAGGTTTTTGGTCACCACTCAGTCTTTTACTAATCCCACTGAAAATCCTGGAAATTGTGTGTGTCTTCCCATGGGTCATGTTTTCCTGGCTCTATGGCCGTGTTGTGACCCCAGCAAGTGCCCTGGCGTGTGTGAGGATGGGGGAAGTGTCAGCCCACGTCTGTCTGTGTCTGTCCTCACTGCAGCTGCACTCGGGGCTGTGTCCCACCCACGGGCAGGGTCTCTGACCCTCCTCTGCGTCCCCAGCCCCGCTGACCTCGCCAGCAATGCCCTGGCATTGGCTGCTGGGATGAAAGATGGACTCATCAAAGGCTGGGGCCTGGAGAAGGGGATCTCTGCCACCATTGACTGAGTCAGACAGATCTGGGTTCTGTCCTTGGGTGTTTGGCAGCACGGGGGGACAGGTCTCAGCAGCTGTGTGACACTTGGTGTGTCTGAGCAAAGAGTTGCTGTCCCAGCTGTCCCAGGTGGGGACAGAGCAGGGTTAGATTGGATATTGGGAAGGAACTGTTCCCTCTGAGGGTGGGCAGGCCCTGGCACAGGTGCCCAGAGCAGCTGTGGCTGCCCCTGGATCGCTGGCAGTGCCCAAGGCCAGGTTTGGAGCAGCCTGGGACAGGGGAGGGTGTCCCTGCCATGGCAGTGGTTGGAATGACCTCCAGGTTGGATGGTTTTTCTGGTCACAACCCTCGTTTGCTCTGATGTCCTGGTCAGGGGGTAATGGCCCCAGACACCTTCCCATTATCCCACGGTGTTCCTGGTGCTGCCAATCCCACGGGAGGCGGCTGAGCCTCTGGGTCCCAAGGCAGGGATCACTCCCATCACCCAACAGCCCATCTGCTGCCAGCTCCACGTGCCTGGCTCAGAGTTAGGCCTGGGTTTAGGGGGGCAGGGTGGTCTCCCACCCTTTGTGATGTGCTGGCTGTCAGAAGCACAACATCTCCCAGGGACGTGGCTCTCAGGGGGGCAGGAGGCCAGGGGACATTTTTGGGAGCTGCCCTGGGGACACCTGAGGACTGTGACACTGATGTGGAAATCTAAAATATTGACAGTCTGGAGGCATCCTCCCCAGCAGAGGGTCAGGGAGCTGTAAAGAAGGAGATGTGAACTAATCAGAGCTGATGTAAAGCTGCCAAGACCCAAGTTAAGCCTGCTGTGGATTTAGATTCACACTGCAGATAAAGAGGCGGCTCTGGCAGAACTGGCCTCTGGAGCCAGTTCAGATTAACCCGGATTTTCAGCATCATTTCATGCTATTCCAGTCCACAAATCCCAGCAGCTCTGCCAGTGCATGCTGGGCTGGACCACAGAGCCCTGGAGACTCCCAGAGCTCTGCCAGCCCGGCCTTCCCGGCTCGCAGTGCCTGTGCCACGGGCTGGAACCTCCTGGCAGACACAGGGAGGGTAAGACAGGTGTGGACTCAGCTTCTCCACCGAGCTCTGGGAGCTGGGGAATGCAGGAGACACAGATGCCACCTTGGAGATGTCCCCTTTCTCCAGCTGAGTGGTGACAGGAGACACAACATGAGCCTGAAAAGCGAGGTGGGGACACGGGGGGTTGTGGAAGGGGAGACAGGAGCAGGAAAAGGCCATGGGAGAGAGGAGTCCCCACATCCCAGGTGTTTCTGGATGTCAGGGGGACCAGGCTGCCTTTCCCCTGCAGCCCTGGGGTGGGGACACAGCGTGTCCCCAGCTGTCCCTGGAGGGAGCCTCCCTTCTGAAACAGCCTCACCTGTTACCCCAAATAAGGAATTTCCTAAACTAGGGAAACTCCTGGCCAGAAGTGTGGAGCCCCTTGGCCCAGGCCACTTCATAGGGCTGGACAGGGCAGGGTGACCCCTTGCAGGCAAGGACACGGGGCAGACTGGACAGACTCCTCACTGGACAGACTCCCCACTGGACAGACTCCCCACTGGACAGACTCCTCACTGGACAGACACCACTGGACAGACACCACTGGACAGACACCACTGGACAGACACCACTGGACAGACACCACTGGACAGACTCCTCACTGGACAGACACCACTGGACAGACACCACTGGACAGACTCCTCACTGGACAGACACCACTGGACAGACACCACTGGACAGACTCCTCACTGGACAGACACCACTGGACAGACACCACTGGACAGACACCTCAGCCCAGTCCTGCTCCAGGCCTGGGAAATGGCCTTTCCACCTCCTTCCTGAGGAGGCCCCTTAAAGCTTTTGGGAAGGGGAAGACAGGAGCCTGGCAAGGCTGGGGAGGTGCAGGGGCTGGGCATGGCACGGGGGCAGGGGAAGGAGCTTCTCTGGCAGGGGACAGCGGCTAGGAGCGCCCGTGGTGTGGCCCCTGGAGCACTGTAACAGGATGGCTCTTGCTGTGACAGGCGACAAAGCTACAAAACCACCTTAAAATAGACTCCAGGAGGGCTTCAGCTCAAAGCCTATTATCTGCACTGAATGCCAGATTAGTGAGCAAAGCCCTCCTTGGGCTTTGGAAATGCTCTGCTAAGGAGGGATAATCATGTCATTGAGGCCCTCCAGGAGCCACCGCAGAGGAGCTGGGGACAGCAGTGACCTCAGCAGGTGCTTTATGTAAGGGGGATCAGGGGATAGGGGGCACGGCCCCTCAGTCCAAAGGTTGCTTTCCATGCCCCCTCTGTCCAAGGCTCATCCACTTCTCCCCACGCTGAGCAGGCAGCGCTGCCCAGAGCTGTGTCCAGGCTGGCAGCACCCCCTGGCACGTCCCACCCTCCCTGGAGCTCCACAAGGCACTGCTGGCCTGGCACTGCTGGGTGGGACTGGCCAGCTGAGCCAGGATCAGCCAGGCAGGGATTTCAGCAAAGCCCTGTGACACATCTTTGCCGTGGGCAGGAGAGGCAGAGGGTGCAGTGCCCCCTTCAGCAATCCCACCCCGTGGCTCAGGGATGCTCCCTGCTCCATCCCTGGCTCTTGGGGCTGTTTCCTTCCCCCAGGTCCCGGCAGGGGATCGGATGTTCCGTGCACTGCCTGGCCAGAGCGCTTTCACTCCCACTTCCAGTCGATTATTGAATCCATTAGGGAAGGAGAAAGCAGGAAAGCAGCGTGGCTCCCACCGCACTTTCCTTCCCCATCTCCCACTCTCCATCCCCATTCCCCCTTGGACTCCTGTGCCAGCCTCGGGCTGACACATTCAGCCTGACAGGAACAGCAGCACATTCCCTGACTGCTGCGGAACAGGCACAACAAAGAGCTCTGGACAGGTGGGTTCATCTCCAGATCCCCCAGTCAAACCACATCAGTTGTGAGCAGGTTCCAGACAAGCTTCCACTGGGCCCTGCTGAAACCATCACTCACAACATCCACCTAATCACGGGATATTCCTGACCTTTTGGGATTAGGTCTTCGTGCTGCTTTGGGTCTGGGATTTACTGGATGTTTTACAGGTTACAGGGAGGAAAAGAAGAAGCCTTTGCTCTTTATGGGGCAGCTTTTACACGCCGCAGTTTCCGCACCGCGTTTTTACTGCTCGCAATCCTAAACCCCATCAATCCTGAGCGAGCACCCAGGGAAAGGCTCAGGGATGGCAGCAGGTAATGACAGCAGGGACCAGGGGGCTGGGAATGGGGGTCTGCTGCCATGGGGAGTGCTTGAGAGACAGGAGATTCCCTAGAGCCAGAGAGCCACAAATTCTGCTGCTGCCAGAAGAATCCCAGCGCTCCTCCGGTCTTGGAGAGGGAATGAGGTGTCCCAGCCCGGAAAAGGTGAGGGAGAGGAGGATGTGGAGAGCTGGACTGGCTCTTTGTGCTGCCCCTGATCCCACCATGCACAGCTGGGCAGCTCAGCAACCAGCCTGGCTTTGAGGGCTCTGGCACTGGCTGGGGTTCGCCTGTCCTGGCCTGCAGCCTGCTCTGGGGGTGACAGGAGCAACCCCAAGTCCCACTGCTGGCATGCAGGGATGTCCCCAGAGGAGTGCTTTGGATGGGAAATGACTGCACACCAGGACTTTGGAGGGGAGGAGCACTGCCCTTCATCACCAGTCATTAGTGATTAATTGCATGCACTGCAGCGAAGTGTGGCCAGAGCGAGGACCTCGTGCTGGGGTCAGTCCCCATCCCCAGGGAGCAGCCCCCAGATAAAATCCTTGTTCCACCAGCAGTGAATTCCCTGTGCCTTTCTCTAACCTCACCCGTGGGCAGCAGCTGGCTCCCTGCACATCATCACACGTTGCGTCTCACATCAGATAATTTGCTCCACAGCCTCGATGCACATATCTTACAATATTTTGTCACCCTTTATCACTGCAATTTCACTGCTATCATGGCCCAGTGAATCATTATTGATAGACCCTTAATATCAGTGCCATTCCTCCAGAGGGATGGCTTTTAATGAATTTTCTCCTCTCCCCGCAGTACAGCTGCACTCGGATACGGTTCAGGGGGTAGGGCTGGAGCTGCAGAGCCGAGCACATCCCACACGGTGCAGAGGTGACCGTGTGGAGCTGCCCTGTGCTTTATTCTGCAGCACACGGTGAGATTCCCACGGTGGCTGTGAGGAGGGGACGCTCCCAGCCTGGGGATGCCTGAGCTCCCGCTGCAGCTCCGCACCGGCTCCTCTCCGGCTGGTGGAGGGCTCTCTTTGAAGTGTTTTCATGTTCTGTTTTCCTTTCCAGAGGACGAACGACTCCAGGAGGTTGAAAGCAGGAGGTTTGCTCTCCTTTCACACCCTTATTTTCTGGTGCTGCCTTTGAAATATCTCCGCAGGTGCAAAGCCCACCTCGACCTGTCACAGGCAGCCACGGCCACGGAGGTGTTTGCCACACAGCACAAGCAGCAGGTGAATTCCTGTGGCTCACCTGGCCTGGATTCTGTCATTCTGGGGGTGATGGAAGCATCCTTGGAGGGATTCCAGGCTGCGATGGGGAGCGCTGGGATGGATCCCTGCGGCTCCAGAGGTCGGTTTGACTTCAGCAAGGAGGGCAGAGAGGGCACTGCCAGCTCCTGCCAGAGCTCTCGTGGTGCTGAGCTGGGGACATCGTGGGTGATGACACCTGGTGAGGGATGGGACGGGAGGCACGGAATCGTCACAGCACCGTGGAATGGTTTGGCTTGGAAGGGACTGTAAAGCTCATCCCATTCCACCATCCCAGGGTGCTCCAAGCCCCGTCCAGCCTGGCCTTGGACACTTCCAGAGCTTTCCCCAGACTCCCCCAGGCCACAGCAGAGCCGCTGTCAGCGCGGCGGAGAGAAGAGACTCGCTGAACACCGTGGGGAAAGGAACCAGAGACTCAATTATTGCCGTGCATAGAGACACAAATTAATTAACTGAGTGTGGCGCAGGGGGACGTTTCCCATGACCCACAGAGAAGAGTTTGGGGGTGAAGCTGCTGATGATTAATGCTCTCCTGTTCCTGCTGCATCAACAGCATCCTGGGAAGGGCTGCTTGGCAAAGAGAGCTCTTTGTACACCTTCAGCCTGTGGCAGACACTCTGTATTTAATTTGCCAGTGCTTTTCACCAGAATTTCACAATTTCTGACATCACCAAGGCTGTCACAGCCCATGTTTTCATCTGTGGTGAAAGAGCAGAAAGTGTGGCCAGAGTGTGGAGAAGTTTTTTAAAGAGTCAGAGCCAGCCCAGCTCCTTGCTTTGAGCTCAGCAAGGCGAAATGGCAGCTCCTTGTTCTGCAAAATAACCTGTTTGGAAATGAATTCACACCACAGAGGATGTGGGAAGGTGAGGGCTGGGTTAAGCCCCTCACTGCTGTGGTTGCAGGGTGGTTTAAAGAATGGAAAAATCAACACAGCTAATTGATACTTCACAAACCCGCTGTGTAATGATAAATGTGAAAAAAAGGGGATGTCTCTGCTTGTTTATAAAGGGGATTTCAGGGCAGTTCACTCACCACCAGGCAGGAGTCCAGCAGCTCATGTGCTGCAGAATGAACAAAAGGAGAGATGTGAATGCTCCGCAATAAAAATGAAGTTCATGGTCATGGTAACTTGATATTTAAAATTTCATATTTAATCATGATGAGCAGCATCAGCTGAATGCAAGGATTGCTAGAGGATGGCGTCAACACTCCCCACACACGGAATGAACAGATCTTGTTTTTAATTTCAGCTATAAAATTTATAAAATGTTCTATAAAATATAAATATATAAAATATATAAAATTTTCAGTACCGAATCCTCACCTGGAGACCACCACTGGCTGGGGGGGGATCTTGCAGAGCATTAGGCAGAGCTCAGGGGAGCAGAGGTCAGGGATGGGTTTTGTACCTGTCACTTTGATAGCAGAAAATCTGTCTCCTCTCCCCGGCACATGGGCTGTGATTGACAGCGCTGCTGCTCTGGATGAGACCCTGCAAACGGGTCTGCAGCTGCTCAGAGGGGCTGGTGCTGCCCGTGCCCACCTCCTGTGCCAGCACAGAGAACCTGTCACGAATGGTTTGGGTTCTGCGTGCTTCTGTGAGCACCGCTTTCAAGATAAAACATCCCTGGGAAGGCCCAGGCTGTGCTGCACTGGGTTCAGATGAGCAGTGGTGGCTTTTTGGGCTGCTAAAAACAGAGGCCAGACTAAATCCAGGAAATAAAAAGGGTTCTATTTTTTGAGGGGCCTTCAGGGACATTTAACCCCGCCAGGAGCTGCACCCAAAAATGTGGAACGGGTTTTACACTTTTATAAGTTTGGGCCATTTGCACATTGGGGTGAATCTCCCAATTCCAGCTCCAGGTAATGAAGTCATTCACCCCAAGTTTGCTGCCCCCAACTCCCTTTTGTTTCCATCTCTGGGGGCCTGAGGCAGTGAGGTGTCCTTGATTGCCAGGCCTGGAGAGGAATTGCTGTGTCTGACCCAAATGGGAAAGCAGCAGCTCACACTGTGTGTGGAGTTTGGAGTTACACACTAAAGAATGGCAGGGTTACAAATGTATGAAAAATAGAAAAGCTGAAATCCTAAGGCTTCAACAAGAAGGTTGTGATGGATCCTGCCAGCCACAGAACTGGGGTTGCTTAAAAGAAAAAAAAGAAAAATTAAACAAAAAATAAAAAATAAAAGGGCTGAAAGGGTCAGAGCAAAAACCATGATGGTGGTGGCAGCAAGAATTTTGGTAATGGTAAAAAGCTTCAGCACTTCATTCCTGCTTTTCCAGGCTGAGCTGGGCAGGTGGCACCACTGCTGGAGAGGTGACAGTGCCCTGTGGCAGGCTGGAGGCACCTGCTGTCCTCCTGCAGCCGGGAGCTGATCAGCCACAGACTGAAGCAGCACGCCTGGGCAGGGTGTCTCTGCACCCTGGGGTCTGGATCAAATAGAACCCAGATCAGGTTCTAAATCTAAATGTGGTGTCAGGCTCTGCTCCCTTCTTAACTCAGTTAAATTACGGAGCAGCACCAACGAAGGCTGTGTTGTCACCTGCTGCTGACATTTTATTTAACAGATATATGAAAACAAGGATGCCTTCCGTGTTGGAAGCTGCTGTGGGAGTCACTGGGGACTTGGGGATGCATAAAGAGACAGACAAGGCAAAACAAACAGCTCAATCTGCCTCACAGCCCCGGGAGCCAGCGGAGCTCCGGGGGAGAGCGGCGCAGGAGGAGATGGGATCCTCCAGGAGCCAGGGGAGATGGGATCCTCCAGGAGCCAGGGGAGATGGGATCCTCCAGGAGCCAGGGGAGATGGGATCCTCCAGGTTCAGGAGATGGGATCCTCCAGGAGCCAGGGGAGATGGGATCCTCCAGGTTCAGGAGATGGGATCCTCCAGGAGCCAGGGGAGATGGGATCCTCCAGGTTCAGGAGATGGGATCCTCCAGGAGCCAGGGGAGATGGGATCCTCCAGGAGCCAGAGGAGATGGGATCCTCCAGGAGCCAGGGGAGATGGGATCCTCCAGGAGCCAGGGGAGATGGGATCCTCCAGGAGCCAGGGGAGATGGGATCCTCCAGGAGCCAGGGGAGATGGGATCCTCCAGGAGCCAGGGGAGATGGGATCCTCCAGGAGCCAGGGGAGATGGGATCCTCCAGGTGCAGGAGGAGATGGGATCCTCCAGGTGCAGGAGGAGCTGGGATCCCTCTGGAACAGGAGGAACCAGGATCTCCCCTGCACAGCCTGGCCTGGCCTGGGCACCTGGGCAAATCCCTGCCTGGCAAAGGTGCCTTGGAAGCTCAGGTGAGTTCTGTGGGATTCAGTGGAGGCCTCCAGAGCATCTCTCAGTGCCTTTTGCAGGGGCACGGCGCTTTCTGGAGGTTCTGGTGTCCCTGCAGGTCTGTGGAGAGGAGATTCAGCTTGGTTTGTGCTTTGACACCTGATAGAGACATCCACACTGAGGGAGGGGAGCCCTCCACCATGGAGGATGTGCAGCAGCACGAAGGACTAATTAATTACACAGTAAATTAAACAGAACCACAGAACAGCCTGGGCTGGAAGGGACCCCCAAGGATCATCCAGCCCATCCCTACCCCTGCCCAGACCCCCCAGCACCCCCAGCCTGGGCATCCCTGGAGCGCTGTCCAAAGGCTCCTGCAGCTCTGGCAGCCTCGGGGCCGTGCCCATTCCCTGGGGAGCCTGGGCAGTGCCAGCACCTCTGGGGGAAGAACCTTTCCCTAAATGCAGCCTGAGCCTGGCCTGGCCCAGCTCCAGCCGTTCCCTGGGTGCTGTCCCTGTCCCAGAGCAGAGATGGGAGCTGCAGATCCCTGAGCTCTGCCCTCGCTGTGCTCTGCTCCAGCTGGACACTCCAAGTGCCCTCAGTGAGGCTGCTTTTGCCTGGATAGTTGATCCATCAGAAAAATAAAATAATAATTTAAAAAAGATATATTTTTCTGTGACTAAATCTGTCTTCAAAATTCTGTAAAGTAACAGAAAAGCTGCATCAATTAAACAACAGGAAATTCTGAAAAGTAATGAGGTCTTGATTCCCCACTTAAAATCCTAATGTTTCCTTTTCAAAATCGTTCCCATCTGCTAAAAACAAAAAGTAAATAAGCTTACCTGTTCACAGCACAAGAAGCCTTTGGCCAACCACTCCGCCGTACCCTCGGTAGATCTTAATTCCGTTTTCAGTTTAACTAATGAAGTGGAGAATCAATTACTCTCACAGCTTCCAATCTGCAAAGTTATTAAGGTAATCTGGGGCCAGATCCACAGAAGTGTCCCCGTGCCTGGCACTGCACAGGCACCTGGCAGAAGCCACCAAATGATTTTGCAGGTGGATTGTTTCAAACTTTCCCAAAGTCACTCATCAAAAATCTGAGATTTGCTCTCAGGTCCCTCCAGAACTCTGGACATTTTGTGATGGGATGAGGTGTTGATTGTCCCTCATCATCTGCAGGAAAAACCCTTTGGAGGTGCTCTTTGCTGGGAGCTGAAGGTGACCAGCTTGGCTCCAGGCCAGGGGAAGGACTGGGATTCTCCTCCCGTTGGTGCTGAGATCTCTGCTGTTCTCTGGTGGGAGCAGGGATAAAGGGTGAGGGAGATTGAGGGGCTGGAGCATGTCCAGGGAAGGGAACAGAGCTGGGAAGGGGCTGGAACCCCAGGAGGGGCTGAGCGAGCTGGGAAAGGGGCTGGAGAATTCCTGAGAGAGCTGGGAAGGGGCTGGAGAATTCCTGAGGGAGCTGGGAAGGGGCTGGAGAATTCCTGAGGGAGCTGGGAAGGGGCTGGAGAATTCCTGAGGGAGCTGGGAAGGGGCTGGAGAATTCCTGAGGGAGCTGGGAAGGGGCTGGAGAATTCCTGAGGGAGCTGGGAAGGGGCTGGAGAATTCCTGAGGGAGCTGGGAAGGGGCTGGAGAATTGCTGAGGGAGCTGGGAAGGGGCTGGAGAATTCCTGAGGGAGCTGGGAAGGGGCTCAGGCTGGAGCAAAGGAGGCTCAGGGGGAATTTCTGTCTCTGCACAAGTCCCTGGCAGGAGGGGACAGCCGGGGGGGTCGGGCTCTGCTCCCAGGAACAGGGACAGGAGGAGAGGGAACGGCCTCAGGCTGGGCCAGGGGAGGCTCAGGGTAGATATTATGGATAATTTCTTCATTGAGAGTGGAGTCAATCATTGGAATGGGCTGCTCAGGGCAGTGGTGGAGTCACCACCTCTGGATGTGTCCAAAAGATGGGCAGATGTGACACTTTGTGCCATGGTTCAGTGGGCACAGGAGGATTCAGCCAAAGGTTGAATCCATGCTCTTGGAGGTCTTTTCCAGCCTCAGGGATTCTGGGATTCCCTGATTCATTCTTGCAGCTCTGAGAACTGCTGAGAAGAGCTCAACTCCTTTCTAGTCCTCACCAGATTTAGGGGACGCTCCGTAGGTTATCCAAACGCTGCTGCTGCTTGAGCCGGAGCCACCGAGAGGGAAAATCCCTCCCTCCACCTCTGTCCCTGCGTTCCATCCGTCTTGTCCTTGTCCCAGCCCACGGGCCCCGCGGGGCAGGAGCCTCGGCCGGGCCCACGGAGCCTGTCAGGGCTCGTTCCAGCCACCCAAAGGTCACCGCTGCCCGTGCCCCCCGTGACATTTGCGCCTGCTCCAGCTCTCCAAGGGATGAGGGTGAGGGATGAGGATGAGGGATGAGCCGGAGGTTGCCTCCAGCCCCTGCTCGCTGCCGCTTCCCCGGTGGCTGTGATGGATGGCAGGAGCGGGGAGGCTGAGTCAGCTCCCGGGTGACCTTCGCAGCTCCCTCCTCTCCCTCGCTGTTGCGCGGGGCCGCAGCTCCGGGCAGATTGATGGCGGCTCACGCTCAATTTCTCTGATGCACTTTTGCGGAGAGACACTCGTACATCTTCCCCACGTCGTCTCTCCATATCTGAGGTCAGGCTTTCAACAGGCAAGAAATGTTCCGAAATAAATCACGGCCAGCCCTCAGCCAGGGCTCTGCCAGGGCCGGGGGAGGGGGCTGGGAGCTGCTGAGGGGACCCAGTGCCACTGCATGGCCCCCCTGCCTCGGGGATAACCCACAGAGGCACCAAGGAGCCTCTTCCCAGTCATTTTTCCAGGCTCCCCACGGAAATGGTTTTCTCCCTGCGTTTCTTGCACTGGGGCTCCACAGAGCATCACATCCCCCCGAGGCAGGAGGGAAAATCCCCAAGCTCCTCCTGCGGGCTGGCTTGGGGCGATCCTTGCAGAGCTGGGGCTCAGGTGTACCCCACGTCCCCTCCCCACTCCCTGCCGGGTGTGACCCTGCCCCGCCAGAGCTCCGGTTCGGAGGATGGGGGGAGCATCCAGCTGCCTGCTGAGGGTTCTGCTGGTGGATATTGGCACTCCCAGGAGCTGGGGGTGAGGGTGAGACCCCCACAGCAGAGGATCGGGGCCCTCTGCTGCTGCTCCGAGGCACAGATGTGCTGGGCAGCTGCACACACCCAGCACACCCTGCAGCCATCCCTCACCGCCCTGCCTGAGCTCCAGCCCCACACTCCAGGGCTGGGCAGGGGGATCAGGAGCTTGAGGAAGCCCGGGGGATGGGTCTGGGTGTCCTCTGCTCCGGGCTCTGCTCCGGGAGCTGTGAGAGCTGTGCCAGCACAACACAGCCCTGCCTGGGCTGGCATTGCCTGATCCCAATATCCAACCTCTGCCCCCTCACGGCGGGGAATGAGCTGGCACAGAGGGAAAAGGTCTCAAACGCTGCAGGAAGATGCATGGGTGGCCTCATTGAATACGTGGGATGAGGGACCCTTTTAATAGGTGGGGAAACTGAGGCACGCAGAGGCCAGGGAATTTCCCAGCTTTTGAGGCTCCATCTTCATTTCCCCAAGGACATGAACCTCTTTCTTTGGAGATTGCACCTCCATGCCCCAAAAATGCCTCACAGGGCTCAGCAGATGTGCAGTGAACCTCCAAGGACTCTGCAGCTCCTCTCAGACACTTCCATGCCCACGGTCCTGCTCAGGCTCCAGGACACATCCCAGAGCCCAGGTACTCAGCAGCCTCATCCTGCTCCCCCAAATGACATCTCTGGGCAAAGTCAGGGCATCCCAGACCCTCCAGCAGCTGGATCAGGGCAGGGGGAGGCCATGAGCTGTGTGCACAGCCCCAGAGCCGGCCCTGTGAGCTGCCTCCGGCTTTTCCCAGGGAATCCCACCTCCCTGGGATTTTGGTGTTGTCAGCCAAGCTACAGAGCCCAGGGAGAATTGGGATTTACTTAATGAGTAGCCACACTCTTGCCCTTCTGATGGTGCCCAGCCAAGCTGGAAACAGAGACTGGGACTGTGCCAAAAGCTTTGAACTGGAAAACAAAAGTCAGCCTTGAGCTCTGTGCACTCTGTCATCTTTCCCAGTCATCTCAGAGCGGGGCTGGTGGGTTTTCTCAGTCTGTCCCCAGAATGACTGTGGGTGCCCGTGTGGGAGGGACTTCTAAAAATGTCATTTCCAAGTGCTGAGGTTCATTTCACAGTGGGAAAGAGGTCTGGAGTTGACCTCAAGCTTCAGTGGTTGAACTGGCCGTGATGGGAAACCCCAGCTCAGCTCTCAGCAGCTCCCAGGAGGGTCTCCTGCAGCCATGCGTGTCTGGCAAGGATTCTACTGGGGGAAATTATCTCCAGAGCTACAAGAGAATGTGCTGGATGCCTCTTGTAAGGGTTTGGAACCCGAGTTCGATTCAGGCATCCTAAAAAAAGCAAGTGGCAGGAGGGGAGCAAGCGACAAGGCTGGAGCGAGCAGCTGCCCAGGAAGGAAAGAGCTGCGGGGCCAAACTCGCCCAGCCTGCACCTGAGCTGCCCACAAACCCCAGCCAGGCAGGACCTGCTGAGCAGAGACAGGCACAGAACACACCTCTGTGCCTGCAGCTCTTCAGAGCAGGGAGAAAGGTCACTCGGGAGGAGGAACATCCTTTGTTGCTCTTGAAAATCATCTCTGAACCTCTGCCAGGGCGGTGAACCAGTCCTGAGCTGGAGCTGCACATTGTCCCTGATTTGCTGGAGATCTCAATGCTCTGGTGCAGCCCTCGGAGCCTCTCAAACCCCTCCCTTTTCACAGGGGAGAAGCAGCAGGCAGTGGAGCTTATCACCATCCCCCATGAGAGGACCTGTGGGACTCCTCAGGAAGGTGCTGCTGTGCCCTGAGATATTCCTCTGTGAGCAGTCAAAGGGGAGACACTTGAACTTTTTCCAGGAAAAAGCAGGATGGGAACAGGGAAGGTCTCCAGGAGGCTGTGCAGGAGCAGGAACACCCAGCTGGCTGCTGTGGTGCACTTCACCCTGTGGGTGCTGAGGTGAGAAAGGTAAGACAGGAAGGAATCTGCTCCACGTTCCCACCTTTGCTTTGCCTGAGCCTACAGACTGCAT
Organism: Pseudopodoces humilis; assembly: GCF_049639895.1. NCBI lineage: Eukaryota > Metazoa > Chordata > Aves > Passeriformes > Paridae > Pseudopodoces > Pseudopodoces humilis. Next base: position 1,366,725 of record NC_142226.1, on the reverse strand, counting down.
TTTCCCATTTGTGAAACAGAAAAAACCCCCATCCTCCCTTCCTTCCCAGAGTCTCCATGAGGATCCACTCACTGAGCTGAGTTCCTTTAGGTGTCCTTTGATGATCCTTGTGGGCCCCTTCCAGCCCAGGATATTCTGTCATTCCATGATTTATGTTGGAGTAAAAACATTCCAAGTGCTGTGTGGACACAAACTCCCTCCTGCCTCCCGCTCCTGGCACGGTGCCCGTGCTGTGACACACCTTGGAGAGCCTTTCTAGGACACTGCTCTCGCAGCTCCGTGGCACCACGGGGACACGCCAGGCACGGCACGGCACAGAACTCACCCGGGGGCAGCGAGAGGAGAGATGGGGTGAGGAGGAGGACGAGGAGGGAGTGTGGCTGCCTTTCCAAACCACGGCGTTTCTGGTTCTGTTGAAAGCAAAACCCAGCAGGATTGGGGTGGGATAAAGGAAGGGTGCCCCAAACCCAGCAGGATTTGGGTGGGGTAAAGGAAGGGTGCCCTAAACCCAGCAGGATTTGGGTGGGATGAGAGAAAGGTGCCCTAAACCCAGCAGGATGTGGGGTGGGATAAGGGAAGGGTGCCCCAAACCCAGCAGGATTTGGGTGGGATAAGGGAAGGGTGCCCCAAACCCAGCAGGATTTGGGTGGGATAAGGGAAGGGTGCCCCAAACTCAGCAGGATTTGGGTGGGATAAGGGAAGGGTGCCCCAAACCCAGCAGGATTTGGGTGGGATGAGAGAAAGGTGCCCCAAACCCAGCAGGATTTGGGTGGGATAAAGGAAGGATCTCCCCGACCTTCGGAATGCTTTGGGTATTTGAGGGATGCGACTGGCACCGAGCTCATTTCCAGGATCTGCTTTCAAGGAGGTTGTTCCGAGCTCCCCGGAGGCCCTGCTGTGTTTTCCTGTGCCGTGCCCGCACCAACCTGGCAGCGTGTTCTGCAGGGACAAACAGGGCTGGGGACAGCGAGGCTTCCCGGGAGCTGCGCAGGACAGCGGACACCGCCTGCCCGGGATGTCCTTGCTCGTCTGGCGTGTCCACGGGCTGCCACCACCCTCTGCTGGGGGACGGGCAGCAGGATGGCCCGGTGCCATGGCAATCCCGTGCCCAGAGCTCGGCCCAGCCCGTGGGACCCTGCCAGCCCCGGGCGCTGCCGCATCCCCCGGGAGCGCTCCCGGCCCCCGCTGCCCTCCCCGGCTCCGAGCGCATCTCGGCAGGAGCAGGGAGCAGATGTGACAAACGCGCCGCCTGCTCCATCTCCCGCACATCCCCCCGAGGCTGGGCTCTGCCTGCTGAGACCCTTCACAGCCCATTAGGCAATTCGGGGCCGGGAACACGCTCCGCTCTCCCGGCGCTGCGGGGGCCGGCGGCTGCCTCCGGCCCGCAGCGCTGCCTGCCGAGGGGACCGTGGCTCCCCGGCACTCGCAGCTGCTTAACTGCGGCTGCACAGCCCGTGGGGAGCAGCCGCTCGATGGCCCGGGGGTCACCTGGGGATGGCAGCAGGAGGAGAAGGGCCCCAGCCACAGCGCACCCTGCGGGGCAGCCCAGCCTTCCACCGAGCCTCGGAGGGGGTGGGAAGGGAAATTAATTAAAGCCTATCCGCGCTGCCGCAGTTTCCCCGGCTGTCCCGGGAGGGGCTCTCCGGAGGCTCTGTCCTCGCAGGGCACCAGGCACCCCGGAGCCACATCCATCCTGCAGAATTCCAACCAGTCGGAGCAGGGTTTTGAAGTTGGTTCAGCGAGGCGCTGTGTCTCAGACCTTCTCTCAGGGCCTTATTAAAATGCAGACTGCAAATTCAGATACTGTAAACAAGGTCACTGGAGAATGAAGATCAACAGAGTGCAAGCACAAGGAATGCAGAGCATTAATATTCTGATGTGTGAGCCCGTCCTAAATATTTTATCAGGCTAAGCTTTTTTGTATTGAGGCATCCTTCCCCTTCTCTTCCTCCTCCTCTTCTGCCTGCTTCACGTCCTTTTCTCTTGCGTTCACAAAAAGCACTTTGTATTTTGGCTGAGCCTTGAAATGTATGCAAACCTTCCTCTCCCCCCTCCAAGAAAACCCTCGCCCTCTTCCAGGAGGGGGAGAGATTTCCTATCGGGGTTTCTTTTGTTTCTGTCAACATCTCACTTAGGCGGCAGGCTCGGAGACTTATTGAACGCTGCCAGGTTCTTATCACCCACGGCTCCTTCCCCCTCCCCGCAGGAATGCAGGGATTCCCTCCCACCTCCAGGCGCTCTGCAGATCCTCACTGGGCACGCTGGGGCATCATCCTGGGGCTGGGGCATCATCCCGGGGCTGGGGCATCATCCTGGGGATGTGCCATCATCATCCCGGGGCTGGGGCATTGTCCTGGGGCTGGGACATCATCCTAGGAATGTGTCATCATCATCCCGGGGCTGGGACATCATCCCGGGGCTGGGTCATCATCCCGGGGCTGGGGCATCATCCTGGGGATGTGCCATCATCATCCCGGGGCTGGGGCATTGTCCTGGGGCTGGGACATCATCCTAGGAATGTGTCATCATCATCCTGGGGCTGGGACATCATCCTGGGAATGTGTCATCATCATCCTGGGGCTGGGGCATTGTCCTGGGGCCATCATCCTGGGGCTGGGACATCATCCTAGGAATGTGTCATCATCATCCCGGGGCTGGGACATCATCCCGGGGCTGGGGCATCATCCTGGGGATGTGCCATCACCATGCCGGGGCTGGGACATTGTCCTGGGGCCATCATCTTGGGGCTGGGACATCATCCTGGGGCTGGGACATCATCCTGGGGATGTGCCATCATCATCCCGGGGCTGGGACATTGTCCTGAGGCCATCATCTTGGGGCTGGGACATCATCCTAGGAATGTGTCATCATCATCTTGGGGCTGGGGCATCATCCTGGGGATGTACCATCATCATCCTGGGGCTGGGGCATTGTCCTGGGGCCATCATCTTGGGGCTGGGACATCATCCAGGGTCTGGGGTATCATCCCGGGGCTGGGGCATCTTCCCGGGGCTGGGACATCGTCCTGGGGCTGGGACATTGTCCTGGGGTTGTGCCATCGTCATCCTGGGCTGAGACATCATCCTGGGGCTGGGACATCATCCCAGGGCTGGGACATTGTCCTGGGGCTGTGCCATCATCATCCTGGGGCTGGGACATCGTCCTGGGGCTGGGACATCGTCCTGGGGATGAACTCTCACCCTGGGGATGTGCCACTGTCCCAGGGAAGTGCCATCACCCTGGGGATGTTCCCTCACGCTGGGGATGCTCCCTTATCCCAGCCCAGGGGGTTTTGGCTCAGGGAGATGATCCAGAGCTCCCTGACCTGGTGTCAGAGCAGCCAGCACAGGGTCATTGGCTTCTGCCCTGAGTGGAGAGTGGCTGGAAATCTCATCCTCGGTGAAAAATGAACTGAAATGCAGCCCAGACTCAGCTGGGGGTGGGAAGGGGCTCCCTGACCCCAAGAACGTGCCCTGTGGCCCAGGATTTGATTTTCCTCATCAAGATCCTCCCGGCTGCAGCTGCACCACGCGGTGCTGGGGGGATCTGTGCCTTCAGAAACCCATCACAGGCTTGATTTTATTTCATTGTTACTTTGGCTCACGCAGTCCTGAAAGGATCCAATCCCCCAAATGATGTTTTTTTCCCTTTTGCTTCAGAACAAGCAGGGAAATCTGGCCCTGGATATCGAGTCCCCCCTCCTGGAGTCGCTGCTGCAGGGAGGATTCCCAGTGCAGCTCTCCTGGAGTGGAGCAGTTTCCTTGCTGAACCTCTCAAACATCACCCAGAGGTTCGGGGAAACGTTTCCTGATCCTGAAACCTCCCAGATGTGAGTTTTTATCCTTATTTCCACCTGGTGGCTGCATTCTTCCCTCTGTGCTACCCACTAACCCCAAATCTGGTTTGTAAAACTCCACTCAGCCAATTAATGGTTACACCCAGCAAGTGGAGATGTGTGGCCAGCCACACGTCTCCAGAAATAAATAGCCCAGGATTGAAGGGAACAGTTTGGGAATAGTCAATTGAATGGGAATTATTCATGCAAACTGTATCACAGGCTCTTACAAATACCACATGCACTCCAGAAAATGAGGGCATTTATGTAATGACATCTCATTAAAAAAATAATCATAAGAAATTGATTATTAATAAAATATTGAGGGATAATTAACATATTTTTTCTCTCTCTCTCTGAGCAGAAGATTCCAGAAAAAGGACCGCTTCTCCTTTTCAACTTCAACTCTGGCTTCCAAAGGACTTGAAAGAGAATCATGTGCATTAACCAGAGAAATCTGGCCTAAAATGAACATTTAAATGCAACATGAATTAATGGGTGAGCTTTTTAGTAGGTGAAATGTTGGAGTCTATACAAATTGACATTTTTTGATCATAAATAATAGCCTAGATCTGAAACTGTTGTATAATTAGCAGTCCTTGGATCTGCAACCATTTTGTAACTGTGAGGAGTAGATTTGATTTTGGTTTTTTTTTTAAATCTCACAGCAGCAGCGCTGTTGCCCAGCTCCCAGCAGGATAAGGAGCAGAGAGGAGTGGATGTGGCTGGAGGCATCATTTGGCTCCATCCCTGCCCTGTGGAGGGGCCTTTGCTGACCCCCACGAGCGCTGCTGGGGTCACCCTGTGTGGGCATGGAGTGACAGGGAACCAGAGAGGAAAATCTGGATTTATTGCACGGATCATTGGAGCCAGAACGAGTCCCTGCCCTGCTCAGGGTCGGGTCCAGCAGGGTGATTTTCATCTCTGGGGCTCACCCAGCTGATGCCATGGCAGGGACACCTCCCACTGTCCCCAGGGTCACCTCCCACTGTCCCAGGGTCACCTCCCACTGTCCCAGGCTGCTCCAGCCCCAATGTCCAGCCTGGCCTTGGGCACTGCCAGGGATCCAGGGACAGCCACAGCTGCTCTGGCAATTCCAGCCCAGCCCCTCCCCACCCTCCCAGGGAACAATTCCTGCCCAAGATCCCACCCAAATCTCCCCTTTTCCAATCTCAAGCCATTCCCTGTGTCCTGTCCCTGCAGGCCTTGTCCCCAGTCCCTCTCCAGCTCTCCTGGAGCCCCTGCAGGCCCTGGAGGGGGCTCTGAGCTCTCCCTGGAGCTTCTCCTCTCCAGCTGAGCACCCCCAGCTCTCCCAGCCTGGCTCCAGAGGGGCTCCAGCCCTGGAGCAGCTCCAGGGGCTCCTCTGGGCTCTCTCCAGGTGCTGCTGATGTTGGATTTCCCAGGGCTGGAGCAGCTCTGCAGGTGGGGAATCACCTGGGAAGAGCAGGATCCCCCCTTTTCCCAGTGGGATCAGCCCAGGACGCCGCTGCCTTTCTGGGCTGTGAGCAGCCACTGCAGGCTTGGGCTGAGCTGCTGCTGAGCCCCAGGCTGGCCAGCAGGGACCGGGATGAGCTCTGTGGTGCCACATCTGGGCCAGTTTGGCTCCCGAGGTGCTTCCCTGCTGGGCCCAGGACTCAGGGAAAACCCTGCCGTGGCTTCCCTGGGCTCCTGGCACAGCTCCCTGAGCACATCTGCTGTCCCTGGGTGCCTGTGAGCTGCAGCCCAGCCAGGGGCAGCTCGGGGAATGAAGACGTTTGTGCCGCGCATCGAGCGGCCCGCGCCCCGTTTGAAATACGGCAGCTTATTGATTTATATTTAAAAGGGATGAATGCAGCATATATCAGTATATTAGACACACTCCACACAAACAGAAAGGGCACCACTGCCTTCCCTCCTGGGCAATTCATCACCTTCCACAGCTCTCCCAGGGAAACGACGGAGCAGCCAAGGGGGAGAGGGGATCCCGATCGAATTCCCCTGCACGGATAAGGAATGGCATGGAAGCACCCCCTCCAAAGCCCAGGAGCTTCGTTGCTCCCTGCAAAGGGTTTTTTCCTTCTGGAATGTAGAGCAGAGCTGCCATCCATGTCATTGCCTGGGGAAACTGAGGCACGGGACAGCCACTTCCCTTAGGTCACGCCGTAAAAGGAGCAAAGATTTGAACTTTGGAGGTGATGAACTCCCCATCCCTGGAAGTGTTGGACAGGGATGGGTCTGTCCCTTTGGGTCTGTCCCTCTGGGGCTGTCCTTTGGGTCTGTCCTTTGGGACTGTCCTTTGGGACTGTCCCTTTAGTGCTGTCCTTTGGGACTGTCCCTTTAGGGTTGTCCTTTGGGGCTGTCCCTTTGGGGCTGTTCTTTGGGACTGTCCCTTTGGGGCTGTCCCTTTGGGGCTGTCCCTCGGATTGTCCTTTGGGACTCTGTCCCTTTAGGGTTGTCCTTTGAGGCTGTCCTTTGGGTCTGTCCTTTGGGGCTGTCCCTTTAGGGTTGTCCCTTGGGGTTGTCCTTTGGGTCTGTCCCTTTAGGGTTGTCCTTTGGGGCTGTCCCTCTGAGGGATGCCTCTCCCCACAGCCGATTAACAGGGAAGAGGAGCACATCCCTGCCCTGGAAGGATGAGGATTTACCCCCTCTGCCCCTGATTCCCACCCTCGTGCCCCAGGCCCCGCTCCCTGGTGCCACCAGCAGAGCCAGCTCCTCTCCTGTGCTGCAGGGACAGGTCCTGCCCCTCCTGCTTCCCCTGCCACAAGGACCCTGCCGTGACGGGGGGTTTGGCCCCACAGATGGGCTCCCGGGCTATGGGGTGCTCCCTGCTCATCCCTCGGGCCTTACCCTGGCAGAGGAAGGGTTAATGAAGCCGGGGTGTGCCGGGGGCTGTGCCAGCGCTGCTGGGAGGCTCTCAGAGCCCCGGGGAACACGGGAGGCTGTGGGCATCTCCAGCCTGGATCTCAGCTGGGTGGCATTTGTGACAACGCAGCCTGAGCAGGGGCAGTGACAGCAGCAACCCCATTGCTGATGTGCTCTGGGATCCGTCTGCGCAGGATGCTGTGGGGAACCCAGCACAGGAATATTATCATTATTATTATTATTATTATTATTATTATTATTATTATTATTATTATCGTTATTCCCCTGCTGCTGCTGGTGGCAGCACAGCAAACCCAGCCTGAGCTGCTCTTCCCTCCACCCACCCCAACTCCCCATCGCTTTGATGAGACACAAGGAATTGCCCCCAAGAACATCTCGGTTTTTGCAGTGCTGATTTCTGTTTAGTTAATTAAACGGTTTGAGTTCTGGTTTTCAGCTCTCTGCATTTCCAGTGCAAAAATCCAGTCGGTTGTAGGGGATTAAATGATGTTGTCCCAGAATTCTACAAGAAAGAGGGAGAGGAAATCTTCACAAGGGACTTTTCACAAGGGCACATAGGGACAGGACGAGGAGGGTGGCTTTACACTGACAGAAAGTAAGATTAGATTAAATATTAGGGAAAAATTCTTCCCTGGGAGGGTGGGGAGGCCCTGGCAGAGGTGCCCAGAGCAGCTGTGGCTGCCTCTGGATCTCTGGAAGTGCCTAAGGCCGGGCTGGACGGGGCTTGGAACAACCTGGGGTATTAGAAGATGTCCATGGTGGAAGGCAGACCGGGGTGAGCTTGAAGGTCCTTCCATGCTGAGTTTTTATGATTTCTCAGGAAGGAAATGGAAGTTTTGAGTAGCTCTGTAGCCACAGAGACTGACCTGTGCCCACTGCCACAGGGAAAGAGGAGAAAGAGGCAGCCCTGACCCCAAATCCCCACTCACTGACACTTCTGGTGCCACCGCCCCCCCAGGGGTGATAATCACCTCCCTTGGCATGGGGAGGGTTAATTAGGCAGTGTTTGTTCAGTGCTGTGAATAGGTAAAATGCTGTCTAAGTGCAGAGCATTATGATTAATAACATCCAGCCTGCTAAGGCAAAGTGCTTAGAAGGATTCAGAAAGGATTATTCATTTATATGAATACAGAGGATATCTACAGTTACATTAAATGGGATAAAAATCTGCAGGGGACCTAAACCCTCATGCTTCAGGACATAAACCAGCCATTAGCTGCCTGGGTTGGGAAGGAAGAGCTCTCGGAACACTTTAGCAAAGTGTCACAGTGCTCAGCAGGAGACCCTCATCTTCCTTGCCAGCATCCAGGACCCGGCCTCGCAGAGAACAGCCCAAATCTGCAGCTTCCTGGCCATTCACAGGCCCAGAACTGCGGGATCATGGAATATCCTGAGCTGGGAGGACCATCAGTCCAGCTCCTGGCCGTGCCTAGGACATCCCAACAATCCCACTTTGTGCCAGGGAGCGCTGTCCAAACGCTCCTGGAGCTCTGACAGCCCCGGGGTGGTGGCAAATAATGTTGTGATCACAAATTCTCTGCTCCAGGGAGATGTTCCCTGCCTCCCCTGGCTGTGCCACCCTTGTGCCACCACTCACTTGTGTCCTGGACCATCGTGGCCAGCACCAACCCCTGCAGTGCTCCAGGGACAATGTGGAGTGTGGTGACCCTGAGCTCAGCTCCTCTATTAAAATCGAGCAAAGGATCACCCTGGGTGGTGATTGTGATGCTGAGAGCAAGAAGGGTGAGGGGCAGCTGGTGCCTGACACCCACGGATCTCAACACAGGTCCTGGCAGTGCTGTGTCTGCTCAAAACACCCCCTGCACCCCCAATTTCTGCATTTTGTTCCTCAAACAGGGGCGCCTTGAGCAGAAACTGATTCTCCACTCACCTTCAGAAGCTGATCCGCAGTGCTTTACTTGGGATTGCTTAATATTCCTTCACTTCTTTGCTATGATTTTTTTTTGTGGGGGTTGTTTCAGGGATTTTTTGTTTTTTTGGGGAGGGGATTTGGGTGGGTTTTTTCGGTGGGGGAGAACAAAAACGGTGCTGAAGGTGCAAATGTATTGCAAAGTATTGCAGGGAGTTGCTGGCCCTGCGGCATTTTTGGTCCCAGCAGCAAACAGAACAGACCCCAGACCTGCTCCTGAACAGCAACAAGAAAATAAAGATTGCAAGAAATCCAACTCAGGAAATGCAGAAAATCATAATGCAGGAAATTAAAAGGCAGTAAATTCAGAACCAGTACAAGTTTTCCTCCAGCCTGTGGTTAAGCTGCAGAGCTCATTGCTGTGAGATATTAAAATAGGCTGGGGGTGCCTGCGAGCAGCAGCATCTGCAGTCACTGTGAGCACAATCAAGGACTTTAATCCTCCTCCTGCACGGCACAGGCTGCCCCTGCCCGTGCCCCTGGGCAGCAAAGAGCTTCTCCTGGAGGGATTCGAGGGTTGCAAAGAGCTTCTCCAGCAGGGATTCGAGGGCTGGCTGACCGTGCTAAGGATTAATGAAACCCTCTGTCCATCCTGAACCTCCAGCTGTGGTGACCCCGAGTTCTGCCAGGTCCAGCCCTGCGATCCCTGCGAGCCCAAAGGAGCTCCCCGGGTCTTCAGGATCCCGGAAAAAAGGGCAAGGCAATGGTAGGAAGAGGTGATGAGCTGTTTTTTTGGGTAGAACAAAGTGGGAACAGAGCCTCTGGAACTCTTGTTCTGCCGAGGCTTGGCTGCAGTCTTTGCTCCTCAGCAGCAATCCCCTGCAGCCCTGCGAGGTCTCCCCCTCGATGACCTTCCCTGAGCCCTCAGTGCCAGACCCAGGGATATTCTGGCACTTTCCTGGCCCTGTAAATGACTCGGTGCCTCCCTCATCACCAGGACGGGGATTTGGGATGGCTCTCCAGCCCTGTGAGCCCTTCTGCTGGGAGGGGTTGCCAAAGCAGCGCTTCCAGCCGGTTTTGCAGTGCTCAGCAGCAGCACGGGATTGTTCTGGGTGCTCCAGCCCCACACCAGGAGGTGACACGGAGCCCCTGGCACTTCCCTCTGGCTGCGCTCATGACAACCACCGAGGCCTCTCCTGCGCTGAGAACGAGCCAAACCCCATTTGTGTCATCTCCTAACGCGTCTCTAATACCTTACACTGGATCCAATTAGGGAACGGCAGCAGCGAGGGAGGGGGCTCAGCCTTCATCCCGACACTGATCCTAACGAGGGGCAGGCACAGGGGTGTCCCCCCGAGCCGCTCCTCGTGGTGCTGCCCCGGTTAATGTACACTTAACACAAAGTGTTACCTGAGAGATGCTCAGCGAGGGGGAGCCGCCACGGGGCCGTGTAATTTATGCCTCTGGAATAGGATCCTCCATGGGCATTACAACAGCGCGCTGGGGAGGACTCGGCTGCCTGCTGGAGAAGAAAGGAAGGCTTTAAGTGAAGATTTAAAGAAGGGGATGGAGCAGCTACAAAGGAGGGGAACACACGCCCTCCAGCTGTGGAAGAAGGCAGAAGGGAGACTGAGATAAAAGGCGAGCTTTGATCTCCCTCGATCCATCGGGCTTCGATCAGCGCGTCCCGCTGGGCCGGGGATGCGCTCCGAGCGCCTCGGTGGGAGCTGCCCGTGGGGAAAGGCTCGTCCGTCCCTGCCCTGCCTGGCCCAGGATGGGATCCCTCTTTTTTAGGTTCCCCTGCGTGGTCCCGGTGCCTCTCCCCAGCCGCTCCCTCCAGCTGTGCTGGAGCTCTGCTGCAGGGAAGGGGGGAAGCAGCGGTTTCCCCACGCCAGGAACATCCAGGGGTAGTTGGATTTCCTCCTTATTGGTTTAAAAGTTCTTAAATCCGCTCCTTCCCCCGCCTATATGATCCACAGGAGTTCAAGAGCAAAAATTTACCCCAGGGCTTCTGCTGCTGCAGTTTTTGGGAAGACCCAGAGAGCACGAGAAGAGATGAAATGTTGGGTTTGGGCACGGCTCAGACAACACAGGAGCCCTCGTGCTCATGTCCAGACGTCCAGTGTCAAACAAACCCTCAGGCCCTTGGGTGCTTGGGCAGCTTGCCAGGAGCTCAGGGCAAAACTGACATCCTGACACACCAGGGAGAGAGCCAGAGCTCCCACTGGCACTGCCCGTGGCTCCAGGATGCTCCTAGGACTGGCACGTGTCGGACTGCAGGGTCTCCCTGGAGGTGAAGAATGAGCGGGGATGTCCCTCTGCTCCAGGGAAACAGCCAGGAAGTCCCAAGGCCAACGGAGACCCCACTGCTCATGGGTCAGAGGCAGATGCACGAACTGAGGGGGTTTTCCGGTGTTTTCCAATGTTTTTTGCTGGCCTGCAGTGACTCAGGGCCTGTGCATGCAAGTGACACAAGTGCTGGTGGCACCAAACCCACCCTGCTCAGTGCCTGAGGGCGGCCTCACAGCACAGCAGGGATCTGATGCACAGAAACCTCAAAAGGAGAGGTTCTCACATCCATTAAGTCACCTTGAATTAATCAAGGCAAGTCCAGGATATCCCAGGGCATCCCCTTGCATTTCTTGGTCACTCATCAGAATCCCCAGGGAATTCTGTCAGCCCCGAGGCTGCCAGAGCTCCAGGAGGGTTTGGACAGTGCTCCAGGGATGCCCAAACTGGGATTGTGGGGGGGTCTGGGCAGGGCTGGAAGTTAGACTGGATGATCCTGGTGAGTCCCTTCCAGCTCAGAATATTCTACAGTTCCATAATTTCTTTTACTGCACACTGGGAAAAGAATGGAATTGTGCTTGTCCATCCCACTCACACCTAGCATGGGGTCCCAGCTCTCTCTGCAGCCCCAGTGCCTCTCTGTCCTCCCCAAATGAGTCCCTGCTTGGTGTCACTGGCAGAGCGGCTCAGTCACACTCATAAATCCTCTTTGCAATTTCATTCATTTCCCAGCTCCAGCCCTTAATCTCACACTCCATAAATCACCTGGGGAGCAGAGGGAAGCAGCTCCTCCCGCCCCGGCTGGGCAGCTCCTGCACAGGGATTGGGCTGGGGAGTCTCTGTCCCTGCCACAAGGGACACTGGGGAGCCCAGGAGGAGGGAGAAAGCTGGATTTAGGGAAAGGTTCTTCCCCCAGAGGTGCTGGCACTGCCCAGGCTCCCCAGGGAATGGGCACGGCCCCGAGGCTGCCAGAGCTGCAGGAGCCTTTGGACAGCGCTCCAGGGATGCCCAGGCTGGGGCTGTTGGGGGTTGGACTGGATGATCCTGGGGTTCCTTTCAGCCCAGGATATTCCGCGATCCTGTGAATCCCTGGAGAGCTGTCAGGGGTCGCTCCCATTCCTTGAGCCAACCTTGCACTGGTTTCTGGGGGACAATTAACCTCAAATGCAGCACTGATAGTTGGAGGGTGCTCAGTCCCATCCCATCCCATCCCATCCCATCCCATGGATCCCATCCCATCCCATCCCATGGATCCCATCGATCCCATCCCATCCCATCCCATGGATCCCATCCCATCCCATGGATCCCATCCCATCCCATCCCATCCCATGGATCCCATCCCATCCCATGGATCCCATCCCATCCCATCCCATCCCATCCCATGGATCCCATCCCATCCCATCCCATCCCATCCCATCCCATCCCATGGATCCCATCCCATCCCATCCCATCCCATCCCATGGATCCCATCCCATCCCATGGATCCCATCCCATCCCATCCCATCCCATGGATCCCATCCCATCCCATGGATCCCATCCCATCCCATCCCATCCCATCCCATGGATCCCATCCCATCCCATCCCATCCCATCCCATCCCATCCCATCCCATCCCATCCCATCCCATCCCATCCCATCCCATCCCATCCCATCCCATCCCATCCCATCCCATCCCATGGATCCCATCCCATCCCATCCCATCCCATCCCATCCCATCCCATCCCATCCCATCCCATCCCATCCCATCCCATCCCATCCCATCCCATCCCATCCCATCCCATCCCATCCCATCCCATCCCATCCCATCCCATCCCATGGATCCCATCCCATCTCATCCATCCCATCCCATCCCATCCCATCCCATGGGTCCCATCCCATCCCATCCCATCCTATCCCATCCCATCCCATCCCATCCCATGGATCCCATCCCATCCCATCCCATCCCATCCCATGGATCCCATCCCATCCCATGGATCCCATCCCATCCCATCCCATCTCAACCCGGGAGGGGATGCCACCCAGTTCAAAGCAGTGCAGACCAGTGGACACCTGATCTGCCTCCCCAGGGACACCTGAGTGTGTCCCAACCGTGTGGCTGTGATCCAGCTACAAAAAATTAGGAGTGGGACAAGGCTGCTAATCAGGAGAATAAACGGATTCATTTTTGCCTTGAAATTCCCATTTTGGAAGGTTTTTTCCCCTCCAAAAGCCACTCTGGGAGAGGAGGTCAACAAATTTTGTTCTGTGCAATTTCTTTATGGTGGAAACACAAGTGTGTCAGCTCTTAAAGTATTTTATAAAATGATGATGAATTTGCCCAATTTTGTTTATTGGAGGAAAAAAAAAAAACCCAACATGTGAAAGCATTTAAAATGGCCAGTTTTGACATGTTCAGAATGAAATGTTTTGATTTTTTGGGCCCGAAACATTCTTCAGTTTAAAAACTCCCTTTCATTTAATTTGGAAAAATCCAAAAGCTTGATTGAAGTGAAGTATTCCGATACTGTCAAACGAAATGTTGACTCCAAACCCTTTGAAAATCAATTTGGCAATAGTTTGGGAAACCTTTATCTTTGTTTCAGGCTTGAATAACATAAAAAACAAACAAACAAATGCACAGTTTGCAAATTAACTGAGAGGAATCTTTTTCTCCATGCAGCTCTTGTTACATAAAAATTACAAAATTCCAATTGCTGTGTTTTTCAGAAAAGGCCAAAAACCCCTTCCACGTGTGAGGAAAAAAATCTGGGTTTTGCAGAGAGAGGCGAGAAAGGAAAACCTTGAAATGGATGTTGGGGATAATGAACAAAGCAAGAGAAACCAAGGTACAGCTGCCAGGGCTGGAATGGCTCTTGGATCCAAAAGCAGGGAAATGCAGCAGGGACAGGGATTTCCTGGGGACAGATTGCCTTTGGATGGGGATTCTCTTTGGACATGGATTCCCTTGGGCATGGATTCCTTTGAAATGGATTCCCTTGAAAACAGGTTCCCTTTGGACATGGATTCCTTTGACATGGATCCCTTTGGACATGGATCCTTTTGAACATGGATCCCTTTGGACATGGATTCCTTTGACATGGATCCCTTTGGACATGGATCCTTTTGAACATGGATCCCTTTGGACATGGATCCCTTTGGACATGGATCCCTTTGGACATGGATCCTTTTGAACATGGATTCCTTTGACATGGATTCCTTTGACATGGATCCCTTTGGACATAGATCCCTTTGGACATGGATCCCTTTGGACATGGATTCCTTTGGACATGGATTCCCTTTGGACATGGATTCCCTTTGGATATGGATCCCTTTTGAACATGGATCCCTTTGGACATAGATCCCTTTGGACATAGATCCCTTTGACATGGATCCCTTTGACATGGACCCCTTTGGACATAGATCCCTTTGGACATGGATCCCTTTGGACATGGATCCCTTTGGACATAGATCCCTTTGGACATGGATCCCTTTGGACATGGATCCCTTTGGACATGGATCCCATTTGGATATGGATTTCCTTGGACATGGATTCCCTTGGACATGGATTTCTTTTGGATATGGATTTCCTTTGGACATGGATCCCTTTTGGACACGGATCCCTTTTGGATATGGATTCCCTTTTGGACATGGATCCCTTTTGGATGCGGATCCCTTTTGGATATGGATCCCTTTTGGACATGGATCCCTTTTGGACATGGATCCCTTTTGGATATGGATCCCTTTTGGATATGGATTCCCTTTTGGACATGGATCCCTTTTGGATATGGATTCCCTTTTGGACACGGATCCCTTTTGGATATGGATCCCTTTTGGATATGGATTCCCTTTTGGACATGGATCCCTTTTGGATATGGATTCCCTTTTGGACATGGATCCCTTTGGACACAGATTCCCTTTGGACATGAATTCCCTCGGGACACACCTCACCAAGGCAGACACTCCATGCCCTGTCTACACCAAATGTCCACGTTTTTAAAAGTACAGATTTGGAAATCATCAGAAACTCACTCCAGGGGTGGTGTGAGCTGCTGGAAATCTGTTCTGTAATGGGAGACAGGATGGGCAGGGCTTCCCTCACTGATAAATCCAAGATAACATTGATATCCGACCTGTCTGAGCTGGGAAGGGGCTTGGAGAGGAGGAGACACCCCAAAGACAAAGGAGAATGTCAGGTGCCAGCTGAGGGCGTGGGCTGGGAGCAGCAGCAACAGGCAGAGGAATAAACCCCCCCAACAGCTTCCTCTGGAACCTGGCAGAGTCTCCATCACTCAAAGCTCTTCCTTCAGCTTCCTCTGGGACCTGGAGGAGTCTCCATCACTCAAAGCTCTTCCTTCAGCTTCCTCTGGAACCTGGCAGAGTCTCCATCACTCAAAGCTGTTCCTTCAGCTTCCTCTGGAACCTGGAGGAGTCTCCATCACTCAAAGCTCTTCCTTCAGCTTCCTCTGGAACCTGGAGGAGTCTCCATCACTCAAAGCTGTTCCTTCCCTGGCACATCTGGAGGTTTGGTCCCACTCCCTGCTGAGGCTGGCCCGGGTTCATTGTGCTGAAAGCCACCACGGATGGGTTATTAATAACAATTTCCATTTTTGTTTTTTTTTGCAGTAACACCTTCAGCTGGAGAGGCTGAATTGTTTTGGGAGTAAAACAAGGGTCAGTTGTGAGGGGCTGTGGAAAGACTTGGTGATAGGAAGAGACTGGTGACAAAATGGCAGATAAAATTCAGAGGAGATAAATGAAAACGGAGGTACAGGGGAAAATACAGCTCCTAACTTTATGAATTAAATAAAGCCCCATGAGCTGCCTGTCAGTGCTAAAGAACAAGGTCTCAGAGCTACAACAGAGGCAGCTTTGAAAATGTCAGCTCTGCGCTCTGTGTCTCGAAAAAGCAAATCAAGTGTTAGGAATTATCATGAAGGGAATAAAGACCAGGAATGTAAAGCCCAGCTGTCAGTCTCTCCCTGTGGAAATCCCTGGGGGCTCTGCCATCAAGGCTGGGCACAGGAGACAGGAAAAGCAGGTGTTGGTGCTGTGGGATCCTCGCTCTTTCCACAGGGACCATCCCAGAGAGCATCCATGGTCAGCAGGAGGTGACACCTCACATGGTCTGTGCTGGAAATGTCCAGCCCCACAGCAAAATTCACCAAGGAATTTGGATTCCAAGGCACCTCTGGGTCAGGAGTTGTGGTGGGACACCAGGAGAGGGTCACTGTGTGCTGTCCCTGCTCTGGCACACAAGCTCTGGGAGGAGAGAAGCTGGTGGTGCAGGACTTGGGGATGGGGCACTCAGAATCCCTGGGAATGCTCAGAGACTCCGAGGTGTAATAAAATGGGAAGGGAAATTCAAGTCAGAAAGTGAGAAATGAAATCTTGGAATCCCAGGATGGTTTGGGTGGGAAGGGACCTCAAATCCCATCCCATCCCACCCCAGCCATGGCAGGGACACCTCCCACTGTCCCAGGGTCACCTCCCACTGTCCCATGGTCACCTCCCACTGTCCCAGGGTCACCCCCACTGTCCCAGGGTCACCTCCCACTGTCCCAGTGACACCTCCCACTGTCCCAGGGTCACCTCCCACTGTCCCAGGGTCACCCCCACTGTCCCAGGGTCACCCCCACTGTCCCAGGGTCACCCCCACTGTCCCAGGCTGCTCCAGCCCCAATGTCCAGCCTGGCCTTGGGCACTGCCAGGGATCCAGGGACAGCCACAGCTGCTCTGGCAATTCCAGCCCAGCCCCTCCCCACCCTGCCAGGGAACAATTCCTGCCCAAGATCCCACCCAAATCTCCCCTTTTCCAATCTCAAGCCATTCCCTGTGTCCTGTCCCTGCAGGCCTTGTCCCCAGTCCCTCTCCAGCTCTCCTGGAGCCCCTTTAGGTTTCCCTGGAGCCTTCTCCTCTCCAGGCTGCAGCCACGGGATCCTAAGCATGGGTTCTGATGCCACTGAACCCGAGGCTGGAGGTGCTTCCCCTCCCTGCCACCAGTGCTGCCAACAGCACATTCCCAGGGCATCCTCCCCTCATTCCCCAGGGAATTCTGCACTCCTGGGGGCTCCAGAGCCTTCAGGGCACCCCGGAATCTCTCACTGCTGCACACTCCTCTGCCCATGGTGCCCCTCCCAGCCACAAGTCTGCACCCAGGAGGGATTTAAAGTGCAAGAAACCTCTTTAGAGGTTTGGGGGTTGCTTTTATTTTATTTTTTTTTAAAGGTTTTCTTTATTCTGAAGTACTTAAACACCCCCCTTGTGAAATCCTTATTATCCTGACTCAGAGCCTCAGCTTTAAGTAGTGCTTTGAATTAAGGGTCTCAAATATGCATTCAGTTTCAGCTTAAAAGGGGTAGTTAATGTATGGTACATAAATAGCTATTATTAAACACATTCACTGGAGATTAACAACTGCTGTGTGTAATGGATACGTGTCTAACTACTATGATATATACTGAATTTCCCCATTATGGAGCTGCTGGATGTGTGTCTGCTAGAACAGAGCACCAATTCCCAGTGAATAATTCAGGAGATGAATTTAGCCTCTCTTTCTGTCTGTGGAACCGCACGATGAATTCATCACTGCGCTCTGATCCCGCACGGGCTCGGAGGAGGCTGCAGGTGGCTCCTGTGGGTGTTCCCAGAGGTGCCAGAGGATCCACATCCTGCTCCAAGGGTGCTGTGCCTGGTGCTGGGTGAGCAGCACGAGCCCTGCTCCGGGCTCAGCATCCCTGAACATCCCTGAGCACCCTCGGCTGCTGCAATCGTTGAGTCATTGAGGTGGGAAAAGACCTCGCAGATTGTCAAGCCCCAACCAAAAATAATTGTATTTGTCTGATCATGCTGCCAGAGCTGGGCAGCCAGAGGATGCTGGGCCTGTCAGGGGCTCTTAAAGAGAATTTCCTGTGGGTGCCAGGGTCTCTTTTTCTATCTCTGTGCCCAAAGATGCTTGGCAGGACATTTGTTTGGGCAGAGAGAAGCATCAGTGGAGGAAGTCTGTGGCTGTAAGCGCAGGGAATTGTTCCTTCAAAACCTGTCAGCGTGGGGAAGCTGAGGAATGGGATCTTGCCTGAAATTTACTGGAATATTTCATAGAATTCCAGACTTGTTTGGGTTGGGTGGGGGGGACCTTAAAGCTCATCTTGTTCCACCCCTGCCATGAGCAGGGCCACCTTCCACTGAGAAATCAGAGAAATCAGAAACCAGAGAAATCAGAAACCAGAGAAATCAGAAATCAGAGAAATCGGAGAAATCAGAAATCAGAAATCAGAGAAATCGGAGAAATCAGAAACCAGAGAAATCAGAGAAATCAGAGATCAGAGAAATCAGAGAAATCAGAAATCAGAAATCAGAGATCAGAGAAATCAGAAATCAGAGAAATCAGAAACCAGAGAAATCAGAGAAATCAGAAATCAGAAATCAGAGATCAGAGAAATCAGAAATCAGAAATCAGAAACCAGAGAAATCAGAGAAATCAGAAATCAGAAACCAGAGAAATCAGAGAAATTGGAGAAATCAGAAATCAGAAATCAGAGAAATCGGAGAAATCAGAAACCAGAGAAATCAGAGAAATCAGAGATCAGAGAAATCAGAGAAATCAGAAATCAGAAATCAGAGATCAGAGAAATCAGAAATCAGAAATCAGAAACCAGAGAAATCAGAGAAATCAGAAACCAGAGAAATCAGAGAAATCAGAAATCAGAGAAATCAGAAATCAGAAACCAGAGAAATCAGAGAAATCAGAAACCAGAGAAATCAGAGAAATCAGAAATCAGAAACCAGAGAAATCAGAGAAATTGGAGAAATCAGAAATCAGAAACCAGTGAAATCGGAAATCAGAGAAATTGGAGGAATCAGCTCCTTTCCTTGCTCACATTATTGCTCCCTTTTGATGTTTTCCCTTCCCAGCTCAGGCTCACCCCGGCTCCCCCCAAGGGTGGCAGGGGGACAGGGGTTGGGAGGTCGCCTGATGCTTCCTCAGACCTCTCAGGGAGATGCCACAGCTCCCTCCTGAGAACCACAATGTGCCCTCCAGACCTGTGATGTCCCTGCCATGAGGTGCAGGGAAAACAAAGCCCCCTTCCCCAGCCCAGCTCCCAAAATAAAACGGGAGCCACGACAACAAATAAAAAAAAAAAAAGAAGCATTTGGGATGAAAATAACTCTCTGAGGCATGTCCTCTGTGCTGGGAAGATCAAGTGCTAATGACGGTTCTGGCACGCTGGTGACAGTTTTGTCTGGTGCCTGTATATATATTTTAGCTGTGAGACCACATGGGAGGCTCTTGCTGCAGCCCGAGCGCTTTGACAGGCGCTGGGAAGGCGCTGGCTCCTCTCTGCTGGCCAAACCCTCATCCCGTGCAAGGCTGCCGGTGAAGGGGAGTGACACGGCTGGCGGCGGAGGGGACAGCTGCCGGAGCCGGTGGCTTTCCGAGGGTGAGGAGGAGCTTTGGCACGGGGGGAACGCGGGGCTCGGGGGGGAGCAGAGCCGTGCCAGGGGCGCACGGAGGCTCCGCAGCATCCCCGGCCCCCGGGGACACGGCACGGCACCGCGGAGCCTGGCGGCCACCGGCACCCCTGGGAGCGCAGGGGTGTCCCCAGAGTGTCCCTGGGAGCTCGGCGGTGACACAGGAGGGGGTGTCCCCATCCCAGGGTGTCCCTGGGAGCGCAGGGGTGACACAGGAGGGGGTGTCCCCATCCCAGGGTGTCCCTGGGAGCGCAGGGGTGACACAGGAGGGGGTGTCCCCATCCCAGGGTGTCCCTGGGAGCGCGGTGGTGACACAGGAGTGGATGTCCCCATCCCAGGGTGTCCCTGGGAGCGCAGGGGTGACACAGGGGTGGATGTCCCCATCCCGGGGTGTCCCTGGGAGCGCGGTGGTGACACAGGGGTGGATGTCCCCATCCCGGGGTGTCCCTGGGAGCGCGGTGGTGACACAGGAGTGGATGTCCCCATCCCAGGGTGTCCCTGGGAGCGCAGGGGTGACACAGGGGTGGATGTCCCCATCCCAGGGTGTCCCTGGGAGCGCAGGGGTGACACAGGGGTGGATGTCCCCATCCCAGGGTGTCCCTGGGAGCGCAGGGGTGACACAGGGGTGGATGTCCCCATCCCAGGGTGTCCCTGGGAGCGCAGGGGTGACACAGGGGTGGATGTCCCCATCCCGGGGTGTCCCTGGGAGCGCAGGGGTGACACAGGAGGGGGTGTCCCCATCCCGGGGTGTCCCTGGGAGCGCAGGGGTGACACAGGAGGGGGTGTCCCCATCCCGGGGTGTCCCCATCCCAGGGTGTCCCTGGGAGCGCAGGGGTGACACAGGAGGGGGTGTCCCCATCCCGGGGTGTACCTGGGAGTGCAGGGGTTACACAGAGGTGGGTGTCCCCAGGTGTCCCTGTGAGCACAGAGGTGTCCCCAGGTGTCCCTGTGAGCACAGAGGTGTCCCCAGATGTCCCTGTAAGCGCAGGGGTGTCCCCAGGTGTCCCTGTGAGCACAGAGGTGTCCCCAGGTGTCCCTGTGAGCATAGAGGTGTCCCCAGGTGTCCCTGTAAGTGCAGAGGTGTCCCCAGGTGTCCCTGTGAGCACAGGGATGACAGCAGAGCTGTGTCCCCAGGGTGTGCTGTGCCGGGCTCTCTGGAGTTCTCGGGTGTTTCCCGGGCTGGGAGGGGACAGGCAAGTGGCAGTGTCCCTGTGCAGTGCCACCTGCTCAGGCGCTGCTCCCGTAGCTCTTCCGGGACACCTCTCAAAACAATCGCGGAACCTTGGGGCACTTTGGGTGGGCAGGGACCTCCAGGATGACCCAGGGCCACCCCCTGCCGTGGCCAGGGACACCTTCAGCTGTGCCAGGCCGCTCCCAATGTCACCTCTTTCCCAGGCCAGTTCCCAGCTGCTTTGTGTCGCTATGACTGTGATGGTATAAAATCACATTTAAACATTGAAACATCGTGGTGTCTCGACAAGAAGATGTTCATTGTGCTCAGGTGAGGTTCAGATTGCTCCTGGCCTGGCTGGGTGCTGCTCTGAGGGCGAGAGGCTCCTCCTGGGTAAAAAGTGCAGCAAGAGCTTCCCCTGCTCGGGGACAGAGGGGGTGGGAAAGGCCAGGGCACAGCAAATAACGCACCCTGAAGGAAAATCTGATATAGCCTGGGGCATGGCCAGCAACAGCCAGGCAGGAGCAGATCCAGGAGGAGATCCAGATGTGCAGGAGATCTCCCAGGACGGTGACACCTGTCGCTGTTGGACACGAAATGAGTCACACGGACGCAAAGGAAAGAGAGCCCTCTGTTTCTTCTCTCACAATTTATAGGTTTCTGATCACTGCCAGGGATTGGATGGTCAGGATAACACCTTTCCAACCACTCTGGCCGTGAGAGATGTCCATCAAGAGAAGTGTAACAGAAGGAATGCATACATATCTATGTTTATAGTTACTGTCCTGGGAAATTTCTTTAAAAACTATGTCAACAAGCTCCAAAGCTGAGTTTTCAGGGTGACAGACACCCCTGTGGGTGTCGGACTGTCTCTGTCCCCGTGGGTACTCACAGAGTTCACTCACACATGCGGGGGGTGTTGGCTGATCTCCAGCCTTCCTTGTGTCTCAAAGGATTTTCCTCATCCTTTGTCCTTGCCCTGTGGCTGTGCTGTGACCCTGAAGGTGAATTTTAGGGCACTGTTGGCTGTATTTGGGTAATTTTGGGCTTCAAGCCTTTGGTTTGCAGCTAAAAAGTCACTAAAGCTAAAATTCGTATGAGAATAACCTGGTGATTGTGTTGAACACTGGATCAGCCCCAGGTCAGCCCCTGCCAGAGCTCTGGAATTAGAGCAGCCCCTGCTCACTCTGGGAGCTCCTGCTCTTCTTGCACTTCCCAAAACCCTGTCACAGCACGAGGCAAGGGCTCGTGTCCATGGGAATTCCAGCAGTGCAGGGGTCTGAGAGGGCAGAGCGGGATGGGTGAGTGGTGCTGGGGGATTCCCTGGAGAAGAGACGGCTCTGGAGTGACCTCGGAAGGGCTTTGAGTGCCTGGGGGGAGCTGACGGGAGAGGGATTTAAACTGGGAGCAGGTTTCCATTTCGTGATAAATCCTTCCCTGGGAGGGTGGACAGGCCCTGGCAGAGGTGCCCAGAGCAGCTGTGGCTGTCCCTGGATCCCTGGCAGTGCCCGAGGCCAGGCTGGACATTGGGGCTGGAGCAGCCTGGGACAGTGGAGGTGACCCTGGGGACAGTGGGGGTGACCCTGGGACAGTGGGGGTGACCCTGGGACAGTGGGAGGTGTCACTGGGACAGTGGGGGTGACCCTAGGACAGTGGGAGGTGTCACTGGGGACACTGGGAGGTGTCCCTGCCATGGCAGGGGTGGGATGGGTGAGTTTTGAGGTCCCTCCCAACCCAAACCAATTTGTCAGCAATTTGAGGTCTGTTGCTTCCCAATGCCCTTCTGCTGCCTGTGACCTTCCTGGAGCTGGGAGAAGCACATTTTAGCCTCAACATCTCTATTTTTATTCCTATTTCTTTATTTCTTTTTTTCATTTTCCCTGTGACGAAAGCGAACGAGGAGCAGCCCGATGCCCTTTGCCATCTCTTCCATCAGCAGCAGTTTCCCCTCTGCTCCCCTGGCTCGCGGTTCCCCCTCCTGGGAGCAGAGCCAGGGAATTCTCCCGGCCTCCAGAGCCGGATTCCCCTGGGAGCAGGGAGCAGCACGGCTCGGTGACAGAGCCAAGTCACACCTCCCGTGGCTGGGGCTCCCTAATTATATACCTATAATATTAATAATATTAATATTATATTGGGAATATTAATAATATATTACACATTTATAGATATTATATAAACTATATATACATTATATATAACAATACGCATTAATGTATGATGTATAATATATAATATAATATATAATAATATCATATAGTATCACATATAATTATATATAATATATATCATATATAATATATTATATATATTTCATATATTATATATTATTATAAAAATATCTATTTTATAATAATAGATATTATAAGAAAAATATATATAATAGTAATATATTAACTATTATATGGTATAATATACATTAATATATAATATAATATATTATATTTATATATTAATTTATTATATTAATATACTATAACATATAGTATATTAATATACTATATATATGTTATAACATATAGTATATTAATATACTATAACAACATAATATATTATAATTATATAATAATATACATACACTATATAACAATATAATATACTATACTATAATATACTATAATGTAATATACTATAATGTACTATACTATACTATACTATAAGATACTATACTATACTATAATATAATATAAATTATAATAATTTAATATAATTATAATTGTATATTCTATATATTTTATATTTTATATTATATTATATATATTCTATAATATATATGTATTATATTATATATGATGTATACTCTATTATATATTATAATAATATAATAATATGTTATCTACATAATACAATTAATAATATTAATATTAATGATACCTAAGGGTGTACCTTGCAATCTGTGAGTTGTATTATAAAGTATATGTATTATATATATATGTATTATAATATATATGTATTATATTATACATGATGTATACTCTATTATATATTATAATAATATAATAATATGTTATCTACATAATACAATTAATAATATTAATATTAATGATACCTAAGAGTGTACCTTGCAATCTGTGAGTTGTATTATAATGTATATGTATTATATATGTGTATTATAATATATATGTATTATGTTATATATGATGCATACTCTACTATATATTATAATAATATAATTATATGTTATCTAAATAATACAATTAATAATATTAATATTAATGATACCTAAGGGTGTACCTTGGAATCTGTGAGTTGCCTCCTCCAAAGCTGCCTGGCAGCCCCTCCTCTGCGGTGATCAGCTGCGACTCCTGCACCAGCCAGCTGATTAGAGAAGGCAAATGAATTCTTTCATTAGCAGGAGCATTGTTATAATTAGGGTAGAAATTTGGCGCTGATGTCTTTTCTGAAAGGAGAAGATGAAAACCCACCCTGTTTGATACTGCTTTAAGGCATCCTTAATTAAGAAAAAAACCCAAAACTAGAAGTAATATATGTATATTTAGTGTGTTTTTATATATCTATATCTATATCTATATCTATATCTATATCTGTATCTGTATCTATATCTATATCCACAATATATATAATATATAAAAATATAATATTATATATATAATATATTATATATGTAATACATATTATATATCATGTATATATTATATATGTAACATATATTTATATAATGTACATATATATATTTTATATGTAATTTATATTATATATATGTAATATATATTATATATAAATTATTTATATAATATATATATATTTGCTAACTCTTTGAGTTATTGCAGTTTGTTAATATAAGAAAAAAATCATCATTATCATAATTCATGGCAAAAAAATAATAAAAATTCGAGAGGTCACAGAGATATTTTGGGTGATGCTGTTGAATCCAAACAAATTGCATTTCCAGCAGCTGGCATTTCCAGCTCCTGCTCGGTCCTGGGCGAGAGGAGGGAGGAAGAAATAAATCGAGAGGCAGAAAGATAAATGGAGAGCAGCAGATAGACGGGTTTATGTAGCATTTTCATGTCTCATTGTTGGGTGACACGGTGTGAGTTATCTCTGTAATTACAGCCCTGCTGCTCCCGCTGTTTGCAGCCAGGACCCGCAGGGATCCCTGCCCGGAGCTGCTGCAGGGGAAGGCAGCGGGAGCGGCTCCGTGTGAGCCCAGCTCCCTGCACAGGAACCCCCCAGAGCTGCCAGGAGGCTCCTGGGGTCCCCTCTGGAGCTCGGGGAGCACAGGAGGGTCACAGCAGCAGCAGCACAGCCGGGTGTCCCACAGGCATTGAATGGGCTGGGCTGGGCTGGGCTGGGTTGGATTTGATTGGGTTGGGTTTGGTTGGATTGGGCTGGGTCAGGCTGGGCTGGGTTGAGTTTGGTTGGGTTTGGTTGGGCTGGGCTGGGCTGGGTTCAGTTGGATTGGGCTGGGCTAGGTTGGATTTGATTGGGTTGGGTTTGGTTGGATTGGGCTGGGTCAGGCTGGGCTGGGTTGAGTTTGGTTGGGTTTGGTTGGGCTGGGCTGGGCTGGGTTCAGTTGGATTGGGCTGGGCTAGGTTGGGTTTGATTGGGTTGTGTTGGGTTGGGTTGGGCTGGGTTGAGTTTGGTTGGGTTGGGTTGGGTTGGGTTGGGCTGGGTTGGGTTGGGCTGGGTTGAGTTTGGTTGGGCTGGGTTGGGTTGGGTTGGACTGGGTTGAGTTGGGTTGGGTTGGTTTGGGAGACTCAAAGCTCATCCACCAGGCAGGGCTGGATGGGATCTTGGGCAGGAATTGTTCCCTGGCAGGGTGGGGAGGGGCTGGGCTGGAATTGCCAGAGCAGCTGTGGCTGTCCCTGGATCCCTGGCAGTGCCCAAGGCCAGGCTGGACATTGGGGCTGAAGCAGCCTGGGACAGTGGAGGTGACCCTGGGGACAGTGGGGGTGACCCTGGGGACAGTGGGGGTGACCCTGGGGACAGTGGGAGGTGACCCTGGGACAGTGGAGGTGACCCTGGGACAGTGGGGGTGACCCTGGGACAGTGGGGGGTGTCCCTTCCATGGCAGGAACAAGATGAGAGCTTTGAGGTCCCTTCCCACCCAAACCTTCTGGAATCTCTGGTAACATTTTGGGATTTTGAGCTTCAAATAACTCATTTGTGTGCTGTCCTGTGTTGAGGCTCCATCTCTCCAAATCCCTGGGCTATGAACCCCCATTGGCTCTTTGGGTGGGATGGGGAGGGCTCTCCTCCCCCTCTGCCGAGCAGGCTGTGCTCAGGATGGCCACTGCAGGATCCCTGAAAAGCCAATTTTTGGGAGCTCTGTGTGCCATCAGAGCTTCTTGTCCATCCTGTGAGCTGGACTCACCCTGGTACGAGGAAAAACTTTGTCACCGTGGGCTGAGTGGTGGCTCCAGCTGTGTCCCTGCGTGACTCCCTGAGCCGAGGTGAGGAGAATTGCTGATGCCTCAGCCTGCTCCAAGGATTCCACCCCAGCCTACCCTGGAAAATCAGCATCTTCAGGAGCTGAGCCTCCCTCCCAAGGCTGATTTCAAAGTATTCATCTCTCTGAAATGCTTAATTATAATTACCTCAAATTTCAAAACAAGAGGTCATCTAAACTGGAAAATAGATTGTTTTTCTTTTCTCCTTTGAGAATGTCAAAACACTTCATTTTGACAAATTCAGAACCCGTTCCAAATTTTTTTCTGACTCGATAAATTAATCTAAACCGACCTCCTCTTAAAAGAAGTGTCAGTTTGGAAAAAATCAGCATTTTTCAGTGGAAAAAAAACACAATTCATCCAAAAATTACTTTGGCTTCTTGTCTCTGTGTGTCTCCTGTGCTGCGTTCCCAGTAACTGTGATCCTGCTGGATTAATTACACTGGGCAAGGAGACAAAATCAGGAACAGCACCTGAGCGGGAAACTTTTCTTTTTCAGATTCAGAGATAAGTTTAGAACTTTTCTCTTTTTGTTTACTTCTACAAGTCAGGCTGAGCAGACTTCAAGGCGGGGTGGCCCATGGGGGGCTTCTCTGCTGCAACCTGTGACCCTTGAAATTCCCACCTTCCCACCCAGCCTGTGCTCTCTGTTCATTCCCATTTCCCCCAAAAACAGGCGGCAGCTACCCTGCCTTAAATATGGATTTATTGCTGGTGCAGTCCAGGAGGTGCCTAAAAAACATCCCTCACCTCCTGCAGGGATTCAGCGGGGACCAGACCTTGCTCCAAGACACACAAACGAGTCTAGAATAACTTCACCAACTTGATTCCCAGTGGGGATGTGATGGGGGAGTAAAAGCGGAGTTTATAGGAAAACTCTGGATTCAGAGAATCGTGGAATCACAGAATGGGTTTGGATGGAAGGGATCTTAAATCCCATCCCATGGATCCCATCCCATGGATCCCATCCCATCCCATGGATCCCATCCCATCCCATCCCATCCCATCCCATGGATCCCATCCCATCCCATCCCATCCCATGGATCCCATCCCATCCCATCCCATCCCATCCCATCCCATCCCATCCCATCCCATCCCATCCCATCCCATCCCATCCCATGGATCCCATCCCATCCCATCCCATCCCATGGATCCCATCCCATCCCATCCCACCCCTGAAAGGGGCTCTGAGCTCTCCCTGAAGCCTTCTCCTCTCCAGCTGAGCACCCCCAGCTCTCCCAGCCTGGCTCCAGAGGGGCTCCAGCTTTGGGATCAAAAGCTCCCCAGAGCTGCACTGAGGGAAGATTCCAGGAGAATTCCAGCTGGATCCAGGCAGAACCATGTCAGGGGAGCCCCCAGTCTGAGCTGGGTGCAGTGATGCCAGCCATGCTCATGCCCTGTTTATTTTCACCGGTGATGGGGCTGCAGAGGTTTGTGGCAGCTGGACAGAGCTTCCATGGGAGCACTGGAATATGAGAATTATTCCTTCCCTGAGGAATCCAGCCCAGAGTGGGATGGCAGTGATTTACTGGGGAATACTGCTCTAGCTCTCCCTGGAGTCAGACACAAACCCTGTCATTTCTGGGAGTGCACTGGGTGTGAGAAGAGCAGCAGGGCTGTGGTGGCAAAGGCTGAGCAGCACGGGAGAGTGGGCTGGATCCTGCTCCCAGCCCGGGAAAGCTCCACCTTGGCCAGGAGTGCCAGCTTGGCCAGGAGTGTCACCTTGGCCAGGAGTGCCAGCTTGGCCAGGAGTGTCACCTTGGCCAGGAGTGTCAGCTTGGCCAGGAGTGCCAGTTTGGCCAGGAGTGTCACCTTGGCCAGGAGTGTCAACTTGGCCAGGAGTGTCACCTTGGCCAGGAGTGCCAGCTTGGCCAGGAGTGTCAGCTTGGCCAGGAGTGTCACCTTGGCTTCCCTGGCGCCAGAAGGGCCCAGCTCTTT
Organism: Pseudopodoces humilis; assembly: GCF_049639895.1. Lineage (NCBI taxonomy): Eukaryota > Metazoa > Chordata > Aves > Passeriformes > Paridae > Pseudopodoces > Pseudopodoces humilis. Next base: position 1,338,902 of record NC_142226.1, on the reverse strand, counting down.
GCTGGGATTCCAGACCAGTTTCCCCAGTGTGACCCTGGGCCAGCAGCAGGAGTCTGGACCAAAGGGGATGTGTCTGCCTCGGACCCCTGTCCCCCCAGAGTCCCACCTGCCTCCACTTTAAACCAACCCCCTGGTGCCACGGATCCCGAATTCCCGCAGGACTCCCACCTTTGCCAGGCTGCTCCAATCAGCTCCCGAAACACGAATCCTGACAGCCACCGCAGGCACCTCTCAATGAAGTTGCCATAGTTACTGGTGCCTCACAGCAGCCACGGAGCTCATTAAAATGATTTGAATGGCTACCCCATCATCAAGGCACTGGGGGGGAGCTCTGCCGGGGAGGGGAGCCCCGGGCCGGGCTGGGCTCCAGCAGGATGGTGGAGACAGCTCTAGCCAGAGCCTTCAGAGCTCCATCCAGAGCCTGTCCAGCTTCAGAGCCTGCCCAGCTCCATCCAGAGCCTGCCCAGCTCCACCCAGAGCCTGTCCAACTGCAGAACCTGTCCAACTCCATCCAGAACCTGCCCATCTCAGAAACTGCCCAGCTCCAGGACCTGCTGAACTCTAAAGCCTGCCCAACTCCATCCAGGGCTTTTCCAGCTCCATCCAGAGCCTGCCCAGCTCCAAAACATTCCCAGCTCAGAACCTGCCCAGCTCCAAAACATTCCCATCTCAGAACCTGCCCATCTCAGAACCTGCCCAGCTGAGAACCTTCCCAGCTCCAAAACATTCCCATCTCAGAACCTGCCCATCTCAGAACCTGCCCAGCTGAGAACCTTCCCAGCTCCAAAACATTCCCATCTCAGAACCTGCCCATCTCAGAACCTGCTCAGCTGAGAACCTTCCCAGCTCCAGGACCTGCCCATCTGCAGGCACAAGCTCAGGGCAGAGCTGTGAGGACAGAGCTGGCACAACCCAGAGCAGGGGCCCCTCCTGGACCCCTCCTGGGGGAAGGTGGGTATCCGGCTCCGCTGGCAGGGTCTCCTTGCAGCATCTCCCCCATGGCTGAGGCTGCAATCACATCCTGCCCCTGGGCCGTGTCCTCACATCTCCTGCCAGGACGGTTCCCACTTCCCCACGCTCTCCAGCAGCTGATGCTGGGGTAGTAGAGTAGTTTGAAACAGGAGCTGGAGCCTTCCTCCTCTTTCAACCCATATTTTACAAATTGCTATGTTAAAAAAAATACAAAAAAAACCCCTACTTTGGGTTCACCCAAAACATTCATCCAAAATAAGGTTTCATTCTCTTTTTTTTTTTTTTTTCTACTAAGACAAGGCTGTGAAGAACAAGTAATTTGGGGTTTAGCTGAAACCCAAGCAGTTTTAAGAAAAGAAAAAAAAAAAAAAGTGTTAAAATTATCATGGAATACTACAGGAAGAAAAGAAAAAAGACTGAAAATATCCTGCTAAAAAACGTCAGGGTTTTTTGGGGCACTCTTGTTCCAGGAAGGAGGCCACTGTGGCATCCTTGGGCAGGTGCTGCTGGTGCAGGGTGTGAGGGCACTGCTGGCTGCGTGAGGGTTGGGAGAGCTGCAGGAGGGGAGACAGGATGCTCCCAGAGGAGGAGGAGGCTCAGTGCTCCCAGGGGAGGGCTGGTTCCTGGGAGATGAAGGATTCCCAGTTCCCTCCACTGCTCACGTGTGCAGGGAGCCCCTTCCCAGAACGAGGACCCCTCCTCAGCTGTGCCTGGCTCAGCAATCCCCACACCCAGAGCCAGCCCCGGGCTGGAATTTCTTTATTTCCTTCTCCCATGCCATGCCATGCCATGTCATCCCGTCCCATGGATCCCATCCCATGCATCCCATCCCATCCCATGGATCTCATCCCATGGATCCCATGGATCCCATCCCATGGATTCCATCCCATGCATCCCATTCCATCCCATGGATCCCATCCCATGGATTCCATCCCATGCATCCCATTCCATCCCATGGATCCCATCCCATGGATCCCATGGATCCCATCCCATGGATCCCATCCCATGCATCCCATTCCATCCCATGGATCCCATCCCATGGATCCCATGGATCCCATGGATCCCATCCCATCCCATCCCATGGATCCCATCCCATGGATCCCATCCCATCCCATGGATCCCATCCCATCCCATGGATCCCATCCCATGGATCCCATCCCATCCCATGGATCCCATCCCATCCCATCCCATCCCATGGATCCCATCCCATCCCATCCCATCCCATCCCATCCCATCCCATGGATCCCATCCCATGGATCCCATCCCGGGCAGCCCTGCAGGGCTCAGGGCGTGCACAGGCAGGGCCAGAGGGGCAGAGCTGTCGAGCCCTGAGCCCCTCCCCAGCTCCAGGTGGGTGCCATGGTGACATTTGGGACACCCTGGTGTCCCAACTGGGACCTTCCCACCCTGGAGGCACCGAGCTGGCCACTCCATGCCACGGAGCTCGTCCCCAGAGCCCCGCCGGCATCTCCTGGGCTCCGTGGGCTTTTCTCAGCAGCTCCACAGGTCTGCTCTGGTGTTTCCCCACAGCGCAGGGACCACCGGGGGCAGCTCCCCGCAGCCCCCGAGCCCCCTCCCCACGGGACACCCAGCCCGCGCCCCTCGCTGTGCAGAGCTCTCAGGGTACACGGATAATCTTTTACTCTTCAGCACAAATAATTTATTACATTAAAATAACGTTTTTAAAAAATGAGTACTTTGGGAATAATTCAGGCTCGCCTGCGGAGGCATTTTTCAAAGTGCCATAATAGGCACTTAGAAATGGGTGGTTATTTTTATTCTCCGAGCCTGTCAAGAAGCTGATGGATCGAATTGGCTGATGACAAGGCAGCTGAGTGCTCATAGACGGAGCCCACAGCGGGAACACGGAGCCTGTTACAAATGAGCAGCCAGCCCAGGTCGGAGCCTCCCAAAGCTCTGCAGCTTTGCAGCGATGTCCCAAAGGGCACGGAGAGCACCCTCTGTGTCCCCTCTGTCCCTTCTGTCCCCTCGCCCCTGCCCACCCTGTCTGGCTGAATCGCCCTTCCCGCGTGCACATCCCTCCTCCGAGGGCATGGCTGTCCCAGGGGTGGCCTGTGACACGTCCTTGCGGCCAGGACAGGACGTGGGAGAGGGGAAGGGCAGGGTGAGGCTCTCCAGCTGTGAGAACCAGCAGCACCTGTGTCCTCCTGTATTCAGAAGGGCAGAGCACCACACTGACTCTCTTCTGGGTTGCAAGGAGAGCAAGTTTTATCATTCCTGGTCTTCTTTTATAGACAGGTCTGAGAAAGTCCAGGAGGTAAAACTCTCACTGGTCATGAAACCAGCACATCACCATCATTGGACAGCCAGGAACAACAGCCCTCGACTGTTTCTTGTAAGAAAACAGCAAGGAGACAAACAACACCTGCAGAGGTTGTTTTCCCTCTCCAAGGACTGCTTGGATTCCTCCTCATGATTTCCCAGGCCACACTTCTCAGGCCAGTCTGAGAATGTTGTGTGACTTGGTTTCACACAGGCCCAAGCTAATGCCTGAGGCCTAAAAATGTCTTATTTAACCATTGTCAGCTCCCACACACCTGGAGCGGGGTGGGAGCACCAGCCAAGGTGGGGCTGATTATCTCCTGGTGACAGGGCTCTGCTCTTGTCACAGTGTCCTCCCTCCTCATCCTCTTCCCCACAGCCAAAACGAAACCTCGCTCTGTCTCACCCATGGGCATTGCAGCCACAGCCCTTCTGTCATAGCGGGGCTGACCCAGCAGGGCCTGGAGCCTGGGAGATCGGCTTGGAGCAAGGCTGCTGTGGCTGGGAGCCTCCCAGAGTGCCCAGGAGCCTCACAGTGTGTCCAGGAGCCTCCCAGAGTGCCCAGGAGCCTCCCAGAGTGCCCAGGAGCCTCACAGTGTGTCCAGGAGCATCACAATGTGTCCAGGAGCCTCACAGTGTGTCCAGGAGCTTTCCAGAGTGCCCAGGAGCCTTCCAGAGTGCCCAGGAGCCTTCCAGAGTGCCCAGGAGCTTTCCAGACTCAAACTCCAGCCCCTGACTTGGAGAGGAATCCCTGCTGCAGACATGGAGGCGCTGGTCCGTGCAGTTTAGGCTCTTCTCTGATGCTCCAGCCCCTCAAAGCCTGGCTGGCTGTGGAAGAAATGAAAAGGAACATGGCTTTGAATTTCAGAGCCCAGAAGCTGCAGCATCTCCCTCTCTCACAGCCTCCTGCCTGCAGGTTCAAAGCTCTCCTGAGGCTCATGGATTGATTCCCTGTTCTGGGAGGCAGGGGAGCTTTACAGGCTCATCTCCACCCCACCGTGGCCCAGAGCTGGCAGGATACATGCCCAGGGTGGTATCAAGAGCCAGAGGCAGAGCTGACAACTCAGTAACTCTCTGTTCTTCTTCCTCCCACTCCATCCTTTAAACATCTCAGTTTCCTCAGGAGTTGGGTTAAGGTGAGGAAGAAACCACACCTGGGATTTTTCTGACAGCCTTGCTTCCTTCGAGAGAGCATTTCAGGCTCTGAGAATCCCATTCCCCTGCAGTGCAGCCTGGATGTCACCCTCGCCTGGCTGCAGGGTCACAGGGAGCACCTCACACCCGACCCCGAGCCTTCATCTCATCCCCATCTCCCTGATCCCGGGGCATGCCCAATTAGAGGACAACGAGCACTTCTGACCCTCTTTGGTTTGAAAAGCCTCATTATGTTGGATTTTTGCTGTTTCAATCCCCTCTCCCTCCTGGGCTGAGCTGTGGGGGCTGGCAGGGTCAGTGTGGGACGTGCTCTGCAGCTCAGAGGGGACAGGCAGAGCTGCTGCCCTGTGCCAGAACAGTCCCTTCCCTGCACCAGGGGCTGCTGAGGGACGTGCCCACCAAAGCATTCCTGCTTTGTGCGAGTGTCCCGTGGGGGAGACACCTCTGCAACAATCCAGGACATTCTGTGTCCACCCCATGTCCCCAGAGGGGACAGGACAAGGACAATGGCTTCAAACTGCCAGAGGACAGGGTTAGGTTTTACATGAGGAAGAAATTTCTATGAGGAAGAAATTCTTCCCTCTGAGGGTGAGGATGCCCTGGCACAGGTGCCCAGAGCAGCTGTGGCTGCCCCTGGATCCCTGGCAGTGCCCAAGGCCAGCTCAGACAGGGCTTGGAGCAGCCTGGGACAGTGGGAAGTGTTCCTGCCATGGCTGGGGTGCCACTGGGTGGGATTTATGTCCCTTCCAACCCAAACCAGTTTATGATTCTGTGACGAGACCACAGCCAGGAAAGCAGCTCTGCTGAGTGCTGAGCACAGCAGCTCTTGCTCAGTGAAAGCCTCAGCTAAAGGCAGGATGCTGGGCAGAGGAGCTGATTGCAGTTTCCTCCAGAATCCTGTTGTGGTTGCTCGGATGAGCAGTCTGGATCAATGCTGGTGTGGCCTCCCCTGGCAGGTCCAGGAGAGCAGCACATTTGGACAAAGAGCAGTAAAACATCCCTGGAGCAGAGCGGGCTCTGCAGACTCAGAGGAGCCATGGGCAGAGCCCAGGTGTGTCCTCATCACCACCTGGCCATGCTGGGGACACAGCCAGGCCAGGCTCAGGCTGCATTTAGGGAAAGGTTCTTCCCCCAGAGGTGCTGGCACTGCCCAGGCTCCCCAGGGAATGGGCACGGCCCCGAGGCTGCCAGAGCTGCAGGAGCCTTTGGACAGCGCTCCAGGGATGCCCAGGCTGGGGCTGTTGGGGGTCTGGGCAGGGCTGGGGTTGGAATCCGTGATCCTGTGGGTCCTTGCAGCTCAGGATATTCCGTGATTCCATGATCCCTGAACCCTGGCTCCAGCACCCCCCTGTGTGAGGTGTTCCCTGTGCTTGCTCAGGGAGCTGTCCCTGCTCCCTTGCAGATGGAGCCTGTTGTCATCCCTGTGATTTAGCGAGGCTCAGAAGAGCAGGCTGAGGCTGCAGCGAGTGGATTAACACGCGATGCCTCCAGGCATTCCCAGGAACAGATGCAGACACGTGGGCTCAGACCCCCGTTTTTCCAGCCAGCAAGTGGAGAGGGAACAGTTCATGGGCTCTGGTTCAAACAGGATCTGAAAGATCCTCCCAGCAGAGTTTTCCAAAAATAAATGAAATGTCTCAGGACTGGAAGCAAGGGAAGAATTAACACAGGGAGAGCTGCAGCTGGGCACCCTGTGATGCCCAAAGGATGTGTCTCTGTCTCTGTCACCTCTTCCCCAAGCCCTGCTGGGTCAGGGCAGTGAAGTCTCACCCCCTTTGCCACACAGTTTGGCAATAAGGGAAGGTGAATTGCTTTCTCCAGGCACCTTGAGAAGGACATTCCCAGCAAAGGCTTCACAGGATTCTCACAGCTCCAAGAAAGAGCTGCCATAAGTAGGGCTTTGCTCTCAACCTGACCCACGTTGTTGTCTCTCTCTGCTCCAGTCTGGAACTGTTCAGGTGTCCAGTTCTCAGGTCTTTTTCCTGTCCATGCCATTGCCAGGATGTTATCTGGACCTCCAGAAGCCCCTTCAGAGGATAATCTGTCTCATGGGGTGGCTGGGGGCAGGGACAGAAGCAGAACCAGTCCAAACCACACATTCCTGCCTTTATATTGAGGGTTTGGGGCTGGGTCAGGCTGGGACTGTGAACACTCAGCCCATTTCAGTAAATTGTTTGTGAAATCTTATTTCATGGTGTTTGATGATGAGGGTCTCTCAGCTGCAGGTTCCCAGGCTGTGTGGTGGAAATCCCAGGAAAAGGAGCCCTCCTGGAGACAAGAGTGTCCCCAAGATGTCCTTGTGCCCGGACAGGGCCCAGTGGAGCTGGACATCCCTGCCTGCCCCAGAGTCCTGTCCCCTGAGCCAGGACAGCTGCCTTGTCCTGTCCCCAGTGTCCCTGCTGGCACAGGTGAGGGGTGTCCCAAAGCCCACCCCCCTGCTGCCTCACTCCTGGGGGGCTCTCACACTCCTCACACCCACCTCTGCCCCACACAGAGCAAAACACTCCCCCAGAGGGTGTCCAGATGGGAAACCTGCCCTGGGTGTCTCCTGCTGTGGGGAAGATGCTGAAGGTGCCTCCTCCGAGAACAAATCAGCGAGAAAAGAGGAAACAGATCCCAAATCTCGCAGTTTCAGCTCTTTTGAAGGAGAGGCTCAAACCCACAAACACCCAGGGACTGATCAAAAGGGGCTCCTCATCCCCAGCCTTTCTGCTCCAGGTGGGAGGACTCAATCCACCTTAATCCCTCTGTGTTTTCCTACAGCCTCCATTTTTCTTTATCACTGGTCTGGATGTTAAAATGGCCTTGGGGGGTTTGGGGGAGCCTTGCTCCCGTCACAGAGGTGTCTGGAGCCCCCCAGCCTATCCAAGACATTTCTCCCTGCCTAAGCCATGTGTGTCTGTGTGAGGTGAGTCCATCCTAGACATCACCCAGGATTAGGGGTTATTTTGGGGGTGTTTTGGGATCCTCACTCATCAAATCTTTCCTCTTGTCATGAGCCTGAGGGATGGGAGAGAGGAGCTCTGGGTGCTTTAGGAACAAACAGAGCTCAGTGAGTTGCTGAAGGTTAACTCACGGCACCTTCAGGGGCTTTGGAGGAGCATCTTTCCTCCTGGAAACACAAAACCAGGTTGGAAAAGGGACCTGCCAGCCCAGCTCCAGCCTGGAGGGTGTCTGGTGTAGCTTGGGGGAGCCTGAGTGGCCACTGGCCCAAAGGTGACCGCTCACATCCCTGGGGGCAGGGAGGGAAAGCTTCTCTGTGCTTCCAAACATGCACCAAACCCTGCCTGGGGACTCAGGGTATGGCAGCAGCTGTCCCTCGAGCTCTCTGTGTCCCCACGGAGCTGACCTTGCCGGGACCGTGGCTCCAGCTTGGGCAAAGGTCGGGGATGGGACAGGGGGATTGATTCTTGGCTCTTCTCCATCCTCGGACACCAAAGTGCCCCTTTGAGGCTCAGCCAAGCTCACAGCTCGCCCTCCTTTCATCCCGAGAGCCGGGAATTGCCGCAGGAGGTTCCTCGGCTTTCCGCACGTGTTTGATTCCTGCCCAAGCAGAGACCCGGCCTCGCTCCCGGGCTGTCCAGGGCATGGCCAGGACACCCTGTGACCTTCTGGGAACCTTCTGGGAACGGCGATTTGTGCTGTTCATTTCACTGACCTCCGGCTCAGTAGGAGCCGCGGGAGGTGTGAGCAGGACGGGGCTCGGCTGTGCCCGTCCCCCTCCTTTTGTCCCCTGCATCCCTCTCCATCCTCCGGAGCCGGCAGCGACAGCGGCTTCGTGCTTCCCTCTAGTGGTGCCGGCTCCCGAGGACAGCAGGGATGGAATCAGGGGGACTCCGGTGGCTCCTGCAGGTGTGTCCCCTGATGCCGGAGCCTCAGGCACAGAAAATGTCCCTTTATCTGTGCCGACAGGCTCAGACACTCGAGAGAACACGGGGTTTAACTCAACACCACGGAGAAGGCTCCTAAAACTGAGCGGAGAAGCTGGGGATGTGATTGTGTGAGTTAGAATTATGTTCTGGGTGAAAAATACAGAGTTTAGTATTGAGATATAGCGGTGAATGAGGGACAAGATGGAGGTTCTTGGGCATTGGCTTGTCTCTGCCCTTCTTCCTTCTTCATGGCTTTGGGGATTGGACAGAAAAGTCCACAGTGTGGAACACAAGTGGTTATTGTGTTAAAAGTAAGAATAAATGAGTTGGCATTGGATAATTGGATAGTTTATGCTAAAAAGGCCTTGTGGACAGAGCCCTGGGTCGCTGCTTGTCGCTTGCTGGGTTAGTGTGGGGAGGTAGTTACTGTCTGTAAAAACGTAAAACAGATAAGGGAAAATAAACATCCTAAATCCAACTGCAAAAACCATCTCTGCTCGTCAATCCTGATCCTGGGGAAAAGAACGGAATACTTTTACATCTGGTGCCCCAGAGACTTTTACACCCTGAAAGCATAATGTCCCTGCAATGAGAAACCCATCGATTCCCCCTCTCGCGGTGGAATGGAGGTGATGCTGATTTATTCTCCTCGCTGAGCAGGGCCCGTGAGGAGAGGTGAGGAGAGCCCCAGAGCTCCTGCTGGGGTGCCTGGGAGAGAATGGACATGAGCAAGGATCGATGCTGGCCCTCACCTTGCTCTGGGAGGGCTCCTGGCAGTGGTTTTTGGCCAGGAAGGACAGGCACAGCAGGAAAGGAACTTAGGCTGCACAGGGGACGTTCCTGGAAAGCGCTTCTGGCAGGATGGATTTACACTGAGTAAAATGTGGAGTTTCCATCACTGGGAGTCTCAGAAATTAAGGCAATACCTCCCTGGGGTATCAGAGGCATCCCTGCTGCTTCTATCAGAGCAGGAGCTGCTGCCTTCCCCCGGAGTGCCCCAGGAGCAGGAGCACCCTGCAGCCAGGACGGGCACTGCTGCTGGCAGGGAACAGCTCAGGGCCCTTCCTTTGCTCCCTGAGAGAGCCAAGAGCAACAAATGGAAAAAGTGGAAGGCTGGAGACGGGCTGTGGGCAGAAATGCTGAGAAGAAAATCCACGGAGTAAATCCTCGCCTCCAGCCTGGAGAAAACGAGAGCTCAATGAGCATCATTGGGCTGGGCTTTGTAGAGCTCCAATGGCCAAAGAGTGGCTTTGGGGAGCTGGAGCCTCTGCAGCAGCAGGGAAAGGGATTTATTTTGCAGCCCAGCTTCGCTCTCCCTCCCAGCACTGATGGAAGTTTGGCTCGAGTTTGCCGTTTCCCACTCCGGAGCCTGTTCCCATCTCTGTGATGTAATCCCGTGTAATCTGAAAGAAGCTGCACACAGACCAAAATATCCAACAGTGGGATAACGCCGATTTCTGCTGAATTCACTGAATTTTGGATCTAAATGGGGGATGAAAAGACAAAGCTTTGGAGGAGAGGACACAGCTCCCCGAGGGCTCCTCTATGCTGCACACCCATGGGCTGGATGAGCCCCGTGCTGCAGGCCCAGGGGGCAGGAAGGCTCCTCGTTCACAGGAGGATTTTCCCAGCCCATCTCCCTGTGTGGTTCTGAGAACTCCAGCCCCAAACCCCTCTGCCTTCCCACCACAGACCCCTGGAGCAGCCCCTCTGCAGGTGCCAGCCCTCCCCACGACGCCTGCAGAGCATCCCTGGCAGCGACACCTCAACCCCCCGGGAGGAAAGGGTTAAACGATGCAATTTGCCTTTCCCCACAGCAGATTCTGCTCTGCTCTGCCTGCAGCCCTGTTTATCAGCAGTTGCAGGCTCTAAAATCCGCACTTTACAAGTGCAGCATAACCTGCCAGTTATAATTGGTTGAATTATACCTTATCCCCGATGCAACTCTTGATGAGCCGCCGCCTCAGCCGGAGAACTGATAGCAGACAAGTTTATGGCTCTCCTGGAAAACACAATTATAAATTGCAGCCCCACCACAAGCCCTGGGAAAGGTTAACCCTTTCCCAGCAGGAAGGGAAAAGAGGAGAGGAATCACCGCTGGAGAGATCTGAGAGGGAATATTGGGTAGGAAAAGAGGGATTCTGTGGCCTTGTTCCTCTTTACATCGGGGCTCTCCAAGAAATGGGATCCAGTTTTGGCAGGGAGCTGCAGGTCAAGGAAAAGCACCAGGGGATCCACTGGACTTGCCCATCCTGTGCTCCACAGCCCTGCACAGGTCAGGTTATGCCACCATCCCAGACCTGCTGAAGGTGCCCTGGACCCAAATCCTTCACTGGGATGTGTGGCCTCGTTTCTTTCCCTCTTCAGCTCTGCTGGAATTGGGAGATCAATACCAGCAGGACTGGACAGCCAGTGCAGTCAGGAGCAGAGTGACCCAGGGGGTTCAGCACCCGAGACCCTGCACTTTGGGGCATGGTGACAAGGAGCAGACGTGATGGTTCCGCACAGCAGAGCAGCCCAGCACAGAGAAATCACTTCCATGAAAGAAATCACAACTGGGAAAGGTCCCAGAGTCTTTCACCCCAAACAGGGCTTGTCTGTGGTGCAGCTGCACCAACTTCTGCAGCCCCTAAGGCATCCTGAGCCACTGCAAGGGGTTAAATCCTGCTCCAAGGGCGAGTCTAGCCTTTCACTGATCCTGATCCATCAAAAGGCTGCCTGGGGTTTGTGCTGCTTGTCTGGAGCACTGCAGGGAACAGAGGGCAAACCCCACAGAGCTGCAGGCAGGCATTGAGCCAGGGGCTGTTCCAAACTGTCCTCAAAGGCAGAAACACCTTCCAAAAACAGAGAAGGAATAAAAATGTCTTGGCTGGACTTTAGCCATTGGAAATAGGCCTAGAAGCAGCTGCCTCTCCAGGAAGAACAGTTTTGATGTAGAACATGAAGAACATGTGCTCCAGGAAGAACATTTCTGATGCAGAAGATTATCCAGAGAAGCTGTGGCTGCCCATCCCTGGAAGTGTCCAAGGCCAGGGTGGAGCATCCTGGGACAGTGGAACCCACGGCAGAGGAGTTGGATTTACATAATCTTTAAGGTCTCTTCTGACCCCAACCACTCTGATTCTAGAAGACCACGAGAAAATCTGCACCAGGTCTAGTTAATTAAGTTAATTAAGTGAAACCCTTTTAATAAAGCACTTCAGTAATCAATGTGCCTTGTGCTGGGGAATGTGCCGGGCCCATCTCACCCACAAACATTTCCTGTGACACCATTTAGAGTTTACTCTGCAAATATTCCATGATTAAGTCTGGGATGGAGCTGCCCTTACACCCTGGACAATCCTGCATCCTCCTCCCACTGAACACCAAACTGGGCTCACTGGCTGGCACTTGCAGCCAAGCAGGTTGAGAGAAAGCTCTGGAAAGCTTTTACTGGTCCTGCCCCTGCTGTTTCACCTTGGAGCTTTTATCAGGAAAGACTGTATTTCATTTTAATTGTAATTTTAATTTTCTTATTTGGTATTAATTTTCATTTTTAATTTTCATCCCAGGGAGAAAAAAACTTCAGGAATTTTCCTGAGCTCTCAAACCCCAAGCATGGTCCTGCCAGGCTGGGATGGGAGCGTTCCACAGGTCTAGAGCTGACCTCTCTGGGCCTTTTCCTTGCACCTTCTTCCCTCTCCACTCAGCTCCTGCTGACTCAGGGCACAGAACCAGCTGGGAGCAAATCAACCCATCCCCTCTCTCCAAATCCTCTGGAATCTGGGCCCAGGAATATTTACAGCCTCTCTGTCTGTCCCTGACCTTCAGCTTGTATTTGTGTACGTAAATTTTGTTCTATTCTGGGGCTACAAGTTTCATATCAGGGCAGTTCAATCTTTATGAGGATAAAGTGTTTGCAGTGCTCTTAAGCAGCTTAACGTAAGCATGTGTGTGAAAGATTAACAGCTTTGTGAGTCTGAGCAGTTAAGTGACAACATAAAGAGAAAGGAAAGGAGAAAACATCATCAATCTTAAGCAGCACCAAGAATATTTGAGATGAGTTATTGAGGGGAACAATGCCAAGCCCAGCGGAGCATTAATGACCAGAACAGGAAAGGCAGAGCAACTTGAAAGGCTCGTCTACAGCTCCCAAACTTGGAAGACAAAGGAAATGTTAATTATCCCCTGGTATTTATGTCCATCACTTGGTGGTGTGTTCAGAGCAGCCATTGGAGCGGAGGAAGGAAGAGGCAGACTCTGAGTGCAGCTCAGTCTGTGCTTCTTCAGAGCGCTGCCAGCTCAGAGAACAAACTCATCCCTCCCTCCCCATCGGAATCAGCTGCGTGGGACACTCCCCTTGTGCTGCTGAGGATGAGGAAAAGCTCCCAGGTGGTTTCACAGCTCTGGTGGACACAGGGACCACCTCACCGTGCTCTCCCCAAAGAATGAGGTGGCAGAAGAGCTTCCAGAAATGCTGGAAGACCAACCAAACACCAGAGGGTTTGGGTTTTTTTGGGTGTCAGTCACTGCACCTGCACTCCAAAAACCTGTGATATCACCTGCAGAGCACAGGGTCGTGCAAGGACAAAGATTTTTATGACCTGTGGCAAACCATCTGATGTCCGTGTACTTGACTCCGCTGATAAGGGATAACTCTGCCTGTTTGCCAAGGCAGGTCCTTGGTTTATTAAGGAATGGTTGGAAATGTTCTGAGATCCTCTGATGAGGCATCCCTGGAAGAGCAAATGTGATGATGCCCATGGGAATTGGCTGTTTGGCTCTGGATTTTCACACAAAGAGATCCCCCCAACAGGAGGAACAGGGAATGGCACTGGAGGAACAGGGAACGACACTGGAGGAACTGGGAATGGCACTGGAGGAACTGGGAATGGCACTGGAGGAACAGGGAACGACACTGGAGGAACTGGGAACGACACTGGAGGAACTGGGAATGGCACTGGAGGAACTGGGAATGGCACTGGAGGAACTGGGAATGGCACTGGAGGAACTGGGAATGGCACTGGAGGAACAGGGAATGGCACTGGAGGAACTGGGAATGGCACTGGATGTCAGTGAGCAAATGCTGGAGCTGTTCCTGCTAAAATCAGACATTGTGGTTCTGCCAGTAGGAGGAGAAGACACCTCAAGGCTGCACTGGAGAGCTCCTGGACCAGCCCCTGGGATGAGGTTCCCCATGAGATTATCCCCTGATTCCCCATGGATTACAAAATGAACTGAACAATTGACATTCCCATTTTCTCAGGGAATTTTTTCAGTTTTTAGAGCCTGGTAGGAGGCCTGACTCTCCTGGACCTTGTGCTGGTGCCTGGATTTTAAACCAAGCATCTGATCCTCTCCAAATGTGCTGTGCATGAGTCATTCCTGCCTTTCTGGGATCATCCATCCAGGTTATCTCCAGGTTAGCGATACATCTGCTGCCTGGAAAGTTGGGCTTCAGTGAAAACATCCTGTGAAACACAGCATCCAGCTCATCTCCAGGTGGACAAGCCCATTTCTTGGCCTTTCCTGCAGGGCCAAACGCAGTGCCTGAGCCAGCTGAACACAGTCCTGGGGCTGGATTCTCCTGGGTAGCAGCACGAGGTGAGGAGCATCCATTAACGGAGGGTGGTGATGGTATCTCCTCGCTGCTGATGTGGGGAAGGGGGCTCTGGCAGGGGTCGGGACACTGGGGGCAAACTCCATCCCCTCTGCTGATGCCCAGGTCTGGCTCCTTCCTTTTCCCCCAAACCTGCGGCTGCAGGAACCACAGGGATGGTCTGAATGGGTGATCCTCGGGAATGCCGTGATTCAGGACACCTTGTCACCTCTCCCAGTCCATGATGTGACAGAGCAAAATGCTCCTGAAGGTGCCACCGGCTTCCTGAGGAGGCCAGGGCAGGGAGGACACGGAAGGGAGAATCCATGGGGAAATGGGCAGAATCCACCAGCAAAGCACGGTGCAGGAGCTGCCAGACAGAGCCTGTGGCTCCAGACACTCCTGTCACCCTCAGAAACACTCATGATAAAGGCAGGCAATAAAAACCACGGATGGAGGAATAATTATCCAGGGGCGGGAAGGGGATAAGAAGGGAAAGAGCCTTGATGTAACACAAACATCATAAAAGGCCATAAAAGCAAAGCAAAGGGAAGTGTGAAGGAGGCTGAGGGTTGGCAGCAAATGTACATAAACACAAGGAGCTGGGCTGGAACGGGCTGGAAATGAGGAAGGTTATGGGTGAAATGGAGAAAGATGAAGTTAAGATGAAAATTGTTGCGCTGTATTAGAAAGGGCAGAGCATGACAGAGGCTCTCTAGCTGGGTTGCACAAGAGAGCAGGTTTTATTCTTCCAGATCTTCTTTTATAGAGAGGTCCGAGAGGTAAAACTCTCACTGGTCATGAAACCAGCACATCACCATCATTGGGCAGCCAGGAACAACAGCCCTCGACTGTTTCTTGCAAGAAAACAGCAAGGAGACAAACAACACCTGCAGAGGTTGTTTTCCTTCTCCAAGGACTGCTTGGATTCCTCCTCATGATTTCCCAGGCCACACTTCTCAGGCCAGTCTGAGAAAGTTGTGTGACTTGGTTTCACACAGGCCCAAGCTAATGCCTGAGGCCTAAAAATGTCTTATTTAACCATTGTCAGCTCCCACAGAAAATAAACAAGGGAATGGAGTGGTGGAGTGGATAACAGCAGAGAGCTGCACCCCGGGGCCACGGAGCTCCTGGGGACACCCTGGTGAGGGGGACTGAGCAGGGGGACACGGGATGGCCAGAGCTCCCCTGGCCCGTGGATGGGAACGCTCCGTGACAAAATGGGGAGCAAAGCCCAGGTGGGCAGAGCTCAGAGAGCTCTGACCAGTGTCACACACACAGGGAGGAGATGTCCCTGCTGGGAGAGCTCCCACAAGAGCAGACATCCACAGCAGGCTGTGCCCGAGGGGACCGTCCCCTCCACACCACAGCCTGTTCTGCTGTCCTCAGCGCCCCTCAGTTCCAGGAACAGAAGGCAGATGGAAAAGCAGAGAGCAAGAGGAGCCTCCAGGCGCTGCTGACATCAGCCTGGAGCTCTGGAGATGCTGCTGGGAGTGAGGGGGGAATCATCCTCCAGCTGCTGCCGGCGCCAAAACATTTCTCATTGCTCATGTGCTCCTATTAACACCTCCTCACACAGCAGAGCTGCGAGCAAGGTCTTCCTGAGCTCTGCTAATTATTAACCACACTCCTGTGAAGTTTAACCAGACGTGCCTGTCAGCTGCTGGCAGGAGGAGAGGAGTGGGAGAGCCTCATAAACAGCCGGGGATGACTCAGGGGAGGCTTGGCAAGGCTGCCAGCACCCAGCCTGCCGCCTTCAGGTGTCGTTGTCTACCTGGAGTTCAGCCTGGAGCTGCTCTGAGCTGGGATCAGGGGCTCTGCTGACACACAGGAGGTGTTTTCTGGCTCCAGACCCTGCTCTTGGCCACGCTGAGATGGTTCATGAGCAGCTGGGGCATGCACAGGCTCTTGGGGGTGACCTGCCCAGCTCAGAGGCTCTGAGAACGAGCCTTGAAGAATTTTGCTGCTTCTCCAGAGCTTGGGTCAGTTGGAAGGAGCTCAGGGAAGGGGCATTTAGGCCCAACCAAAACAACAAAAAATGTTTTGTACCAACAAAAAAAATCCTCACTCAAGGCCACTTCAGCCCCACTCAGAGCACACAGGCTGCTCCTTTCCCTCCCTGCCTTGGGTGCTTTGTACCTGGAATGCAAATTCTCAGCTCCCTGGATGTTTTACAGCCCTAAATTCGTGGTGATCTAGGGAAGGATGGGTGCACCTATTGCTCTACTCAGCCTATTCAGAGATAAAAAAACCCCGTATACATAAATCAGCCAATTAAAATCTGTGAAAATCTCAAGCATTCAACTCTTCGACCGTAACTTCTCCAGCGAGAAATGCTGCAAAAAACATCCTGACAGGTTATTGTTTATCCTGACGGGTTTTTCTGAAAATAAATGAATTTTCCTTCGGGTTGGCATTGGGATCTGGAGGAGCTTTTTGCTCCTTGCAGCACGGGGCATTTTACCCCTCAGTAGCGAAGATCAGCAGCAGGGTCGGGGTCATTCCAAGCCCTGGAATCAGAAGGGGCTGGGAGATGAACCGAGAAGTGTTGGGAGTGCTGGGGAATGAGGAGCTGGGAGTGAGCTGGCCACATGCACAGGGGGCCTGGAAAAAACCCTGTCCTTGGGCTGATCCACCAGCCTGGGGCTCAGGGAGAAGCCAGAAAGCCTCATGTCCTGTCCTCACCCGTGAGGGGAGAGGTGACACTTGTCAGAAGGGTGACACAGGGGTTAGGGAACACTGGGAAGGCAGGGATTGGGAATTTTGGGGACACAGGGGTTAGGGAACACTGGGAAGGCAGGGATTGGGAATTTTGGGGACACAGGGGTTGGGAATTTTGGGGACACAGGGGTTAGGGAACACTCTGGGAATGCAGGGATTGGGAATTCTGGGGACACAGGGGTTGGGAATTTTGGGGACACAGGGGTTAGGGAACACTCTGGGAACACAGGGATTGGGAATTCTGGGGACACAGGGGTTAGGGAACACTCTGGGAATGCAGGGATTGGGAATTCTGGGGACACAGGGGTTAGGGAACACTCTGGGAACGCAGGGATTGGGAATTCTGGGGACACAGGGGTTAGGGAACACTCTGGGAACACAGGGATTGGGAATTCTGGGGACACGGGTTAGGGAACACTCTGGGAACACAGGGATTGGGAATTCTGGGGACACAGGGGTTAGGGAACACTCTGGGAATGCAGGGATTGGGAATTCTGGGGACACAGGGGTTAGGGAACACTCTGGGAACACAGGGATTGGGAATTCTGGGGACACAGGGATTAGGGAACACTCTGGGAACACAGGGATTGGGAATTCTGGGGACACAGGGATTAGGGAACACTCTGGGAACACAGGGATTGGGAATTCTGGGGACACAGGGATTAGGGAACACTCTGGGAACACAGGGATTGGGAATTCTGGGGACACAGGGGTTAGGGAACACTCTCTGCATGGAACACCTACTGCTTTTCCCTCTGAAGCCCCTGAATTCATACTCCTTTCCCCACAGCTGGAGGAGCAGCCAACAGGACTTTAACCCCTGGTTTGCTGGAAACCAAGCTCCAAATCCCACCAGGGATGTGCCGGATGCTCCGTCCTTTTGTGGGTCCCTTTGAGAGCGAATGGCAGAGATTTGGGGTGGGAGTGGAAGTGGCCCCAGTGACCTGGGGTTGTGTCTCTGCTCCCAGGGCCCTGCAGGTGGCTGGCAGCCAAAACACTGCCCAGACTGGCAGAGCAGGGCTTTTATTTTAAGGTTATCCTGAGCAGTGGCACACAATAAAATCCACTCCCGAGATAAGGAATGTTCATAATCCTCCCCTTTCTGCCAAGAATAGAGTCCCTATCTCCAAACCCCTCCACTCCAGTCCAGAGAAACAAAGCCCAGTGGGTGAAAACAACAAAACCAGGAGCTGGGGGAAGTATTTGGATTCAGGAAAGACTAAATATTTAATTTGTGAGGCCAATGCATCCTGGAATGGATGGGGCACTCCAGGAACAGCTTGCCATTGTCCAGGGGCCACTGGGGAAGGTCCTCTTGAGCAGCCCTTGTCCTGCAGGGCCACCAGGCTTCCCCAGTGCTGGTGGGAGGTCAGCAGGTCCTTGCAGGGCTGAAGGTGAGGGTGTTTTCCACCAAAGGAGTCACAGGCAGGAGCAGTTCAGGGGCTGCAGCCCAGGGTGGTGCTGCTTTTCTGCGGTATCTGCACAAAAAGGCACAGAATTCTGCCTGGGCTGCTCTGGAGAGTGCACCCTTTGCTGGATGCCACATTTATCAGCACCTGGAGAAATAGTTCCAGCTCCTGCAGCATCTCCAGAGGAAAAGGGAAAAGCAGAAGATGCCATGGATGGCCCTGTTGTCTGAAACCTCCTGCTGGGCCAGAAACCTCCTGGTCCCTCCTGCTCTGAGACCTCTGGTCACCCTCCAGCCCCTGAGGCACACCTCCAACAAAGCTAAAATTGGAGAGGCAGAGGTTTTGCTGCTGAGATCAATGTCCCAGCTCCTCAGAGCCTGTTCTGGCAACTGCTGTCACCAAAGATTGGCTGTCTTTGGCTGAGCCCTGGGCATCCTGGGCTAGTGGCAGGTGTCCCTAATTACGACATGGGGTGGAGCTTTGAGGTCCCAACCCAAACCATCCCACAGTTCTGTGGAAGAGCTGCCTCTCCAGCACTGTCCCCATTCCTGACCCACAGGGCCAAATCTCAAATGCAAATCTGAAATGTCCTGGTTGCCTTCATAATATTAAAAATAAGCATAAACTCATAAACCCAGAATCAGTGCAGGATCAGGGTTACCCAGGTGTGCCAGGTAACCCTGGTGGCACAGGAAGAAAGGTCTGGACCCTGCAGTGTGTGTGCTTGAACCTGCAGAGTCTGGAGCCCAGGGAATTCATCCACACAACCACCAAAGGGCAAATCTCATCCAGCCCTGCTCCCAACAGTGGGAGAGAAAGACCAGGGGAAGACAGCAAAACAATAAGACACTTGTTTTCCCGTTCTCCCCCATTTTTATAAATATCTGTATACATATTTTTTACACAAGAAGCAGCTCCTCTTGGTGAGGAGAGCGGATTTTGCCTGCCTTGCAAAGTTCACCCATTGTTCAAAGCGAACTCTCCTGTCCAACACAAACAGGGACTCTTAAAAACATTCTCATCCAAAACAATTGCCACCACTTTTGATGTTTTCACGGTCCTCGCTCTCCCCCACTGTTTGATCATTATGTTTTACAATATTTTTTCCCCTTCCTCGCAGGCGCCGTTCCAGGTGCCCCAGCTCTGGAATTCGTGGCTTCATCATCCAAGCTTCTGCATTGGGATACAATGGAAAGAATTCCACAGGATTTATTTTGACTGGGAGGACTGCCCCTCATTCCTGTTTGCTCAGCAGGGCTCCCAGATGTGCCTGTGGCCAGGCTGAAGGAGTTCAGCTCCAGAGGATCATCCCCTTCCTTCCCAGGAATCCCACCTAGGCTCTCCTCTCCCTCGGCATTCTGGAAGTGCTGAGCACTTTGCTGGAATTGTTATGAATGAACCTTCAGGATCCTGCCAAGGCCAGGACGTGCTGGATCCTGAGTGATCCTCGCTCCTGAAAATGGCACTGACAGCTCAGGAGGACACAGAGGGGTGGGAATTCTCTTGGAGAGCTCTCTCCAGAGGAACAGCCCCTCCATCCAAGCCAGGCTCTCACCTGAGCACAGCCCTGGCAGATGTGCAGCCCTTTCCTAGCCAGCCTCAAGACCTGGGGAAAAGGAGGGAATCCCCAGAATAAAACCCAGCCCCAATCAGGTCAATTCCTTGTAACTCCAAATCCCTGCTCCTCACTGTCCAAGAGTGTGGAACCAGGGCAGAACCAACTCATCTTTTCAGGCTCTGTGTAACCTCTGTGTAATTATCTGTATTATAGCTGGGGTTTATTTATTTTAATTTTATTTTTTTTCCCTCTTCTAACACTTTATTTTTTAAGCAATACAAGACTGGGCTAAAAATTACATGGTTTGGATTAGGCACAGAATCATGGAATGGTTTGGGTTGGAAAGGACCTCAAAGCCCATTCCACCCCATCCCAGGCTGCTCCAGCCCCAATGTCCAGCCTGGCCTTGGGCACTGCCAGGGATCCAGGGACAGCCACAGCTGCTCTGGCAATTCCAGCCCAGCCTCTCAGGGAAGGATTTCTCCCCTATTCCTACCCCAAATTTCCCCTCTTCCAGTTGAAACATTGCATTTAAAAACCTCAACAAACTTAATGCATTCCAGAGGCCGAAGGTTCAATCCAGTGGCATGCAGGAAAACTCACCTGTGGCTGCTTCCTTTCTTTATTAAATAAGAGAACAAACAGACCCAAAGACTTGAAAATATTCCTGGAACACACAAATTTATGTAGTAAAATCAAAAGGACTGATCAAGCTGAACTGTCCTTTTGTGAACTTTCTCTAAATTATTATTTAAATAATTTAAATTATTGAAATGATTTACTTTAAATTATTTAATTTATTATTATTAAAATTATTTATTTAAAGAGGTCTCTTCTCCAACTTAACTCTTCCCAAAAACACTGTGGGAACACAGGGACTGGGAAGTCTGGGAACACAGGGATTGGGAATTCTGGGGACGCAGGGACTATGGACACCATGCAGTCGTTAAGGAAAAAAAAAATACGGTAGTTTAAAAAAACCTAAAAATAAACTAAAAGAAAAAAACAGAAAATATCTGGTGGTTGTGTTAACTGGGAGAAATCAGAGCAGGCCTTTAGGGCCTTCCCTTAATTCATTCCCTGAACAATGTTCAGTGATCAGGACCAGAGATTCAATTCCCTACCTTGGGGTGGTAATGCACAAAGACAAAATAAGGAGTATTGCAGATAATTTGTCTTTCCTTGTCTCCTAGAACGCTCCTGCTGAGCGACACGGGGTCTGCCTATAATTGGCAACATTAATACAATTAAGATGGTAATTTTGCCCTGTTTTGTTACGAAGTATCTCCCTTCGCGTCCCTCAGCACATTTGACTCCGTTAAATTCCATCATTATTTCTTCCCTTTGGGCTAAGAGGGGAGCCAGAGCCAGGGCAGGCTCCCCCAGGAGCTGAGGGGCTTGTGCTGCTCCTGCCGCAGGGATTCTCAAGGATAAAAAGGTGTCAGGGTCCAGGGAGGGGCAGAAGGAGGCGATGGTTTATTTGGATTAAAGCACGGAGTTAATGAATCTCTCGTGCAAGCACCGGGCACGTGGCGGTAATTAGGAGGAAAACAGAAAAATAATTACAGTCTCCAAACACCCCCGCACCTCTCCCCGCCCGCCAAGCTCCTGCCAGCCCTCCAGCAAGGCAATCCTGGAGATCCGCTGCTCTTCCCAGCCCTGCAGGTCTCTCCCCACCACGGCCTCAGCCTGCCCATGGATGAGGGGTGAGGGGCTGCTGGGGGACCAGAGGGGCCAGCAGGAATGAGGGGATAAAGGATGGGCTGTCCCCGGAGAGGCTGGACAAGAGGAGAGCACTGGGAGCCGGGGACAAGGGGAAACAAGGTGAAGGCAAGGGGCAGTGAGACCGTGAAGCAACAGGGAAGGGTTTTCCTTTTCCCCTTTCCCTTTTCCTTTTCCTTTTCCTTTTCCTTTTCCTTTTCCTTTTCCTTTTCCTTTTCCTTTTCCTTTTCCTTTTCCTTTTCCTTTTCCTTTTCCTTTTCCTTTTCCTTTTCCTTTTCCTTTTCCTTTTCCTTTTCCTTTTCCTTTTCCTTTTCCTTTTCCTTTTCCTTCCCCTTTTCCCTTTCCCCTTTTCCTTTTTCCTTTTTCCTTTTTCCTTTTTCCTTTTCCTTCCCCTTTTCCTTCCCCTTTTCCTTCCCCTTTTCCCTTTCCCCTTTTCCCTTTCCCCTTTTCCCTTTCCCCTTTTCCCTTTCCCCTTTTCCCTTTCCCCTTTTCCCTTTCCCCTTTTCCTTTTTCCTTTTCCTTTTTCCTTTTTCCTTTCCTTTTCCCTTTTCCCTTTTTCCTTTTCCCTTTTCCCTTTTTCCTTTTCCCTTTTCCCTTTTCCCTTTTCCCTTTTCCCTTTTCCCTTTTCCCTTTTCCCTTCTTCCCCTTCCCTGCCCCAGAGCTGCTTGCTGTGTTGAGCCCTCCTTGCTCCAGGTGAAATGGCCAAACAGCCCTGGGAATATTGGGAACCCCAATAAACGAGGCACCAGCAGCCAGGAGGGATCCCAGGCTCTCCTGGATTTCCACCCCGAGGGGGCTGGTGAGGATGGGAATGCCTGGGGTGACCTCTGAGCGCTCAGAGCCGCTCAGAAGAACCAAGAAAGAAATGATTGCTCTAAAAACCCCACAAGTTTCCATTGCTTCTACACATGGCCAAGGCAGCCTCTCCTGGGTCCCACAGAACAATCTGGATGCAGCACAGATGGGTTTGAGCACTTCCCGCTCCCGTGGCTCGTGCTGTGAGCAAAACACCACAGAGCTGCCTTGCCCTGGGCTTTGCCTCCTCCAAACTCCTCCTTTGTGAGAGGAAGCCGCTGAATTTGCTTTTCCTCCTGCCTGGTTAGAGCAGGGATTTTCTGGAAGCCAAACAAAGGCAATGGAGATTGTCTGGGGAGATAAAGAGGGAACAGTCTGAACAAGCAGGAAACTAAGGGGGAATGAGGCTTAAATGTGGTGAAAAAACAAAGTCATTTCTGTTCCATGCCTTGCAGAGGAGGAGGAAGAACCTGAGGGGTTGTGGCGCTCCTTGTTCATGGACGGTGCTTTGGGAAACGTGGAGGCTCTCCACAAAACATGGGAGAAGAAGTTTGGATCCAAACCCTCCAGATTTGGCTCCCCCAGCCAGGCAGTGAAACCCAGTGCCAGGAAATCACTGCACCTTTCCACAGAGGGGCAGGACACATGGGCTGGCCCAAGGTGCCACGCTCCTCGTGGTCCCAAACCTTGGCCAGCTGTGTCCTCCCCTGTCCCTGCTCCCAGCCCTGCCAGCAGCAGCTGGCTTGGGGAAGGGTGATGGAACCTCTTCCTACCTCGGAGCTCGCTGATTGAGGGACCAGCACCGAGAGGGCTGAGGGCAGCCCATGGGCTGGAGAGTGTCAGCCTCAGAGGAGAGAAACAAGAGCTCCTGGAGTGAGGACAGCAGCAGGGCTGGGAGCCACAACCCCCACACGGGGACCTGGCTGCTGAGCTGGAAAATGGGACTGTGCTGTGTGACACACAGAGGGTGTTGGGCATGAGCTCCTGGAGCTGCCAGCTCAGGAAAGGGGCAGGGGAGGCTGGACTGGGGCTCTGCAGGCTCTGCTGATGCTGGGTTTGGCGGCTTCTGCTGCCTCCCTCCCTCTCTCACCCAGCCAAAGTGGTTCCCAAATCATCAGCAGCTCAGTGTGTCCCAGGGCAAGTGACGTGAACTTTCCAGAGTCCCAGCATGGCTGTGCCTAAGCTGGAGAAAAGAAAATACCTGCACTGTGTCCAAGCAGGTACTGCCCTGCGTGTGCTCTCCTCCTCCGTGGTGAGCTCAGGATGACGATCTGGGGCATAATTTCTGAACTTCTGCCCTGAGGTCCTTCCTGCTCCCTGGGCAATGTCTGAGCTTAAATCAAAATGGTTTCCCAGAACTCTAGGTCCATAATTGTTTTAGCTGAAGTCATGAAGTTCCTCTCTCCATATGCAGGTGTGCCTCGTGCCTGCTCCAGCTTGGTCCCATTCCCAGTTCCACCCACTCTGGGTCCTCTTTCTGTGCTGCCTGATGGATTGCAGGGTGTTTAATAAGCAAATTTTGTTAGGTCCACAAACACTGACCTTGTATTAGGTGATGATTCCAAGTGAAATTCTCTTTTCTCTCTTCTCTCTTCTCTCATCTCTCTTTCCTGCAAGTCCTACAGGTCCTTTGGCTCTTGGACACCCCAGGAGCTGCTCCCCGTGTTTTCCAGGTCAGGTTTTGCAGCCTGGTCTCTGCTGGTGTCATCACCAGCACACAGATGTTGTGCACCCACTCTGGTGCCAGCCCTGGGTTCAACCTGTGCAGAGCAGGAGCTGGTGGGACCAGCACCACCCCAGGGCTGGAGCTCTCTGCAGAGCCCAGAGCAGCCTGGGGAGCACAGGGATGTGCATTTTGGCCCTTTCCTGTCCCCACAGCTGTCCCCTGTGGCGCAGGCCATGTTGACACACCAGCAGTGTGGGATCTCAGGGTGCTGGGCACAGGCACTGCCAACCCCCAGCTCTGAGCTGCCCTGGAGCCCTGCAGGCAGAGCCCAGCCAGGGCACGAGCTGCTCACCCCCAGAGGAGCCGTGTTTGGATTCTCCAGGGACAGAGGGCTCGGCCAAGGCAGCGCTTCCTGCAGCTCTGGAGTCACGGAGGCCACCGGGCACGTTTCTCCAGACCTGGATTTCTCCTTTCCAAACCTTTTCCTCCCAGTCAGAGCAGTTGTATGTTTTGGCCTTCCCCCTGTGCTTCCTGCTGGCTTCCTTCTCTCAAGCTGATGAGCTCCTGGAGCTGCTGCGCTGGATCCCTGCTCTGCCAGCTCCTCTCAGCCCTGCTCTGACCCTGCTGATGTTTGCAACAGCCTTGGCCTCGCTCTCTGCCTCCGGCCTGGTGTGACGAGGATTTGGGTCCCCTCCAGGAGGTGATGCCCAAGAAGCAGGGCTGGAGCGAGGACACTCATTCCTTGCCTGTGCACCAGCTCCAAGGGCTCTGTGATTTCTGGCACCGCAGCCTGGATTCTCAATTGTTTCCTTAAGAGAGATTTCACTTGGAAACGTGAGGGAGGGTTTTCAAAAGGAGAGTGAGGAACGCACCGGGAGCCTGCCAAGCGGGGCAGAGGAGATGCTGAGCCACCAATCACAGCTGCCTGCCGAGGGTGAAGGAGCTCCCAGGGCTCGTGCACAGACACTCAACTCACAGGGACATTTTCACCAAGGGTTTGTGTGATTATTTACATCTCATAATGGTAGAATCATAAAGTCAGAGATTATCCTGAGCTGGAAGGACCCACAAGGATCATCCAGTCCAACCCCCAGCCCTGCACAGACACCCTACAGTCCCACCCTGAGCATCCCTGAGAGTGTTATCCAAACACTCCTGGAGCTCTGGCAGACATGGAACGGGATTTTTAAAAACACCTACCACACTCAGTCTCCAAGTCCTGATCCTCACACAGCCTCACAGCTGGACCTGCAATCCTAAAAATGTGGGTACGCTGCAGAAGCCACAGGGGCTGCCTGAAATCCATTTCTTTACATCCCCTCAGGTCTGAACCAGAGGGGTGATCTGTGCACACCGGAGCAGTTTCACACCATTAGAATTTGTGGGGAAAACGAGATAACAGCAGCTCTCAACTGTTTCTTGCAGATGGGAACCGAGGGTTTTTTTCCACTCCCTAAATATTTTGCTGTTGAGGATGGGTGGCAGCTCCTCGTTGGAGCACCCCCATGCACGTGTCTCTGTTCATCACTGGGGGTTCACTGGCCTCAGCTGAAGTGCTGGGGACATGGGGGACTCGATCCTAGAGCTCTTTTCCAGCCTTAATGATCCTCTGATTCTGTGGCATCCCCTGAGGTGCAGAGGTAACTCCACGGGGTGATGGGGCACTCAGCACATTTTCATTTTTCAGGCTTTCCCAGAGCACCTGCTGAGCTCAGTGTGGGTCCTGCCTCACTGAGCCTGGCTTTAGTGGGATGGGCCCATTTCTCCTGCACACGGGTTTAACTCTGAGGGTACATCCTCTGCCCAGGGAATCCTCTCCTCCTCCTGCACCAGTCCTGACACCTGGAGAGTCACAGAATCTCAGAGTGGTTTGGGATGGAAAGGACCTTAAAGCCCATCCTGTTCCACCCCAGGGACATTCCCACTGTCCCAGGCTGCTCCAGCCTGGCCTTGGGCACTGCCAGGGATCCAGGGACAGCCACAGCTGCTCTGGCAATTCCAGCCCAGCCCCTCCCCACCCTCCCAGGGAACAATTCCTGCCCAAGATCCCATCCAGCCCTGCCCTCCTATGATACTGGAGGTTCAGGTGCTGCTCCCTAGGACTGGGAACCCACCTGTGCTGTGTCACCTGGGGCAGGGTTGCAGTTCCCATTTTCTGGAGAGAGCTGGGCTGTTTCACTCCAACCACCACGAGCTACAAATGTTCCTGCTCCGGGGAACTTTCCATTCCTCACTTCTGCCTGATGGTTATTTGGAGCTCAGCAGAGTGCTTTGCCTCAATAACCATCCCAGGAACCAGCTCCTCTGCTTAATCACCCATTGTACAAGAGCAGGGATGTAATTCTGCCCCCGGCGTGGGGTTTCACATCCATCCCCCCGTTCCCTGTCGATCCTGCCTTGGGCAGTCTCCAAACTCGGATCAGGACCTGCTGGGACAGAGGGGAGGGCTGACACAAGCCCCGGGTCACACACACACACACACACCCCCTCCCCAGCACGGAGCTGCTCTGAGACATCCATCACTTGTCCCTGCAAAAGGCTCTGAGCCACGGCACAGAACTCTGCTGAGTCTTCCTGCAGGCATCATTCATTCCCAGGAGTTTTTGGGATGGAGCAAAAAGCACTCAGAGCAGCTGGCTTTGGCTTGTCCAGGCCAGGGAAGGGCCACCAGGTGATTTTTGGGGTGCTGAGGAGTAGCAGTTACCCAGCTCAGCACAGTGCCAGTCCCTGAGCAGGGTTTGGCCAGGCCTGGGCGTGACTGCAGAGCTGGAGGGTGGCTGGGTCACGCTCAGTGACCAGAGAGAAGAGCAGGAACCAGGAACATCCCTCTCCTCTCTCTCAGGAACCACAGAATCGTGAGTGTTGGGCAGTCCAGGACAGTCCAATCTTTGAGTGAACCCCCTGAGCCATGGTGTGCAGTGCCACCCTTACCTGTTCTCTGAACACTCCCAGGGATGGTGACTCCACACTGCCCCGTGACACTGCTTAACCCCCTTTATTTCAGCGGGAATTTTTCCTAATATCCCGCTGAAATTCCCTTGGCATGACCTGGCTGTGCGAGGGGAGGAGCAGGGCGTTTCTCTATCAATCTCTGGCACAGCACTGTGCTATCCATGCCTGTTCCTGCTTTCCCATGCCGGCCAGAGCACAGCAGGGCTGGCACAGGGATGGGAGAGGGGATGGGAGAGGGGTGGCACAGGGCTGGGACAGGGCTGGGACAGGGACGGGACAGGGACGGGACAGGGATGGCACAGGGATGGGACAGGTCTGGCACAGGGCTGGGACAGGGCTGGGACAGGGACGGCACAGGGATGACACACAGATGGCACAGTGATGGCACAGAGATGGCACAGCGATGGCACAGGGATGGCACAGGGATGGGACAGGAATGGGACAGGGATGGCACAGGGATGGGAGAGGGGTGGCACAGGGATGGCACAGCGATGGCACAGGGATGACACAGGGATGGCACAGAGATGGCACAGGGATGGCACAGGGCTGGCACAGAGATGGCACAGAGATGGCACAGGGATGGCACAGGGCTGGCACAGAGATGGCACAGAGATGGCACAGGGATGGCCCAGGGCTGGCACAGAGATGGCACAGGGATGGCACAGGGATGGGACAGGGCTGGCACAGAGATGGCACAGGGCTGGCACAGAGATGGCACAGGGCTGGCACAGGGATGGCACAGAGGTGGGACAGGGGTGGCACAGGGGTGGCACAGGGCTGGCACAGGGATGTCACAGGGATGGGACAGGGATGGGACAGGGATGGCACAGGGATGACACAGGAATGGCACAGGGATGGCACAGTGATGGCACAGGGGTGGCACAGGGATGGGATAGGGCTGGCACAGGAATGGCACAGGATGGGACAGGGATGACACAGTGATGGCACAGGGATGGCACACAGCTGGCACAGGGCTGGCACAGGGCTGGCACAGGGCTGGCACAGGGATGGCACAGGGATGGGACAGGGATGGCACAGAGATGGCACAGGGATGACACAGGGATGACACAGGGATGGCACAGAGATGGCACAGGGATGGCACAGGGATGGCACAGAGGTGGGACAGGGGTGGCACAGGGGTGGCACAGGGCTGGCACAGAGATGGCACAGGGCTGGCACAGGGATGTCACAGGGATGGGACAGGGATGGGACAGGGATGACACAGGGATGACACAGGGATGGCACAGGGAT
Organism: Pseudopodoces humilis; assembly: GCF_049639895.1. Taxonomy (NCBI): domain Eukaryota; kingdom Metazoa; phylum Chordata; class Aves; order Passeriformes; family Paridae; genus Pseudopodoces; species Pseudopodoces humilis. Next base: position 1,310,968 of record NC_142226.1, on the reverse strand, counting down.
GGCACACGGCTGGCACAGAAGTGGGACAGGGGTGGCACAGGGATGACACAGGGATGGCACAGCGATGGCACAGGGCTGGCACAGGGATGTCACAGGGATGGGACAGGGATGGCACAGGTCTGGCACAGGGATGGGACAGGGCTGGCACAGGAATGGCACAGGGCTGGCACAGGGATGTCACAGGGATGGCACAGGGGTGGCACAGGGATGGGACAGGGCTGGCACAGGAATGGCACAGGGATGGGAAAGGGATGACACAGTGATGGCACAGGGCTGGCACAGGGATGGGATAGGGCTGGCACAGGAATGGCACAGGGATGGGACAGGGATGACACAGTGATGGCACAGGGGTGGCACAGCGATGGCACACAGCTGGCACACAGCTGGCACAGGGCTGGCACAGGGCTGGCACAGGGCTGGCACAGCGATGGCACAGGGATCTGGATCCCAGCTGTTTGGCTCTGCAGACACTCCTGGCAATGCCACCTGCAGCAGGTGCCAAGCTCTGGGACAGTGTCCCCTGCAGCAGAGCTCTGTCCTTGGGCTGGCAGTGCAGGGAACAAACACCTCTCAAAAACCTCTCTGTCTTTACTCTCTGCATGAAAATCTGGGGAATTCAGGCTTCTGCTGTATTTTAAAAAGTCAAGGTTTTTCCCACCAAAAACTTAGCAGGCATTAATTTGTTGTTGTTAACTTTGATATTTTTATGTCATTCCAGCTTTCTTTGACACCAGGAAGGGAAATGAAGATGAGAATCGAGGCTGTTCCTGCAGGGCTGCAGCAAGAACTGGAGCTTGTTCCTAGACATGGAGCAGCTATTTCCATTCAGCCCAAACTCCTTCGGATTCAGCTGGTGGGGAGAGGAGAACCAAACAAAGCCCCAGAGGAGGGCTCAGGGATCCTTTCTGCACCCAAGGCTGTGGGGCTCAGCCTTGTGCACTGCTGGAGAAACTGAGGCACGGGAAGGGACAGGACCTGCCCAGCAAGGAAGGTGGAAAGAATAAATCCTTCCTGGTGAATCCCAGAACCACTGAGGCTGGAAAACCCCTCTAAAATCATCGAGTCCAAGCACCATCAGATTTACCATGTCCTCAAGTGCCACACCCAGACGTTTTCTGAGCACTCCCAGGGATGGTGACTCCACTCCTGTGCCAATGCTTTACGACTCCTTCCTGAGCAATTTTTTCCCATTACCCATCTAAACCTCCACTTACTTTTAATTTTTATTTTTTTCCTGAGTGAGGCCATGAGGCTCATGCTGGGACCAGCTGCTGCAGTGACACCAGACTGGTTTTACTCCCAGTAAAACACACTCCAGGTGGTGTCTGGACCGTGGCTGGTTTGGGGGATGCCCCGTAGCTCTGACAGAGGATTTCTGAAGTCACTAATCCTGTATCACATCAGAGCTGTGCAGGAAACAAAGGAAAACTTATTTGAAGGGGTTTGGACACCACTTCATGGCCTAGAGAGCAGCTCCCATGGAGGACAGGAGGCGTTTCCAAGGCTGATGTTGACAGCTGGATGGGAGGAATTCCTCCAGGAAGGAGAAGCCATGGACACCCCCAGGCTGAAGGAAGCCGCTCCTATCTTCTGGAAGCCTGGAACCCAAACAGGTGCCCGTGCTTATCCCAGTGGGGCAGAAATATCCCAAAGCAGGATGGACTCTGACCAGCTCCACCTGAACCTTCCACGTGGATCCCTCAGGAGTAATTCAGGATTCACCTTGCCCTCACCTTAGCATGCAGGTGCTCCCAGAAACTTGAAGACTTTCTCCCAGTCTGTACTTTGTCCTCCTGTCCCCTCCTCTTCCCAGAGCTGGATCGATGCACTCGCTCCCAGCAGGGTTTTGCAGCTTCCCTGCCAAGCATCCCACAAAGTCACGGTGCCGTGTAGAGATTAACCACAACAAGACCAGTTGGAGTCCTCATTTAGGTTTTAATTAAGGCAAAAGTATCATTAACTTCAGCAGAAACTACTTGATCAAATGCTGCATGTAAATGAAGAGGAGCTGAGTGAAGATTTGGCTGGTAGGTATCAGAAAATCCTACTTGGAAGCACCGTGCCAGGATGCCGGGGATGAGATTTCTTTTTTGGGAAATATTCTCAAAGTCACCATCCTCAGTGACAAGGACAGCTCTGCACAGGCCCCAGGGGTGCAGGGTGGGCTCTTTCCCAGCTGCTTTGCACACTTTGCAAAGGTGTCTTCTTCCCAAAGCGAGGAAACCGCACCAGGGATGGGATTGTTTTTTTTTGTTTCTCCGTGTCTGGGCTTGCCTGATAAGGAGCCAGGGCTCCCCAGCCCAGGCAGGAAAATGTCTCCTGGTATCTGCAAACACAGATGATCGAAATGTCTGCCTTGGGCATTGTTCAGCTCTGAATGGAGCTGAGAAAACACTTCAGAGCGTGATGAGCACCGATGTTCCCAGCCTGGGGATGCCTGAGGAGGGTCTGGCTCTGTGGGAAGAAGGAACAACTTTCCAGAGGAGGGTGAAGGTACAAAGGAGTGCTCAGAGTGCAGGAGTCTGGAGCTGCTGGACCAGCAGAGCAGCCTGGGCAGAAATCAAACACAGGAGCAAATTCCAGCCCCCAAGGCTCAGCTCTCAGGATGGGCAGTGAATCGCTGAGCATCGCTGCTCCAGGTGAAGATCCTGACCAGGACCAATGGTTTGGACTGGAAAGGACTTTAGAGATCACCCAGTTCCACCCCCAGGGTCACCTCCCACTGTCCCAGGTGGCTCCCAGCCCTTTCCAGCCTGGCCTTGGGCACTTCCAAGGATCCAGAAGCAGCCACAGCTTCTCTGGGCACCCTGTGCCAGGGCCTCCCCACCCTCCCAGGGAGGGATTTTTAGAAGGATTTGCAGCTCTCAAATGCCAATAAATCAGTACCAGAAGTGTCTGGGCCACACCCTGAGGGCAAGGGCATTATGATGATTAACACTGGACAACTTTTGCTGAGTCAGGTGGATTTGACAGGACAAGGGGCAATGGAGTCAAACTAAAATAGAGTAGGTCAAAATTAGATGTGAGGAGGAAGATTAGAGATTAGATTAGATTAGATTAGAATTAAGAAGGAGAAAGTTCTTTGCTGTGAGGGTGGGGAGGCCCTGGCTGCCCAGAGCAGCTGTGGCTGCCCCTGGATCCCTGGAAATGCCCAGGTTGGATGAGGTTTGGAGCAGCCTGGGATAATAGGAGGTGTCCTCACCCATGGTTTGGGTTGGAGTGGGATGAGATTTAAAGTCCCTTCCAACCCAAAGCATTCAGTGATTCTGTGGTTTGTTAGTCCCATCCTAGAGGACATCCCAGAGCCTCCAAGGGGAAGGCTCAGAGGTCTCTCCCGCCTTCCAGAGCTGTCTCCAGAGGACAAAGTCCTTCTGTCCCTCAAGTCTGCTCTCACTTCACTGCCTCAAATCAATTTCTGCTCTCCTTGATGTTTCCAGAAACAGCAAATTCTCTCCCAAACCCTCCCAAGGATTCACTCAGTGTGCCCTGGGAAATCAGAGAGAAGGTGAAGGGCAAAGGAGAGGGGGAAGGAGAGGGTTGGGGATGTCCCATGGCTTTAAAGGGCTGAGTAAATGTGTTTTATCCAGGTACAGTGAATCCCCTCTGCCAGCCTGGAGCCTCACAGGATGCCTTTGGCAAATCAGCCAGGGGCACTGCCAGGAAAATCTCCTGGCCTCCCTGAAATGCCAAGCTGAAACATTTTCAAGGTAAAGAATGAAAAGAAAAAACCCCTCAGTTCCAGATATTTTTATTTCTTTTCATACTGCTGGGATTGAGATAAGGGACAATAACAGGAAAATCTCCGATTCAGGGCACTGGATGAAGAAATTCCATGACAGATTTCCAACAAAACAAACCAAAAAAATCATTCATTCAAAATAAGTGGTGGAAAATTCCTTGTTGTGGTCAGCTCTGCTTTGAGAATTGGTCCCCCCCTGCACATATTCATACTTCATATCCAAAAATCATAACCATGACTTTTTTCCCCTGTCCACGACATGAAAACAGAGTCTGTTAAACAACCAGGGGGCTTATTTAAAAAAAAAACAATTTTAATGATTTTTCATTTATAAACAGTTTGGGGGGTTATTTCCATTTCCACTCATACCTTTTGCTCAGGAAGATTATTCAAGGGGTGGTGTCCTAAGGGAGAAAAAATTCCTAATGAGAACGAGTAAAATGTGAAACACACAAAAAGTTCTGGAATAAAAAGAAGTTGATCAGTGTCCCCCAGGGAAATACTTGGTATTAAAACTTCCTCAAATGTCACTGAATGAATCTTTAATTTGTTATTAAAAGACTGTACTGCAGTGACACTGAGCTCTGAGGGCTATGGGGCCATGGGGGAAAAGTTTGGCACCTCAGCACTGGTAGTTTAGGGGGCAGTGGAAATGTGTGGGGAGTGCTGATGACCACTAGAGATCATGAGGATTTAAATAAAATCCTCAAGATCTCACCCCCGTGGTTCCAGACTCAGGAAAATGATCCCATCCAAGCTGTTTCTCAAAGTCACCGTGACTACAGCAGCCTTTGTGAATCAGCACCCAGATAAGGCATTTATTTGTGGCAAAAATAAAATTTATAGTCTCCCTTTCATAAAAAGAAAAGTCCTTAAGTCTTCATAGCCGGGGCTGTTCAATTTAGATAATGTGTTTAAATTGAGTATATTAAATTGAAGGTATTAAATTGAGTTTATTATTGTCAGATAAGCTCTTGCACGAGCAAGGACCTCCCTGTGCTGATCCTTGCCTCAGATTGGTCAAAGCTGACCCAGAAAAGGCCCCAGACAAATCTGGGCTGGCAAAGAGCACAGGGAGGCCAGGAGTCAGTTCAGCTCCTGCCCGTGTTCCTCCATTTCCCAGCAGCACCAAATCTGTGAGGTTTTACCAGCATTTCCCAGAGCAGCTGTGGCTGTCCCTGGATCCCTGGCAGTGCCCAAGGCCAGGCTGGACATTGGGGCTGGAGCAGCCTGGGACAGTGGGGGTGACTCTGGGGCAGTGGGAGGTGACCCTGGGACAGTGGGAGGTGGCCCTGGATGGGGTTGAAGGTCCCTTCCAACCCAAACCATTCCAGGATTCTGTGATTCCAGGGAGGTTCGGGGAGGGCAGTGGTTGGGGAGCCTCCCAAAAGTCTCCACTGGAGGTGCAAGCAGCAGGAAGATTTTCACTGGAAGGTGGGGCAGGCACTGGAAGGAGCTGCTGGAGTCACCAACCCCAGAAGGGTTCAGACACCAAGCAGAGGTGGCACCACGGCCTAGTGGGCACGGGGGAATCCCATCCGAGGTTGGGCTTGGGGATCTCAGAGGTCTTTTCCAACCTCAGTGATCCTGAGATCCCGCTGAAGCAAAGATCAGGGTGAGGTGGGAAGCCGCGAGGGGCTTTGCAGAGCAGCTCAAGGGCCCTGACAGGAGCTGTGACCCACAGGACCCTATCTTTGCCCGGTGTGGGGAGGTGCAGGAAGGTCCTGCCTGCTGATGAGGGGTGGGTGATTCCCTCAGGGCCTCCCACCAACAGCCCAGAGAGAAATTCTGCTTCTCTTCCGCGCAGGTGGAAGAAACGTGGTTTTCACTCTGGCAGGTTCAGAGGGCAGAGAGGAATGGTTTGGATTTGGCCAGGAGTCAAGGCAGATGACACATCCAATATTCCTCTGAGCATTAACTCCAAATTCCTCTTAGTCACACTTCAGGCATCCCTTTATTTCCCGGAGCTCCTCCAGCCAGCGACCTGCTCTGTAATTACCCAGCCAGTGTCATGCAAACACCGCCCGGGCAGTATCTGGGGCAGGTCGGAGCAGGTTACCTGGTAATTATCTTCCCAATTACCGAGTAATTCCCAGATGAATTACCGGATAATTGGATAGCATGACCAGCGCTGGGCTGGAGACACGGCCTGTTCTTGCCTCCCTCCATGAACTCACACAGCCAAAGGGAAACGCAGCTGACAAACCCAGCCTTGCTCAGGGACCAGAGGCTCATTCCTGACTGGGAGTTCCACCCCATGACTTGATGGTGGATTCCTAGAAGTGATAAAAATAGGATCATAATAATAATAATAATAATTAATAATAATAATGCTAATCTGGCAGCAGTGACTCACGGCCTGCAGGAGCCTCACTAAGGGCTCATGCTAAAGAAATCCTCTGGCTCTTTTCAAACCTCCCATTGGCGTCAGTGGGAATGGGATGGGCTGGATCCCAGCCCTAGCAGGTGGAAAGGTTATTTCTTGACAGAAAAGTGCTTTGATTTATTTGGAGTCACAGATTCAATAGGACTTCGATGCCAGGTCAGACCTAAGGATCACTCCTTAGCTCCTCCTTCCCTCAAACAGCCCCAGGAGAGCCCCAGAGACACCACTCTGCATGGCAGGAGGCACCTCGTGATCCCAGGTCTCTCCCTGGGGCAGCCCTTTGTCACTTCAAACCCCCCTTTGGTAAATACAGCCAGAATTTGGGATTATTTCACAGGAAATTCTCCTCTCCTGGGAGATTCCCTTCCCTTCCCTTCCCTTCCCTTCCCTTCCCTTCCCTTCCCTTCCCTTCCCTTCCCTTCCCTTCCCTTCCCTTCCCTTCCCTTCCCTTCCCTTCCCTTCCCTTCCCTTCCCTTCCCTTCCCTTCCCTTCCCTTCCCTTCCCTTCCCTTCCCTTCCCTTCCTTCCTTCCTTCCTTCCTTCCTTCCTTCCTTCCTTCCCGCACCTTCCCGCACCTTCCCGCACCTTCCCGCACCTTCCCTTCCCTTCCCGCACCTTCCCTTCCCTTCCCTTCCCTTCCCGCACCTTCCCTTCCCGCACCTTCCCTTCCCTTCCCTTCCCGCACCTTCCCTTCCCTTCCCTTCCCTTCCCTTCCCTTCCCTTCCCTTCCCTTCCCTTCCCTTCCCTTCCCTTCCCTTCCCTTCCCTTCCCTTCCCTTCCCTTCCCTTCCCTTCCCTTCCCTTCCCTTCCCTTCCCTTCCCTTCCCGCACCTTCCCTTCCCGCACCTTCCCTTCCCGCACCTTCCCTTCCCGCACCTTCCCTTCCCGCACCTTCCCTTCCCGCACCTTCCCTTCCCTTCCCTTCCCTTCCCTTCCCTTCCCTTCCCTTCCCTTCCCTTCCCTTCCCTTCCCTTCCCTTCCCTTCCCTTCCCTTCCCTTCCCTTCCCGCACCTTCCCTTCCCTTCCCGCACCTTCCCTTCCCGCACCTTCCCTTCCCGCACCTTCCCTTCCCTTCCCTTCCCTTCCCTTCCCTTCCCTTCCCTTCCCTTCCCTTCCCTTCCCTTCCCTTCCCTTCCCTTCCCTTCCCTTCTCTTCCCTTCCCTTCCCGCACCTTCCCTTCCCGCACCTTCCCTTCCCTTTCCCTTCCCTTCCCGCACCTTCCCTTCCCTTCCCGCACCTTCCCTTCCCTTCCCTTCCCTTCCCTTCCCTTCCCTTCCCTTTCCTTCCCTTCCCTTCCCTTCCCTTCCCTTCCCTTCCCTTCCCTTCCCGCACCTTCCCCCACCTTCCCGCACCTTCCCCCACCCTCCCTTCCCTTCCCTTCCCGCACCTGCCCTTCCCTTCCCTTCCCTTCCCTTCCCTTCCCTTCCCTTCCCTTCCCTTCCCTTCCCTTCCCTTCCCTTCCCTTCCCTTCCCGCATCTTCCCTTCCCTTCCCGCACCTTCCCTTCCCTTCCCTTCCCTTCCCTTCACGCACCTTCCCTTAACGCACCTTCCCGCACCTTCCCGCACCTTCCCGCACCTTCCCGCACCTTCCCGCACCTTCCCTTCCCGCACCTTCCCTTCCCGCACCTTCCCGCACCTTCCCTTCCCCTCTTAAATCTCAAATCCTTTAAAGATTTGAAAGGATAAAAATGGAACAATTTGGTTCTGATTTGTTTTTATCATTTGGGGGAAATCATTTCCCTCCCCCAAAGCAGACCTGTGCTCTCTTGAAGGAAAGGAAGAACTGGTTTTCCTCCACATGAATTTCACCTGGTTTCCTTCTCCACCTTGAGCTTTTGGCAGGGTAAATCTCCACAGTGACCTTCCCATGACTCCTGCCACTCTGAAATTCTCCTCCGTGGCACAGAGAGAGCAGAGCTCTGGTGAACCTGTGTCGTTCCCTGTCATGGATAAAGATCTGGAAAAGCCTCTCCTTTTTTACCCTGCGAACCAGCAAAACGTGCAAGGACAGTTAAAAAGGCAGAAGTGGGTGCTTGGTCAGGTGGAGAGCCCTGGCTGGTTTATCTCACCCGCATCAGCAGGAATATCCAATTTGGAGCTCAGTTTCTGCAGGAATGTGCCTGTGCCTCAGACACTTTCAATCACGAATTGCCAGGAGCCAAGTGAGAGGTGATTTTCTGTGAACACTCCGAGTCCCTCAGCAGCTGTAAAACAAAGCCCTGGAAGGGGATTGGAATCCCCTGGGCTCTGGAGCAGGGCCTGAGGCACAGCCCTTTGCTCTGACCCGGCTTCTCCATCCTCCTGTGATGGGGAATAAAGAGAATAAAGCTCTCATCATCTCCTGTGTCATCTCCTGTGGCAATGACCTGAAAATCAGGAATTCCCAGTCACCCCCATTGCCCCTCTGGGTTTCCAAGGAAAATTCTCCTCTTCTCCTCCATGGGCTGCTCTGCTGCCACCGGACCTCAGAAAACATTATTGAAAGAGTCTTTTTGTATTATTTTATCACTATTTATGAAGTTAGAGAACTAATTTGAACTGCTGACCCAACGCTCTTTTTACAGCAAAGAGAACCCCGTTCTCTTTCTTTCAGACATTTTTATTCAGGATTGTGAATTTTTATTTTTATTTTTTTTGCTTTTTTCTCCACGAGTGGCAGAACAAACCCCTCAGTGTTCCGTGCTGGGCCCCCAGAGCCTGCTGTACCTGTGACAGGATGAGTAATAGGTTCCTCCCCGGTGCAGAGCTGCTCGTGCACAGTGAGCTCCTGTTCGCTCTCTTTATTTATTCTGTCTTATCTTTCTCACATTTCATCACTTTCTTGTTATGTTTGCTCGGTTAAGTCATTAAAACCACTTTGTTTTTGCTCTTTCCATGTTTAGCCCTAGGAAAGCAGCTAAGCCTATGTAATCGATTTAGCATTTAATTTCCCTAAAACCCCCTCTTTCCTGCCATCAGTCTGGGGCCCTGAGACGTTCCCACTCCTGGCTGGGTTGGGTGGAGTGAGGAGGAAATCTCTGAGCCAGCTCACGGCTTTGAGAGGCGTTGGGGAGGGTTCTCCACCTCCAGTGTGGGTGCTGTGCTACCTGTAGGGGTGTTCTGGGTTAAACCCCTGTTTCATCCGGCTGGAAAAGGGATAAATAACTTGTTAGGGATGTCTTTGTTTCTGTTCTCACCTGTGGTGGTGTTGCTGAATTAGATCCGTGTTTCACTGGGCAGGGAAAGAGAGAAATCTCTTGCAAGGAATTTCTGTTCTTCTGCATTTCAGTTCTCACCTGTGGGGGTGTGGAGAGCTGAGCTCTGCTGGTTCCGCGATGGAAATCTGCATGGTGGGGAGGTAAAAAGACAAGGAGGGAAAGCAGGGACATCCAAACCCAAAAAAAATCGGCTTTCAAAAAATTGCAGGGACATTAAGACTGGAAAAGAACCTCAAGATCCAATGTTTGGCTGAATCCCAACTGACCCAGATCACAAAGTGCCACCTCTGCTTGTTTTTGTGAACCCTTCCAGGGCTGGTGACTCCCTGGCAGCCTGTGCCAGTCCTGACCACCCCTTCAGGGTCCCATTTCTCACCGCCCTGATTTGCACAGAGACACCACCACAGCTTCACCCTGAGTGCAGATCACCGCTCCACGTGGACATTGTCCCCTCTCCCCTGAGGTCTCCAGGCTCCAGCACCTGCTCAGCTCTTCTGGGTCCTTTCCTTCCAGGAGCCTTTGCAGGAACCAGTCAAGCTCTGGCTCCATCACCTCCTGCCCCACCTCTTCACCACCCCGAGGGAAGGAAACGTCCTCGGAATTTCCGAGGTGTTTGTGCTCATCTTGCATCACTGCAGTCCTCAAGTTTGATCACATTGCAAACCTCCCTCATCTTCTACCCCCTGGTTGATTTACACAAGATTTGGGCCCTTGTTCTGCAGAATGAGAAAAGATTTTGGGTTCCCCTTCTGGAAACAGCAATCCCAGAATCCTAGAAAAGACCTTTAGGATTGTCCAGTCCAACCGATCCCCCAGCACTGCCAAGGCCACCACTGAACCATGTCCCCAGGTGCCACCACTGACCCACATCCCCAAGTGTCACCACTGACCCCATCCCCAGGTGCCACCACTGACCCCGTCCCCAAAACCATCCTTTCACTGACCCATGTCCCCAAGGCCACCACTGACCCCATCCCCAGGTGCCACCATTGACCCATGTACCCCAGGCCATCCTTTCATTAACCCATGTCCCCAGGTGCCACCACTGACCCCATCCCCAGGTGCCACCCCTGACCCACGTCCCCAAGTGTCACCACTGACCCATGTCCCCAAGGCCATCCTTTCATTAACCCATGTCCCCAGGTGCCACCACTGACCCCATCCCCAGGTGCCACCCCTGACCCACGTCCCCAAGTGTCACCACTGACCCATGTCCCCAAGGCCATCCTTTCATTAACCCATGTCCCCAGGTGCCACCACTGACCCCATCCCCAGGTGCCACCCCTGACCCACGTCCCCAAGGCCACCACTGACCCATGTCCCCAGGTATCACCACTGACCCTATCCCCAAGTGTCACCACTGACCCATGTCCCCAAGGCCATCCTTTCATTAACCCATGTCCCCAGGTGCCACCACTGACCCCATCCCCAGGTGCCACCACTGACCCCATCCCCAGGTGCCACCACTGACCCCATCCCCAGGTGCCACATCCCCTGGTTTTTAAACCCCTCCAGGGCTGGGGTCTCCCTGCCCAGCCTGTTCCAACGCTTGGCAGCCCTCTCCATAAAGAAATGAGACACCAGCTGCCTCCTTGCCAGCTCCCAGGCTGGCACAGCTCTGTTTGTGCCACCCAGACAAGCCAGGCTGCCCCAAAGAGTCCCCTGCACACATCCCCTGCAGAGCATCTCCACCCTGCTGGGGATGAACGGCCCCAAACCCAACCTGCCTGGGAATTCCTGTCCCCCCTGAGACCTCACCTGGCTCTGGGGGGTGAGCAGAGCCCTGCCCTGTCCCCCAGCACCTCCTCAGACAGAGGGGCTTTGTTGGAAATGGATTGAAATGGATTTTAAAGGGGATGATATTAAAAAAAGAGCCCAGACAAACCAAGCAATCCCAGCTGAGCCTATTACACATTATTGAGTTAAATGAGGGGGATTTTACACGGGCTCTAATTGGGGTTTAAATCCTGGTTCCGAGCAGCTGCTGAGCTCTAGAAAAATGCAGGAGGAGGTGCTGAGGCACAGCCCTGCCAGGAGCTGAGCTCCCCCAGCCCTGAATGGGCACATTCACAGCCCAGGGTTTCTATCTGAACAAGGAATTTGCTGACTGCTAATCTCTGCTGATTAATGATGTTTTCACAAAGCCACCACAGAAGGTTTGCTGGTCTTGTCTAGAGAACCAGACTTTGGCCAAGCAAAGCCCTTTATCCAAAAATGTATTTGTCTAGAAAGGGCCATTATTATTCTTAGGAATGCCAGGTATGGATGCCCGTGTTTCTTGTTCTTGTTAAATGCAAGTTGTTCTACAGATAAGGAGGCGAAAGAGTACAAGATAGGCAAGGTTTGTCAGGACAGATAAAATCTTCAATTAGACCAAAAGCGGCAGGAGAAAATTCAGACAAACTTTCAGACACGGAAGCAGACATGAAAGAAGCCTGGGTGTCCAAGAGCTGACAAGTTTTTTTTCTGCCCATTTATTACAGGAAAGATATGACCCCCTCCCCAAAAAGAAAAATAATAAAAAAATTCCTTGCTTTTTTTGGTTTAATTCCCATTAAAAGGGGATTAAGGCAGAGAGGAACAAGGCAGACTTGTTCCACATCCACAGTGTGGGTTCCTTGCTGCCTTCTGAGTCAGATAACTCTGCTTAACAGCAACCTTTAGGTTTTATCAACGTCAAAGCCAAATCTCTGGTGCTAAAATTATTCCAGCTTTCATCTGGGTGTTTGACTTCTCCGGAGCAGAGCTCTGGCGTGATACAGTTACTGGGACAAGGGTCCCTCTGAACGTGTGGGTAAGATCTGCCTCTCACAGATCGGAGTGAAACAGGATTTCTGACAGTTTGACATCCAAATCCCAGCAGGAAGGAGAACATTGCTGGCAGTGTTGAAACCTGGCACCTTTCTCCAGAGAACATCATCTCACTCCCAATAATCATCAAGTCGTTATGAGTAACAAATGATTTCCTAGAAATCAGGACGGAGGAGCGAGTGCCAGTCAATATTGCAGCAGGGAGAAAGGTTTGGCTGCAGAGCTCAGAAGGAACATCCAGGCCAGAGCCAGTTCCCAACAACCACAAGCGATGATCAAAGTGCTCCGCTCCGACAGATGGAACAGATTGTTCCCTCCAGCATCCCAGCCAGCTCCCTGCACTTCCCAGTGACCCAGCAGCTTCTTCCCAGCTCTGCTGCTTTGGAAAACCCTGGTGATGGCCGGGCTGAGGCCCATGGTGAAGGCTGTGAGAAGTGCAGGACGTTCCACCGCACGAACTCCCCTGTCTGATGCCACCCCGGGCAGCTGGGCTTGTTTTAATGAGCTGTTTCTCATTAACGGAGCTGCCCCCATCCTCAGTGGGGGTTTGCTGGGTTATTTTGCTCACCCCGGGGTTTGTTGGTACCGGTCAGCGCTCGGATCTAACCTGAGAACACCCTGAAAGTGAAGGATGCATCTACTGCAGCTGCAGGGGAGCAGAAACACCAATCCCAGAACTGTTAAGGCTGGAAAAGACCTTAAAGGTCACCAAGTCCAGCCAGCAGCACCACCGTGGCCACCGTGCCCTCAAGGGACACCTCCCACTGTCCCAGGCTGCTCCCAGCCCCATCCAGCCTGGCCTTGGGCACTGCCAGGGATCCAGGGGCAGGGAGGTTTTTTGGACACGGACTCCACAGTGCCCTGGACATCCCATTCTGTCTCTGTGCTCAGAGATCTCCTGGCAGGGCCGTGCTGGGGCCACCTCCCTTGGTGGCACCTGGTCAACGACACTTCCAAATCCACCTCCCCACAGCCCACCAGAGGGGGAATCCCCCATCCCTGCCGCCCTTCCAGAGGGGAATTCGGGATGGCAGAGCCGTGCTGTTCCATCAGAGGGCAGTGTGGGATGAAAGCAGAGTCCCTGGAGCCTGCAGGGATGTCTGGGATGGGGGGAAACGTCCCAGAAATTTGGATGAGGATGGGTTCAGTCCTGCTCGTGGAGACCTCCAGAATTTACAGGAGATGAGATCCTCACTCCTTTTTTCCTTTAATTTATTTTTTTTTAAAAAGAGGGGTTTGGGTTTGTTCCAAAGAGCTGGGAACCTCTTTGGAACACTGGGGAAGAAAGGAGGAGAATATCCATGAAATTCCATGAATGATTTAGTCCAGAGCGGGTTCTGAAGGACTCTGGGTTCCCTGTGGAACATCTCCCTCTCTCCAAGGTGCCTGAGCTTTGTGCTACCAGAGATGGCTCGGAGGGGACCCCCTGCTCGCTCTGTTTTCCCCAAATCTCCCTGGGGCTCCTGGGACACCATCCCACCTCCAGGAGACACCTGGATCCAGCAGCTGCTGGGAGCTGGAGCTGCCAAGGAAAATCAAGGGAGTCTTTTGCCTCTGAGACAGGAAAGAGCACCCCAAATGGTCACCTTCTCTCTCTTGGAGCTCCAAGGAGGGGCACGAGGCTTCCCACAGCCTCTCTCCCACGGTCTCCGCTCTGTGGATCAGCCACAGCTCCAGAAGCTGCCCCCCGAGGTCACATCTCAAGTAGCAGCTGCCCCTCAGCACAGCTGGGGCTCATCCCAGGCTTCTCTGCTTTGTCTCCTCCACCAAGCGGCCACGGGACCGGTTCCTGGTGGCTCAAGAAAGCCCTGGACCACTTCCTTGTGACTAAAAAAGCCCAGGACTGGTTCCTTGTGGCTCTAGAAAGCCCAGGACTGGTTCCTTGTGACTAAAAAAGCCCAGGACCACTTCCTTGTGACTAAAAAAGCCCAGGACTGGTTCCTGGTGGCTCAAGAATCCCAGGACCAGTTCCTTGTGGCTCAAGAAGTCCAGGACTGGTTCCTGGTGGCTCAAGAAGTCCAGGACTGGTTCCTGGTGGCTCAAGAAGTCCAGGACTGGTTCCTGGTGGCTCAAGAATCCACACACTGTCCCACTTTGCTCAGAGAAGATCCCAGATGAAGGAGAGGAAGGGATTCTGTCTCTCCTGATTTCATCTTCACTCTGAATGTGCAAAAAAAGAGGATTTTCGTCTATCCTGGCACTTTTCTCTGGGAAGGGGAGACACCATCTCCTGTGGGAGGAGGGACCTTCCTCCTCACTCCCCGCTTGGGGCAGAGCAAAGGGGGAGCCACAAACCCTCCCCTGAGCCACCAACAGCCACAGGAGAGTCACAGGGACATCTCTGCTGCCCCTGATGTGTCCCCACAATTTCAGAGGCTCTCCCTGCTGTGTCTCAGGTGACTTCAGCTGATGCCTCAAGTTCCCTGTTGAACAAAAACAATGTTTTTATCATCTCACACCTTAAAAAAGAGCCCTGAGCCCTGGAGGGAAGTGGCACAGGAGGGGCAGGTGCCATCCCTGTGCCCACAGAGCATCCCATTTCATCACCCAGCCTTGGATTTCATCCCAGGGATGCCTTTGGAGATGTCCCTGGAAGCCTCTGCTGGCCACGGCCCACCCATCCAGTGGTTATGTAACTTCATTGACCTCTCTCTTTCCAGCGGCCCTGATGGAAAATCCTCGGCAGCAGGAGGGCAGGGAGGGACAGCACAGGGTCACACCCCAGCAGGGAGGCTTGGATTTGTCCCACTCAGGAAAAATATCAACAAAACTGCCCAAAACCCCCAGATCTTGCAGTGCTACCAAGCCTGTTTTCAGTGGGCTGCTCCCCTCCTTTCTTTAATTTTCCTTTTGCTTCTCTAAAGATCTTTTTCCACCCATTACACACGCTCTGCTCCACAATTTCCCCTGACCTTCAGGTGTTTGGAGAGCAGTGGTGGCACCTGGGGATGGGGTCAGTGGTGACACTTGGGGATGGGGTCAGTGGTGACACCTGGGGATGGGGTCAGTGGTGGCACTTGGGGATGGGGTCAGTGGTGACACCTGGGGATGGGGTCAGTGGTGGCACCTGGGGACATGGGTTAGTGAAAGGATGGCCTTGGGGATGTGGGTCAATGGTGGCACCTGGGGACATGGTTCAGTGGTGGCCTTGGCAGTGCTGGGGGATCGGCTGGACTGGACAATCCTAAAGGTCTTTTCTAGGATTCTGGTATTGCTGTTTCCAGAAGGGGAACCCAAAATCTTTTCCTCATTCATTCATTCAGGTGTTTGGAGAGCAGGATCTCTCCTCTGTCCCAGAGCTCCGCTGGGAATTGCCTCTGCCAAGCCTGAGCGTGGCCAGGGGTTGGGTTCTGGTGCCAAAGCTCTCCCACATCACCAAACACAATTTTTTTTAATGATTCAGTTGCCCAACAATGCTGGAGGGATCCCAAGGCCATTAAGATCTTATGTCATGGGTCTCTGGAACTGCAACCAGCATCAGTTGTTTCGAATCAACACTGCTGAGGTAGGTCTTTGAAAGATTTATTTTTCAGGTAGCTCTGAGGCACTTTGCAGTGCCATCTCCCACCTGAGGAGGTTCAGCTGGCAGCAAACCCCAAATTTTGGTCTTTTTAAGGTTGATTGGGGTTCTTGGTAACACATTAGAGCAGAGGAGCGTGTAATTCAAATTTCCAGTGGTTGGAGGTTAAAATCAAAGTTCAGAAACACTGGGAAGGACAGAACAGTGAGGCTGATCAAGCACTGCCAGAAATCCTTTGCTTTTACACTCAAAGGACCACGGGCCGTCCCAGGAGATCCCATCTCTCCTGGCTGGGCAGGACTTTGTGGAAACACCTCCTAATCTTGGTTTCACGTTAAGTAATCGTTTCCCCACATGCTGCCCACAGGATCCTCCGCTGTGACACATAACCACAGCATGATGAGCACACCGCATTTGCCAGCACCCAAACTCCAGCCTGGCAGCAAACCCCAAACCCCAAACTGGCAGCAAACCCCAAACCCCAGACTGGCAGCAAACCCCAAACTCCAGCCTGGCAGCAAACCCCAAACCCCAGACTGGCAGCAAACCCCAAACCCCAAACCTGCAGCAAACCCCAAACTCCATACTGGCAGCAAACCCCAAACCTGCAGCAAACCCCAAACTCCATACTGGCAGCAAACCCCAAACCCCAAACCTGCAGCAAACCCCAAACCCCAAACCGGCAGCAAACCCCAAACCCCACACTGGCAGCAAACCCCAAACACAGCTGGGCCCACGGCGTGTTACCTGCCCCGCATTTCAGGCTGTGGGCTGAAGGAAGCTGAGATTTTTGGAGGAAAGGATGGAAAGTGTCCACACCTGGCTGGGTCAGAGGTGTGCACACCAATGGGGTCAGAGTGGCAGCAGCAAAGCTCGTGGGGCAGTGGGATTCACCTCCAGGACAGGGAACAAGGACAGCCTGGGGCATGGGGTCGTGGTGGAGCCGCCCTTGGCAGCTGTAACTGAGGGACTCTGAAACACTTCTGATTTTCCACGTGTTTGCTAAAGCCAGCGGTGAGTCTGGAGTTCCTGTGAACATCGGTGCTGAGCTCAGATTTCATCAAAGCTTTTGGTCTCTTGTAGCTGGGCTTTCCCTTGGGATCTGAGCTTAGGATCTTGGAGCTACAGAACAGCCTGGGCTGGAAGGGACCCACCAGGATCATCCAACCCAACCCCAGCCCTGCCCAGACCCCCCAACAGCCCCAGCCTGGGCATCCCTGGAGCGCTGTCCAAAGGCTCCTGCAGCTCTGGCAGCCTCGGGGCCGTGCCCATTCCCTGGGGAGCCTGGGCAGTGCCAGCACCTCTGGGGGAAGAACCTTTCCCTAAATGCAGCCTGAGCCTGGCCTGGCCCAGCTCCAGCCGTTCCCTGGGTGCTGTCCCTGTCCCAGAGCAGAGATGGGAGCTGCAGATCCCTGAGCTCTGCCCTCGCTGTGCTCTGCTCCAGCTGGACACTCCAAGTGCCCTCAGCTGCTCCAGACCCTTCCCCATCCTCGTGTTCCTCCAGCTCAGCTGCCTCTCAAGCTTCAGTTTCCCTTTCTCCTGGGCGATTCTGTGCAGAAGTTGGAGGTCCAGGGCCGTGCCTCGGTCTCTCCCTCCTCTCAGGTTCATTTGCAGCTGTGACTCAGAGCTCAGGGCCCTGCTCATCTCTCATAAAGCCGGGTAACTTCATCATACCTTCCCTGTGAACTCATGCTGCTGCACCTTCCCTCCTGGCTACCCCAGCCAGCATTCCTGGGCACTAACGCCCATTCCAGCAGCCTGCTGGCACAGCCACCCCTCTCAGGGTGCTGAGAGGAGCCACTGCTCCTGCAGTAACAATTTACCACTGATTGCAGACTTCTCCCATGATTAAACAAGTGTTTCTGCAAAAAAACATCTTCCTTGGCTGAGAAGTTTTGAGGTTCGGTGGTTTCAGTGAACTTGCAGAACTGCCAGATTTCATTCCCAGCTTCCTGTATCCATTTATCCTTTCCAATCCATTCCTCCCATTTATCATCCTGGGCTGCATCAGCAGAATTGTGTCCAGCAGCTGAGGGGGATTCTGCCCCTCTGCCCTGCTCAGGTGATTCCCACCCTGCAGAGCTTGGAATTCCAACATCAGCAGCACCTGGAGAGAGCCCAGAGGAGCCCCTGGAGCTGCTCCAGGGCTGGAGCCCCTCTGGAGCCAGGCTGGGAGAGCTGGGGGTGCTCAGCTGGAGAGGAGAAGCTCCAGGGAGAGCTCAGAGCCCCCTCCAGGGCCTGCAGGGGCTCCAGGAGAGCTGGAGAGGGACTGGGGACAAGGCCTGCAGGGACAGGACACAGGGAATGGCTTGAGATTGGAAAAGGGGAGATTTGGGTGGGATCTTGGGCAGGAATTGTTCCCTGGCAGGGTGGGGAGGGGCTGGGCTGGAATTGCCAGAGCAGCTGTGGCTGTCCCTGGATCCCTGGCAGTGCCCAAGGCCAGGCTGGACATTGGGGCTGGAGCAGCCTGGGACAGTGGGGGTGACCCTGGGACAGTGGAGGTGACCCTGGGACAGTGGGGGTGACCCTGGGACAGTGGGGGTGACCCTGGGGACAGTGGGGGTGACCCTGGGACAGTGGGGGTGACCCTGGGACAGTGGAGGTGACCCTGGGACAGTGGGAGGTGACCCTGCCATGGCTGGGGTGGCTCTGGGTGGGATTGAAGGTCCCTCCCAGCCCAAACCACCCAGTGTTTCTATGATTTTAAGGGGAGCATTTTTTAGGTCACTCAGGGTACCACCACAGCTCTGGAAAGGATCACCCCACGTTCTGGCTTGCAGCACTCAAAAAGAAAAGGTCAAAAAACCCAAACCAGTGCTCCCAGTGTGAATTTAAAACCTGTCACTGCCTCATCAACGGCCAATTGATTAATCCTTTATCCCTCTGATGGCATCCAGGGCTGTGTTACAGATCCTTGATCTCTTTTGTATTAGCACATTATCAGGCATTATTCTGAAAACTAATGATATTTCACATTATCAATATTTCTGTCATCCCTTTGGAGTCAAATCTGCTCCGTGCCCATAGCATCCTACATTGGAGCAGGAAAACCTGGCTCATCCCAAAGGATTGCTTGAAAATATTCCTGCCTGCATTGAATCCTGCTGGCACCTGTCAGCATGGCAGGGCTGGACTCTGGTGTGGGGAAAAGCGTGCTCAGGTCAGAAATGTGAGACCAAAACTGCCCCCAGTTCATCAGGAAACCATCAGCACTCGGGTCAATGGCTTTAAAATCCAAGTGGAGGCTGCAAAACCCACCCAGCTCCGGCAGCAGAGGGGCCTGGGCCTTTAGCTCAGGAAATAATGGACAAGGAGAGGCTGGGTGTTAAAAATAGGATGGGGACAAAGCAAGCCTGAAGCTGCGGTGGCATTATATAATCCATCAATAAATTGAACACTGGTGCACGTGAAGGACGACGAAGGGGAAAAGGGGGATGGATTTTGCACATCAAAAGAGCTCTTCCTGCTGCTGTACAGCCACGGAGAGCGGAGCTAAAGCTCGTTGTGCCCCAGCCATTTGGGAGAAAATGTCCTTTTAAGGGTGGATTTGGTGAAAACACCCAGGAGTGTGCGTGAGGGAACTTGTCTGTGCCCTCGGAGGCTGCCAGGGCTGGGGCTGGTGTTCACTCCCAGCTCCGAGGGGTGCAGGAGGGCAGGAAGGCTGTGATCAGGGAATGTGCACCAGCACTGCAGGTTTGGCCCAGCTATTCCTCAAAATTCCCTTTTTCCCCGAGTGTGAAAAGGCTGAGGCTGCACTGGGCTGAGATGGGAGCTCAGCCACGTGGGATTGAACAGAATGTGCTTCAAGCACACCCTGCCCCTCTCTGCCCTTCTGCTCGCTGTTACAATCCAGTCCCAGAAGCAACATTGAACATGGAAGAGCTGGCTGGGATCATTTCCATGACACAAAAGTCGCTCACATCACCTCTGAGGAGCTGTGCTGGGGTGGCAGAGTGCTCCTGGGCACGGAGCTGGGTGGAAGAGGGACTGCCCAGGTCACAGCCACCCTGCACAGGCAGCTCAGCCCCCGAGGGTCTGCCCGGGGCTGTGCAGGGCAGGAGCTGCTGTTGCCCCATCCAGAGGAAATCCCAATGTATTGTAGCAAATATTTCTGAGAGAGAACCCCAGAATGGGTTGGGTTGGAAGGGATCTTAGAGATCATCCAGGGCCACCCCAGCCATGGCAGGGACACCCCCACTGTCCCAAGGTCACCTCCCACTGTCCCAGGGTCACCCCCACTGTCCCAGGGTCACCCCCACTGTCCCAGGCTGCTCCAGCCCCAATGTCCAGCCTGGCCTTGGGCACTGCCAGGGATCCAGGGACAGCCACAGCTGCTCTGGCAATTCCAGCCCAGCCCCTCCCCACCCTCCCAGGGGACAATTCCTGCCCTATTATCCAATCTAGATCTATCTTATCCAATCCAATATATCTACATTTTCTCACGTTATTTAATTTTTTTAAAGTTATTTTTTTTTAGGGTTTTAGAAGTAATAGTCCTTTCATTTCTTAATTTTTTAAAATCACCTTTCCAGCACACACACCAGTGTCTGCAGGAGGCTGGGGAAGGCTTCAGGTGTTTTTCCTGATTCTGTGATTGTGTGTCTGGCACAGCTGAGCTCCTGCTCTGTCTGGAGGTTCTCCTCCCTGCCCCAGGTTCCAAAAGGATGCTTTGCCATTTGGTTCCCATGCTGGGAGCTGCAGAGGATCCTGCTGCCTCCTTCCCACCTCCCTGATTCCCAGACAGGAAAACATCTGATTTTTCCCTTATCCTGCCTGAAGTTTCTCAGCTCTCCCGTGTGCAGCAAACTCCAGTCCCAGACTGGCACACCGATTCTCCCACCTTTAAAATTCATCTGCTAATTAGAACTCCTGCCCCTGCCAAGGGCAGCCTGATTGAGCCTTTTGTGGGAGCGCAGCTCCCTCCCCTTTGGCTCACCAGCCGTGATCACACCTCGTGTGCTGCTCTTCCAAACGAGAAGCAGGGAGAGCTTCCAGGAACAAAACTGGCCCAGGCTCCAGTCCCAGTGCCCTGAATGGCAAAAGTCAACATCACAGGGGAATCCTTTTGTTTCTCCCAGTAACTGATTTGTTCTGCAGGGTCTTGGTCAGAGCCCTCAACCCCCTCAAGTCCAGTCCTTGAGCTGCCTCCTCCAGCAGGACAAGCTCTGAGCGAGGCCTGGTGGCTGCAGGAGACAACAAAACATTTCTAGGATAATTGTCAAGATTTCCACTGCATAAATCCTGATTTATCTCCTTCAGGATGGCCATGGCTTGTGAGCCAGCTCCTGATCTGGCACACACAACTGGAAAGGGCAAAAAAAAGTCTGGAGCCAGATTTAAAAGATGTCAAAAGGCAGGAGCTCTTCTCCAGCTCCAGCACTCGCTGCTGTCATTGCAGAGGTGCAGCCTGGCTCCCGCTGGAGCCTCGGGGTGAAATCCTCAGACAGGTGGAGTAACCTCTGCTGGGATCCAGGAGAACATTGGGCCCGGGCCTTTCTATAAAAAACCATAGCCAGGGGTCTTCAGAGAGCATAACCCATCCCAGGCTCTCTCCGTTCCCCAGATCCACGCAGGGAGCTGTGACTCACAGCCCAGCGTGCCAGGACGGAGCCTCTTGCCCTGCAGCAGCGCTCCTGCCCTTCCCTTGGTGGTCCCCACGTGGCCCTGGCGCTGCTGGCGTGTTCCTGGGAGCTGACACACCTTGGAGACAGCAGCACGGCCCTCCTGCTGGGCTTTGGGGTGACACGGCCCAGTTATGGGGCAGACAGAGCCCAGTTATGGGACAGACAGAGCCCAGTTATGGGACAGACACAGCTCATCTATGGGGGCAGACACAGCTCAATTATGGGGCAGACAGAGCCCAGTTAGAGGGACAGGACCCTCCTGCTGGGCTCTGGGGTGACACAGCTCATCTATGGGGACAGACACAGCTCAGTTATGGGGACAGGGCCCTCCCACTGGGCTTTGGGGTAGACACAGCTCAGTTATGGGGCAGACACAGCTCAGTTATGGGGCAGACACAGCTCGGTTATGGGGCAGACACAGCTCGGTTATGGGGACAGACACAGCTCGGTTATGGGGCAGACACAGCTCGGTTATGGGGCAGACACAGCTCAGTTATGGGGCAGACACAGCTCGGTTATGGGGCAGACACAGCTCAGTTATGGGGCAGACACAGCTCGGTTATGGGGCAGACACAGCTCAGTTATGGGGCAGACACAGCTCGGTTATGGGGACAGACACAGCTCGGTTATGGGGCAGACACAGCTCAGTTATGGGGACAGACACAGCTCGGTTATGGGGCAGACACAGCTCGGTTATGGGGCAGACACAGCTCAGTTATGGGGCAGACACAGCTCGGTTATGGGGCAGACACAGCTCAGTTATGGGGCAGACACAGCTCGGTTATGGGGCAGACATGGCTCAGTTATGGGGCAGACACAGCTCGGTTATGGGGCAGACACAGCTCAGTTATGGGACAGACACAGCTCAGTTATGGGGACAGGACCCTCCTGCTGGGCTCGGGGGGTGCTCTCTGCCCCTGTGGAGCCCCCCCAAACCCCTGCAGTTTGTGTGAGCAGGGCAAGGCTTCCCCTGGGGCAGATTTCTGTGTCCTGAAGCTCCATCTCTGCTGGCCTGGTGCAATTTCCCTGTTCCAAAACGCTGCTTTGGGGTCAAAAAGAGAGAAACAGAGAGAAACCATCACATCCCGTGGCTCCAGTGTCCCCCCCTTGCACTGGGGGCTTGGGGACACGTGGACACTTTCCCAGCAGAGTATGTGCACTCAGAATTCCATCCAACCCTTTGTCCATCCTGCTGGGTGTCATCTCAAGACATTCAGGATTTCTGTATTTTTATTAATATCATTTAAATATAATATATTAATTAATTTCATTAATATAGTTTTAATATATTTAATATATTTTAATATATAATATATTATAACAATATATATAATATAATATAATATAATATAATATAATGTAATATAATATAATATAATATAATATAATATAATATAATATAATATAATGTAATATAATATAATATAATATAATATAATATAATATAATATAATATAATATAATATAATATAATATAATATAATGTAATATAATATAATAAAATATAATATAATATGTATTATTAATATAATGTTTATTAATATAATTCATATTATATAAAAATACTTCTATGCAATAGAATAACTTTAATAAAATATATTTTATTAATATAATAAATTAATATAATTTTATTAGCATAATTGCTACTAATTTATTATTTTATCAATATATTTTAATATTATATTAATATAATTTATCTAATATATTATATGGATACATTGTATTAATACATTATGTTAATATATTATATTATGTAATATAGTATTAAATTATATTAATATATTATATGATATATATAATATTATATTAAAGTTTATATATAAATTTTTATTTATACATGTTTTTATATTACAAATAATACATATTTTTATATGTATGCATATAAAAATATAATGTAATTATTATTTTTATTCATGTTAACGTTTTGAGGCATGAACCAGGATATCACCCCTGGCCAGAACATTCCCTGTTAAATATCCTTGAAGGCTGGGGGAGTTCTTGCCCGAGTGCAATTCCAGCTGCAGCTCCTCTGCAGGGACACAGAGCTGCCCCAGCTTTTGGGGACTGTCCCAGCCCAGGGGTCCCCAGCTGCTGCCAGAACATTTCACAAACCCCAGAAGTGCAGTGGTGCCCGCACAGCATCCCGGGGAATTGCACAGCTCCTGGATTGGCAGAGCCAGGCAGCGAGACGTGGATTACAGAGCACCTCTGCCTGCCTGGGACTGTGGGCTGGCTGTTCTGGGGAAATTCCGTGCCAAGAAAGGCAGGGAAACCCTTGGAGCTCCAGCTGCTTTGCAAACCCAGCCGCTTTTTGGAGTTGCAAAACTGTGGGGAA
The DNA here is from genome assembly GCF_049639895.1 of Pseudopodoces humilis. Classification (NCBI taxonomy): domain Eukaryota; kingdom Metazoa; phylum Chordata; class Aves; order Passeriformes; family Paridae; genus Pseudopodoces; species Pseudopodoces humilis. The sequence goes on along the minus strand of NC_142226.1, from coordinate 1,287,357 downwards.
ATGTAAATCCTGGGGAAAGAAACACAGGACAGGGTGCAGAGGAGCCAAAGGTGGCAATACACCTGGTCATTACATAATTCCTGGGTGATAAAATCCATTTATCTCCCTTTTTTTTTTCTTTTCTGCACTTTGTCCAGCAAACTTTCTCTAGGATAGACTTCCAAAGTCCCAGGGCAGCCTCACTCAGTGAATGGTTTTTATCAAAAGTAATTTTTCTCTCCTTCCTCAAGACATCGTTGTTTGGGGTGAATTACATTTGTCAGGTAAACTGTGACCCTTCAGAGGCAAGAGCAGCAGCCTGAAGAGGGAGATCTGGCACTTCCCTGACCAGCACTCTGCGTTTCCCAATCCATTACCCCTGGGATTTCATGGACCTGCACCTGCTGTGCCGCAGCAATTCCCATTTTATCAGCGAATGTCCCACAGAACATCCCCACAACAACAAAGGGTCTGATTTGTGGGGCCTTTCCCAATCAGAGAGGAACTTTTCTACCCCAAAGTTATTTGAAACTGCACCTGGGGCTTTGTGTCCCCCTGCCATGCAGAGGGTCGGGGTTAATTTTGGGCATCTCATGACAGGAAAGGGGCTGGAGCCACGGAAGGGAATGGAGCTGGGAAGGAGCTGGAGAATTCCTGAGGGAGCTGGGAAGGGGCTGGAGAATTCCTGAGGGAGCTGGGAAGGAGCTGGAGAATTCCTGAGGGAGCTGGGAAGGGGCTGGAGAATTCCTGAGGGAGCTGGGAAGGGGCTGGAGAATTCCTGAGGGAGCTGGGAAGGGGCTGGAGAATTCCTGAGGGAGCTGGGAAGGGGCTGGAGAATTCCTGAGGGAGCTGGGAAGGGGCTCAGGCTGGAGCAAAGGAGGCTCAGGGGGAATTTCTGGCTCTGCACAAGTCCCTGGCAGGAGGGGACAGCCGGGGGGGTCCCAGGGAACAGGGACAGGAGGAGAGGGAATGACCTCAAGTTGAACCAGGAGAGGTTTAAATTGGATATTAGGGAAAATTTATTCACTGAAAGGGTTGCAAACACCAAAAGGGGCTGGAATCACCACCCCAGAGGTGTTCAAAAAGCATGGATGTGGATGTTGAGGACACAGATGGTGATTATGCTGGTGGCACCGGTGGATTGTTGGAGCGGATGATCTGGAAGGTTCTTTCCAACCTCACCAGCTCTGCAGTTTGATTACATCCTCCTGACAGTCAGAGGACAGAGAAGGGTTAAACAGATTTAAGGGCTTGAGTGGAAAACCTCTGAGACTGAGCCATGGCAGAAAGAGCAGCAGCCCTGGTGGTGTAAGGGAGTTTTTATGATTCAGAGGAGGGGAAGTGAGAACAATGCGGAGCGAAGCTGAGAGCCGCGGATGGCGGCACCGGCTCGTGGCCTTGGCAGCTCCCGCGGCCTCCGAGCAGCCTCAGCCTCCCAGCGTGGAAAAGCAGCAAATGAAGCAGCTCGGGGTCCGAGGCAGAGCCCTCATTTCCCTTTCCCCTCTCCACGAGCGGAATTGGGAACTGTCGGTGATTAACCCTGGGTTAGGGAGAAACAGGAGTGACAAAAACAAGGGCAGGCCTGGCGAGGGGCTGGCGCTGGTGCCCCGCTGGCTCTGCCGGGTGCTGCTGGATTTCCTGCGCTCCCTGGAACTCAGCTCGGAGCCAGGATGCTGGAGGAGTTTGCTGAGCAAGGAGCAGGTCCCATTCACGATCAGAGCCTGCTGCCCCTGAGCTCAGCACAGCCAGGGCTCCTCTGGGCTTAGGAAGGTTTAACTTTCCCTGAAACACAGGAGGGATGAGGAAGGTGCAGACTCAGACAGGCAGGTGGCAGGTTCCTCTGGAGTGCCTTGCATAGTTCCTGTGAAACATGGAATTGAAACGGTTTGGGTTGGAAGGGACCTTAAATCCCACCCAGTGCCACCCCAAGGGTCACCTCCCACTGTCCCAGGCTGCTCCAGCCCCAATGTCCAGCCTGGCCTTGGGCACTGCCAGGGATCCAGGGACAGCCACAGCTGCTCTGGCAATTCCAGCCCAGCCCCTCCCCACCCTGCCAGGGAACAATTCCTGCCCAAGATCCCACCCAAATCTCCCCTTTTCCAATCTCAAGCCATTCCCTGTGTCCTGTCCCTGCAGGCCTTGTCCCCAGTCCCTCTCCAGCTCTCCTGGAGCCCCTGCAGGCCCTGGAGGGGGCTCTGAGCTCTCCCTGGAGCTTCTCCTCTCCAGCTGAGCACTCAGCTCACCCAGCCTTGTGCTTTGTGCCAATGCCTGTGCTATCCACTCAGAGCTGCATCTCACCAAGGGATGTTGAGACAGGAATTCCACTCACACTCTGGATAAAACACCTTCAGGAATACTGAAATGTTCTGGAGGCTACAGCAGATCTCCAGGTCTGTGTTTGGTCCCAGAGTGGCAAAGGCAAATGTCCTGTTTGGGTTCTCAGAAATGGAAGAGGAGCTCAAGGACCTGCAGGATCCTTCGAGGTCAAGGCCAGGACACTCCAGGAGAGGTCTGGACCACTTGGAGATCATTCCCATGGAGCAACATGTCTGGAAAATGTAAATAGAGTGAAAAAACTCTGTGATTTGGGCTGGTAATAAAGGTAAAGCAAAGGGAAAATTTGGTGAAGAAGTGGTGGATGGGAATATTTTCCCTGGGGGGTGGTAAAAACTTCATTGGGAGTGTTTAAGAAGGGCAGAGACACAAAAGAGACACAAATAAAGTTGGTCTGCCTTGGGCAGGGAGTGCCAGCTCCATTTCTTTAGGAATCCATGTGTCTGTGGTTTCTTTTCCTGAAAAAGGATATTCTTTCCACAAGGAGGTGAAGGAAGGAGGCAGCAGAGGCAAATCATCCATTTCCCAGAGGAATCGTCCTCCAGGGAGCCAAGAGACAAGAAGGGAGAAGGAGAAAATTTCACCAAAATCAAGACATGCAGGGGAAATAAGGATTTCACCCCAAACCAGCTGCAGAGCCTGAGAGAGAGGAGGTAACTGAGAGCAGCGAGAAAGGTTTGCTTTAGATCCACTTGTGAATATCCCAAGTCTCTTCTTATTTCCTGCCTCTGTTTATAAACATTGTGAGAGGAGTAGTAGCTGATAAAAGCAGCGTTAAAATGAGCAAAGCGAGCTGCTGGAGAGGACTGAGCTGCCAGCGTCAGGTGAGGCTGACAAAAGCACTGCCCATAAATTCTTGCAGCTCCTCAGGACCCTCAAAGCCATTTCAGAAGCAGCAGGAAAAAAAATTTAAAAATAAAAAATAAATTAATAATTCAGAGAAAAGGAATCCCCAAAGCCAAAATGACAAAGGTGGACTTTTGCCACCCGGTTTAATCCTGAAGAGGGAAGTGGTTGTATCATCTTCAAACCTTCTTGTGGCACGTGCCCTGCGGCAGCTCAGCAAGGCAATTAATTTCGGGAGGAATTACCCAACCCTTAATTTTTCTGAGCAATTATCAGCTCAGGTACCAGCCAGGAGCCGGAGCGCTCCCTGCTCCGACAACGGCTGGGTGCAAGTAGCTGCAGAATCCCTGCCACGCTGCACTTGGCCGGGGAGCCTCCTGTGGAATCTGTCTCGAGATGCCCCCACGGGCGGAGCGTGCCCAGAGAGCGATTGCAGCCTCTCCCAGGCATCCAGACCCGCTCCCAGGGCTGTTTCCTTGTCCTCTACAGAAGTAGTGCAAAGGGCTTCGGCAATTGAAGGAGTTCAGCCTTCCTCCTTCTCCTTCTCCCTTTCCTTCTTCTCCTCTTCCTTCTTCTCCTCATTCTTGTTCTCCTTCTCGTTCTCCTTCTCCCTCTTCTCCTTCTCCTTCTCCTCCTTCTCCCTCTTCTCCTTCTCCCTCTCCTTCTCCTCTTCCTCTTTCTCCTTCTCCTCCTCCTTCCCCTTGGGGCTCGAACCCACGCCTTTAGAGCACTGGATATTTTTACAGGTGGATGCCAAGCATGTCCAGGTGTTTTTGGGAGTCTGAGAGCAGGTTCAGCCCCTCCTGGAGATCCCTCAGCGCTGTCACCAGCTAGCTCTTTGGTGCTGACTGCAGCAAAAAGCACCACGGGCTGGGGCTGCTTTCCTTGGCTCTCGCTTCGGGATGACGGAGGAGCTTGAACCAAAGCCCACTGAAGAAGAGGTTGGCATTCCTTGAATTCCCAGGCATTCCAGGGTCCTCCATGAGCTCCTCACAGCCTGTGCTGTCTGCCTGGGGGATAATCCCTCTGAATCTTCTCATTTCACTCCTGCTCTGTGGTGGAGCATCCTGCATCCCTCAAAGATTGTTGCATCCCAGGAGTTGGTAGGAGAGGTGGTTAGTGGGATTCCCTGGAATTCCTTAAACCCCTGTTTAAGGAATGCTCTTTATGAGTTTACATACCCCAGTTTTAATTACATCATCCGAGTTATGTCACCCTTTTGTCCCGCCCCTGAGTGATGTCATCCCTGTTCTCCACTCCAGTTCGAGAATGTTCCCTGCTTCTCTCTTCCCCATTGGTTCCCTGTCACTCTGCCCCTGGGCCCTGGTTGGTTGCTACCCTTTGGCCCCGCCTTTGTACCGCCCCTTTGCCCTCAACCCATTGGCCCCCGGTGCTGATGCTCCGCCCTCCCCTGGTTATAGAAAGCCCTGGAGTCTCCTTTGCTCTTGGTTCTTTGTCCCTGGTTCCCTTCCGGTGAGAATATCTGGGAATTCACTGGGAATTCTACACAAAGACCCCCTCCTGATCTGGATCCAAACCTGCCAAACATCAAGGGTGGCTTTGTCATAATGGCCTTGGAGGTGCCAAGGTGACAGCTGGGGACAGACCGAGGTTCAGGTCACACCAGGTGAGGTGCAGAGGTCACAGAGCCAGCACATGCTGGGCAGTCCTCGTGTCTGAGGTTGTTGCTGGGCAGCATCCTCAGCCTCTTCACTCCTTGTGCTTGATGTCCCACGTACAGAGCGACCCCTCTGAGTCCAGGACCAGTATTCCAGGGGAATTTGGATCCTCTTTCCAGGTGAATTTGGATCTCCTTTCCAGGGGAATTTGGATCCTCTTTCCAGGGGAATTTGGATCCTCTTTCCAGGTGGAGAAAGGAAGGAAGCTTGTTTCTAAGCTCGTGAATTTACACAGGAATAACAGTTGTACTGGTGGTTCCACCAAGAACAAGAGTGACGCCTGAGTTCCCACCAAAACCCACTATAAATCCCCACAGGTTTCTGGGAATCCCAGTCCTTTTCATCTGAGGAGATTGTGAGAATAAAACCCCGGCATTTTCACAATAACTAATATATTTTCTCCTTTAAAAATGTCAATTTTCAAATCAGGTTTGGAACGCCCATCCCCAGAGGTGTCCAAGGAATTCCTGGAGGTGGCCCTCAGAGCTCTGGGCTCAGGACAAGGTGGGCATCGGGCACAGGGTAGATTTGATGGTCTTAGGGGTCTTTTCCGACTTCAGGGCTCCTGGAATTCTGCAATTTCGTGATTCTGGGATGGCTGCTCTGCACTGGCAGTGTCTGAAGGCTGCTCTTTTTCCATTTCCCACAGCTGGGAATGCCAGTGCAGGGAGCGCCTGGAGCTGATTTTATGGGATTGGATGGGAGCCGGCCTGAAGGACTCAAAAACCATTTGCAGCAGCTTGGAAAGGCACTGGCAGTGATTCTGTCCCCATTTTTCCTCCATCAACCAGGGAAATTGCTTCCCTGCTCAATATCAGTGACAAAGCACCGATGTCCTCATGTCCCTGCAGTCTGAATTATGGAAGTGACAGGAATGTGAAATTATTCTGGGCCAAGGCTTTGCCCACAGGCAAAGTGGGGCCAAGCAAGATTATTTCCAGCTTTTGGCATGATTTGGAATCACTTCTTGAGCACCAAAGCAAAATATGACTCTTTAGTAGATGATTTGTTTGGTTTCTTTTAATTTTAAAAAGTGAAAAAATTAGGCTTGAGGTATGGCGACATTTCTGGGTGAATTGTTTTTTCAGCTTTTACCAGGTGAAAAACCTGTGTGGAAGGGTTTGAACGTTAAATTTCCATCCTGAAAAAGCAAAGCAGACAGGGCTGGGGAAGGAGGTGATGGGGAAAGAGGATTATTTGCCCTATTTCTGCATCAGCGCTGCCAAATTCCTGGGCTGTTATGTAATTAGCACATTCTCCCGGTGCTCCAATCATGACAGCACGTGCCTTCCTGCCATTCCCCAGGCACTGGTGCAGGCTTTTATCCATTCAGAACAGGTTTAAAATCTGTAACTTAAAAAGTTTTGTTGAGAAATAGGGCGGGAGGGCAGAAGGGGGAAGAAAGTTAGTGATTTCTGTTGTTGATGCCGTTTCCAGGTGCGATTTCTCCCTCTCAAGCTCCATTTCTAGATGAGATTTCTCCCACTCCCTAATGACTTTCTGGATGCTCCCGCTCGGTTGCAGCCCAAAATTGTGGTTTGTGGTGTGCGAGTGTCCAGTAGGATCCAAGTTTTTTGGGGGTTTTTTTTGGACACCTAAAACGCTGCCAAGATACCACCCCTGCCTCAGGATCTTGCAGATATTTTTTACAGATATTACACTCTATTTCTTGCCTGAATCACCCACCCAGAAGAAGAGATATGCAAACAACTTCCTGCCAGCCCTTCCCATTTTTCCTGGTAGCTTCAGGTCCCTGGTGCAGGAGATTCCCAGGTGACAGTTCCTGAGGATAACAAAGATAAACATCACCCAGCAATATGAACCAGCCCATCCCGATTCCTCAGCGTCCTCGCCACCTCTCAGGGCGGATTTTGAAATCCCCTTTTCCAAGGATATTTTCACGCTGCTTAATGAGCTCTTATCTCGAGAACTGTAATAAGGTTTCAGGACTTAATCCAGCGAGATTATTTTGGGGAGGGGCAGTTCTTGAGCTTTTTGGTGCCTTGGGGACAGAACATCCAGGGCCAAACCCAGAGACACAACTGGAGGACACCACAAATCAGAACTGAAGTGCTTTGGTCAATATTTTTCATGAGTCACCAGAGGGATAAAGCAGTTTCCCCAAACAGTGGTTTAAAATATATATATACATATAAAAATATCACAATTCTACTTCCTAGAACTGAGTTTTCACTTAAAATTTGGGATTTTTAAGGGAGGGAGGTGGGGTTTGGGCATTGTTTCCAGGGAGCAAGGGACAGGACAAGAGGAAATGGCCCCAAGTTTTGCCAGGGGAGGTTTAGGTTGAATTTTAGGGAAAATTTCTTCATTGAGAAAGTGGTTCAGCCCTGGCACACCTGCTGTGATCTTTCTTCAGGCAGCATTTTCCCCAAAAGTGAGAGGGAAAACCTTCCCCCTCATGCCAGAGATCAGAGGTTTTTGGCTCCAAGCAGAGGGGCAGATCCCCAAACTCTCCCCATCCCCGAGCAATTCCTGAAAGCCCCACATTTATCAGAGATCAGCGGGGGCTGGAAATCCAAGCTCCTTTGTTTAGTCTTGGGGAATGCGCGGCAGGAAAACATCGCCATCCTGTTTTCCAGGCGCTAGCACGCAAATAAGGATGGAGGAAAAATACCGCAGCGTCTCTGACGGGCTGTGATTAATCCTCATTGTGTCCCCCTGCTGCAGAGGGGCCAGGGCTGGCCAGCCCCTGTCCCCCCACTGCCCCAGCCCGGGGGGCACCTGCTGGGCTGATCCCAGGACTGGGGATGAAGAGGATGCTCCAAAATCCTGGGCTGGAAGCACCCACGGAGATAAAAAGTGTAAAAGAGCTGCTGGCACAGGGTGGGTGGGAGAAGGACAGAGCCAGGGAGAAGCTGCTTGTGCTTCTTCCAGTGGAGCCTGGCTCACCTGCCCCGGGCCTGTCCCCTTGCCACTCCTGGCTAGCTCAGCCTGGGAATGGCCAGCTCACCTTGCTTCCCTCCTCCCCGGGCTGTCCTGGTGTGGGAGTATCCCTGAGGCAGCAGGGCTGACAGGTTGCACAAAGCCAGTGGCAGCGCACAGACAGCATCCCCAGGCTGTGACCCGGCACAGAGCACCCCAGGACCTGTCCCAGCTCAGTGCCAGCCCACAGACAGCATCCCCAGGCTGTGACCCGGCACAGAGCACCCCAGGACCTGTCCCAGCTCAGTGCCAGCCCGTCACAGGGGCAGGGAAGGGACTGGCAATGGGCTAAAAGCCTCCTCCTGTGTGGGAGCTGTCAGTGGTCAAATAAGAGATTTTAGGCCTCAGGCGTTAGCTTGGGCCTGTGTGAAACCAAGTCACACAACATTCTCAGACTGGCCTGGAAAGTGTGGCCTGGGAAATCATGAGGAGGAATCCAAGCAGTCCTTGGAGAAGGAAAACAACCTCTGCAGGTGTTGTTTGTCTCCTTGCTGTTTTCTTGCAAGAAACAGTCGAGGGCTGTTGTTCCCAACTATGTGAAACCAACAGTGGTGATATGTTGGTTTCATGACCAATGAGAGTTTTACCTCTTGGATTTGTCTATAAAAGAAGATCAGGAAGAATGAAACTTGCTCTCTTTGCAACCCAGAAGAGAGTCAGTGTGGTGCTCTGCCCTTCCTAATACAGTGCGACACTCCTCAGAGAGGGCAGAGCCTTGAGAGCTCTGGATGAGCCCCAAATGCTCATTCTGTGCAGTTTTCCCAGCACTGCCTGTGTGTGATTTGCAGCAAAAACCTCACCTGACCAGTGCCTGAGCAGTGCAAGGGGTGAGCAGGGACACTGGGACAAGGCTGTCCCTGCCCTTGGGGTCACAGTCTTGTGGCTCTGTCCAGCACAAACGTCTGGCCACAGACTTGCTGTGATGTGCTGCATCTTCCCAAGGAGCAAATCCATGAGGATTTGTTCTGCTGTCGCCCTGCACCTCTTTGGTCTCTGCCACAGCTCAATTTTGGACTTCAGGGACTTTGGGGAGTGGTGGCATTTGAGCCATGGCTGTGCAGTAAGGCCCCAGCCTCGTCCAGGGGTCCTGCCACAGTATCAATGATAAACATCGTCATTAATTATAATAATGGGGGGGTGAATGGCTTTATTCATGTAAAAACAGTTCTGGGCTGTTTGCATTAAGCAGGTACTGTGGTGCCAACGCTGGGGTTGTGCAGGCAGGGCAGGATGCACCACAGTGGGACCAGGGGCTGCTGTTTCCGTGCTGATACAGATCTCTGTGGTCTGAACCTCCTGAGAGCTCCAGGATTTAAACCGTGAAGAAATTAGAAAAAAAGATTCAAACATGTTCACATCCCACAGAGGTCAAAGCCTCAGGTGTGCGCTTGTAGTTGACCTTTCCTGTGCCACCTGCACAGCCCTGGTGGGAATGAGACACCCCAAATCTTCCCAAACGGTCCCCTCCTTCCTGCATGAGGTGATGTGGAAACAGGGGGACAATGCTGCTGCTCTTGCTGGACAGGGCAGATGATGCTAAATCTAACAAAATCAGGGGTTGTCCTGTGCAGGGCCAAGATCTGGACTTGGATGATATTTGTGGGTCCCTTCAGGGAGCTCAGAAGATTCCATTCCATTCCATTCCATTCCATTCCATTCCATTCCATTCCATTCCATTCCATTCCATTCCATCCCATCCCATCCCATCCCATCCCATCCCATCCCATCCCATCCCATCCCATCCCATCCCATCCCATGGATCCCATGGATCCCATCCCATCCCACCTCATCCCATTCTCTCCCATGACGTCTCTAGACCAAAGTCCTGCAGGAGAGCACAGCCCTGGAGGTGAGCTGTGTGTTCTGTGTGCTGGGCTGACCTGCCATGTCACACGGTCCAGGACAGATCCCCTCGGGCTCCCTGTGGGACAGCCGGCACCGATGGCCTCGGCGTGGGAATCTCCAAGTGTCGTTCCGAGGCTGCGCTCCTTGGCAAGGTCAGATGACATAATTACAGTGGTCCCTCCTGACCTTGCAATCTCCAAACCCTCATAATTTGTAATCAGGATACAAATTATTTGCCTTGTGAGCTGAGGAAGGAAGTCTTCTGCATCACCTATCTGCTCCCAAACATCCGCTATTGCACAACTGCTCCGGGCAAGGGCAGGGCTTCCACTGCAGCCTCCAGCTCAGCCGCAGCCACCGGGAGCTTTGGCCAGCCTGGCTGCTCCAATCCATCCTGCTCCAATCCATCCTGCTCCAATCCATCCTGCTCCAATCCATCCTGCTCCAATCCAGCCTTCCCCAATCCATCCTGCTCCAATCCATCCTGCTCCAATCCAGCCTGCTCCAATCCATCCTGGCTGCTCCAATCCATCCTGGCTGCTCCAATCCATCCTGCTCCAATCCAGCCTTTCCCAATCCATCCTGCTCCAATCCATCCTGGCTGCTCCAATCCATCCTGCTGCGATCCAGCCTTTCCCAATCCATCCTGCTCCAACCCATCCTGGCTGCTCCAATCCATCCTGCTCCAATCCAGCCTTCCCCAATCCATCCTGCTCCAATCCAGCCTTCCCCAATCCATCCTGCTCCAATCCATCCTGCTCCAATCCATCCTGCTCCAATCCAGCCTTTCCCAATCCATCCTGCTCCAATCCAGCCTTCCCCAATCCATCCTGCTCCAATCCAGCCTGCTCCAATCCAGCCTGCTCCAATCCATCCTGGCTGCTCCAATCCATCCTGGCTGCTCCAATCCATCCTGCTCCAATCCAGCCTTTCCCAATCCATCCTGCTCCAATCCAGCCTGCTCCAATCCATCCTGGCTGCTCCAATCCATCCTGCTGCGATCCAGCCTTTCCCAATCCATCCTGCTCCAACCCATCCTGCTCTAATCCATCCTGCTCCAATCCAGCCTTCCCCAATCCATCCTGCTCCAATCCAGCCTTCCCCAATCCATCCTGCTCCAATCCATCCTGCTCCAACCCATCCTGCTCCAATCCATCCTGCTCCAATCCATCCCACTCCAATCCAGCCTTTCCCAATCCATCCCACTCCAATCCATCCTGCCCCAATCCATCCTGCCCCAATCCATCCTTCTCCAATCCAGCCTTCCCAAATCCATCCAGCTCCTCTGGTCCATCCTGGCTGCCCCAGTCCAGCCTGGCTGACCCCACCACACTCTCAGTGATGAGGATAAACATTGCATTTGGGGAAGAAATCCATGTTGTGTAGGTTACCACAATTCCAGTATTGTTGGCTCCTCCTGGATTAAAAACAGTTGAGGAGACTCAAAATTGAGCTAAAACATTTATTTTCTCTCTAAAATTAGCAACTTCATTTTTCAAATTATTTTCTTCCCACAGAGAGTCAGTTCACATTTACCTAAAGGGCTGCAAAGGCTTTGACCACTGTGTCCCCTGTCCTGTGTCCTTCAGCTCTGTAAAATGAAGATATCTGGGGGAATGGGGTCTTTGCCACATCCCAAATTTATTTAATTTAATTAAATAAAATTTATTTAATTACTTAATTAAATAAATAAATAAATTTAAATAAATAAATTTAAATAAATAAATTTATCCTATATATCCCCAGAAAATTGATTTTAAATCACCCTGATAACAACCTGGCAGAGGTAGAAAACACAAGTCCTGCCCTTGGCTCTCTGCTGGGCAGTGTGAGGAGGCAGAAGGGCTTCAGCCAGGGAAGGAATTGTGATTTCATCTCGGAGCAGAGTGGAGCAGACAGGTCAGCAGCGGGCAGGAGCTGCAGTGCCCTGAGGGTGTCCCCAGGACATGATTAAAGGAGGTTTTAGCAGAGCTCAGCTCTCCCATTCCCTTGGGCGCCAAGAGAGGCATCTCCAGGGGCCCAGTGACCCCATGGTCATGTCTGGAGTAGGGGGCCAAGCTGTCAACCTGCTCGGCAAGCTTTGGACAAGCCGCCCAAGCCTGCTCCTCCAGGCCAGCCCAGAAACAGGGAATTGTACCTGGAGGGGTTAAATCCACGATTTCCTCACTCCCCAGTGCATGTGCTGCTCGGAGGAAATGCACTTCTGCAGCCTTGCCTCGCTGCCCTCCGCGCCCCTGGGCAGCGGTGGCAGCATTAGTCAGCAGCGCTCCTGGGGGCACTTCCAGCCTGGAAAATGCACTGTACAAAATATTTGTGTGGAGCAGGAAAACGCTGCATTCCTGGGATGACAATGGCCTGGTGTCACCGTCTGTGGCCGCAGCCGTGACTCAGGCTGGGGCTGGGGAGGGACAGCAGTGCTGGGCTGGCAGCTCCAAAGGAAACACAGGGCTATTGTTTGGATTTGCTTCTTTTCCAAAGGGTCCCTGGCACAGGGAATGCTCCTCCTGTGGGTACAAGGGATTAGCACAGGGCAGGGATGGACGCGCTCCTGTGCGTGTCTGGGTCACTGCTGCTTCCCAAAGCCCTGATCCCGGGAATCTGCAGCGTCTGCCCCCAGGCCTTACTCAGATCCGAATGATGAGCTGCGAGAAGCACATTCCACCCAAGCCTGCAAAACTGGGAAGTCCCTGTACATCCTTCTTTTCCCACTCCCAGCCCGCGGAGGATGCTGATGCGTGTGGGTCCTGCACATCCCGGGCTGCGGCAGGGCTGGCTGTGCCTGGCCAGGCTTAGCAAGGCTGAGCTTAGTGAGGCTGAGCTCAGGCTCTGCTGCAAACCCCTGGGTGGGCTGCAGGATGGCAAAGATCCCACTGGGAGAATGGGATGGGATCCATGGGATGGGATCCATGGGATGGGATCCATGGGATCCAAGGGATGGGATCCATGGGATCCATGGGATGGGATGGGATCCGTGGGATGGGATCCGTGGGATGGGATAGGATCCATGGGATGGGATGGGATGGGATCCATGGGATGGGATGGGATGGGATGGGATGGGATGGGATGGGATGGGATGGGATGGGATGGGATGGGATGGGATCCATGGGATGGGATGGTATATCAATGAACTCCTACAAAGAACAAGCCTTAGCAGAGAGGGCAGCAGACACTGCAGGGAAAGCAACTAACTGGGGGGAAAATGGTCAGAATCTGCATATTTTACAGCTGTTGGACTCTGAAGGACCAGCACCCTCCAGAGCTGTGTCTGTTTCTAGCACTTTGTCCACACAATACTTTCATCTCTCCTCAGTTCCTTGGGCTTGCAGGACAGGCGTGAGTGGAACCCTCAGAAATGCCCGGGGCACAGCAGGCTGCCCGCTGCCACCAGGAAAATCGTGATGGGTGGCAGGACGGGGACAAGAAATGTCCAATTTGGCTGATTGCTGTGGCTGGTCCATGAACTCCTGTCCCAGCCCTGGGCAGGCCACAGGTGCCCAGGCTAAAAAATGTGAGACCTCTCCTGGCACTGGGCACAGCAGTGGTTTCTTCACTGACTTCTGCAGGGGAGAGAAACGGGAATTTTCCTGACTTTCCTTATTTTCCTATATGAATGGGGTGTTTGTGTGCTGCGCTGGGAACTGTTGGAAGGAGAGGGTGTGGATGGAGCTGGATTGGGGCACTGGAGGAAAACATCTTTCTCCTTCACTGGCAGTTCCTTCCCCTGTCTGCCAGGCAGGAAATTAAGGAAACCTTTGAAAGCTCTGCAGAGCATTAACTTAGAGAGTCCAGGACACCGAGATGAAAGATCCTCACCCCATCTCTGCCACTGGGACAAACTTCTCGATCCTCACCTTAGTGCTGTGCAAGACAGAGGAGGAGGAATGAGACGTTCTGTCAGCGTGGAAGAGGCAGGAAGACGCTTCTTCTGTGCCCTGGCAGGACCTGGGTGCCATGTCCAGGGAAATCCGTGTGTTCCCTGGCAGGACCTGGCACTGAGGGAGGTGCTGGCCTTTACTCCCTGCCGAGGACAGTGCTGAGGTGACAGCTCCCATCTTCCCTCTGCTGCAAGGCTCATTCCAGCCCATTTTTCCATGCTCAGAGGGACTTCTGGTTTTCCACTTGTACCCCAGGACCTGCAGCTCCCTTCCCACAAGGGGCGAGGGCAAACTTTTTCTTTTAGGGCCTTGAGCTGATGACCTGCTGTCAGGCTGAGGTCTGCTGGAAGCGCCTCTCCCCTCACCCTCAGAAGGGCCTTCTGGATCAAGGGGTCTGTGCCAACTCATTCTGCTTCCTCAGAGAAAATTAGATGGGAAATATTCCCAGCAGAAGGTGTCAGTGAAATCCAGAAAGGAAAGGAAAGAGGCTGAGGTTAGACCAGGAGTGCTGAGGGCAGGCGGTGTGTGGAGGTGCAAACACACAGAACTTGAGAGCAGCTCACAGCCAGCCAAGCAAAAGCCTTGGAAAGCAGTCAGGAGCTCACCACTCCTCCAGCTACGTTACAAATGACACTTTCAGGATTGTACCCGTGACTTCTGTTGATGCAGATTTGTCTCTTCCTCAAAACCATCTTCGTCTTGCTGTGGATTTCCACTCTGAGCTCACCCCAGATCTCAGGCAGAGCTCTTCACAAACCACAAGTGATTTATTCCTGGCTGTTCAACACAGGAAAGCAAGGGCCTGGTGTATCCTGAGAAGCGCAGTCAGAGAGATTCCAGAGCTTGACAAGTCTGCAGAAAAATGAGGGGAAATGCCCAGGTTTGCACAGATTAATGATTGTCCCTGCGGAGCCTGGAGCGTGCTCTGGTTCAGCACTGGCAGGGGCAGGGCTGAGGCTGGGCTGGAGCTGCTGTGCTGAGCTGGGCACTGGGGCATCTCTGGCTCGGGGAGTGCTGCAGGCAGGGGCTCCTTGGATTCTCCTTGGTCCAGGGTGTCCATCCCACCATCCAGGGTGTCCCTCGGAGCCGTTCACCTGGACTGCTGTTCCAGGGACCTTCAGCACATTTCTCTGGGGAATCCAGGCTCGGGCAGAGCAGCACAGCCTGGCTCTGCAGGCACCTTTGGCATGGTGGGATCTGAATTCCTGCCTCTTTCCCCGTGTCCCTGTTCTCTGCCAGCCCCACAGACAGGCGTTGCCTCCCTTGATGAAGCTCTGTGGCTTCTCTGGGGTCCCTGGCTCTCCTACAGACCCCGAGACTCCAGATATTGAAACCATCACCCCCCACCCACCCAGCAGTCACTGACCCTGCCCCTCAGCCCGGTTGGGCCCTGCCAGGAGATGCTGCTGGAAGTTTTTCCTCTAGTATTTCTCTTGGCCTGAGGTTGAAGGGCAGGAGACCCAGCAGAAGGTCGAACAGACCCAAAGTGCCCAAGAGAGAAAGGGAGAGCGCAGCTGTGCTGAGCTTCTGGGCTCCTTTAACCCCACCTACGATTCCAGAGGAAATAAAAGTGCTCTGCAAATCTTCTCTTGAGGTCCTGTGAGGTGACGAGGCCCTGGAACAGGGAAACCGTGGCTGCTCCATCCCTGGAAGTGTCCTAGGCCAGGCTGGACGGGGCTTGGAGCCACCTGGGACAGTGGAAGGTGTTCCTGGGAATGGAAAAAGATGAGCTCCCAACCCAACCCAACCCAACCCAACCCAACCCAACCCAACCAAACCCAGCCCAACCCATCCCAACCCAACCCAACCCAGCCCAACCCAACCCAACCCAACCCAACGCAACCCAACCCATCCCAACCCAACCCGACCCAACCCAGCCCAACCCAACCCAGCCCAACCCAACCCAACCCAACCCATCCCAACCCAACCCAACCCAGCCCAACCCAACCCAGCCCAACCCAGCCCAACCCAACCCAGCCCAACCCAACACAACCCAGCCCAACCCAACCCAACCCAACCCAGCCCAACCCAGCCCAGCCCAGCCCAACCCAGCCCAACCCAGCCCAGCCCAACCCAACTCAACCCAACCCAGCCCAACCCAGCCCAGCCCAACCCAGCCCAACCCAACCCAGCCCAACCCAGCCCACCCCAACCCAACTCACCCCAACCCAGCCCAACCCAGCCCAGCCCAACCCAGCCCAGCCCAACCCAGCCCAGCCCAGCCCAACCCAGCCCAACCCAGTCCAGCCCAGACCAACCCAGCCCAGCCCAGCCCAACCCAACCCAACCCAGCCCAACCCAGGCCAGCCCAGCCCAACCCAACCCAGCCCAACCCAACCCAGCCCAATCCAACCCAACCTAACCCAGCCCAACCCAACCCAACCCATTCCATGATTCTGTGATTTTTCAAATCCTGAATGGAAGCTCTGTCCCGAAACCAGGGCAACTCTGGAAGAGAAACCAGGCTGCAGTTTGGGAATGTTTTCTGAGCAAGGCCACAACAATAACATTTTATCTTGAGCAGGTGCTGAAGCATCCCCTGGCTGGGCCCTGTGCTGTGCCCAGGGGCAGGGGAAGTGCTCCAGGGTGGGATTTGTGCCCTGGCTGGGGCAGTGGGGCACAGGGCACCATTGGTAGGGGACAGCTGGACAAAACTCCCAGATTTGGGGGCTGTTCTGCAGCCCCAGAGCTCCAGGATCAGGAGTTTCCCACCTTGGAGAGTCCCTCAGATGACAAATTGGTTCATTTATCCATTGCACCCTTCTGTCTGTGTCTGGGACGATCCTCTGCCACCTGGGAATGCACATCCTCCTTCTCTAGGCCAGGCTGAGGATGAATTCTCCAGCCTCATCCTCACCTGAGCCCTCTCCAGGTGCTCGTGGTGGGGCTGAGTGTCCCCAGGCCGTGTGGCTCTGTCACCGTGGCAGTTCCCACACAGAGCCGCTCTCCCTGCCTCTCCTCCCCATGGATTGGAGGGGCCTGACCACAAAAACCCATTTCTGTCCCTTCACAGTCCCTTCTACCCCGTTTTCACATCCTGGACACCACACCTGGCTGAGCTGTGGGATCTTCTCTCTCCGCTTGCTGACCCTGCAGAGGAGCTTTGGCTCCCTCCCTCCCATCTCTGTGCTCATCCTGCGATTTCCCACCTGAGGAGGCCTCAAAGATGAGAAGTTTGGGTTCCATCCAATTCCTCTTGACCCTCAGCAAGCTGGCTGTACTCTCTCAGAGCAAGGAACCAGAGGTGGAGGGAACGCCTTTGGCCAAACCCCACTATTTCATATTTTAATTTTTCTTTATTTTATCTCCCAGGTTTAATTAGTGCGGTTGGTCTGGAAAATTTGGCTTTCTGTGATAAAAGACCTCTCTAATGAGAGAGACCATAATCATGATTGAAAAACCTCCTGAAGTGGGTGCTGATCTGTGAGTTACCCTACGAGTGTTCCTATGCCAGTGTGTTCACGCATATAAATCTGTTTACTAAACAGTTTTAACTGCTCTAAACACAGCCTGCAGTTATCTTATCTGCCTGACAAAAACAAACAGATGCACCCAAACACCCAAACACTCCTGGATGAGGAGTTCCTTATCAGCCCTACTTCCCCCGCCGGCCCAGTTAAACCCTCAGTCATTCCTTCGTTCATTTTTAGGAGCACCAAGCAACATTTCGTATCAGCAGGGTTTTGATCTTGGGAAGCTGCAGCTCCCTGATGGTTTGTTTTCTTTCTGCATCCTGCAAATGCATCCATCCCTTCAGCTTTGTCACTGCTTTCCCACCTCCATTAATTAGCACCTCTTTTCCTACATCTCCCTCCTGGATAACTCGTTCAAAGCATTAGGAGAGGAAAAAAAACCTAAAAAGAGAAATTATCCGAAGCCTGGCGGCATTTTTGCTTTTTGTGTGTTTCCTCAAGGAAGGAAACAAAAGGGATAAAGTCCCAGGACATCCCTGGTTCTGAGCTCCCTGCTCCATGCCCCAGTTGTGGTAAAGCTCCTAAAATTCCCAGACCTTTGGGAGAAGCGCCGATGCTGTTCCCTGCCTGCTCCAGGTGAGGAGAAGCAGGTCTGGATGTCCACCCTGAGTGCTCAGTGACAGTGGGACACCACATCCAACCCCTGGGGAGCTGCTTCAGGCACAGAGGGCACCTTTCCCTGCATCCCTGAGCCCAGGGGCACCAGCACAGGTATCTCCTGGTGTCTGGAAGTGTCAGGAGCTCGGGAAGGACCTGCTGGGGACACCACAGAGTCAGGATCAGGCTTGACCTTCCCCTACCAGACCTTTTTCTGAGGCTCCCTCCCTCTCTCCAGAATTCCCACCCTGCTCAGAGGGGCTCTGTGGATTTTCCAGGCCAAGCCAGCCCAGCACACTCCAGGTGCAAAACAACCCCCTGCCATGAGCAGTGTTCCCACAGGGAACTGATCCCCAGCGCAAGGGAGCCCTGCAGGAGGTGGGAACCCAAAGCACTCTGTGATTCCCTGAGTCCAGCAGAGCTGGGACAGCATCCTTGGCTTGGGCATGTGGGAATTCCTGAGCTTCATCCCTGATTAAGAAACTTTCTTTTCCAGCTAGCAGCACTAAGAGGACCCTGCACCACCTCCCTCTGCCTCCCCACTGAAACAATCCCTAACTTTATCCCCAAATCCTGCATCCCTGGACATTTTTGATCCACCTTTTCCTGACGCCGTAGCTGCCCCAGGGGCATTGTCACAGCTGAGTGTCCATCAGCCCAACTTCCAGGGGGCTCTAAGTGAAGGTAAAGTTCATCCCACAAATCAAATCTGGCTAAAATAAGAAACAGGCTGAATCCTCACTGAGATCTCTGCCAAATCAGCTGTGCACTTCAGGGAGAGCCATTGGGACTGGGACTCCCAAAGGATTCAGATCTCCTTGGAAGTCAAGAACTTGGAATCCACCGAGAGCACAGAGCTGATTTTGTTTATTCTCCCGTCTTTCCATCCCCTGAAGTGGGGCCATCCCAGCAGCACCGGCCCTGCTCATTCCTCGCCAGGAAAGCATGGCCCAGGGAACAATTGATAGCAGGGTCTTGCAACACCCCGGTTCTCCTCGGAGGTCTTCCACTGAAGGAACAAACAGGCCCAACCCTGCTCTGTTCTGGAGGTCTGATAAGATCACTGCCCAAGGGGCCGTGGCTGCAGGCCAGGGCTCTGTCCCAATAAACCATTTTCTGCAGGACCACCTTGCCTGGACTTGTCTTTCCACACCAAGCCAGGCAAAGCAAAGCATTCAGATGCTAAAAATGTGCAGCTATCCTTGGTGTTTGTCCAACACTGGGAGGCTCGTAAATCTCCCAGGAAAGGTAGAACAGGAGCTGTGATTAAGAAAACAAGAACCTTTCTGCATTGATTGCTCTCCTGCTGCTTCCAGAAAAGCTATTGCCTGTTGATGAAATGCCTCCCTGTCTGGCTTCCAATCCAGCGCTATCCCTGCAAGGGTTCTTCCCAAATCTCCTGCATTACAAGGCAGACACACGCAGGGGATCAAAGGGAAAACACCAATCCACGCGTGCCGACCTGTCCAAAGGTGGAGAGCAAAAGCCACCAGCAAGAGGAAGAGACCACAAGGTGTATTTTTCCTGCCTTTTCAGTGCTGTTAAAGCCCCAAATTAAAAAATACTGACCAACTCGCTGCTTGTGACGTTTGCAGGGAGTGATCTGTGATGTTTGCAGCCACTGGGATGAACCCACCCCAGCGATCTCCACGCTGCTCTTTCTGTCTCCAGCTGTCCTCTCGGGACGTTCTGTCTGTCCCCACCACGCAAAAGAGGCAGAGCCGTGACCAAAATCCTGCCGGGGAACAGGAGAAGAGGCAGAGCCCGGCACGGCTGGAAAGCAGCGCCGAGGAAAGAACATTTCCTGTTTTCCAGTAGCCAGCAGATATAAGGAACAAATCCTTTGTGCTCGCTGCCAGCCAGGGAAATAGCTGGAGCTCCCGGCATTTTTGAGGATGTGGTGTGTACACACACAGGATCTGCTGGAGGTGGAATGGGCAGGTGGAATGTCACGTAGGGAAGAACGGAGGACACCTGTGTCCAGCGGGGTGTCCGGGCCAGGCAGCACAGCTGACCAGTCCAGCTGACCGGTCCAGCCCTGCCGCCTGCCCCCGCTGTCCCAAGGAAAGGGAAGTTTGTGCAGGAGCTGTGCTGGGACAGGTGCAGTGAGAGGGGACTCAGGAGGTCCCCAGTTCTGTCACAACTCCATGACAAGAGCTTGAGATGGGGTCGGTTCCTTCTGCCATGGCTCAAGAGGAACCGGCCTTAAGCTGCATGGGATTAGGTATTAAAAAACCAAATAAAACCCAAAAAGTCACTGAACAAGTGCTCAGGCATTGGAATAAGTTGCCCAGGGAGGTGGTGCTGGAGTCACCATCTCTGGAAGAGTCCCAGAGGTGTCTGGATGTGGCACCTGGGGACGTGGTGTAGGTGGGATTCGGTGCTGCTGGTTTGATGGTCGGACTTGAGGATCTTGAAGGTCTCTTCCAGCCTTGATGATCCTGTGACTGAAAGAACTCAGGGTCAAAAAGAAAAAGCAGATTCCTTTATTTAGGAGCCTCCTGCCTCTTCAGAGGTGCCTCCTGCTCCCAGACTGGAAAAGCAATGGAACATATTTCCTCAGGGATGCTGCTTTCCATTTCCCTGAGCAGGAATGGGCTGGAGCTGGGATAAATCTGGCTGTGTCCTAGCTCTGAGCTGATGTTTAAGAGAGACCCCATTTCCAGCCAAAGCTGGGGCCTCCTGCAGTGCTGAAATTCCCGTTAACGTTCCAGCCTGGCACACCATCCCCTCTCCTTTCACTCAGCTCCTGCGGCTGTTGCTGCCAGCCCTATCTAGAGCCACATCTCTCCCCATCCCTGTCCAAAAGCCACTGTGCCATGTGCAGCTCCTCCCTTCGTGCCAAGAGCCCCAAACACACCCCAGAGATCTCAGGTGAGAGATACCAGGGCTGAGAAGGAATCCTGCTCTTGAGGGTGATCACTAATCGCGTTCTATTTTCTCTTTTGTAATCTATCGTAATGAGGAATTTAACCTCTTGTTTTGCCAGAATAAACTTGTTCTCGCCCTTAAGCATGTCTGGTATTAAAGGCAAGTCTAGGTGAAGCTCTGGAACCTGGATTAGCATTCCCTGTTCTGAGACAATGCATCCAAACACAGCAGTGGGGGACACCTGGGACACGACACCGCTTGGGATTCTCCTGGAGCTGCTGACCGTGCTGGGCCAGGCGTGGATTTCTCACAGTCCAGGCTTGATGAAATCAAAGAGAAAAGCCGTTGGCAACCCCCAGGCTGGGACATTTGTGGTGGGGTGGCTTTGCAGCCTCCTCCATCCAAAGGGACATGAAGGTGTCACCTTCCAGCCAGGCCAGGGCCCCAGAGCTGGATGATTTTTGTCTTGACTCAGATTCCTCCTGTTGGGGTGGGTGCTTTTTTTTTTTAAGGTATCAAAATAAAAATGCTTCCAAATTGACAGAAAAACTTTCAGGTTTTTAATTAAAAAAAAAAAAAAAAATTCGAACTTTTGAACAAAGCTACTGCTTCTGGGAAAGGCTTCATAAACTCCAAGGCCCATTATTTTGTCAAAATAAAAGAAAAAAAAAAAAATTCAGCCTAAGCTTTTCGGCAGGCACTGCAGTATTATTAATCACCTCCTTGGGCAGTGCACATGTAATAAAACAAACTAAAATTAGGGTGGAAAAAAAAAATAAATTTCAAAGAAAAGGCCACTTTCCAACATCCTGACAAATGAAATGAGTGGATGCCCAAACAAAGGGCTAAGAGCACAATTAAGGCAAAGCAGGAACTGGAGGGGCAACGCTGGTCCAGTGCACTTCACATGGAGCCTTTCATCCATCAGAGCCCCCAAAAGTGCTTAATCAAAATAATGGAGAGCAGGAGGAGAACAAAATGACTTGGAAGCAAAGGGAGAAGATAAATGGAGAGTGTGGCCCAAAGCAGAGAGGTGGGGAAGGGGCTTTTCACCATCTCCTCTCACAGAAATTCCTTCAGGTCACTTATCTGCACCGCTTGTCTATTTATTATTCCTATAATATTATCATAGGAAATGTGTTTCCTATTCTATTCCAATTATAGTTTAGGAATATTAACTATATTATTATTATTACTAATAATTATTCCATTTTTTCCCTTAAGTAAGGTGACAGCTACCCACTGAGAGAGAGGGATTGATTGATCAAATATCTGCATATTTTCCATATAATTTTCCTGTCTATCCTTTCCACATCCCCTTCACTTTTTCTTTCCTGCTACCTCAAGTTTTTGGTGAAGGTTTCTTGTGGCTTTTCCTTGCCCAGCTGAAAAACTTTCTCAACTCACCCCTCCTAACCTGGTGGTTTTCCCCCTCCCATTTCATCCCACCCCAGCCTCCTCCTTTGGCAGGTCCACCTGGAGTTTCCCTCATTCTCCTGAGGTCCTGGGCTCCCTCAGTAATTCCGTGTGATCCGTGGATGGTTCATTGTTCCCTTTCCTTTCAAGATCACACACGGGGCCGCCCGGGACGGTGTCGGGCTCACGAGTCAAAAGCCAAGTGGCACCTGCCCAAATCTGTGAGTTATGGCCACACTCAGAGCCAGCAGAGGAAGCTGGAAAAGAAAAAAATAATCTGTGTTTGAATAATACCCCAGTCATCCTTGATTTTATCCATTATTTAGGAGTCTTTTCGTGGTTAATGGTTGACTGTTCCTCCTGAGCGTGGAAGAATTTTGGTGTGGAAGGAGCTGAGGAGAGCAGGACAGAGGTGACATTGTGCCAGGGAAGGGCAGAGGCAGCACAGCCAGGCCCGCTGTCTCACCCTGAGCCATCTCCTGTTCTCCTGACAGTCCTCTGGAGCCCTTCACAGGCCTGGAAACTTCCTGAGGAGCTCACAAAGCCCAGAAGTTTCTTTGGCTGGCTCAAGGGTGGAAATACATTTGTGTATTGTGGCGGTGAAGTGCTGAGTGCTGGTTCTCACTCACACTCTTGGTCCCCGACCCTCCCACCGCTCCGAACCCGCAAAAACCATTTTTCTTTTCCAGAATGGCCATTTGGGGGTCCACAGTGCAGTGTCATTGCTCTCCCAGCTGACCCAGCAGAAAAAGGAAATTAAAATCAGAATTCTTGCCTGGAAGCAAGAGGAGAGGTTGTGGACTGAGCTGGAGTGGAAGAATAATGACCACAAAACGAAAAAAGCTCTTCTGGCTGTGTCTGATGGGACACAGCTCCCAGGAAAGAGGAAATTCAGATCATCCAACACAACATTTTCATTGTTCCCTCCAACAAAACGAAAATAAAAACTCCATTGCAGAATACCTAGAAAGGGAAAGAGAAAAAAATGTTAACACTGCAAACTTTAAAACAAATATCCACATGGACGAGATAATAAATTCCCAGAAACCCTGGAGGTAATAAATTTAGGAGGTGGTAAATTTTGGAGGTAATAAATTTTGGAGGTAACATCATCAGGTGGCCACAGCTCCCTGACCTGGCTCTCAGAGACGCAGCCATGACTTCATCCCTACCTCACAAATTGTTTACGCAGGAATGGGAAGACGGAGGCCTGAAAACATGAACTAAAAAAAGTATTTAATTACTCCAGCTTCAAACTTCTTTTTGGAAACAAGTGCATAAATTACAGGGGAAACATCCACTTTAAAATGGGTGAAATAGTTGGAATTTTATCCATTTCTTTGCTGAAATGAAACATTTACTTCATTCTAAACTATCCACTTTCCCTTGTTTGAACTCCCAGCAAACCAATAAAGAAGAAAACAATTATTGACCAAGCTTTTCCATTATTTTTTTTTTTAATCAAGACTTTCCCTCCTTATAAGGAAAGTCAACAGTCTTTGTTCTGAGGTAATTCAAGTGTCTCCACTGGCAGGAAAGTTTCCAAGTTTTCGGTTTAGATGTTTTCCTTTGTGTGCCTGACCTTTCCTCCGAGCTCCCGCCCTCTCCCTTTAATCTCTAACCAGCGCTTTGGTGGCGTGGTTGGGTTGGGTTTTCATGTTTTGCTTGAAAGCAATCCGTGCCTCTGGAGTTGAGTCAGAGCTCTTGCTTTCCTTCTGATGAGGGAAAACTCATTCCTGCTCTTCCAGAAAAAAAAAAAAAATAATACAAAATAATCATTGCAAGGTATTTGGATGGGAAAGCTGGAGTTTGTGCCGTGCTCTGTGGGTCATCCATTGAAACCCACCTGCATCCCTGGAATGTTCCAGTCCAGGCTGGATCGGGCTTGGAGAAACCTGGGATAGTGGAAGGTGTCCCTGCCTATGGCAGGTGGTGGAACAAGGTGAACTTTGAGTTTTTTTCCAACCCAAACCGTTCCATGACTCCATGATTCTATATTTGAGCTGTTGTACAAACCACCTGAATCCCAATTTTCCTATTTTCAGTGTCCTCTTGTCCAAAAAAATGGTGAGTGGTGCCTTGTGCTCCAAGCCTCCACTTTTAACATGGATTTTCCTCTTGGTTTGACCCTCCCTCAAAAGGCCACT
Source organism: Pseudopodoces humilis (assembly GCF_049639895.1). Classification (NCBI taxonomy): domain Eukaryota; kingdom Metazoa; phylum Chordata; class Aves; order Passeriformes; family Paridae; genus Pseudopodoces; species Pseudopodoces humilis. The sequence goes on along the minus strand of NC_142226.1, from coordinate 1,263,352 downwards.
GGGAAAATCAAGCCTGGAATCGGTAAATTCAAATCTCTGTTGGGGTAGCTCCATCCTGGAGCGATTCTGCTGCCCTTCCACACACAGAGGAGGTTGGAGATCCCACCTGAACAAGAAGAAAACCCTCTTTACTCAGAGAGCGCTGGGAAAGCTGCCCAGGGAAGGGGTGGAGATTCCTTCCCTGCTGGAGCAGGGAGCAGGAGCAGGTGACCCTCTGTGGGCCCTTCCAACACGCCGGGATTCCATGGGATCAGGGATTGGGAATCACAGGGAGCAGAGATCCCAGCACAGAGACACCGGGGGGAGCAGCTGGGAATGGGAATGGGAATGGGAATGGGAATGGGAATGGGAATGGGACAGGGAATGGGAATGGGAATGGGAATGGGAATGGAATGGGAATGGGAATGGGAATGGGAATGGGAATGGGAATGGGAATGGGACAGGGAATGGGAATGGGAATGGGAATGGGAATGGGAATGGGAATGGGAATGGGAATGGGACAGGGAATGGGAATGGGAATGGGAATGGGACAGGGAATGGGAATGGGAATGGGAATGGGAATGGGAATGGGACAGGGAATGGGAATGGGAATGGGAATGGGAATGGGACAGGGAATGGGAATGGGAATGGGAATGGGAATGGGAATGGGAATGGGACAGGGAATGGGAATGGGAATGGGAATGGGAATGGGAATGGGAATGGGACTCTGGAACTGGGATTGCAAATGGGACAGGGACTGGGACTGGAACTGGGAAAGGAATTGGGACTGGATTAGGAGGAATAGGACTAGGAGTGGGATTGGAAATGGATTGGGAATGGGATTGGGAATGGGACTGGGACAGGGACTGCAACTAGGATTGGAACTGGGACTGGGATTGGAACTGGACTGGGACTGGGGCTCTGCCTGGGATTGGGACTGGGACCTCCTCATGTCCTGGCACGAGCCAAGAGGAATGTCACAGTGAGGGACAGCTGCTCTGACCTCTCCAGCGCCCAGCTGCTGAGGACATTTGCCTCTCCCAGGCCAGCAGGCAGAGTTTGGAGCTCCCTCTGGAGCTGAGGTTTCCCACCTGCAGCACCACAGGTGCTGATGCACAGAGACTTTTCCACGTCCTGGCTCCACGGGGGCTGAGGCGAGGAGAGAATTCGGTTTTGTTGGAATGGGCAGCCCTGGACAGCAACCAGGGGCACTCAGAGAGGAAGCAGCAGCAGAGGGATGGATCCTGCTCCTCAGTTTATTTCTGTTTGTGACAATGGCACCGCTGGGTTATGTCACAGGAGAGATGAGTCATCATGGGAAGGTCGGAAAAGAATTCCAGGACTTCCAAATCCAACCTTTGACCGAATGCCCACTGAACCACATCTCCAAGAGCCACTTCTGTTTGATTTTTGAACACTTCGAGGAATGGCAGCCTCAGCAGCCCTGGGCAGCCTGTGCCAATATTTAAACACTCTTTCAGTGGGGAATTTTCTCCCAATATCCAACCTGAATCTCACTTGGAGCTGTTTCTCCTTGTTTATCACCAGGTGTCTGGGGAAAGAGCCTGGACCCTGCCTGGCTACACCTCCTTTCATGCAGGTGTAGAGTCCAGCTTTGTGAAGCACAATGGGTTAAAAACTTCAGGGAAAATACAGTTATGAGTCCTCATCATTTATGGAAAAATCACATCCCTTTGGAGACAGTGGGACAAAACCTCTGAGGTGCCACAACAAAAGTACAAAACAAAAAAAACCCAAAAAACCCAAAACCAAAAGCAAAACAAAAAAACAACAATAAAAAAACCAAAAAAACCACCCAAAAAAACCCAAAACAACAAAAAACAACAACAAAAAAAACCAAAAACCAAAAACAACCCAAAACCACAAAAAACAAAGCCCACGAAAGTACAAATTTCCCTCTCTGGTGGAGACCTCGCTTGGAGCTGATGGAGAACTCAAATATGAGCCCAGGTCAGGAAAAGTCATTCCTGGAAAAAGATCTGAGGTGTTCCCTGAGTCTCCTTTGGAGGGGGACATGGATCAGGCAAGGAGCAGGTCAGGCTGGGAAGGATGGAAGAGTAAAACACTGAGGTATCCACAAGTGGATAGAGCAGGAGACTGTGAAGCAGGAAAATGACCTGGATCCATCCTCCCTTAACTCCAGGGGCTTCTGGATTGAAGTTTTCCTTAGGAAGGGAGCAGGAGAATGGAAAGGCAGAAAAGACAACAGAGGGAGATGGGATGCCTGAGGCCCAGAGATAAGAGGGGCTTGGGATGGCCCCAGAAAAAGCTGCTGAAGGGATCAGAGGCACGGCTGACAAGCTCTGGAGGGGCTCCAACATCATTTGGAGAGCAGGAATGTTTTTTGGGGTTTTTGGTTCGGTTTATTTTTTTTTGTTTTTTGGTTTAGTTTAGTTTTTTAGCTGGTGGCACTGAGATATTGAGCATAATATTCTTCTTTCTGTCTCTGGCCTGCTGTGCTCCTCTGTTAACTCTTGGTGATCACTGCTCTTCTGAGAGCTGCTGGACCTCTTGGTGGACAAATTCAAGGTTCCTGTAAAATCACCGTTCTTTTATGTGCTGCTCAGTCTTAAGAGCAAAGTAAAGAATAAAGAGGGAGCAAGAGGGTCTTCAGCAGGGGCGGCACCATGAGGGGAGAGGTCTCCAGGGACTGCTGTGGCTGGGGGAACTCACTGCTCCATTCCTGTTCCAACAGCTCTGCTCAGACACCCGTGAGTCAGCCCAGCATTTTTAGCTCCTTACATAACCACTGCCAAGAGGGAAGGTGTTCCAGCAGAGCTGCCAACACAAATGCCCAGGGACCAGCTCTGCACCCGCTGGGATGAGTAAGCAGCGGCTGCAGCACGGGCAGGGAGCATCTCTCACACCTCACCAGGTGCTTTGCAACAGGGGTGAGCTGGAGCTCTGCCTGTGGTGGCAGCTGTTTGACCAAATACAGCGCCGGGGAAAGAATGGCCAGGGAAATATCCGTGCTTCCAGTGCAAACCCTGGTCCATGGAGTTCCCCTGCACCACCCCTGCCCGGCGCCACACGTGAGGTGTTTTCCTGCCACCACACCTGCAGAGATCCAGGTTTTTACCAAGTTTTACGTGCTAAAAGTCCACGGGCAGAGCAGAAATTGAATTAACCCTTTTGGGATCAAGGTGAGGCAGCACTGCAGATCCCCTACAAACCAGAGCTGTGCCTGCAGGTCTGATTCAGCCCCGAGCAGCAACAGAAACTTCTTAAATCACTCGGTGTTGTGTCCTACTGAGTTGGACCCTTAAGTTTTGTGCCGCTGACCAAGCGTGAAGCGGCCTTAACAAAAAGCAGCATTTCACTGTGGTTTTTGCACCAAATTTTGCACCTCACCCAGAACAGCAGCTGCCTCACACCTGCCCACCGAGAGGAGGGAAACTCCCTTTATTAAAGCTTCTGTCCCCAGGAAACAGAATGCCACCCTTGCCTCGCAGGGAGACACCACACCCTGCACTTACTGCTCACCAGGCTGGTAACCACTTCAAAGCAGCACTGCCCTGAGGAGTGATGATTCCTGGGAGGGTTAAATCAACATTTCCTAGGGAAGAACACCACAGGGTGCTGCTGGGCAGAGCTCTGCGCTCAGCACGTCTGTCTGTCTGGCCAGATCTGAGTGCTGGAGTCTCTCTGACAGCGGGACATGGCTTGGGTGAGGGATGGACCCAGATCTTGTGTCTCTGTGTTTCAGAATAAGTGAAGGAAAGCTGCCAAATTCAGCTTAGAAGAGTTTCCTTACCCCAAACCTAGTGATAAGGGCATGGAAGGAGGCACTGGAGGGTCTCTGCCCCACCTTGGTACAAAATCCTGTCTCATCTGGGGTGTTCTAGAGGAGAATTGAGGTGTTCTAGGACTGAATTTACAACCCACATCAACCCTGCAGCACAAGATTAGCTCAGAATGACTGATTTATCAGAGACCAAGGAGGAAATCCCATTCCTCCAAGAGGAATTGAATATTCCACCCTGTCTCCTCACACTTCATGATGAGGTGTCTCCTTATTTTTCAGGATAAAGCTGTGAACCTGCCAAACTCTGCTTAGGAAGGATTTCTTCCCCCAAACCTGGTGACAGCCTGGGGCCCTGGGCACGGCAGGAGATGCTGGAAGGTCTCATTCCCACCTTGGTGCAAAATCCCATCTCATCTGGGGATGTCCTGGGAGGGGTAAAACAGAATTCAGAGAGTACAGGCACCAAAGTCCCAGATCTGTAACACAAGATTAGAGAAGAATCACTTTTTACCAAAGAGAAGCACAAGAATTTACAAGAGTCACTCTTTTACCAAAGAGAATTACAAGAATTTACAAGAATCGCTCTTTTACCAAAGGAAGAACACCCTTTTCTCCAAGAGGGATTGAATATTCCACCCTGTCCAAACCCCCAGCACCAACTCCAGGGCAAGAAGCTGCTCCACCAAACATCTCCTGGTGTTCAGGCACCAAGGCAGCTCCTCAGGTCTGGGGTTATCAAAGACAAAACTTGTTTTTTCCAGGCTCGCTTCCTTCCTTCCAGACAAACCTGGCCACTCAAATGGCTGTGCTGTAAAATTACAGCTCTTTTTTAACCCCAAAACACCCTGCTGGCCTCTGGCAGTGCCCTCAGCACTGCTGGTCCTGCTCCTGGTGCCTCAGAGTTCAGCAGCTCAGTTAAAATAAAACATAACCAAAGTGCTCTCTCCATCCAAATGTATTTCCCAGAATCTGGGCATTTTTGTCCTGATTCCATGTCTGACACATTTTCTTCCTGACTCTGGGAGAGGATTAAACCATCCCACATTTCTCGATTTCTCATGCCCTTGCAGCCTCCCCACCACCCGCCACTCCCAGGGCAGATCTGATATTCTTGAAGAGCATAGTTCCCCGTGGGATCAGAGCTGGGGATCATCAGGATCATTTTCTTTGTCCTTCAAGCCGATGTCTCTGATCAGCTGCTCCCTGTGGAAGTTCCTCCATTTACACCCATCAGAGGGAACCACCTCCGATGTCTCCTTGCTCAGTGATGGCACAGGTTTTAAGAAAGACACTCATAAAATACACTTGAAACTCTTGAAGTGATGATAAAGTGTTTTTTCCTTTGGGAAGAAGGGCTGGCTCAGCCTGGGCAGTGCCCAGGAGCTCTCAGAGTTCTGCTTTGCACCGCGACTCCCTCGCTGCTGCTGGCAAACCATGCTCAGACTGAGAACTTCTGCACCAGCCAGAAGTTGAGTTATTATTATTTATTCAGTTGAGTTGGTCCCTCCAGCAGCTGCAGGCGGCTCCACTCCGAGAAGCTGGGCCTGGCTTTTCCACTAACAAATGCAGAGGAAAAGAAATGCATCCAACTCATTCATGCTGCAGCACATGGAGTTAATCATTCACAGTCCCAGTACAGGACGAGAGTTCCAATGACAATAAACCATAACAGATTTCCTTGAAGCACCATCCCTTGATTTCAGAATTGCTTTTTTAAACGCCCAATAATTTTCTAGATCAGTGTCACAGGTAGGTCAACAGAAGGATAGATTGTCCTCCATTCCTGCCTGATTGCACCCGTAAGCAAAACTCTCTTATCGGTTTCAGAATTGCTTCCAAGATGGTGCCAGGATCCCTCTTCTCCAGCACAGCATCCCGCACTGCCTCTGGAGACACGGACTCCAGAGGAGCACAAAGCGGATGGATCCAGCCGTGAGGATGAGGAGAGGCTCTCCTGATTCCCCGTGGCCAGCCAGGCTTCTCCCACTGGCAGTGAAACTCAGAAATGATGTGGTTATGGAAATGCCATACCTAACAGGTGGGAAAGTCCAGGTAGGCACCAGGGAGGCTCAGGCTGGGCATTAGGAAAAAATTTCTTCTCTGGAATTGTTGGGAATCGGAAGGGGCTGCTCAGGGCAGTGACCAGAAACCAAGCAGAGGTGGCACTTTGTGGTCTGGTTTAGTGACATGTTGGGGTTCAATCAAAGGTTGGACTTGGTGACCTTGGAGGTCTTTTCCAACCTGAATGGTTCTGTGATTCTGCCAAGTGGTGAACGTGATCCCCAAAGCTTTGTTTGGCCACAGTCCTGGAGTTATCCTCCAGGAAATCCAGGCAGAGGTCTCCCCACACACCCCGTGCCGGTGATCACCAGCATTCCCAGCCCTTCCCAACCCAAGGGGAGCAGGCAGCTGTGTCCCTGGCTCCCCACTCTGTGCAGCTGCAGTGCTTTCAGCCCTTGCCCTGGGAGCAGCAGCTCTCTCTCAGTACCCGATTTCCACCCCTTCTTTAGGCAGGGCAGCTCTGAACCTCACCATGATGAATTCCTTCTGCTGGAGCAGCACCAAGACCCACAGATGAACCTTTAATTGACCCTGCCTGTGCTGCAAAGCCCAGCACCATCCCCTCTCCCAGCCTATCGAGCTCTGGAAGGCTTCCCACATTCAGGGGTTCATTCTTTGGCTGAGAGCTGCACAGGGTGGGATGAGCTGAGCAAATCATTGCTCTGACCCCAGTCACAAGTGGCTTCTTCCACACTCAGGACACCAGGGAACACCAGGACCTGTCTTGTTCCCCTTCCCCATCAGAGGCTTCCCGAGAAGTTGAAAACTCACACCAGGGGTAAAGTTCTGTCACCCATTTCAGGGGGGTTCTACAAAATTATCAATTCTGGTGATTGAGCAGGACCTCAGGAAGGACTGGACACCTCTGATGGGCAGCAAACCTTTCCTCTCCACCACCAGCGCTCTGACCCTGCTGCTCCTTCTCCTGTCTGGATGACAAGTGTTATTCCAGGCCTGCAGGCGAGCTGTAAATACAAAAACATGCACACCCTCCATTAACATTAGCAACAATATTTAAATCACACTCTAGAGGCTAATTGGCGAAAATTCAAAGGTGACACAGAGAGAGCAGCCCTTGAACAAAGCATCAGATGTGGAGGTGCTGTTCCAGCTTGCCCAGGCTCTCCTGCTCCCCCTGATCTGAGAGGGCACGGCCCAGGCAGTGGGAACCGGGCTCCCACGGTGCCAAAAACACAGAGATGAGGCTGGAGGGCTTCATGGGGCAGAAAAGTGGGTTTCAGTCCAAGATCCCACAAACAGCCGCCCACAGGACCTCAGAATCATGGAATACTGGTGTTGGAAACGACCTTTGGCATCGCAGTTCTGCCCAGGCAGGGTCACCTGGAGCAGGTGACACAGGAACACATCCAGGAGGGTTTGGGATTCCCCAGGAGGGAGACTCCACACCCTCCCTGGGCAGCTGTTCCCATGCTCCATGGAAAGAAGTTCCCTGTCATGTTGAGGTGGAACTTGTTGTGTTTTATCCTGTGGCCACTGCTCCTCGTCCTGTCCTGGGCACCCCTGAGCAGAGCCTGGCACCATGCCCAGGTGGGATGAAACTCCAGGTTTTTCACTGGAAAGGGGATCCCTCCACAAAACCAGGATGTAGCAACTGGAGTTACAACCTGGTTTTGACATCTTCCTTAAATCCCAGCTCCTGGATCGATGGTGGGATGTGAGACTCTGCTCTTTCCAGAGACTCCCTGTTGAAAAGCACGCTTCAAACGTGACATTTGCTGGCTCAGTATCACAAAAAAAACCCTTTAAATAGACCCACACTGACATTCTCTACACAGCCAGATGTTGAAGTCAGTGTAAAACTGGAGTCATTTTCGTACAGGTTCATGATCTTTAACATTTCTGAGCTAGGAGAGAAAAGTACTTTACACAGCCCTTTGGGGATGTGACCCATAAAACAGCAGCTGAACCGTGGGCTCTCAGGAACTGCAACTTACCCAGTGTCTTTATTTAAGTAGCTGCACTTCATTTTCCCCCAATTTTCATACCTTTCCCAAAGCCACAAGTCATGGCCCTGAGAACTCTCCAATTGCCCCCCATGGCAGCCCTCCAGCTCCTCTCTCAGCAGCCAGAGCGAGGTGAGCTTGCAGGAGCAGCTCCAGGTGTAGAAAGGCAAAAAAAAAAGGGGCAGCAGCCTTGGGCTCCTGTTTTCCCAAGGGAATGGGACACAAATCTCCCGGGCAGGGGGTGTGAGGCACTGCTGAGCCCCCTTTTCGAGCCCGTGTCCAAGAGCTGGCACATTCCCACGGCAGCAAAAAGGGAATAATTCCTCTCTAGATTTAGGACGTGTGGGAGCTCTGTATTTGCTCAGCACCGCTCACCTGAGGTTTTACACATCATAAAACAGGCTGAGAGGGAGCAAACCCTCAAGGGGCAGGATCTGACTGCCCAGCTGGTTTGACACTTTGATCAGTTCAGGCTGGAGAATTCTCCCTTTCCCTGCTGGAGCCAACACTTGCCAGAAATCTGCGCCTCAAGGAGACTTTGGCCAAGCTCATGAGCGGCCCAAATCTCCCATCCACAGCCCCCCGAGGCTTCACCTGTGCTGTGAGAGGGTCCCGTGCCCAGCACAGCACCCAGAGCTGGGCACAGAACTGGTGTCACCTTCCCCTGGCTCCTCAGGGCACTCCTGCCCTCATGGCTCTTCCTCAGAGTATCCCCCAAGGCCATTCCCAGCTGGTTTATCCCACTGGAGCCTGGGAAACCACCACAAAAACAATGAGAGGTGAAAAAAAGCTCGGAAAAGAGCTTGGACCCAGGCCTTGGAGAAGCTCCCCTGAGCAGTGGGGTGTGAGCTGCTCATTCCCACTGGGCTGGGGGTGTCTCTGCCACCTGCCCCAGGGACACCTGAGCCACCTGTCCCATGGACCCACAGCTCTTCCCAGGACTTTGGCCAATGGAGGAGAAGCCTGGGCCGGCAGGGCCGGTCCCAGCTCCGATGGAAGGCAGAGCCCCACCCTTGGGACCGGGATAATGTTTTCCTAAAGCCTGGCCGTGGTTGGCTTTTTGTTTTGCTGAGCTGTTGCTACGCACCTGAGGCTCCGCCGGGGAAGTCGGCTCTGCAGAGGAAACAACCCTGGCAAAAGTCACCAAATCATTGTTCTGGCGCTTTCTGTGTCATGGACAAACACATGAATCTGCACTTGTTTATCAGGGCAGGATTTCACTGGGCTGGTTTGTCTGTTGGACCTGCTGCTCTCAGCGGCAGCACTTAGCCCCAAAAAAACAAAACCAGGAAGAGACTAAGTGTTCCCACACAACTTCCAGCACAATCAGCAGCCCTCCTCGAAAGCGCCTTTGAAACAAGAAATGCGAGAGGGAAAAAACAATTAACGCCAGGGACTTCACTGGGGGGGGGGAAAAAAAAAAAAGACAATTCTTTCATTAATCAGAACCTTATCAGCAGCAAGGTGATATAAAGGGTTTAATTGGAACTGAGCAATGTGTTTGTGCTGCTGTGGAAGCCTTGTCTATGCGAGCAGGAATGTGGCCTGCATCCTGTTTTCCCTGCCACGGGGGAGGAATCCGCTCGGCCATTCCTTGAAAGGCTGCGGCTTGTTTGCCACCAGCTCCACGCTGGGTTCCTGCTCCTCGGCGCCCTTTGTGCTCGCAGGGATCCCAGAGCAGCGGGATGTTTTGGAGGAAGGCAGCAGCCATCCTTCCAGCGGGAGCAGCAGGTGTTCCTCGCCGTCCCTTTGTGCTCCATCCAAGGCCCCCGTGCCCAGCAGGACAATTCCCGAAGTGGGAGATTCCAGATTCCAGGGCTGCTTTGCTCTGTTACCCACCTGGGCCTTTGCAAGGGGCAGCACAGACAAAACTTGGCTTCTGGAGGGGGTTTTGCTCCATCCTGCCCTGGGCAGTGCCTGGAGGTGCTGAGAGCCCCCAGTCCCAGGAAAATCAAGGAAAGATCCTGCAGCCCCTCTGCTCCTCCTCCTGTGAGTGACCTTAGCAGGGCGTGTGGTCACTGCCTTCCACAGCACACGGGGTTCAACCTCTGCCAGCCCCTCAGATCCACCCCAGTGCCTGGAAAAGTCCCCCTGACTGGTCCTGGCTTTCTCCTCTTTCTGCTTCCTGTCACCAATCCCTTTTTAGCACAGGGAGCCCTCACCCTGTGCTGTCTTTAACGCCAGGACACCCAAAACCTGTGAACCCTCTTCCCAGCCTCTCACAAAGGGAATCACACTGATCCCTCCCTCCTGCATTTTGCCAGGACAAACAGCCCCAACCCGAATTCAACACCTTTTTCTGCACCAAAACTCTGCTTGGCTCCGATGGAGATCTGTCCAAACCCCTCAGGACTGTGCTTGGAGCACACAAATATAAAAAATTCTGGCTTCCCCAGGCAGCGGTGGCAATGTCACCCAAGAGCGGCTTGGAAGTGTGGCACAAGCACCCAGCAGAGCAGCCCAGCATAATTAAGCAGCGTTTTTATTCACGTCATCTCCTGGCTTTGGCATGGCTTTTATTACAGTCATTACAAAGACAGATATTACTTTTGGATTGACTCACTTGATGGGTTGATCAGCACTTTATTGTAGCCTCCAGTTATAGCACTTTTTATGGCAGCCAGAAGAACTTAACCATTAGCACACTATTAGGGAGAACACTGGCAACTGATTAAGTTGCTGAAGGTCAAAGACATTTTTCTTAATTGCTCCGCTTGTGCTCCCTCCTCCTCCTCCTCCTGCTGCTGCAACGGAGCTGGAGGGAGAATTATTCCCTTTTAACAACAAAGTCACAGAGCAGCACCTCAGATTTGCCATCAAATCCCTGGGGAGAGGCTCATTCCCCACCCCAGATCTCGGTCTCGCTGCTGGGATGAAAGTGTGAGGATTTTCATGGATGAAAACCAAAAAAGCTGCCAGGGTGACTTAATTGGGCACCACGTGCTGCAGATAATGGGCACACGAGGTCAGAGTGAAAGGAGGTGCCAAGGGGACAGCCCTGCCTGTGGAGGGAGATGGGAGAGGATTTTCCAGCCTCTCTGGGGTCTCTCACAACTCCCAGTTGGGTTTCCCAGCCTCTCTGGGGTCTCTCACAGATCCCAGTTGGGTTTTCAGCCTCTCTGGGGTCTCTCACAGATCCCAGTTGGGTTTCCCAGCCTCTCTGGGGTCTCTCACAACTCCCAGTTGGGTTTTCAACCTCTCTGGGGTCTCTCACAACTCCCAGTTGGGTTTCCCAGCCTCTCTGGGGTCTCTGAGCTGTGGCTGCTGCCAGAACAGCCCCACCACAGGCAAGATGAGATCCCAGAGTCTGGGAAAGTCTCTCAGATCAGCTTTGTCATTCTGCCCCCTGGAAAGCAGCGCTTGGGGTGTTTCCCCACTGATTCCTGGGGGAAGATGCTCAGCAGGGTGTTCCCACCCTGTTTCCCAGGCGGTGCTTCCAGCATGCTCCAGAGGCACTCAGGAATGACAATTCCCAGCACAGGCTGAGGCAGTGGCACCTCCCTCCCTGTCCCCAGCACAGGGGACAGAGAGTTTCTCCTGTGGGATCCAGGATGTGCTTTCCTGGAGCTCCTTCGTTACCCAGCACAGCTAATTAATGCAGTTTTAAACTCCGTGATCCCTTAATCTGGCTGGATTAAATTTCAGTTTTCTCCTCCAGCTCCTCCCCTCTCCCTGCCCATCTGAGGCGAGAGGCCAAAATCACCAAAAGCCATTTCTGTGGCAAAGCCTACCTGCAGAATCTCCGTGGTCCTGGTGGCCTGTCAGGGTCTCATCCACAGCTTTGGCTGCTCCCTTCAACTTCATCCTATTTTATGTCACATCTGCCCCCAACAAATATTAAAATAAATATTAAAATGGAACAAAGCCCCATAAAAAAAAAAAGTATTGCCCATCCTGATGAGGCCAGAAGTGTCCCACGGTGCAAGAGGGAAGTTTTGCTGCCTGTGAGCCATCAGGGAAGATCTGTTTTTCCAGGAATTCCTGAAAAATGGGAGAGTCACATGCAGGCCACAAGGTGTCCATTTTGGGAATCATCACTAGGGAAAAAGCTGGATCTTATTAAAGATGCCCCATCAGTCATGCTCAGAACTGACTTTGGAAGTTGCCTGATTTCCTGGATTTTCCACTTAAATGAAGTTTTCTTATCCTGCTCTTTCCTGTCACCTGTGAGAATTAATAAAACCCGCCTCCTTCAGCTAATCTTTATCAGCAAACTCAATAACCTCAAGAATAAGCACAGAGATCCTCTCTTATCCCTTTTCACCCTAATTAAGATGCTCTTAAGCATCTTCTTCCCTTGGGCATTACCTAATTAGGGCTCGTAATTAAAGCTTTGCTCAGAGGTTGGCACCAGCCCAGGCCCCACCTGAGCTCCTGCCAGGCTCAGGTTGTCCCTCAGTCCTTGGTGGCACCGTGGGATGTTGCAGGACACCCCAGCAGGGAGCTTTTGGTACTTTCCAGGATTTCTTTCTCTGCTTCTCGCTGCTGAGTCCAAACTGTCCCCATGGGAACCTCCCTGGAATATTTCCCGTTATTCCTGTGTCCAAATTCCCTCAGTTAATTGATGTTAGGGCACCAAAATCCTCCCAAACCAGCCCCTGTCCCCAGTGATTATTTCAGATTTTCCCTCCTTGCTCCAAGAGCTGGAGAGCATCACCTGTGGTCCCACCTCCCCAGCTGTGGTGTTCCCCTGGTGCCAGGGCCCTCTGGGCATCCCCAACAGGAATATTTTCCCTCTGAGACCAAGGTTCCTTTGGGACTTGAGGAAGGCAAATGAAAACGCAGGGCTGGCTCAGTGGACATCAGAGGGTGGGGAAATCTTTCCTGGGAAATGCACAAAATCCTCATTTCCCTCAGTGACACCACTGGAATCGGCCCCAGCAGGACACCATGGAAATGAAACCAAAACCAAAACCACTCCAGGCCTGTTCTGGAGTTCAGCTGAGCAGAAGAGGGGAGAATTTCACTGCAGGTATTGTACATACCACACAGGAAATTCACACTGGTTCAAGGTACCTTTTCCCCCCTTTCACCTCTAATTCCAGGTCCTTTTTATCATTAAAGTCCCAGGAGTGATGATTTATTGTCACAGAAACATCTGAGGGAGTCTGGTTTTCACACCAAGCCCTGGGGTGGAGGCTTGGCCATGGGAGAGGCAGCTCAGCCAGGAAAATCAGGGAATAGGAATGGCTGGGGCCCCTCCTGAGCCTTCAGCATCTTCACATCATCCTTTAGATGATGGCTTTTGAGCTGTGCTAATAATAATAATAATAACAACAACAATAATATAATTAATAATAATTTAAAAAATGATCCCTTCCCAGATCTGAAGGTCTGTCCCTGCCCTGCTGACCCCACAGCCACAGGGGAGGATTGGACTCAGCCATGGGCAAACACCACCAGGATCCCTCAGCGCAGGGATCCAAACTGGTCCCACATCCACAACCACCAGGGGATGACTTCCCTTCCCTGTTCCCAGAGAAATCCAGGAAGAAGGTGTGAAGTTCAGGAATGTTTAAGCCAGCCAGATGGATTCTAGATGGGTTCACTTGGAACTGAAATGTGCCCAGGACCATTCCCAGCCTCCCCATTCCCACTCCTTTTGGCCACCTGGATTCCTTTCACATCACCCACCACCACAGAAGGAAGGAAAGCACCATTGACCATTCTCATTATTTATTACAAATTACATCTTGAAAATCACTGTCTAAGAAAAAAAATCAATAGATTTAAATAAATATACAGATTTCAGGATGCTACATATGGCAGGTGTGCAATAAGTCACTTCAGGCTGGGACATTACACACACGAGGAGATTGACAGAGTACTTTACAGCAGAAGTTTTATTTTAAATTACTCACATTAAATCATGTGCAAAATTTCCTCTGGAACAAACCCTTTCAGGATTTTCTTCTTTCGGTTTTTTTAGAGTGACTCCAACCTTCAGAAGGTCAAAGATAAAAACAGATTCTCTGCAGCTTTGGGGACCAAATGATTAATCTGCCGTTTGATTCACAATACAATCAATTGGTCTTATTTTTCCCCTCTCCAGGGCTTAAAGCAAAATCAAGGAATTCTTTTTCTTGTCCATTGGGACTACACATGCAACAGCCACAGATTTTGGTCCACCACCAACTTCAAGCAGCCTTTCCAAAGCTCCTGTGCAGTCCTGGCGTGGGCAGCAGAGGACCCAGCAGTGGAGAGCAGCTCTCCACCTGCCCAGGTGCAGCCCTGGGTTCCTATAGAGCTCTGCCCAGGCAGACAAAAGTGCATTTGTGGCACAGCTCCGGAGCCATGAGGCTGCCCTTGCCTGCAAGGTTGGTTTCTAGGCCCTGGGCTCAGTGGTTTTCCCAAATTTTTCTTTCTCTCCCCTGAGCCAGCAGATCTGGGTTAAAACCCGAGCCTAAGCTCAGACAGGGCTGTGCTCTCTTACAGAATCACGGCGGGGTTTGGGTTGGAATGGACCTTAAAGATCACCCAGCTCCAGCCCTGTTCCCACCAGTCCTTCCCTCCACACCATCCCTACCTGGCTGCCCCTCACCTGATGCATTCCCCACCCAGGTTCCCCTTCCCACGGTGACCTGACACCCCTGGGTGGTCATTTACTGCCCAGAGCCTGACTCAGAGCTGCCCTAAGCCAAGCAGCAAGCCAGGCTTTGCTGCCCTCTCCTCACCACCCCTCTCTGCCCCAGCCCTTCCCTTCAGGCAGAGCTGGGGTATTCAGGAGCTGGAAATCCTCACTGAGGGGATGTCCAAGGAGAAGAGATGGGGTCACAGACCCAGACCAGGCTCAAGCCCTGCTCAAAGCCAGCCCCACAGCAGCCACACCTGGCTTTGCTGCCCTCCCTGGGCTAACTGATCCTCCACCTCAGCCAGGACCTCAGTGGAAATTCACCCCAGTGATTTCTCAGCCAGTGAGCGCCCTTGACTGCTCAGCTGGCTCCAGGTGACGATGAAATAAACTTTTAATACAAACTGAGAGCTGTTCCACCACAGCAGCTTCATCCACAGGCACTGACTGACAGAATAGTGCAAAGGTGGGCTCGGGCTGGGGGCAGCTCTTCCCTGACCACAGTGAGCAGCCAAACCCCTCTGGACGGGGCCAGCTCCGAGGCAGAGCAGCCCAGGCCAGCGATGGGCCAGGTCCAGCACTGCCCAGAGCCCCCCAGTTCACCCACCACACATGGGCTGGGTCCAGCACTGCCCAGAGCCCCCCAGTTCACCCATCACATGTGGGCTGAGCCCCTGCCGAGGCTCCAGGGCAGGGTCTGGCTGGTGCTGCTCCAGCACGACCCTTGCCTGATCCAAAAAGGCACAATTCAGCTCCAGGACACTTCTCTGGCTGTATGGAGAGAGTTTTTCCCTTTACAGCAGTCCCTCGAGTGCCGGATCACGCAGCAGGAGCACGGAGACTTCCACTTCCTTCCGCTCACGGCCTTCCCTTCAGCTCCAACAGCCAGCAGCGGAGCTGGTGGCACCCACAGGACTCCAAATTCTTCTGGTGAGCTTGGTGTGCACCTGCCTCTTATCTCTTCTTCCTCCAGGTGTTTTTTTCCCAGGGCAGAGCCGGTGGCTGTGTGTCCCTCCGGGAGCGCTGCTGGCGGTGGCTGGAGCGCGGGCTGGAGGCCCTGAGGTCCCTGGGAGCAGAAGGGACACCGTGGTCACTCCCCAGCCCATCTGCCCCCTACTCAGTACCCCAAGTTATGGCATTTATCCCCACCCCCACCACAATTTGCTGGGAGGCAGGAGATGGGGGAAGGAAGAGCAGGAATTTCTGTCCACAGCTGGATTAAGGCACAGTGGGGCTCCACCAAGCCCAGTGAGGTGGCTGAGGGTTCAAGGATGACCCAAAGTGCTGCTTCCCCAAATCCACCTTTCAGAAAGCGCCCCCACTGCCTCTGATTTAATTGCCACCAATTCATTAATTTGCCTTTCGCTCAGTTCCACTCCTGGGGTTGTTGTTTCTCCCCAAATTCCCTGATGTGGGGTTAGAAAAGCTCTGTCCTTTGTTTGAAGTTGCTGCCCAAGAAATTATCTTCCTAGGTGATGCCATCCCCCTCTCCCTCTTCTGTCCATCTGCCTGTCCCACACCAGAGGAACTCCCCACTCCAACCAAGAACTACATTTTGTGTGGCATTTCTCTGGTTTGGGAAGGGCACACACAGCCCTGGCTCCCTCAGATGGAGCAGAAAGAGCCAAGTCTCCCCGT
The DNA here is from genome assembly GCF_049639895.1 of Pseudopodoces humilis. NCBI lineage: Eukaryota > Metazoa > Chordata > Aves > Passeriformes > Paridae > Pseudopodoces > Pseudopodoces humilis. The sequence continues at coordinate 1,247,373 of NC_142226.1, read as the reverse complement.
TTAAAGGGGACAGGAGGAGGCAGGCAGGCGGCAGAAGGTCAGGTCTGAGTGGTAACTGCAGCCTGGAGCCACAATCCCACATTTTCAGAGTGGGTTTAGGTGCCCTGCTCACCTGAGAGCTCTCAGCAGCCCGTGGTGGGGAGGCCTCGTGGCACCGCTCTGCAGAGACCTCGCTGATGCTCCGGAGCTCATGGGGAGCTTCAGACTCTGGAGGTACCTGAAGAGCAAGAGGAGAAGCCTGAGCCACCCAGAGCCAGGCTGCGGGGAGCTCAGGGGGAGCCTGGCCCGGTGACAGACAGCTGAATGCACGGCTTTGAAGGGTTAATTGCAGCTATTTGGGAGCTATTCACCGCTCACTTTGACTGCTGTTCCCTCGGGCCAGAGCTCCTCTATTCACAGGCATATTTAATGATCGGGGATTGCCTGGCTATGGAATTAATGACAGATATCCACAGCGACGTCCCTGCCTTCAGCAGCGCTGCTGAAGCTGAACTGAGACCCCACAGGCACCATCAGCTGAGGTGGCCATGGGACATTTGGCTGCTGAGTCCCAGCTCGGAGCAGCCCTTCTCTGCTCCCCTCTGAGCCGTGCAGGGGACACTGGGGTCCCAAAAACCCACACCCTCACTTGTCCCAGCTCCCACATGCTGCCAGCTCTCCCCTCTGAGCGGTGCAGGGGACACTGGTGTCCCAAAAACCCACACCCTCACTTGTCCCAGATCCCACATGCTGCCAGCTCTCCCCTCTGAGCAGGGGACACTGGGATTCCAAAAATCCACACTCTCACTTGTCCCAGCTCCCACATGCTGCCAGCTCTCCCCTCTGAGCGGTGCAGGGGACACTGGTGTCCCAAAGTTCCACACCCTCACTTGTCCCATCCCCACGCCAGCTCCCCGTTCCCACCAGCACACCCAGCCCTTCCCCAGCAGCAGCAGCAGGGATGGAGGTGGAACTGCTGCCTCTCACCCAAAGCACCCCCTGACACCGCCAGGGCTCTCGGGAGGGGAGAAAAAAGCCACCAGACAAATCCCAGCTGCTGGCAAAGAGCCATCCCCAGGGAGCTGGGCAGACCCTGGGGCTCCTGAGCCCGGCCTGCCTCTCACCCCGAGCATCCCCAGCGCTTACCCAGGCCTGCCCTGGCAGAAGGTGGCACAGAAGCTGTCCCTGGAGTGCCGGCACTCGCACCTGCCCGCCGACCTCTTGCGCCGCCTTGGCGGGCTGCCCAAGCCGTAGGGAGCGGTGTGCCTGGGAAACACAAAGGAATTCAGCTATGCCACCAGCTTTTTATTGGCCAACAGGTTTATAACAGGGTCCTGGGAGGCGGCCAAGCCAGTGCCAGGATAATAAAGGCTCATCTATAGACACACGGTGAAAAGGTCACCGATAGGTCTGAGCCTTTAAACTCCAGCTCCTCTCGCAGCTCACCCCTCCCTGTTTGGAGATATCTGTGCTGGCTGGGACGGGCACTTTTCTCTCCTTGCAGCAGCCCAGGTGCCCGTGCCAGGGCTGCCACATGGGCTGCCATGGGTGGCACAGCTCGGCTGGCCCAGCCCAGCTCAGGTGCCAGGGCTCTCCTGCCCTGCGGGTTTAACACAGGGCACCGCACAGCCCGACACGTCTCGGGGCCAGAGCCGGTTCTTGTGCTCACAGCCCGGAGCTGCGAGCACGCTCTGCTGATGGCAATCTCCTCTCCCAGAGGATTGGCAGGGACTGCAGCTACTCCCCGAGCAAGCAGCGAGTTGTAAATGCATGTCAGCGAGCGCGATTATAACCACACCTGAGCGCATGTGTTGTGCTCCAGTGCGATGGCCACGGGTCTGGAAGCGCTGGGAAAGCTGCTCCGGCATTCCTGAGGGCAGCACTTGGCAGTGCCAGCCCTCCGCTGTCTCATTAACAATACTGGCAGGAGGCAGCCGGCGTTACCGGCTGCGAGCGGGGAGAGGAACTTCCCCGACTTGCAGCCACAACATCTCCGTGTTGCTCCGGGCTCGCAGAGGTGCAAACCTCAGGAAAAGCCGAGCCCGGGAGGGAGCAGCGCCCTGTGCTTTCAGCCCGAGCCCTGGGGTTTGGACAAACACCTGAGCAGCAGCAGCACAGTTTGTCCCTTTCTCGGCTGCCCGTGCACCTTGGAGCAGGTGCTGCCAGAGCCCCGCAGCCCCGGGAGCCTTTCCCACCCTGCTCCAGCGGAAGGTACAGCCCCTGCCCATCAGCAGAGCCACCCCGAGCGCCGCGCTCCTGCTCACCCAGGTGTGTTGACCCAGATGATGTCCAGGTGACAGAAGTAGATGCATTCCTTATCCAGCCAGCTGTTGCAGGAACATCGCTTGCTCCTCGGCGGCGCGGCCAGGTGCGACTCGGCCGGGGGATGGCCCAGACCTGCAGCGGCACAAGGAGGGAGGGAGGGAGGGAGGGATGAGCGGCCGCTCCGTGTCCCCTCCGGTGTCCCCGTGCCGCGGGAGCGCCGGGAGCTCCCCGGAGCGAGGGTCCCGCACCCCCGGGCACCCCAGGACCCCCTCCCAGTGCCAAGGGGGCTCAGGGGATCCCCCCTCCCGTGCGGGCACCCCCGGGGCACCGAGCCCTGCTCCAGCCCGGGGCTCACCGGCTTCCAGCAGGGCGCAGAGGGCGAGCGCCAGCAGCACGCCGGGGTGGCTGCCCATGACCGCGGCTCTGCGCTGCCGGCTTTAGGGCTTCTCCTGGGCTTTTCCTGCTGTCCCGGCTCTTCCAGCCGAGCCGCCGAGCTGCTCTGGAGCCGGCGGGCCCCCGGCAGGTGCTTTATAGCCGCGGCCCGCCGCGTCAGCCGCTCCGCCCCCGGGGAACGCCGGGCTCGCGTGGGGCGGCGCGGAGCCCCCGCTCCTCCCCGCCTCCCTCCGCCTGCCCGGACCCGCGGAGAAAGCGCCGGGCACACCGGGGATGGTGTCCGGGATGCGGGGAGGAGTGAGCCCCGAGGGGTCCCGAGCGCGGCTGGGGATGCGGTGGAGGCAGAGAGAGCAGCGGGGTCTGCGGGCAGAGTCCCCCTGGGAGCCTCCCCGCATCTCCCCCGCCCACGGGGGATGCTTAAAACCGCGCAAAGTGGGCAGGATTCAAGATCAAAGTCAAGTTTTCAGTTGAAATGTCTTAATTTGACTCAGCTTAATGAAAATGTGAATTGATAATGTCGCTTGAAATCTCTGCTCAGTTCATTCAATGACAGTCTTGGCTTTCCCTTTCTTTCCTCTAAATCAACTTTAAAACTTTTCCTACTTGGAGCAATTAAAATTTATTGCAATAAATAAGCCCGAGCACTGTCTAGTTTTGCTTCAGCATTCATGTGGCACATTTGCCATTATCTGCAGATTTTTGGGATTGAAATCATGTGAAGCACAGTCTCCTCCTGGCCTGCACCAGGAGGAGTCAAAGCCCTTCACCTTGCCTGTGGTGTGTCAGGCAGAAGGAGGAAATTCCTCCGGGCAAGTGTTGGGTCCTGACCATGCCAGGGATGGATCACAGCTTCCAGGCACCCCGAATTCCTTGGGAACACCGATCCAGCTTGGAATGGCAGCTCCAGGAATGGCAAATCTTGGGCAAATCCTGCGAGTGGTTTAGAAAAGCAAAATCCCCGCGTTTGCCTTTTGCAAGAGGTCCTCAAAAACTTCTTGGGAAAGGGAGTGTATTTTATTTGTTTACCATGAGCAGTTCAGCTTTTTATGGCCCTGTTGTCATGGGCAGATGCAAGGTGGTGGCAATTACAGCCGCACTGAGGTCTCATGCACAGGAACACGTGCACGTGGGAAAAGAAAGGGAAATAAGGAAAAGTGCAGGGAGGGAGAGTGAGGAAAATGGATCCTGAGCCAGAGCTTCTGCTCACAGCAGCTCGTGGAAGTAAAACAGGTGATGACTGCAGTCCTGCAGGCAAAGTCTGGAGGATTTGACATTCTCTTGGTCCAAGCAGCGGTGGGAATCGCTCTCTGTGCTCATGCAAAGTGCACACGGGGGGTGTGTGCAGGGAAAAAACAGTGGGAGCAAAGAAACCGCACAGGAGAGCACAGACATTTACAGAAGGCACAAAGTGAGGGGGCACAGAGGCCAGGGAGGATGAAAAATGTGTGTATGGGCACGCCAGGAAAATAACACAGTAGAGAATGTGCCAGGCAGTGAAAATCAGGCAGAATGCAAATGATAAATTAATAAGAAAATCAAGATAGAGCTCATAAAACAAAGCAAACAGAGGGAAGTGTTTAACCTCTGTACCAGTGCAACAATTATTCTAAAGAAAACAGGGAAACACAAAAGCAGCATTACCTGTTACTGCCCATATTCCAGCTGTGCCAAGTTTCAGAGTTGTGTCAGAGTTGTGTGTGACATTCCAGATGCCAGCCCAGTGATACAATAAATCTGCCTTGGCTGCCGTTCCTGCGCTCCTCATCCAGGCCACTGCGGGCTGAAAGACGATCCCCTGGACGTGGGGAAGGCAACGCAGCCGTGTTTGCTCACCCCGTGGGAAGGCTGGCGAGTAAATGACATCATTTTGTACAAAAAAGGGCGCTGTCTTTGAAGGGGTGCTGCCCGTGAGGAGTTGGTTTGCTGAAGGGATCAGCCCTGTCACACAGAGCCCTCGTGCAAGGAGCCACAGTCTCAAGCTGACCCCAAGATTTGGGCATCTGGGTCCAAGGAATTTCCTCCTCTTTTGTGGCTGGGGCTCTGTCACCCAGCTCACGTTGCCAAGGAGCAGCTGGAGCTCCACGTAGCTGCAATCTGTGTGAGGCTGGAAGTGCCTGCTGCTATCTGCCTGTCATGCCAGGTGCAAAAACACCTTCACAAACCAGGCCTTTCATCCAAAGATTTCTCAACTGTTGTCTTCCTTTCCCATAAATCCCACCAGGCTGAAATCGGAGCAGATGTTACACCCTCGTGCTCATCCCTGCCTGTGGATGGGAGCCTGAATTCCCTTTTTTTCTCCAGGAAAAGCCCTCCTGTGCTGAGCAGGCACCAACCTGAGCAGCACACCTTGGGATGTTTGGCACCAGAGCTTCAAAGATCCCGCAGGACGTGGGGCTAGGGATGAGTGCCGCTGTTTCTCACAGGGATGTGGGAACCCTGCAGAGACGAGGTGGGGCTGGCACTGAACTGGCTTTGAACTGAGCCAGCTCTGAGAGCTTTGTCCAGAGCTAAAGAGTTCCTGTGGAAAAACAACACTTTAAAAAGTTGTTTTGCCTTTACGGCGCATGAGGGAGAATGCCCAAAGAGGAGGTGGAGCAGCTGCTTCAGCACCAAACACATCCTCACAGGGACTCAGTGATCTTGGAGGTCTTTTCCAACCTTAGTGATTCCGTGGTTCAGTGATTGTTCTGGTGTCTGTGGTGCTTCCAAGAGTACCTGCTTGGTTTAGGTTGAATCATGGAATATTCTGAGCTGGAAGGGACCCACAGGATCATCCAGTGCAGCTCCAGCCCTGCCCAGACCCCCCAACAGCCCCAGCCTGGGCATCCCTGGAGCGCTGTCCAAAGGCTCCTGCAGCTCCGGCAGCCTCGGGGCCGTGCCCATTCCCTGGGGAGCCTGGGCAGTGCCAGCACCTCTGGGGGAAGAACCTTTCCCTAAATGCAGCCTGAGCCTGGCCTGGCCCAGCTGCAGCCGTTCCCTGGGTGCTGTCCCTGTCCCAGAGCAGAGATGGGAGCTGCAGATCCCTGAGCTCTGCCCTCGCTGTGCTCTGCTCCAGCTGGACACTCCAAGTGCCCTCAGCTGCTCCTCCTGTGGCCCCTCCTGACCCTTCAGCATCTCTGGTGATACATTTAGATCTCATATTTTGGTGTCCCACACCCACAGATGTTCGATCCCCTCGTGCTGTGGGCTGGGGGATCAGCCCTCTCTGGGAGCCGTGGTTCTCCTTGACCTCCAGAGCATGGAGAACCTGCACAGCTCCTGCCACTGTCCCCGCTGTTCCCCTGATAAGGATCACGGCCAGCTTCCCGAGGCCAACCCTCCTGGCACTATCACCAAACTAAAATCACAAAGAAAAACAACAGGGCTGGAGCAGGGCCGGGCGTGCTGCACAAACACGGCTCCCAAAGAAGGAACAAAGGCGTGCACGGGGTCCTAAATGCCAAAGATGGGCTTTGCCTCCCGCGGTTATTTTTTCCCTTTTGTTTCTGACTGCGGGAGCACATTGTTCATGTCACTGTGAGGAGTTCCAGGCAGACATGACGAAAGGGACAAACCAGCCCAAGACAGGAGACATCCCATGCGGCCCTCACGAGCGGCACTGTTTGGAAACAAGGAGTGAGCAAACAGGAAAGGCCTTTAACCATTGAGCAGTCGGGATCTCAGCGTGCTCTTGGCACCAGCAGGAACAATGGGGTGATGTCACGAGCCAGAATTCCCCATGGTGGATGGCAGCCCAGCAAATAATCATAATTCTTGTCCCGGGACATGAGCAACATTTTTCCAGCGTTGGTCATCCCCCACGGAGCCGCTGTGAGGAAATGCAGGAAAGAGACATTGTCAAGTGAGGCTTCCTTTGGGATTTTCACTGCTCCCCCTGCCCTCCCCAGCTCAGCACATCAGATGTAATAAATCACAGCTCGCTGCTGGCGGGGAGGATCTCAGTGAGGTTCAGGGAGGCTGAAGGAGATGTCTCACACACTGAAAACAGGGTGAGCACCACGGTCTGGATACTTGCAAGGCAAAGGGGCAGAGTTTCCTCAGCTCTGTGAGGCTTTGAGCTGACAAAGAGCGAATCTGGAGCGTTGTCCATGGGTTTCCAAAGGTGCTGAGGATGGCCAGGGGCTCAGGAGAGAGTTCTGCACAAACAGTGGTGGCTGGGGAATTTCAACAAATTTTTTTCAATAATTTCAACAATTTTTTAACAGTTTTTATTAATTGTTATTTTTTAAGGCTACTAAACAACAAGAACAATACAAAGGAATCCTCCAGATCCCAGCTTCTCCTTATTTTGGCTTAAAGCCAGCTCTGTGGAGAATATCCTGAAGTTCATTTGCAGCATCCAGGCCTCTCCTGAGGCAGCTCTTGAATTCCCTTTTGGCTCCTTTCTCTTGATGGGAACTGGTGCCATGGGAGGACTGTCAGAGCTGGGCCACCCTCAGGGCTTGGGCTGGCTTTGTTCTTCGGCTGTTACTGAAAATCCAGACTCACCTCTCCAAGATTTTCTCTGCAAGGTCCCACTTGGTTTCCCTGCAGCCACCCCAGCTCTGTCCCTTCTGCACTGTCCCAGGGGAGGTGGCGCTTGCTGGAGCTGAACATGGGATTTCAGCAGCAAAAGTAACCCAGTGAGTCCCAGCCAGTCCTGAAATGCAGCCCTGAGGAGAGAAACACAAAGCCATGCATGTGTGTGTGTGGCTGGCTGACAGATCTGTCCTGTGTTTGTGGCTGTCCGGACACACCCCCAAGGGCTCTTTGTTGTGGTCACAGTGGGATCTCCACATGTTTTCCCCTCCTGAGGCTCCCAGGGAACCCCAGGGTCCCTCTCAGGGCTGGGCAGAGGCAGCCTGGCCCCAGGCATTGGCTCTGCTGCCTCTGCCCACCCCACAAACACGAGGGGTCTCTGCTGCACCTGAAGGTGAAGGTGTCCCCAGGGCAGAAGGTGGGGGTCACACAGGGAGAGGAAGATCCTGGGATGTGCTGGCTCCATCCTTCCCAGGGAGGTGGGAAGGGGCAGGTGGCCTTGGCAAGGACCGCTTGTGACATCCAGGAAGGTCAGGCTGTGACCTGTCCCCATGGCAGGCCACTGTGCCAAGGGCCAGCCTGCTGGAATCAGGCCTGATGAGGAATGATTGCTTGGTATCCTGATGGATTATCCAGTCCTGCTCTCCAGGGTTGGATTATCCAGTCCTGCTCTCCAGGGTTGGATTATCCAGTTCTGCTCTCCATGGATGGATTATCCAGTTCTGCTCTCCAGGGATGGATTATCCAATTCTGCTCTCCAGGGATGGATTATCCAGTTCTGTTCTAGATTATCCAGTCCTGCTCTCCAGGGATGGATTATCCAGTTCTGTTCTGGATTATCCAGTTCTGCTCTCCAGGGATGGATTATCCAGTTCTGCTCTCCAGGGATGGATTATCCAGTTCTGCTCTCCAGGGATGGATTATCCAATCCTGCTCTCCAGGGATGGATTATCCAGTCCTGCTCTCCAGGGATGGATTATCCAGTTCTGCTCTCCAGGGATGGATTATCCAATCCTGCTCTCCAGGGATGGATTATCCAGTTCTGCTCTCCAGGGATGGATTATCCAGTTCTGCTCTCCAGGGATGGATTATCCAGTTCTGCTCTCCAGGGATGGATTATCCAGTTCTGCTCTCCAGGGATGGATTATCCAGTTCTGCTCTCCAGGGATGGATTATCCAGTTCTGCTCTCCAGGGTTGGATTATCCAGTTCTGCTCTCCAGGGATGGATTATCCAGTTCTGCTATCCAGGGATGGATTATCCAGTTCTGTTCCAGATTATCCAGTTCTGCTCTCCAGGGATGGATTATCCAGTTCTGTTCTGTAGGGATGGATTATCCAGTCCTGCTCTCCAGGGATGGATTATCCAGTCCTGCTCTCCAGGGATGGATTATCCAGTTCTGCCCTCCAGGGATGGATTATCCAGTTCTGCTCTCCAGGGATGGATTATCCAGTCCTGCTCTCCAGGGATGGATTATCCAGTCCTGCTCTCCAGGGATGGATTATCCAGTCCTGCTCTCCAGGGATGGATTATCCAGTCCTGCTCTTCAGGCAGAAGAGACCAAGCCAGAGGTGCTGTCCCGAAGGACCTGGGGACACTTTCCTGCCCAAGAATTTGAATTCCAGTGGCCGCCAGTGGCTGTGGGACAGCAAAGTGGAAGCACAGGAATGGAAGCAAATCCTGATCCCTTTCTGCAGGGCTTTGCCCTTTAACTGGAGCTCTCAGAATCCACTGATCAGGGCACATTTGGTGTTCCTGGGATTCTGGTGCTGATGGGATGCCCTGGGATGTCTGTCAGGCAGGGAACTCCGGGGCAGGAAGAGAGAGGTGTGATCTGAGAGAGAAAACAAAAGGAATGTCTCTGAGACCTGTGACATGGCCTGAGCTGTCTGGCTGCAGATCCTGACCCCGCTACACAAATGTCATTAAATTTACACAAAGTGACCAGGCTTTGAGTCAGATAAAAGTGGGGGGAGGCAAGATGTTCCTCTGGGACACGAGGCTGAATTAAATCCAGGGAAGTACTGGGTAAACTGGGAATATTGGGAATGTATGGATGCGTGGTCAGCACATTTAGCTTCATGCAGGGCTCTCCTGTTCTATTAGAGCTGGATAAAACCTTCAGGAGCAGCCAAACCTGGCCCCTTCTGGCACTGCCTTCTGCTGGTGACAGTCACAAACCACAGACCTTTAAAATCATAATCAACATGCTCCTGTGACACCTTTCCATCCTGCTCTGGGAGCTCTCAAAAAGGGAAACACTGAAAAAATTTGCAGCTCTCCCACACCAAGAAATCTGCTGAGGATTTCCGAAAATGTCAGGGCTCCAAAGGCTCCCAACTCTGCTCCTTTCCTGGGAAGCAGAGCATTCCCCCTTTCTCTGTGGATGGAAAAGGAAATATTTGCAGTTAAGAAAGGTTTTTTTTTAATAAAGTGAATGACAATTACAGCCAGTCCCGTGTGCCTGCCCGATCACACATTTCAGTGCCCAAAAGGCAAGAAAAGCAAAGTGCAGCGTGTGTTTAACCAGCCCCGTGGAGACATTCCTGGTGTGTTGAGTGTTCATTGGAACACTTTAACAGGGATGTCTGCCTTGGCTCCACCCTGATGGCTGAACCCCTTCAAGCTTTCCAGCACGATGAGTGACCTGGAATTTGTAATTACAATAGGTGTCATGCAATTAATCACCACCTGGGAGCTGCCTCCGTGCTTTGTGAGCCTCTGCAGCAAGTGCAGGGGAGCAGCTTGTGCAACAGGGCTGCTTCCAGCTGGGACAAGCCTGGAGGGGCTCCTGGCACCTGGACAGGCACAAAACCCCCTTGCCGAGGTGCTCCAGGTTCAGGCACAGCAGTGGGAACAGGTCAGGTGTCACAAAGTGACTTCCAGCAATCAGTTTGGAAATGTTCAGCAGCTTAAATCCATTCCTGACCTCGTCTTTTTTTTTCTAGGGGAGATGTGTGGGGTAAGCTGGGGTAAGGGAGCTGCAAAAATCAGTCAGGGACAAAAATTCATGCAGAGAACAATCCAGAAGTTAAAGAGAAAATCCCAGAATGGTTTGGGAGGGAAGGAACCCTAAAGCTCATGGGCAGGGACACCTCCCACTGTCCCAGGCTGCTCCAGCCCCAATGTCCAGCCTGGCCTTGGGCACTGCCAGGGATCCAGGGACAGCCACAGCTGCTCTGGCAATTCCAGCCCAGCCCCTCCCCACCCTGCCAGGGAACAATTCCTGCCCAAGATCCCACCCAAATCTCCCCTTTTCCAATCTCAAGCCATTCCCTGTGTCCTGTCCCTGCAGGCCTTGTCCCCAGTCCCTCTCCAGCTCTCCTGGAGCCCCTGCAGGCCCTGGAGGGGGCTCTGAGCTCTCCCTGGAGCTTCTCCTCTCCAGCTGAGCACCCCCAGCTCTCCCAGCCTGGCTCCAGAGGGGCTCCAGCCCTGGAGCAGCTCCAGGGGCTCCTCTGGGCTCTCTCCAGGTGCTGCTGATGTTGGATTTCCCAGGGCTGGAGCAGCTCTGCAGGTGGGGAATCACCTGAGAAGAGCAGAGAAGGAGAAGCTGTTCCTCAAGCTGCTGCTCAGGATTCCTTGGATGCATCCCAGGACATGGGGGTGCTTTTGGGGCTGCAAACCTTCACTGCTGAGCTTTTAACCCCCTCAAAATCCCCGATTCCTTCCCCTCCAGGGCTGGTTTTGATCCGTTCCCCCAGCCCCTGCTCGCCCTTGGGATTCCCCAGGTGCAGGACCTTGCACTTGGCCTTTGTGAACCCCTCGAGGTTCTCCCAGGCCCCCCCTTCCCCAGGCTGCCAAAGTCCCTCTGGATGGTGACATAAAGCTCGGAGAAAAGCGAGGAAAACAAACAAAATGCAAGTGTCTGCCCTTTACACCTCAGCACTTTAATAGGGGGTTAATTATTAATTATTGATATGGTTTATTGGCGCATTGGGGCATTGATTGTGCCGCCTGCAGGACGGATCCCATTGTTCTGAACAATGTGCAGATCCATGGCAGCACCCAGAGGGGTTACAAAGGTTTTCCAGAAAAAAGTGCTGATGCTGAAACGCTAAAAATTGTGAACACTGAGAATATCTTGCTTTTCTCCCTAAATTAGGGCTAGAGGAGAAATTAACTCTTGAGTTTTTGAATTTTTTTCCTTCAGCAAAGTTATTCCAGCTCTCAGTCTTGCATTTGGTTGGAAAACAATTTAATTTATTTAATTTTCCTTACTCAGGGACTCAAAATTGTAGGGGAAAAAGAAAAAAAAATCTGTCAAAATACCACATTTTAATCAGACTTGCATCTTTCCAAAACATCTCCTTTTTAAAAGATGTCAGAACCACTCAATTTAAGGGGGAAAAAAAACCCAACAAAGCTGCAAAAACATCTCCAAGATGGTCATAATTTCCATCCAGCTCTTTTCTGGGAGGAGATGAGAGGCTCCAGCAGCAGATCAGTTAGGGAAGGAAACAAGGAAAGTTGTACAAGAAAGTTTAATTAAAGTGGGAGTAATTAGGTGCTGAGGAATCCCAAGGAGGACCTGGCACGGGATCAGTCTGGGCAGTGTCTTCTTGCTGGATGTCTCTGCCCTTGGCCAGATGGAGCTGTAATTTCAGTTACTGGTTAACCAGTTTGCCATGAAATTCCATTCTTCCAGCTTGGAATTCTGGGGATTTGACTCCAAGTCCAGAGGGATCAAAGCTGAGGGGAGCAATCCGATTTTCTGCTCTGCTGGGAATTCTGTGATTTTCTATTCCGACCTAAAATGACGTCAAATTATTTGGAGTTTCATATTTTAAAAAAAAAAAAAATATTATCAGAAGCAATTTTATCTCAGGTCGCAGGAATGTGTTATTGTGAGCGAAAATTGCAATTTTCTCTTATCTTAAACAACATTTTAGCGTATTAAAACAAGTGTTGCAGTTTGAAACCTAAATTTAAGCCTAAATTACACAGCCCGTTCCAAAGATGATACGAGGAGTTGCAAAATCCATAACGACGACTGATTTTGTGACCTCTGCTGCTGGTTTGGTGGTTTCAGAACAATCAGGAGGATTGTTTGGAGAGGGTTGTGGAGGATTGATTTGTGAAGGATGTTTATCAACACCGGCTGTGGCTGTGATTCAGCCCAAGGGGCTGCATTTGAATATTGGGAAGGGAAGGTGCGGGAAGGTGCGGGAAGGTGCGGGAAGGGAAGGTGCGGGAAGGGAAGGTGCGGGAAGGTGCGGGAAGGTGCGGGAAGGTGCGGGAAGGTGCGGGAAGGGAAGGGAAGGGAAGGGAAGGGAAGGGAAGGGAAGGGAAGGGAAGGGAAGGGAAGGGAAGGGAAGGGAAGGGAAGGGAAGGGAAGCGAAGGGAAGGAAAGGGTAGGGAAGGGAAGGGAAGGGAAGGGAAGGGAAGGGAAGGGAAGGGAAGGGAAGGGAAGGGAAGGGAAGGGAAGGTGCGGGAAGGGAAGGTGCGGGAAGGGAAGGGAAGGGAAGGTGCGGGAAGGGAAGGTGCGGGAAGGTGCGGGAAGGTGCGGGAAGGGAAGGGAAGGGAAGGGAAGGGAAGGGAAGGGAAGGGAAGGGAAGGGAAGGGAAGGGAAGGGAAGGGAAGGGAAGGGAAGGGAAGGGAAGGGAAGGGAAGGGAAGGGAAGGGAAGGGAAGGGAAGGGAAGGGAAGGGAAGGGAAGGGAAGGGAAGGGAAGGGAAGGGAAGGGAAGGGAAGGGAAGGGAAGGGAAGGGAAGGGAAGGGAAGGTGCGGGAAGGGAAGGTGCGGGAAGGGAAGGTGCGGGAAGGGAAGGGAAGGGAAGGGAAGGTGCGGGAAGGTGCGGGAAGGTGCGGGAAGGGAAGGGAAGGGAAGGTGCGGGAAGGGAAGGGAAGGGAAGGTGCGGGAAGGGAAGGTGCGGGAAGGGAAGGTGCGGGAAGGGAAGGGAAGGGAAGGGAAGGGAAGGGAAGGGAAGGGAAGGGAAGGGAAGGGAAGGGAAGGGAAGGGAAGGGAAGGGAAGGGAAGGGAAGGGAAGGGAAGGAAGGGAAGGGAAGGGAAGGGAAGGGAAGGGACGGGAAGGGAAGGGAAGGGAAGGGAAGGGAAGGGAAGGGAAGGGAAGGGAAGGAGCGGGAAGGGAAGGGAAGGTGCGGGAAGGTGCGGGAAGGGAAGAGAAGAGAAGAGAAGAGAAGAGAAGAGAAGAGAAGAGAAGAGAAGAGAAGAGAAGAGAAGAGAAGAGAAGAGAAGAGAAGAGAAGAGAAGAGAAGAGAAGAGAAGAGAAGAGAAGAGAAGAGAAGAGAAGAGAAGAGAAGAGAAGAGAAGAGAAGAGAAGAGAGAGATGGGTTTTCAGAGGTGCTTGGATGGTAAATCCACAAGTCAGGACTCAGAGAAGGCCCAGCCTGAGCAGAGAGCTGCCTAAATCAGTGGGAAGTACAAAAGATGGGGATTTTTACCAGGGGAATTTGAACTTGGAATGTTCTCGGGAGGTTCAACACCAGAACTGCTCATTTATCCCTGAATAAATGGAAGAAAGAGGCCTCGAGGTCTCACCGTATCCATTTACTCCCAAATTTCTATTTTAGCCAGTATTTAGCTACTTGTGCAAACACCGAGGAAAGATACACAAATAAAAATTAAAATAAAATAAAAATAAAAATAAAAATTAAAAATTATTAAATAATAATAATAAAAATAAGAATAAAAATAAAAATAAAAATAGAAATAAATAACAATAGTAAAAATAGAAATAAAAATACAAATTAAAAATAAAAAAAAAAATAAAAATTAATAAAAAACTTCCCAAAAGTACAAAAAATATACTCCATCCCAGCAAATCTCATTTCTCCTTCCCAGGGGACTCTGGAAGAGCCAGGGCACAGAGCAGGTGAGGTCATTCCCACCTGGCATCTCCCCCCCAGCCCAGGGAAGCGCTGCAACCCCCGACCTTTGAGGCTGCTGCACTCACACACGTCTGAGGGCTCTGAGGGCTCGGCTCTGCCTCTTTCGTGTGGCTTTGGCAAGGCCTGCACATGCCCTAATGGGCCAGGTCTTGCCAAAAAACCGGTGAGCGCGGCACGCCCGGTGCGAGAGGCTCCACAGGGCTCGCGCACGAGCGGCTCCCGTGAGCGCAGAGCTCGATCCAGAGGGGATTAAGTGCTCAAGCCTCGAGAAACCTAAAACCCGTGGTGCCTCCTAAGGCTGGCGGTGCCCTGGGTGCCAGCGTTCCTGCCCAGGCCGCTGGCGGCACAGCAGGCCCGGTGCCACGCAGGTTCTGCACGTCCTCACGACAGCCCCGAGCTCGCGCTGCTCTCCCCTTTCCTGGCATGGCTGTCCCCATGGGTTGGTGACGTTCTGGGATGGGGTTCAGCAGCACAGGGCCAGGGAGCAACGCTGGTAAGGCTGGCAAGCACGGTGGGGTTGGATGGATCCCCAAAATCCGGCTGCCGAACGATAGGAACGGTGCAGACAGGATTTCCCTGCAGGGTGTCTCAACAGCAGAGGGGTTGGCCCAACCTGTGCTTCTCCCTCCACGCTGAGCAGGGGTTTTTTATTGTGTAAGAGAACAAAACAAGACAGAACAAAAGTAATTTTCACGAGAGGAGAGTGCGAGTGAGCGTGTGAGTGTGTGTGTGTGTGTGCTCCCTAATCCGTGGGGAAAGGAGCAGGACCCGGCTGCCTGGGCTGGAATCCAGCACTGCTGGAGACTCCTTATACACACACACAAAACTCCTCTGCCTCCAAATCCCCGCAGGAATTCCGCAGCAGAGGTGGCAGAAGGTGTTTGCAGGAGTTTGCAAGGCTGGGTGGGTGCGTGGTTGTCGTCAGGTCCCCACGGGGTTGGAGGCAGCGAGGGGAATTCACTCTGCCGCTGGAAGTCTGGGGAAGGCCTTGCATGATCAGGCTGCAAATTAAAGGTAATTGGGTGTTATCACTCCTTGGAGTTGATTTATGGTGGAAATCCATGGAATCGTGGGATGGGTTGGGTTGGAAGGGACATTTAAAGTTCATCCAGGGCCACCCCAGCTGTGTCAGGGTCACCTCCCACTGTCCCAGTGACACCTCCCACTGTCCCAGTGACACCTCCCACTGTCCCCAGGGTCACCTCCCACTGTCCCAGGGTCACCCCCACTGTCCCAGGGTCACCTCCCACTGTCCCAGGGTCACCTCCCACTGTCCCAGGGTCACCTCCACTGTCCCAGGGTCACCCCCACTGTCCCCAGGATCACCCCCACTGTCCCAGGGTCACCCCCACTGTCCCAGGCTGCTCCAGCCCCAATGTCCAGCCTGGCCTTGGGCACTGCCAGGGATCCAGGGACAGCCACAGCTGCTCTGGGAATCTGTGCCAGGGCTTCCCCACCCTCACAGAGAAGAATTTCTCCCTGGTATTTAATCCCACCCTCTTTCAAAGCCGTTTCCCCCCCATCCTATCGAAGGGATCAGGGGCACACCCTCCCCTTTGCAGCCCCACCAAGGTTTCCACAGGAGTGGCCTGTGCAGGAGCCCTCGATCCTGGAGTTTCACAGCTCGTGAGAGCAAGGGGGGAAAACTGAGCACAGGCAAGAGAGATCTTAGAAGAAAAGGCTCCAGGGAGAGCTCAGAGCCCCCTCCAGGGCCTGCAGGGGCTCCAGGAGAGCTGGAGAGGGACTGGGGACAAGGCCTGCAGGGACAGGACACAGGGAATGGCTCCCAGTGGCAGAGGGACGTTATTGCTCTTCAGAACCCAAGACTTTTTCAGGAGCCTACATCAAGGAGGGCCCAAGAGTCTGGACAAGAGGGATGTGTCCCAAAGATTGTGTCCCAAAGACCATCCACAACAAAATAAAAGACCAAGAGTGTGTCTGGCAGGGGTTGAGCATCCAGGGGTGGGGCCCAGTGTGTCTGTCAGGGCACTCCAAACCCAGGCTCCTCTGAAGTGTTGGAGGCGAGAACCAGAACCTTTGTAGCTCTCTGTGGCCTGTGAAGGTTTGTCCACACAAATGTCATTTCAGAAAAGCCTTTCTGAACCCTTGACTTAGTGTGGAAGGCACAGAAAGTCAACTTTTCCTTTCCATGAGTGCCCTGGGAGCTCCAGCACGGTCTGGGAGTTCTCCCCACACTCCCAGAGGGATTCCAGGTGTTCTCTGTGCACAGCAAGAGGGAAAGGGCTCCACCAGGAGCAGCTTCAGAGCCCTCTGCTCACATTTGCCCTGCCAGGTCAGAAGTGATGCCTGAGGTTTTAACTTCCACATTTTGCAGGTTCTGAACTTCACACAAAGTGTCAGCGAGTTCTCCTCACAGCCCAGGCACACACAACAATCCTTCTCCAGCCCCAGAACCCCAGAACCAAGGGCCCAAACAGCACAACCAGCAGGGAATTGAGGAGAGCAGCCTGGGAGGATGGGGCTGCATCAGCTGGAGCTGGAATTGCACAGTGACCCCAAGGTGGAGATGGAGCAGAGCTGCTCCGAGTGTGAAACCTCGTGGCTGGGTGTCCATCTCGGCTGCAGCCACGGCCGGGCTCTGGCACTGCCCCAGGTGCATCCTCTGAAGGGCTTTAAATAAAATTGAGTTCAATAAATCCCCACTTGACTCCTTTAACTCTGCCCAGCCTCTGCTGCAGGGAGCCTCTCCAGGTATCAAAAAGAACCTTAAAACTCATCCAATCCCACCCTGTGCCATGTGCTGGGACACCTCCCACCACCCCAGGCTGCTCCTGCTCCTGAGTCAGGACCCAGGAGAGGCTGGGAATGCTTTGGGTGCTCAGCTCTGGCTCAGCCATCCCCTGCCATGCGTTTTGTTCAAATCCCCGTGGTTTTGGGGCTCTAACCTGTGGAATTCAGAGCCAGCCATGGGGGCTGCTCTGCACAGGGAGCTGCAGGCAGCAGCAGATGCCTGCCGTGCTGCAGCTGCCTGGACATGAAGCAGCAGAGCCTGGGCCGGGGATGTCAGAGGGATGAGCTGGGGAGGAGGGAGGATCTGCCCTGGGTTAATGACATAATGAGAGAGGTGTGAAAATGTGTGAGCAGCCCTGGGAGGCAGCTGATTTATCTGCCTGGTGACAGATGCCAGCTGAGGAAGGGCTTGTGCGCTGCAGACAGATGATGAAACCCCAGGAGGCGCTGGGAGCAGCAGCTCCTGGGGTGAGGGTTCGTGGAGAGCGCATTCCTGCAGCCGGGAGAGCTCCCCACCCAGCCCTGCAAGCACCAGCTGCCCTGGCAGAGCTGCTCCCAGCGCTTGTGTCCCCAGGGATTGGACCAGGAGCCACAGGGACAATGTCACCGCTGTGTCACAGCGTGAGGAGGGACCGTGGACGGTGGAGAAGAGATCATGGAAACACGGAGTGGTTTGTGTTGGGAGGGACCCTAAAAGTCATCCAGGGACATCCCAGGTTGCTCCAACCTGGCCTTGGGCACTGCCAGGGATCCAGGGACAGCCACAGCTGCTCTGGCAATTCCAGCCCAGCCCCTCCCCACCCTGCCAGGGAACAATTCCTGCCCAAGATCCCACCCAAATCTCCCCTTTTCCAATCTCAAGCCATTCCCTGTGTCCTGTCCCTGCAGGCCTTGTCCCCAGTCCCTCTCCAGCTCTCCTGGAGCCCCTGCAGGCCCTGGAGGGGGCTCTGAGCTCTCCCTGGAGCTTCTCCTCTCCAGCTGAGCACCCCCAGCTCTCCCAGCCTGGCTCCAGAGGGGCTCCAGCCCTGGGATCAGCGCAGTGGCCTCAGCTTCAGCTTCTCCACCCTGTGCAAGCCGAACTAAATCCCAGGCTGAGGTGCAGCACTGGTTTTTGTGATACTGGCCGACCTCAGAAGCGCATCGGCAGCAGACATAGGAAGAGGATTGCAAATCTTATTAAAATACTCTTGAAAATCCCATGTTCTGGGCAAACAATTATCGGAGGAGCTCTCCAGCCAGTTTTAGAGGAGAAATTATTATTTTAGAGGAGAATTATTTGGGGATGCAGCCTGGAGGTGATGACCTGAATTCCTTTGGAGCAACACCTGTGGCTGCTGCTCGGAGGGGCAGCTCCCATCTCTGCTCTGGGACAGGGACAGCACCCAGGGAACGGCTGGAGCTGGGCCAGGCCAGGCTCAGGCTGCATTTAGGGAAAGGTTCTTCCCCCAGAGGTGCTGGCACTGCCCAGGCTCCCCAGGGAATGGGCACGGCCCCGAGGCTGCCAGAGCTGCAGGAGCCTTTGGACAGCGCTCCAGGGATGCCCAGGCTGGGGGTGCTGGGGGGTTGGAATTCATGATCCTGTGGATCCCTTCCAGCCCAGGATGTTTTGTGGCTCTGAGATCCCCACCACAGGACCCTCACTCAGGTTTGCAGGAGCCTTCAGGACCTCACAGGTGTTGGTATCTCCTCTCAGACCCCCTGTGGGTGTGGGCTGAGCTCGGTGCTGGAATGGGGCAGTCCTGGAGCAGACCTGGAGCAGCCAAAGGCACGGCAGAGCCTCTCCGAGGTGCTGCTCCCCAGCACGTAGGTGTGGGCAGAGCCGTGGGAGCCTTCCAGGGCACCACACATTCCTCAGCTGTCAAGAGGCAAACACCTCCGTGTGGTCAATCAAAAAAAAAACAACAAAATAAAAGTATTTTAATCCACTGAGATGCTTCCTTTGGCCTGGAGAGGATAAAAGCTTCTGGGAGGACAGGCCGGATGGGAGGATTATCTGCAGAAGGCCGGGACTTTGCAAACACTCTCAGGAGAGAACAAAAGCATCCTCAGCAGCGAGCGGCGTGCCCCGGGCCCTGTGCAATGCTGATGTGCAAATCCCAGCGCGCTGCTGCTCCTGGCACCTTCTCTGCACCAATTTTGGTCACGGCTTTCGTGCCTGACTCAGCACTGAGGAATTGCGGGCACTCTTTGTTCTCCAGCCTCAGAAACGCGGACGTGCCCGGCTGACAAAAGCCGGCTTTGGCTTCAGGGAAGGCCTGGGAGTGACAGAACTGGCCCTGAAGTGAGGGCAGGAGCCAAATCCGCCAGGGAGAGGAGAGGGATGAGCTCACCTGGGGGTGTTCACTCACCTGGAGGTGTTCACTCACTCACCTGTGAGGTGTTCACTCACCTGGAGGTGTTCACTCACTCACCTGGAGGTGTTCACTCACTCACCTGTGAGGTGTTCACTCACCTGGAGGTGTTCACTCACTCACCTGTGAGGTGTTCACTCACTCACCTGGGGGTGTTCACTCACTCACCTGTGGGGTGTTCACTCACTCACCTGGGGGTGTTCACTCACTCACCTGTGAGGTGTTCACTCACTCACCTGGGGGTGTTCACTCACTCACCTGGGGGTGTTCACTCACTCACCTGTGGGGTGTTCACTCACTCACCTGGGGGTGTTCACTCACTCACCTGTGAGGTGTTCACTCACTCACCTGTGAGGTGTTCACTCACTCACCTGGAGGTGTTCACTCACTCACCTGTGAGGTGTTCACTCACCTGGGGGTGTTCACTCACCTGGGGGTGTACACTTACTCACCTGTGAGGTGTTCACTCACCTGGGGGTGTACACTCACTCACCTGTGAGGTGTTCACTCACTCACCTGTGAGGTGTTCACTCACTCACCTGGGGGTGTTCACTCACTCACCTGTGAGGTGTTCACTCACTCACCTGGGGGTGTTCACTCACCTGGGGGTGTTCACTCACTCACCTGTGAGGTGTTCACTCACTCACCTGGGGGTGTTCACTCACTCACCTGTGGGGTGTTCACTCACTCACCTGGGGGTGTTCACTCACCTGGAGGTGTTCACTCACTCACCTGTGAGGTGTTCACTCACTCACCTGGGGGTGTTCACTCACTCACCTGTGAGGTGTTCACTCACTCACCTGTGAGGTGTTCACTCACTCACCTGGAGGTGTTCACTCACTCACCTGTGAGGTGTTCACTCACCTGGGGGTGTTCACTCACCTGGGGGTGTTCACTCACTCACCTGTGAGGTGTTCACTCACTCACCTGGAGGTGTTCACTCACTCACCTGTGAGGTGTTCACTCACTCACCTGGAGGTGTTCACTCACCTGGGGGTGTTCTCTCACTCACCTGGGGGTGTTCACTCACCTGGAGGTGTTCACTCACTCACCTGTGAGGTGTTCACTCACTCACCTGGGGGTGTTCACTCACTCACCTGTGAGGTGTTCACTCACTCACCTGGAGGTGTTCACTCACTCACCTGGGGGTGTTCACTCACTCACCTGTGGGGTGTTCACTCACTCACCTGGGGGTGTTCACTCACCTGTGGGGTGTTCACTCACCTGGGGGTGTTCACTCACTCACCTGTGGGTGTTCACTCACCTGGGGGTGTTCACTCACCTGGGGGTGTTCACTCACTCACCTGTGAGGTATTCACTCACTCACCTGGGGGTGTTCACTCACCTGTGAGGTGTTCACTCACCTGGGGGTGTTCTCTCACTCACCTGGGGTGTTCACTCACCTGTGGGTGCTGTTTTCCACACCACTCTGAGCACTCTCGGTGGCAGCAGGGTGTCTGAGGTGCTCTGGGAGCCACCTGAGGAGCATTCCCACAGCCTGGAATCCCCTCCCAGCCGCTCCCAGTGCCTCTCCTCACACAGGAGCGCTCCTGCCTCCAGCAGCAGCAGCAGGACGGACTGACAGAGCCACAGAATCCCTAGAGATGGAGAATTCCTCCAAAGCCATCCAAGGCTTTGATCAAAAAGCCTCATTTCTGTGCCCACGTGTGTCAGCCCTACAGGGGATGAGGCTCTGGAGCCCACAAGAGACTCGATCATCAAAAAACTCCTGATGAAAGCCAAAGTTTCGTGGGGAAGGGAAGGAAATGGTGATTCCATTCCCTTTTACTGATGACAAAGTGCACTATTTTGTTAAGAACTTTTGGGTTAGGTTCTTTTTCCCTTTGAACTGAAGATTGACGAGAGGGAGGCAGTTTTCTCTTGTTCGGTCTCAGTTTTTTATTCTTTTCTTATCAGCATTGCAAGGTACAAGGAGCTGTGTGCACTATGATAGAAAAGGGGTAAAATGGCTAACAAAGATCCTCTTCAAGGTCTTTTATATGTCCATTTACCCAATTAACAGATGCCAGCAAAATTCTTTTTCTTAGTGACCCAATGACCCAACACCTGTGTGCTGCACTGTGACATTCTCTACCCAATCACTTCCTACCACCCAAAAACCTCTAGGAGAAGAACATGAAGAAGAAAGAAGAAGGACAAGAGACAACACCCTAAATCCTCCATCTTGTCTTCTGCTCTCTAAACTACCTTAAACTCTAAACTTCAACCCGTTCACCCAGTGACTCAAGAAACCTTCTAATTCACACACATTTTCAGTCTTTTCTACTTAACTCTAACCGTTGTCTCCGTGGTGCTGTGTGAAACTCGGTGCTTTCTTGGGTGTCAGAGTTAGGCATTACAGATAAAGGTATATATCTTGCATCTCTGTATGGATGCTAAATCTGAACCAGAGTGCCTGTAGCTATTACAGGCCACAGAGCTCAGTCCTGCCTGAGAGCCAGCCTGAGAAATTCGTGGGAGGATTTAAAAACAATCCTCAAAGACAGAAAACAGCCGTGCCAGGTGCTGTTTTCCTGCTCTTGTTTTCTTTGCAAGAGAAAGTCAGAGGGTGTTGTTCACCACTGACCAATGATGGTGATGTAGCAGTTTACTAACCAGTAAGAGTTTCCTTTCTGTACTTTCCACAAACCAGTCTATAAAACAAGGCTGAAGCAATAAACTAGGGAATTCTCCTGTTCTGACTCCCTTGAGAGTCTATGTCGCTCTTCTCAGCCGTTCCTTAATAGAGCGACATCTCTGACCCCAACACTATTTGAACCATCCCTGCCCTGCTTCAGCCTTGCCCAGAGCGGCAAATCTCAGCTGGGTTCTTCTCCTGCACCTTTTTCACGTTTCAGAGTGGGTAAGGAGCTGTGCAGGAAGCCTTTGCTGTTGCTTTCCTGTGCCTCAGCAGCTTTCCAGGTCCTGAATTCCTGATCCTTCCCTACCCTCACTCCCTTTAATAGGAAGGTCAGGGATGTTGGGCATTATCCTTTGGCACAAATCCCTGGATAGGGCTGGGAAAGGCTTCCCTTGACCCCTCTGACGCTGTTTCCTGCCCACCACCCAGGCTCAGGCTGAGTATTCTGGGAATAAACACCTGATTTGCGAAAATACCCACTCAGGGATGGATTTGTCCCTGTTCATGGCGGGAGAAAACCTCTAAAGTCCCTCCCAAGGGGACTGTGACTCCACGAATCCCAAACCTGGATCACTCTCCAGCTGGAGGAGAGCATTTCTGTGCTGGTGCTCTCTGGAAATGTCCCATTTCCCCCTCCCAGCTGCCACCCCAAGGCGAAAGGCATTTCCTGCAGGTTTTCCAGGCTCACACGGGCACCCTGAGGGGCTTTCCTGGCCTCTGGAATGCAAACCCTGGCGTAGAAATCAGCCCTGACCCATCCCAGTGGGGCAGGGGGGAATTCTTGGGAGGGTGAGAAGGATGAGTGCGAGCCTGGCAGGGTAATGAGAAGCTCAGAAGAGCTGAAGGAATCTCGGGAAGATCAATATCAATCCCCAGGGGATGCCCCAAGGAGGCAGAAACCCCCGGGGGGGTGTCATTAACGCTGCTCAGTGTTTGCTTTGCTCCTGCTCCAGCCTGGGACGGTCCTGCCCTGGAATCTGCTCTTGCTTTGTTCCTCCAGCCTGGCCAGTGGGTGTGGGAGTGTGAGGGACCAGGAAAAGGGGCACAGGAACCCGGGATAATCTGCCAGGATGTGGGAAATGCTCCGGCCGAGGGGCAGAGGGAGCGTTCAGCCCCACGGATCTCCAGCCCCACACCTGGGGCTGGGGGCAGCTCTCGGCTTTGTCTGTGCCAGTGCTGCCCTCAATCCATCCCTGCTGGAGCCTCCTCTGAGCTCTGCCACCCTCTCAGCTCATCCATCCCGGCCTCAGCACCTCGGAGCAACGAAATCTGGGGCTGCCAGGTGGAGCTCAGCCTCTCCTGGAGCAGAAAAAGGGTGCCTTGCCACCCAAAAATGCAGTGTTTTGGGGTGACACAGAGCCATGGAAAGCTGGAAATGTCAGTAGGGAAGAGGAGATTTCCCTACCAAACCACGACTTGTCCTGCAGCACAGCATCACCTCACCCCCATGGAGGGGCTGGAAAGCGAGCTCTGAGTGGATTAGATGGGATATTAGGGAAAGTTTCTTCACATAAGAATGTTGTCCAGCCCTGGCACAGCTGCCTGGGGCAGTGATGGGATCAGCAGCCCTGGAAGTGGTGAAAGAACAGGTAAATGTGGCACCTGGGGGTGGCTTTGAAATACTGGGGGAATGGTTGGGCTGGATGGTCTGAGAGGGATTTTCCAGCCTCAATCATTCCATAATTCCATGATGAGCAATCCCAGACCCAGGAGATCCTGGTGGCACCTGCCCTGTGCCCAGCCCAGCTCCCCCTGCCCCACCACAGCTGGGACAGGATTTATCACAGGGACACCAGAGCTGGCCTGACGATCCTGGGTCACTCCAGGCAAGGAAATTTCCAGAGGGTAACACTTGAATCAGACACCAAAACCAGCAAATTTACAACCTGGGAGAGCTGGGGGTGCTCAGCTGGAGAGGAGAAGCTCCAGGGAGAGCTCAGAGCCCCCTCCAGGGCCTGCAGGGGCTCCAGGAGAGCTGGAGAGGGACTGGGGACAAGGCCTGCAGGGACAGGACACAGGGAATGGCTTGAGATTGGAAAAGGGGAGATTTGGGTGGGATCTTGGGCAGGAATTGTTCCCTGGGAGGGTGGGGAGGGGCTGGGCTGGAATTGCCAGAGCAGCTGTGGCTGTCCCTGGATCCCTGGCAGTGCCCAAGGCCAGGCTGGACATTGGGGCTGGAGCAGCCTGGGACAGTGGGGGTGTCCCTGGGGACAGTGGGGGTGACCCTGGGGACAGTGGGGGTGTCCCTGGGGACAGTGGGGGTGACCCTGGGGACAGTGGGGGTGTCCCTGGGACAGTGGGGGTGACCCTGGGACAGTGGGAGATGTCCCTGCCATGGGATGGGATGGGGTGGGATGGGATGGGATGGGATTTGAGATCCATGGAATGGGATGGGATGATGGGATAAGATGATGGGATGGGATTTAGGGTCCCTTCCAGGGGGAAGATGTCACACCTTTGCCATACCTGATACAATCCCCAATGTGAGCCTTGCCCTGACAGTTCCAGGGAGGTCAGGGCAGGGATAAAACTCAGGCTGGGCCGTTCATTCTCATGTCCCATTCACTCATTTACTGATAAGCAACTGCACCAAGCTGATACAACGCACAATTTAAAAAAAAAAAAAAAAAAGTCGATATTTGACATCAGAGACTGTTCAGCATTTAGCTCAGGGACAGCTGGGGTCAGCCCAGGGAGCCTGGGAAGGCTGAGCAGGAGAAGGAGCCACAACAAAGAGGGTGAACCATCGGCTCCCGATGAGGGGGAGGATTTGAAGGTGTCGGGGATGTGCGGGCAGGGGGTGGATGCTGAATTCAGCAGCAGCGGCATCACCTCTGTTCTGGCCGCGCATCCTGGACGCGCTCGGGGTAGCGGAGCTGCGGGAGGCTGGCTCAGGTGGCAGCGGGCTGGCAGCGCTTCAGACGGAGCACGGCGGCTTTGTCTCCCTTGTGGGAGGTGTGAATGAGCTGCACCGAGCCGCTGAAGGCTTCCCCGTGCCAGTTATTAGCAATCTGCCGGCTATAAATAGCTGCTGCCTCATTCCCCCGGCGGCGGAGTTATCGCCCTGCTCGCCTGCCCCGCTCCGGGACACAATTCCTGTTCTGCTCCATCCCGCTGCTGCGAGGCAGCCGTAAAAGAGCCTGCGGTGTGTCCGGGCTGCGGGCGGCATCTCTGCCGGGCATCACAGCTCCGGGAAAGCCTCCCTGGAGAGCCAGGCAGGTTCCAAGCCCTGGCCCCATCCACCTGCAGGGAGGCGGCAGTGGGAGGATGGTGAAGCGGTGAGAAAGGGCACGGTGCAGCTGGAGCACCGAGTAATCTGCCCGGAGCTGGGAAATGCCCATCGCTCAGGGGCTTTGCAGTGTTTGGGTTCCTTTTCCTGGGCTTTCCCCTGTGGTTTGGAGCCGCAGAGGCTGTTCCAGCAGCACCACGGAGCTCAGCAGATCCCCCTGGGGAAAGGTGCCCGCAGCTGGCACAGATCAACCACGGCTCTTCTCCCTCTGAGCTGCTCCTTCCCTGAGCCCGGCAGCCCTCGGGGTCCTCCCTGTGCACTGCAGGAGCAGCGAGTGGCAACAGAGCTGGGACCGAGCAGGGATGAGCCAAAAAAGCAGCTGGAATTGGTGAACCCACTCCTCACCCTGCGCCAGGGACACCAGGAACCTTCTCTGGGTCATCTGTGCCTCCTGGGAGGGCTGCAAAGCCACCCTGGGCTGAGCTGGGAGCCCCGGGTGCCTGGCACCCCCTGTTCCCAGCGCTCCTTTGCAGCCACGGGGTCCTGAGGATGCAAAAGGGCCATGGAGGTTCTCACCCTCCTCTGGTGTGGGTCTGGGAGCTTTGTCCAGCCAGTGATCCCGAGAGTGATGGGAGGTTGTGTCACAGAGACAAAGCCAGGGGCCCTCTGCAGATCCCGTCTGGGAGCTCTGCTGTGCCCCTGATCCCCATAAATCCCTTCTGGGAGCTCTCTTGTACCCCTGCAGATCCCTTCTGGATTCTCTGCTGTGCCCCTGCTCCCTTTAAATCCCCTGTGCATTCTCTGCTGTGCCCCTGATCCCCGTAAATCCATTCTGGGAGCTCTGCTGTGCCCCTCTGGATTCTCTGCTGTGCCCCTGCTCCCTGTAAATCCATTCTGGATTCTCTGCTGTGCCCCTGCTCCCTGTAAATCCATTCTGGATTCTCTGCTGTGCCCCTGCTCCCTGTAAATCCATTCTGGATTCTCTGCTGTGCCCCTGCTCCCTGTAAATCCCCTCTGGATTCTCTGCTGTGTCCCTGCTACCTGTAAATCCCCTCTGGATTCTCTGCTGTGCCCCTGCTCCCTGTAAATCCCCTCTGGATTCTCTCCTCTGCCCCTGCTCCCTGTAAATCCCCTCTGGATTCTCTCCTCTGCCCCTGCTCCCTGTAAATCCATTCTGGATTCTCTGCTGTGCCCCTGCTCCCTGTAAATCCCCTCTGGATTCTCTGCTGTGTCCCCTCAGGTCCCCTCTGGATGCCCTGCTGTCCCCAAGGGAGCAGATGCCAGCAGCTGGTCCCAGGCAGGGCCCCTGCCCCGTATTCCCATCCCAGCCAAGAGCTCTGAGCACGGGGGGCCCCTGGGGTGAGGTTTCACCCCCCTGGGCAGCCCCAGCCCCTCGCAGTGCTGAGGGGGGGTTGTTGGCAGAATCGATCACAATTCTTGGACCACCACCAGCAGCTCTGACTCTGCTCGGGCCAAATTCCCAAAAGGGGCCCCTTTGCTGCTTCCATGTTGGCTGTGGCCGAGGTCTCTGGAGAACAGACGGGTCCAAGCTGGAATCTGTTTTAGATAAACACTGTTGGGTCCGTGCCCACCAGTCTGAGCCAGCCTCAAATGCAAACCCCACCCGTGAGCCCAGCTCTCCTGAGGGGCCACCACGGTGGCCACGGGCCCTCCAGGGATGGAGGACACCAGGAAATGCTTGAATCCAAGGGAAACATCAACAGGAGGTGTTTTCCCTTGGCTTGTGATGCTGCACTGAGCAGTCGCTCCTGGTGTGGCTTCAGGAGCAGGCAGGAGAATTCTGGATGGTGGTGAGTCCCATGTGCAGGAGAATTCTGGATGGTGGTGAGTCCCACCTGCAGGAGAATTCTGGATAATGGTGAGTCCAACCTGCAGGAGAATTTTGGATGGTGGTGAGTCCCACCTGCAGGAGAATTCTGGATGGTGGTGAGTCCCACCTGCAGGAGAATTTTGGATGGTGGTGAGTCCCATGTGCAGGAGAATTTTGGATGGTGGTGAGTCCCACCTGCAGGAGAATTTTGGATGGTGGTGAGTCCCACCTGCAGAATTTTGGATGGTGGTGAGTCCCACCTGCAGAACGGGGCTCTGCTCCCCCCTCTCATCCTCGTGGGGAAGGGGAGCTCGTTTGGGATAAATGGAACAGCTTTTCCTTTCTTCCCGCGCAGGAGGAGCAGGAATTGCCCGTGTGGAGCCACGGGCTGATCCCGGGAATGACCACGGAGCTGTTTCCCAGGCTCCAGGACTATCTGAGGATTAATGAAGCAAACAAGGGAGCCCAGCAGCAGCCAAGAGTGCGGAGACAGGAGCCAGAGCCAAGCTAAATGTTTCTGAGCCCAGGGATCCCACTTGGGAATGCAGAGCTCCAGCTGGGTTGGGGGTTCCATGGAGCCTTTCTCCAGCTCTCCCTGCCCATCCTGGGCAGGAGAGAGGAATTCCATGGAGGACACAACTCCTGGGGCCCCCAGAGCACTCCCCAGGCACAGGCAGGGCAGTGCTGGGGGCTCCTGGCAGTGGGGATGAGGCAGCTTTGGTGTTATTTGTGTCTCCTGGTGATGAGTGTGCAAACAAACCCAGGGAGAGAGCTCGGAATGGATCCTTTTCCCTTCTCAGGGCTCACACAAGGCGTTTGTGGGTGGTGATCTGAGTAAGGAGTGAGTAAAGGATGATTAATGCTCTCTAGGACTGGCTCTGACAGAGACACTCGGTGGCCCCACGAAAGCAGCAGAAGTGACACCGCTCTGGCAGCTCCTCCTTTCTCGTTTCATCCTGAAAGAAAATACAAGTTTAGGGCTCATTTTGAGCACGAAAATTCTCTCAGCCGGTGATTATTTTCTACTGATTTTGAAGAGTTCAGGATAAACCAGCACCACGTCACTGGTCCTATGGCAGATGGGATTTAGGAATCCCAGAATGGTTTGGGTTGGGACATTTAAATCCCATTCCATCCCACCCCTGCCATGGCAGGGACACCCCCACTGCCCCAGGGTCACCTCCCACTGTCCCAGGGTCACCTCCCACTGTCCCAGGGTCACCCCCACTGTCCCAGGGTCACCTCCCACTGTCCCCAGGGTCACCCCCACTGTCCCAGGGTCACCCCCACTGTCCCCAGGGACACCTCCACTGTCCCAGGCTGCTCCAGCCCCAATGTCCAGCCTGGCCTTGGGCACTGCCAGGGATCCAGGGACAGCCACAGCTGCTCTGGCAATTCCAGCCCAGCCCCTCCCCACCCTCCCAGGGAACAATTCCTTCCATATATTTAACCTTAATTTCCCCTTTTTCTGCCTGAAACCTTTCCCCCTTGTCCTGTCACTCCAGTTCTCGATGAACAGTCCCTCCCCAGCTTCCTCAGAGCCCCCTGAGATCCTGGAAGGGGCTTTGAGGTCTCCCCACAACGTTCTCCTCTCCAGGCGGATCGGCCACACCTTTATTCTGCCACAAAACCGAATTCTTTTCCAAACGAAGGATTTTCCAGCAGTTCCAGAGGCTCTGAAGCCTCTCCCCCGTGCTCTTTGGCATTTTGTCTCCCAGAGAGGGTGGGCGGACACAGGAGTCACCCCTCCCCTCTCCAGGGGCATCTCCTGCATCCCATTTTTTCCAGCATTTCCCTGGAGGAGCCTGCTCCGTGCCCAGGCAGCAGAGAACAGCTGGCTCCACAGCTGCAGCGTGCAGGGGCTGGAGCTGGAGCAGCTGTGCTGGGCAGGGCTGGGGGGATGCAAGTGGGAAGGGAAGGACAGAGCATCCCAGGAAAATCCACATCCCCAGGGAAACCCTCATCCAAGGAAAATCCTCATCCCAGGGAAACCCTCATCCAAGGAAAATCCACATCCCCAGGGAAACCCTCATCCAAGGAAAATCCTCATCCCAGGGAAACCCTCATCCAAGGAAAATCCACATCCCCAGGGAAACCCTCATCCAAGGAAAATCCACATCCCCAGGGAAACCCTCATCCAAGGAAAATCCTCATCCCCAGGGAAACCCTCATCCAAGGAAAATCCTCATCCCCAGGGAAACCCTCATCCAAGGAAAATCCTCATCCCAGGGAAACCTTCATCCAAGGAAAATCCTCATCCCAGGGAAACCCTCATCCAAGGAAAATTCCCACCCCAGGAGAACCCTCATCCTCAGGAAAAATCCTCATCCCCAGGAAAAATCCTCATCCCCAGGAAAATCCCCATTCCAGGAAAAATCCTCATCCCCAGGAAAATCCCCATTCCAGGAAAAATCCTCATCCCCAGGAAAAATCTCCATTCCAGGAAAATCCCCATTCCAGGAAAACCCTCGTCCCAGGGAAATCCTCATTCTAGGAAATCCCCCGTTCCAGGAAAATCTTCACCCCAAGTAAATCTTCATCCCAGGAAAATTCCCACCCCAGGAAAACCCTCACCCCAAGTAAACCTTCATCCCAGGAAAAATCCCTATCCCAGGAAAACCCTCATCCCAGGAAAACCCTCATCCCAGGAAAACCCTCATCCCAGGAAAACCCTCATCCCAGCCGTGTCTGAACAGCCTTTGGCAGTTTTAAACCATCCCCTGGCACAGGGCTGGCCCTTCCCAGCCGCGAATCCCTCATACAACCCTACAGAAATAATTCCATGTTTTCTAAACGTTTCCTTAATTTCTAAATGTCCATGTCGGGATGATGGAGGGACAGGGAAGCAGAGAGTGTCACTCTTTATTCCTGTTTTAGGGAATTTGGCATTTCTCTGAGGTCACAAAGTGCCACTGGGAGCACCGGGGGGTGTGACCAGGGCACATCCATGGGGTTTTCCAAGAGTGTTTCTCCCAGGTTCTCCCAGTTCCTCCCAGTTCCTCCCAGTTTCTCCCAGTTTCTCCCGGTTTCTCTCAGTTTTTCCCAGTTTTTCCCAGTGTTTCCCAGTTTCTCCCAGTTTTTCCCAATTTTTTCCCAATTTTTTCCCAGTTTCTCCCAGTTTCTCCCAGTTTCTCCCAGTTTCTCCCAGTTTCTCCCAGTTTCTCCCAGTTTCTCCCAGTTCCTCCCAGGTTCTCCCAGTTTCTCCCAGTTTCTCTCAGTTTTTCCCAGTTTTTCCCAGTGTTTCCCAGTTTCTCCCAGTTTTTCCCAATTTTTTCCCAGTTTCTCCCAGTTTCTCCCAGTTTCTCCCAGTTTCTCCCAGTTTCTCCCAGTTCCTCCCAGTTCCTCCCAGTTCCTCCCAGTTTCTCCCAGTTCCTCCCAGTTTCTCCCAGTTTCTCCCAGATTGTCCCAGTTTCTCCCAGTTTTCCCCAGTTCTTCAGTTTGTCCCAGTTTCTCCCAGTTTTTCCCAGTCTTTCCCGGTTTCTCCCAGTTTCTCCCAGTTTCTCCCAGTTTCTCCCAGTTTCTCCCAGTTTTTCAGTTTCTCCCAGTTTCTCCCAGTTTTTCCCAGTTTCTCTCAGTTTTTCCCAGTCTTTCCCGGTTTCTCCCAGTTTCTCCCAATTTCTCCCAGTTTCTCCCAGTTTCTCCCAATTTCTCCCAGTTTCTCCCAGTTTCTCCCAGTTTCTCCCAGTTTCTCCCAATTTCTCCCAGTTTCTCCCAGTTTCTCCCAGTTTCTCCCAGTTTCTCCCAATTTCTCCCAATTTCTCCCAGTTTCTCTCAGTTTCTCTCAGTTTTTCTCAGTTTTTCTCAGTTTCTCCCAGTTTCTCCCGGTTTCTCCCGGTTTCTCCCGGTTTTTCCCAATTTCTCCCAATTTCTCCCAGTTTCTCTCAGTTTCTCTCAGTTTTTCTCAGTTTTTCTCAGTTTCTCCCAGTTTCTCCCGGTTTCTCCCGGTTTCTCCCGGTTTTTCCCAATTTCTCCCGGTTTCTCCCGGTTTCTCCCAGTTTCTCCCAGTTCCTCCCAGTTCCTCCCAGTTCCTCCCAGTTTCTCCCAGTTTCTCCCAGTTTTTCCCAGTTTCTCCCAGTTTCTCCCAGTTTCTCTTAGTTTTTCCCAGTCTTTCCCAGTTTCTCCCAGTTTCTCCCAGTTTCTCCCAGTTTCTCCCAGTTTCTCCCAGTTTCTCCCAGTTCCTCCCAGTTTTTCCCAGTTTCTCCCAGTTTCTCCCAGTTCCTCCCAATTCTCCACCTTACAGGGACCCCCACTGGCACAGCTGGGCCAGGAAAGCGCTGCAGAGATTTTTCCAGTCCCCCTTCCACGGCTCCAGGCTGGAATAAGCAGGAGCACAAGGATCAGGCTTTGCCTGCTCCCCAAATGTCCCATGGGATGCCAGCAGCAGGGGGAACACACAATGTCCCCCCTGGATCTTAAAAGGGAATTTAGGTTTTACAACAGAATTTTAAGATTTTCAAGATTTTATTTTTTTTTTTGTTTAAACTTAGAATTAATTAAATTTAAATTTTAAACGAGTTAATTTTTAATTAAGAATTTTAAAATTCAACATTTTACAATAATTCTCTACCCCGTAGTACCCCTGAATCGCAGGGCCCTTTAAAAAAAAAACAAAAAATAAACAAACAAACAAACAAAAAACCAAAAAACCCCGCGATCTTTTTTCCTCCTGTAAATCAAGATTGATGCGGTGCCAGGAAATCGCAGACATCGCGCAAGGAGCTGCAAAAACACCGCTGGGAAGGAGCCGCCGGGAGAGCGAGCGAGAGGGAGAATTTGCATTAATTAATTCGTGTTCTCCTCTCGGACGTGCATCAAATCCGCGCACAGCGCTGGGGTTTGGAAGCAAATGCAGGATTGGGGTTGTTTTAGGGGTTTTTTTTAAGGAAATACGGATAAAATCCCACTAGATGGCACTCGGTGGACGCGCATAATTCACCTGGCAGCTCCTGCGGCAGATGGGGCTCGCTGGGGCGGCTGCGAGCATCCCCCGGCCGGGGAGAAGGGATCTCCTTCCCCTGGAGCGGCTGAGGGAGCTGCCCTGGGCTTGTCCTGCTGGGAAAGCAGGAATTTGCTGGAGTGAAGCGCTGGAAATGCGGCTGCTGCCCCTCTGCTCTGCTTGGGAGGTTCAGCCGGACAGGGAAGGTGGCACTGGGGTGTCCCCAGCACCCCCCAGACCTCGTGTAGGGGGACAGAAGTCTTGTTTAGGCCCTTCCATGAGTGGCTGTGATGGAAACTCCATCTGTCAGCGTCCCCTCAAAGCCACATCTCCACCCGGGCTGGGAGCCCTGCAGAGCCAGCAGGGAATCCTGACAGCCCCAGGAGATGCTGGGATTTGGGATGAGAACGGGGATGAGAACGGTCCCATCACTGCTCAGAGAGTGTGGCCAGTCCTTGGAGCGGGGTGGGTGGGCACTGGGAAGGGAACGGAGCTGGGAAGGGGCTGGAGAATTCCTGAGGGAGCTGGGAAGGGGCTGGAGAATTCCTGAGGGAGCTGGGAAGGGGCTGGAGAATCCCTGAGGGAGCTGGGAAGGGGCTGGAGAATTCCTGAGGGAGCTGGGAAGGGGCTGGAGAATTCCTGAGGGAGCTGGGAAGGGGCTGGAGAATTCCTGAGGGAGCTGGGAAGGGGCTGGAGAATTCCTGAGGGAGCTGGGAAGGGGCTGGAGAATTGCTGAGGGAGCTGGGAAGGGGCTGGAGAATTCCTGAGGGAGCTGGGAAGGGGCTGGAGAATTCCTGAGGGAGCTGGGAAGGGGCTGGAGAATTCCTGAGGGAGCTGGGAAGGGGCTCAGGCTGGAGCAAAGGAGGCTCAGGGGGAAGTTCTGGCTCTGCACAAGTCCCTGGCAGGAGGGGACAGCCGGGGGGGTCGGGCTCTGCTCCCAGGAACAGGGACAGGAGGAGAGGGAATGGCCTCAGGCTGGGCCAGGGGAGCTCAGGGGGGACAGCAGCAGGAATTTCCCCATGGAAAGGGGATCAGGCCTTGGAAGTGCCCAGGGAGGTTTGGAGTGCCCAGCCCTGCTTAGCAAATGTTACACCATGGCGCTCAGTGCCAGGGTTCAGTTGATGCGCTGGTGATCGGCCAAAGGTTGGACTTTGGGTTTTTGGGTTTTGGGACTTTTGATCATCTTGGAACCTTGTTTGGATCTGGAATTCCTGTGTGGATCTGGAATTCCTGTTTGGGTCTGGAATTCTTGTTTGGATCTGGAATTCCTGTGTGGATCTGGAATTCCTGTTTGGGTCTGGAATTCTTGTTTGGATCTGGAATTCCTGTTTGGATCTGGAATTCCTGTTTGGATCTGGAATTCTTGTTTGGATCTGGAGCCCCGTTTTGATCTGGAGCCCCTGTGTGGATCTGGAATTCCTGTTTGGGTCTGGAATTCTTGTTTGGATCTGGAGCCCCATTTGGATCTGGAGCCCCTGGATTCACCCCTGTCTCTGTGTGGCTCCTGCTGCTCCCTGGCTGAGCCCAGCCCCATTGCCAGGAGCCCGGGTGGGTCCCTGCTCGCTCACCCCCCAAATCTGGCTGCAATTTGTGCTGGCTCCGAGCAGCAGCAGCAGCCCCGAAATGGGAAACGCAGCCCCTTTTCCTCGTGCTCCACAGGCAGGAAAGCCGAGCCCAGATTTCGCCTTGGATGCTCCCAGGGCTGCCGGTCTGGGAATAGCTCACGGGCCAGGAATGCGGCTCTTCCCAATCCCTGCTATTTTCCCACTTAAATCCAGAGGAAAATGGATCAGCTGCTAAGTAGCAGCAGGGGAACTCGCTGCAGGTTTATTAGGATTTTCCCCTTCTCCAGAAGTGCCTGATTAGCGGAGAGAATGCGAAACACCCGGAATTCTTGGGAGCCTGCACAAAGAGCACGGCCGGTGCCCCAAGGATGAATAAATGGTGTGAAAGGATGGTGCAAGGGCAGGAGAGGGGGATGTGAGTTTGCCCCAAGCGCTGATGAATGCCAGGCAGCATCCCTGGATCTGCCGGGCGCTCCCAGCGAGATCCCAGCTCGGCCACATCCCTTGGCTGGGTTTTATCTGCGGAATGACCTAACCTGGGAGCGAGCTGGAGCTGTAATAAAAAGGCTGGCGGCTGCAGCGAGCTCCAGCCGGTATCACAGCAACAGCAGGAACGTTTCAGAGCAGGCTCGGCTCAGCCGCAGCCTCTGGGGTTCTGGGGAACAGCTCTTTAATGTCTGCAAAAGCGCTTTGAAACCCGGGGATGGGAAATGGGGAAGGGGAAGGACGGGGGTTGTTGGGAACAGGGATTGGGCTTCAAGCAGCTCTGAAAACAACAGTCTGAAATCACGCCTGAGGAGGAGCTCAGGGGCACAGCCCAGCTCAGGTTCCTCCCCAGGTTTCAGCTGGAAAACATCCGAGGAGATCCAGGGAGCTGCAGGACCTCAAGGATGCTCCAGCAGGGAAAAAGGTGAAGGGGAATTCTTGATGACCCAGCAGTACCCAAGCTGTCAGAGCAGTGCCAGGGCAGAGTGAGCTCTTATTTATCCTGGTGCTGGGCACACGGGGATTTTGGACAGATTTTGGACACCCTCCCTCACCCCCAGAGCTGTCTGCACATCCCTGCAAGGATCCTGGAAACTTCTGCCCCTCCAGAAAAATTCCTTTAGACCCCTAAAAGTCCCCACGGGGGGCAGAGTGGGGTTTGTGGCCATCACTGTAACCCCAGGATGAACCTGGGCTGGGATGGTTCCCTTGTGCACATCCCTGGGAGGGGGAGGCAGAGTGAGGAGAGCCCCAAAATGAGCCAGCTGCCCGGAGGGGATGTGCTCTGCCGTCCTCAGGAGCCCTTTGGCTCCATCCACGCTCAGCCAGGCTGCAGGACACAAATCCACAGGAGATCCAGCGCTGCCACCCTCCCCTTCCAGCAGCTGCCAGCACATTTTGGGGATGGAGCTGTCTGGCGAGGCACAGAGCTCCACATCTCCTCCTTGCCAATGTCATAAAAGGGCTTCAAACATTATAATGGGACCTCTGGTGTCCAGCAAAGCTGGATTTCACAGCTTCTCCTCCTCGCTGAAGCAGTACCCCTGGGTTATTGCACTTATTAAATTAGGAGCTGTAAAGCAACAGGGTAAATAATAAATTGCTAGGAGGAAATAAATAAAAAATAAAACCCGGCACCCATTGCAGTTATTAGTCCTGATGAGTGAATTAGGTGTGGAAACAGCAGCTTTGAAGTTCGCCTCATTAAATCACACACCAATTCAGCACTTATTAGGTCTCCAGCCAGAGATATCGAGCCCTGGAAGATGGGGTTGGTGTTAGCAAGAGCTGTCACTGCTGCTGCTCTGGGCAGCCTGTGACTCCTGCTGCTGGCTAGGCTGGGAGAGAAGGAGTGAAAGCCCCAGCTCCTGGTGCCCTGAGAGTTTGGGGGTTGTGGGGTTTGGCCCTGAAGAAGGAGCTCAGAAAGGGGGTGCTAATCACAAATGTTCACAGAGAATCAGGAAGGTGTGGAAGATGGGGTGGGAGGGGGTTCCCGCAGCTGGGATTTCACACAGCCTCAGCCACCACTGCAGTGTCTGCCTCAGGAAGCTGGGCTCCTTCCACTGAGCAACAGAAATCCACATTTCAGAGGCTTCCCCATAACCCTCACCCATCCATCCATCATCCATCATCAATCCATCCATCCATCATCCATCCATCATCCATCATCCATCATCCATCCATCATCCATCATCCATCATCCATCCATCCATCCATCCATCATCCATCATCCATCCATCATCCATCCATCCATCCATCATTCATCCGTCCATCCATCCATCCATCCATCCATCATCCATCCATCCATCCATCCATCCATCATCCATCCATCCATCATCCATCCATCCATCCATCATCCATCATCCATCATCCATCATCCATCCATCATCCATCCATCCATCCATCATCCATCATCCATCCATCCATCCATCCATCATCCATCCATCCATCCATCATCCATCCATCCATCCATCATCCATCATCCATCCATCATCCATCCATCATCCATCCATCCATCCATCATCCATCCATCATCCATCCATCATCCATCCATCATCCATCCATCATCCATCCATCCATCCATCATCCATCCATCATCCATCCATCATCCATCCATCCATCCATCATCCATCCATCATCCATCCATCCATCCATCATCCATCCATCATCCATCCATCATCCATCATCCATCCATCATCCATCCATCATCCATCCATCCATCATCCATCCATCATCCATCCATCCATCCATCATCCATCCATCCATCATCCATCCATCATCCATCCATCCATCATCCATCCATCCATCCATCCATCATCCATCCATCCATCATCCATCCATCCATCATCCATCCATCATCCATCCATCATCCATCCATCATCCATCCATCCATCCATCCATCCATCATCCATCCATCATCCATCCATCCATCATCCATCCATCCATCATCCATCATCCATCCATCATCCATCCATCCATCATCCATCCATCCATCCATCATCCATCCATCTATCATCCATCCATCCATCATCCATCCATCATCCATCCATCCATCATCCATCCATCCATCCATTATCCATCCATCCATCCATCATCCATCCATCCATCATCCATCCATCATCCATCCATCATCCATCCATCATCCATCCATCATCCATCATCCATCCATCCATCATCCATCCATCATCCATCCATCATCCATCATCCATCCATCATCCATCCATCCATCCATCCATCCATCCATCATCCATCATCCATCATCCATCCATCATCCATCCATCCATCCATCCATCCATCCATCCATCCATCCATCCATCCATCATCCATCCATCCATCCATCCATCATCCATCCATCCATCCACCCATCCCTCCATCCTTCCCCACAACCCTCACCTCCTCGTCTCCCCACACGTGTCCCCTGCCAGCTGGCACTGAGTGCCAGCCCTGGATGTCACCCACATCCCAGGCCAACAGCCACGGGCACAGAGCTTGTAAAAAACAATTTGAAAATCCCTTCCTGGAGCACAACGCTCACCTTAAAACACCAGCTGGTTTTTATCCAGCCTGACTCCTTTCATAAATTTGCACCCTAATGGGTTACAGAGATCTTAAAAGTGGAGATCTCTGCTAGAGCTCCGTGTCACACGGGGCCCTGCTGGCCTCGTGTCTCCAAAGTTATGAGGTTAAAGGAATAACACATTTTGCAGCCTTCGTTTTTCCCATATGTTAGGAAAGATAAGGTCGCGGTTTCCAGCTCTTTTTTTTTTTTGCAGCTACGATACTTGGAAATCTATTTTTATAGTGAAAATTCTGGGTTCTCAGCAGACAGACTGATTCCAGGGAAAAGGGAATGATGCGAGGGAAAAGCGATGTGGGAGCGAACAATGCGGTGCTGGCAATTCCCAGTGCTCACACGCTTCCAGGACCAGAGGTTTCCACTTCATCCTCTGGAGCTGTGGCTTTGTGGAGAAGGACATGTCAGGAGACACCAGCTTGAAATGAAAAACACCTCAGGCATCCCCTGGCAACTTCTGCACCTCATTTTTTGTGTCCCTTCTGGGGCTGGCAGGGGGCACTGGTGACCCCAGCAGGACACAGGGTTCGTCCTCAGGTGATTTTTGGGTTTGTTTTGCTGCCTGTCCAAGCAGTGCCTGTTAGCAGGATGAGCTCCCCAGGAGGGATCTGCTGCAATAACCCTCAGGCTGCTGCTTTGGGCATTATTCTCCCAGTTTGTGCCCACCAGGGTCCCACCCCTGGTGATATTTGCGCTGCTGGGACTCAGCCCTGAAGGGCCAGGGCCTTCTTGTGCCCAGCAGTGTCAGGAGCAAGGCATAGCCCCAGTCCTGATGGGCGTCCTGGGGCTGATCCTCCATCCCTGGGGCTGATCCTCCATCCCTGGGGCTGATCCTCCATCCCTGGGGCTGATCCTCCATCCCTGGGGCTGATCCTCCATCCCTGGGGTTGATCCTTCATTCCTGGGGTTGATCTTTCATTCCTGGGACTGATCTTTCATCCCTGGGGCCGATCCTCCATCCCTGGGACTGATCCTCCATCCCTGGGACTGATCCTCCATCCCTGGGACTGATCCTCCATCCCTGGGGCTGGTCCTCCATCCCTGGGGCTGGTCCTCCATCCCTGGGCCCCTGTATCCCTGAAGATTCCCTCCATCCCTGGGGCTGCCCTCCATCCCTGAGGCTGATCCTCCATCCCTGGTCCCCTCTATCACTGGGGATTCCCTCTATCCCCAGGGCTGCCCTCCCTCCCTCCCTCCCTCCCCGTGCTCAGCCCACCCCTCAGCCTGCCCCTCACTGCCCTGACCCCTTCTGCCCTACAAAATCCTCTGTGGGGTGGCTCACTGGGGATTCAGCCAGAGGTTGGACTCGATGCCCTTGGAGGTCTTTCCCGGCCCTAATGATTCCACGATTCTCTGACTCTTTGATTCTCCGATCCCTTTTCCTCCCATCCCTCCCCGTTCCCTGCTCTCAGCAGCCTCCTCCTGTTGTCATAACAACGAGCACCAGCCGTGCCAGCCCTTCCAGCCCTTCCAGCTCCTCCTGGGAGGGAGCCACGGCCCCAAACCATCTGGCCGAGGTGGGCAGGAGCCCAGGCCAGAGGGACAGGGGCTGTGTCCCCTCTGTCACACGCTGTCCCCAGCACGGGGCACGGGAGGAGCTGTCCCTGACTGCATCCCCAGCCATCCCTCCCCCTCCTCCTCCTCCTCCTCCTCCTCCTCCTCCTCCTCCTCCTCCTCTCCTCCTCCCCCCAGCTCCCTGGGGACCCAAATCCCCGGAGCCGAATCCCCGTTCCTCACAGGCTCGGTGGAGCCCCAAATCCCTGGAGTCTGAGCCTGTCCTCCCCTCGCTGTGTGACACCAGCCCCAGGCACAGCTGGGATCGGATCAGAGCAGAGCATACTGAGGTGCAGATTAAGGAATCCCAGATTCCAGCTGGGATTAGGGGAGCCAGGTCTGCAGGCACAGCCAGAGCTGCTCCAGAGGACACCGGAGGTACTGGACTGTGCTGCAGAAAATCCATCGAATCCCAGCTCTCAAAGAAATCTCTTCTGTGGCTGGCAGTGGATTCAAACCCCTCGGGAGCAGCTTTTTCAGAGCAGCTGTGGCTGCCTCATCCCTGGAAGTGTCCCAGGCCAGGCTGGACGGGGCTCGGAGCAGCCTGGGACAGTGGGAGGTGTCCCTGCCCATGGGCACAGGATGATTTTTAGTGTCTTTTCCAACCCATTCTGTGATTCCTCACCTGACAGGCCCATGAAAGGTCAAAGACTGAAGACTTCTAAGGTGCTTTTATGGCTGTGATGCACATCAGGGCCTGGTTATGAGAGGAATCCTCCTCCCTGAGCTGCTGGGAGGCTGAACCTGGGCAGAAGGAGCGACTATTTCACCGTGGGACTCAGGGATTTCCAAAGAACAGCAGGAATTTCATCCTCCCAGAGAGAGGGAGGCACTGGTTTGAACTTCTCGGAGTGTTTTCACCACCTTCCCTTCTCCACACGGCTGCACTTCCCAGGGGAGTCAGCCTGGAGCCTCAGCCAAGGGATTCTGAGCAGTTCCATCCCACATTTGGCTCCCCAGGGCAGGAAATGTCTGCTCTGGGTCGGGAAAACAAAGGCTCTTGTGGAGGAAGGAATTTCTTGGGACACCTGATTAATTGGAGCCTCTCTAGAGATCTTTGTGACCCAAATTGGCTCCAGGTTTGGGGTTTAACTGCAGCGTTCTCAGGCAGCTCTGGCTGCCTCCCGCAGCTTTAAACATTGCAGGAATGATTTATTTTATTTTTTTCTTTTAAAGGAAAATTTATTCCCCTACTGAATGTCAGGTGGGGGTGGAACAAACGTCACCATCCCATTGCCTCCAGCCAGGGCTCGCTGCCTTCCAACCCCAGAGAGGAAAATCCAAGTGGTCAGCATGGAATCTTCACACATCTCCAGCTTTTTTATTTTCTTGGGTGCTCCATCCACTTCTCCTGCAGCTCAGGGGCAGCAGCAGGAATGGGAAGCCCCTGGAGCAAGAAGGGGGTGGCACCCAAAGCTCGGCCCTGCTGGCCCTGCTGGGCTGGAGTGGGCAGCCCACAGCTGGGGAAACTGAGGCAAGGAGGCCTGGGAATTGGGTGCAGCTCCTTCCTGGAAAAGCAGATTTTGCTGAAT
This sequence comes from Pseudopodoces humilis, assembly GCF_049639895.1. NCBI lineage: Eukaryota > Metazoa > Chordata > Aves > Passeriformes > Paridae > Pseudopodoces > Pseudopodoces humilis. The sequence goes on along the minus strand of NC_142226.1, from coordinate 1,207,423 downwards.
TCCGGGGGGTCTCAGCGAGGGGGAAGGCAGGGGTTTGTCCCCAGCACCTCTCCCTCCTCTCCACACACAAATTTCCTGAGATTTACACAGACCCACCAACCTCCCCCAGCCCTGCCCTCACCTCCCTCTTTAGAATTCAGCCCTGGAGAAGTGAAATATTCACTGTCCCCCCAGGGAGCAGCGGGTTCTGCTGCCCCAGCTGCAACACCACAGGCAGAAATCCCACAGGGATTTTATTTTTGGAGGGGTTTTTGAGGCCCTGGGGCCGATGGGGTGAAGAGGAGCTGCCCCAGAAGGATTTCCAGGTGAATAAAGGGAATTCATGCTCTGAGGGCAGCTCAATTCCTTATGAAGAACAAGTGGAAGGGGGAAATTCCAGACATTTTTTATAATTTTCCTATTCTTTTTTCCCCTAAAGTTTGTGTCCAAGGCTCTGAGAGCTCTGCTCCAGTGGGATCTGTCCCTGCCCACAGCAGGGGCTGGAACTGGATGATTTTAAGGTCCTTTCCAACCCAAACCAGTCTGGGGTTGTGGGAATTCAGCCTGACCTCTGAGCATCCATTGCTCGTGGTCTCAGCCCTGTGAGGAGGAAAAACTGGGGGAAAAAAGGAAAAAAACTGGGAAAAAAAATACCATTGTGTATTTTATAATTGTGTAAAAATACAATTTCCATGAAGGCAGCACCCCCCTGCACCGGGGGGTCAGCAGAACCAGGATTTATCCAGATGTGCCAGCTGGACCTGGGAAATGAAACAGGAATTAAGGAGTGCCACTCACACACGTAGTGATATGTTGGGACTTTAAAATTTATTCCAACATGCTGTTTTTTTAAAAATACGCCCAGACCGAGCAGACAATCTGAGCTGTAGTAAAGGCAATATTATACTTGTAAAAACTTCTCATTCACAGTACAGATGTCATTTACAATAAGGGTCACAAACATCAAATACTGAATATTTTTCTTTTTTTTTTTTTTTATGTTTTCTTGTTTTTTGTGTGTTTTTTTTCTTTTTTTTTTTGTTGTTTTTACATCAGACTGTGCTTTTTACCTGCAGTTTTTGTTTTGTTTTTCTTTTTTTTTGCACTGATATAACCATACAGACATTGCAAGATGCAAGTGTAGAAACTGGAGTTCAAATAAAATTACAGGCAAAACTACCAAATTCCATTGGACGCTGTACATATTTACAGTACCATTTTTTTGGAATGTATTGCCATTTTAAGAACATATAGAAACTTTCTACAGACTATTCCACTTACAGAATACATACACCTTTTAGAAAAAAAGGCAAATATTTATCTTACATGAGACCATGTATATTAAATTTGCGTACACATTATTAATTATTATTATTATTAATTAATTTTTTTTTTACATTACATTTACTAAAGTGATCGTAAGTGCCATCATATCTCAGTAATGAAAACAGATTGGTTTTATGCCATCGGGACTGATGTTTTTTAATTTATTTATTTTTTCTTTTTTTCTCTTTTTTTTTGTGTTTTATTTTTTTTTTGTAAATAACTTACAATACGGTTTTATTCGTAAATACTGTGCAATAGACAGAAATGTTATAAGGAAAGGAAAGACAAAAAGCAAATGATGAACAGAGGAAAAGCAAGGAGAGCAGGGAAGGGCTAGATCAAATCCTGGAGGATTTTGCACGGAAATTGGGATCATTTGAATGACTTCTCCAAGGATATTGCTTGTTCAGGTGCTGTCCCTGTGGATTTTGGACAAAACCAGGGGCTTGGAAAGCTGCAGATTTGTTGGGGAGGGGGAGGCAGAGCCCCAGCCCCGGCAGGAAGGATTTGGGATGCTCTGGGTGGGAATTCCCTGCTCTGGCCCAGGGGCCAGCAGGAGCCAGCAGCTCGGACAGGGCTGGATTCGGGATCAGAGCATTTGGGACTGGTGGGACACTGGGGACACCAGGGCTGGGATGTCACCCCTCAGGAGCAGGTGAGGAACTGCATTTCTCAGTCGAAAGCTGGAAGTTCTCAGCTATTTCATGATGAAATAGCCAGCAGGGTATCCAGCCAAGGACCTGGGGATACTCGGGGCTGGCAGAGCTCTGCCTCGAGGATGGCGTGGCTTTGGGGAGCCCTCTCCTCATCCCAAGGTCTGCTCAGCCCTGCAAGACCCCGAGCTCAGTTTAGGAGCTGAATCCCTGCTGCAGCTCCAAGGAGTTCCTGAAACTCCAGAGGTGCTCGGGATCAAGGTCCAAGAGCTTTGTGAGCTCTGGATGTCAGCCCTGGTGTGAGGAACGCTGTCAGGGAGTGACTGCAGGAGGATTTCTGGCTGCTAGAGCATCCCTGTGAGATCCAGGACCTGCACGGGTGGGAGCCACCAAAACAGCTCAGCAGGGAGGGAAATATCCCAGGGATTGGGGTGATGGAGCAGCCAGAGCACACTGCAGCAGCCAGGCCGTGTGCCCTCACGGATTATAAATCAGAGAAGCTCTGCCATGAGAAAAGCGAGGGGGTTTTATTTCCACCTGCTGCTGGAAAGGAAGGGCCGGGCTCCGCTTTTTCATTTGCCTATTTGCATTATTAATACATTCTCTGGCAATTAATCCCGCTAATTGCCCTGCAAAGCAACAGAGCCGCCCTCGCAGCCCTTGTGGGAAGCAAAAAGGGATTTCCCGTCCCGGTTTTGCAGGGGGAACAGACATCGGGAGCGACGCGAAAATCAGCGCCCGGCAATCGGCTCCCAGCGAGGGGACCCGGCTGGGAACGGCGGCCAGCGCTGAGGGCTGGGAATGACAACATCCCTAGGAAAATCCCGGGAATGCCATCCCTGCGCTGCTCGGAGCAGGGGGCACAGGGAGCCGCTCTTGCCCAGGTGCGTGCCCGCAGACAGAGATGCTGGTGCTGGCGGGCAGCGGCTCCCTCGGAGCTGGCAGTGCGACCATTAGCCCTTAATTAGCAATTAGCTATTTTAATGGGGAGCCGTCTCGCCCCTTGGGTACAGCGTGAAGCACCATTTCAACCCCAGCCAGAGAAGCCAAACTGGGTTAGGACTCGGTTTTTTTGTGCCCATCTCCTGAGTTTGCGGCGGTCCCTGCCTGCCCCGCTCCGTGGCTGCCGGGCTGGGGATGGGATCCGGGCAGGGAATGGCCCCGGGAGCTCCTCGCCCTTTCCCAAACTCCTTTTCCTGGCTTTTTTTTTGGCCCCGGGTGAAAGGATCTGGATGGCTACACACAAACTGTGCGGATGCTCCGCAGCTGAGATGCTGGGAAAGCTTAAAAATCCTGATAATGACAATAATAATTATAAGAAATATATATATATATACACACACACACATAATATATAATATATAATATATAATATATAATATATAATATATAATATATAATATATAATATATAATATATAATATATAATATATAATAATATCGTATATTATATATTGTATATATTATATTATATTATATATTATATATACAATATATGTGTGTATTATATATATATATATATATATATAAAAAAAAAATAATAATAATAATAAAAAGCCCTCCACAACAACAATAAAATAATCAATAAACCCATGTAAAGACTTTGGGGGTTTCTCGGGCTTTTTTTTCCCCCTCCCCTCTTTCCACAAATGACAGAGGGGAAAAAAAAAATAAAAATCCACACAAAATTTAAAAAAGATTAAAGATTGAAATGCAGCTACAGAAGAAAGCTGAGCAGATTTGATCTAGCCCAAAACCAGACACAACCGCTGTGGTATTTTTATGTACCACATATATATATATTTATATATATATATATTTGTGTGTGTGTGTGTGTGTAAAATCAAATACAAGAAGCTACCTTGGATCAAGTTAAGAGTGTGACAAGGGGCAGAAAGTGGCAAGAATCAGGGAAGAATCGCTGGATTTCATGGATGGTTTCCAGGGATGCTGACACCAGCCCTGAGCGCTCCACTCCCACTCACCCGGGAGTTAAGCTCGCGCGTACTAAGCTCGGGCTTAAAGCCTGGGGAGGGTTTAAACTGCAGCTTAAGAGCTCGAGTCCAGCCCTGCTCCTGCCTCTGGATCTGCCCGTGGGAGCAGCTTCCAGGCTCGGTGCCAGAAAAGGGGGAGATGGCAAAAAGGGAAAGCTGATAAAAGCTCTAATTAGGGTTCTGGACATTGTTTTGGTCAGTGTCACAGCCTTAATGGTATTTCCATGATATCTTCTTTTTTGTACTTCGTTTCCATTACAAGAAGAGCAAAAGGAAAGAAAAAAAAAAGAATGGAAAGTAGAAAAAATGACATAAGATTATTAAAAAATTTCTATTCTTTGCCCGTGAAACGGGAACAGTTCATAGCTCATCAAGTCTGGCAAGGAAATATGTTCTCATTCAGGATTTTATTTGATTCTTTTTATTTAATTTTTTTTTTTGTATTTTTATTTTTTTTTTTAAAAAGTGTATTACGTACCCGATAAAGTGGAACAGCTCTGAAAGAAGAAAGAACTGGTCCACTGGTTAAATATTTATATCTTTTTCTTTTTTTTTTTCTTTTTTTTTTTCTTTTTTTTTTCTTTTTTTTCTTTTTTTTTTTGTTAAAAAATAAAACAAAAAGTCAGGTTTGTACAGATTCCATAGACCAGAAAACCCTCAGAAGTAGTAAAGAACCTGCTGGGGCAAACGACTTGAAGCTTTGTGGTTTAAAAAGTTGTGACAGAGGAATGGCTCTGTCAGGGTAGCTCTGGATTTGGTATAGGATTTATCGGCAGTTGAGGTCTTTGCTCTGCCAGGGATGCTCATCCCGAAAATTCTGCTCCGGAAAAAGCTGCAGCGCATGCACAACAAGCTGACTTTACAAGCATTCATCATTCAGCGTCACGTTTTCATCTCCCAAAAACAGCCAAAAACGGGGCCTGTCCGCGCCAGAAGGGCTGAGCTGGGGATGTCCCAGAAATAAAGGTGAGAACAAGAGCCAGAGTCACCGAGAGGCCCGGCAGAGCCCGGAGCCTTCCTCATCCCTGGAGCTCCCAGAGCACCGGGAGCGAGCCTGGGGTGGGGTGGGATGGGATCCATGGGATGGGATGGGATGGGATGGGATGGGATGGGATGGGATGGGATGGGATGGGATGGGATCCATGGGATGGGATGGGATGGGATGGGATGGGATGGGATGGGATGGGATGGGATGGGATGGGATGGGATGGGATGGGATGGGATGGGATGGGATGGGATGGGATGGGACGGGACGGGATGGGATGGGATGGGATGGGATGGGATCCATGGGATGGGATCCATGGGATGGGATCCATGGGATGGGATGGGATGGGATGGGATGGGATGGGATGGGATGGGATGGGATGGGATGGGATGGGATGGGATGGGATGGGATGGGATGGGATGGGATGGGATGATGGGATGCAATGAGGGCAGTTTGAATTGTCCACAACTCAAACATGCTGGAGGGAGAAAAGAAAGGATTCCAAGGCCGAGTTCATCCCCTCCGACAGCAAGGGAGGGTTTGCAGAGGCTCCCCCAGCCCAGGGAGGGCTCAAGCACGGGCAGGGCTTTGCCAGGCGCCGCGGGAGGATTAAAGCAAAGCAAGCAGGAGGCTCGTCCAGCGAGAGACCCTTCCTGGCACGGGCTCTACATTCCACACATTCCTACCTTCTCGCAGGAAAACCTTTGAAGAAGAAGAACCTTTTTTCTTTTTTTTTTCTTTTTTTTTTTTTTCGGTTTTTTTTTGTCCCTTTTTTTTTTTTTTTGTAAGAAAAGTGCTTTGCTGGGTTCTGCAGGAGGAGGGAGGGCTGCTCGCGGTTCGTTCTCCTCTTTTCGAGGGACAATTCCTCTCCCTGCACACAAGGAACCTCCCCTGCTCAAGGAAGTGCTACTTTCAGTCACAAGGTCAGGGTAAACACGTTTTTCAAATGTAAAGCAGTTTCAACTGTTTAAAGCACGACCATAGGGATGCTAGGAAAAAGAAATAATAAAAAAAACAACAACTAAAAAAAAAAAAACCCAAGCACTTTGCAATAATTAAATAAAGCATGTAATAAATACGAATCATAAACTTCTGTACACAGGAGCAAGGGTTTGGGGTTTTTTCTTTTTCTTTTTTTTTTTTTTAATCATTTAATCAATATATAAAAAAAAAAAGTTTTTTTTTTTCTGTTTTGCTTTTGTTTTCAGTGCATCTTCTCGCTCTTTAAAATACTTAACCCTTTCCTTTCTGCATCTCTCAGGCCCAGGATAACGCGCACCTAAATGGCAAAAAAGACAAGGTCTAACAAACCCCCTTTCCAAAAAACTCTAAAAAAATATTCACAGCCTCAAACAGTTTTGTACATTTCAAGCAACAAAAGGTATAGAAAAAGGCACAAGTAACTGCATACATGTGGAGATAATACCAGACTGGGACAAAGAAAACCAGGAATTTTCCATGGGTTTGGTCATTCACTAGAGTGCTTCTTATGATTATACTAAAGGAAATAGTGTTGAAAATGTCTGTTGATTTTACAGAGGAAGCCTAAAGGTGGAACAGCTGGCGGAGGCTTAAGTACTTCCCGCGTTTTCATCCACCTTTTTGTGAGTTTGACCTAAATCGGAGTGCTCTGGGTGTGGGCTGCTCCCGCCGGGCTCTCCGGAGAGGTTCCTGGGGCGCAGGGAGCAGGGCTGGGGGTGGCCAGGGGGGGCTTCCGAGGGGCTGTCCCTGGCCAGCGAGGGGACGGCTGAGATGAAAGTGCAGGCTGGTTCCGAAGGGCTGCTCGAGCTGCCCGCTTGCTGCTTGCCCGTGGCTTTGGAGGGCTCTTCCGAGGCCGAGGGCTCCGGAGAGGGTTCCTGGGGCGCGCCGGGGCTGCCTGGGGACACCGGGGGCTCCGCCAGGCTGGGCTCGGCCTCAAGCTCCTGCTGAAGCTCACTAGTCCTCGTCTTCTCCTCCGAGAGGCCACCACCCGCCCGCTCCGGGGACAGGGCGAACTTGGAGACCTTGGCCACAGGGGACACGGACTCTGGAGGGCTTCGGGGCTCCTCGTCCCTGCTGGCAGCCCGGCTGAGCTGGGCGGAGGAGAAGTGTCCGGCTTGGAGGGACAGCACGGGGCCGGGCACCAGGCTGGCGTGGGAGCTGGGCCTGGCCTGCACCATCTGGATGCCCCCGATGGGGATCATGGGGTACGGGGTCCTGGCGAGCTGCTGCGAGTGCAGCGGGAGGTGGCTGAAGACGTTCTCCTCGCCTCGGCCGGGAGCGTGGAGGTCGTGAGGGGGCTGAAGGGGCCGGGGGCACGAGGGCTGCGGGGCGCCGGGGGAGCAGGGCGGGCTGCGGGGTTCCGTCTTCTGCGCCGGGGGGAAAGAGAGAGCCGGGTCAGTGGGACACACGGGGCATTGGCCTCGGCAGCAGCAAGGGCTGTGCTCAGTGTTTTCATCTGATTTTTGGGGAGCTCAGTCACCTGAGGGACGTGCGGAACCCCGGAGCTTTAAGGTGCGGGGCAGCAGAACGCACAGCGTTTCACTTCTAGGGGAAACACGCCCAGGGTGTGCTGGGGCACAGATCCAGGGATTTGGTTTAGGCCTGGATCATTATAAAATCAGAGAATTATTTGGTTGGAAGGGACCTTTAAAGGCCATCTTGTCCAACCACCTGCCGTGGGCAGGGACATCCTTAATTATCCCAGGTGGCTCCCAGCCCCGTCCAGCCTGGCCTTGGGCTCTCCCAGGGATCCAGGGGCAGCCACAGCTTCTCTGGGCACCCTGTGCCAGGGCCTCACCACCCTCAGAGTAAAAAAATTCCCTCCTCAGCTCTAGTCTGGATCTCCCCTCTTTTAGTTTAAAACCATTACCCACACTCTGAGAGCTGCCTCTGAAACGCTGCCAGTGTTTGCTGCCAGCTGATCCCTGTCAGTGCAGGGGGTCCCTGAGAGCCCAGAATGAGGCTGTTTATTTATTTATGTATTTATTCTCACTGTGCTTTCCTAAAAAGCATCCTCACAGCTGCTGAGTGCAGGGATGCTCGCAGTGAGAGGTGGCATCAACACCCAGCAGTGGGGTCCCCACCACCACCACCACCCTCACGGGGTGCTCTGTGCAAATCAAGGGTTCCGACCCTACACTTTACCTTTTCCTCTTTCTCTCTCGGTGCTTCCCATAGTTTCCTAACGTACATCATGGAGAGATATGTGGCTAAACAGAAATGGATTAATTAGTGATGAGGTAATGACTAAATCCCTGCACAGGACTCCCAAGAAGAGAAAGTGACAAAAACCGAAATCAACTTTTGATTAAGATGGGGTTGGAGCTAAAATGTGAGGATCCACTGGAGGGCACATTTCTTTGTAGGACCATGGGGAATAATTCCCTGATCCTGTGAGCTGGATCCCTGAGGAGGCAGCAGAGGAAAGCAGCAAAAGAGAACAGGAAAGAGAAAAAGGAAGAGCCACCAAAGGTAGCGTGTGCTGGGTCAGCAGTGACAAGCCTGAACACTGCTAAATATTTATTGGCTAAGTCACTTCAGGGATGCTGGGAAAGCCCAAACAAATATTTCAGTGGTGCAACCATGACCACGAGGAGAGACTGCCCTAAGCAGGGCCAGTGGGAAGAGAGATGATCGTGGTGAGACCTGGCAGTGAGCCTGACACTGGAACTGAGCTAAGATCATCTTCAAGCTCTGTTTGGGACTTGATAAACCCTCCTCTGGTCTTTCTGTCTCTTGTGGCCTTACCAGGAATGTGAATTTTGCAATGGAAGCCCAGCTGTCCATTGTGCTGATAAAGGGGAATTTTTCCGTGCGGGTTTTTGCCGTTGCTTTGGAGGCACACGGAAAAGTAACAGCGGCGGCTCTGGGTGAGGAAAAGCAGCAGGAAAACGAAGCCAAAAGGTAAATGTGAACAAAGGAGCTGAAAGGTGGGAATGGCAGACAAGCAGGGCTTAAAACATTGTCTCCTGCTGTGGATTTGGGAGCTGAGGGGATTTGCTCCAAGCAGGGGCAGCAGAAAGTTGCCCTGACAGAAGAGTTGAAGGATGAGGGCTCCCAGAGCCCTGAGGTTCACCACAAGAAGTGAATTGACAGGAAAGGGAAACAGCATTAAAGGAAGCCAAGGTTTGGACCTAAAATAAAGGGGAGTCTCTGAGGAGGTGAGACAAAGACTCGGGGTGGGAAGGAGGAGGAAGGAGGCACCACAGGACGGGAGGTTAGCATGGGAGAAGCCCTGGCTCAGCATCTGGGGTGGCAGGGGTTCAATAATGGCCTCTCTCTGTCCCTGGGGGCTGCAGCCTCTCCCCACAGCCCGTGGATCTCACGGTCACCAGCACAGCTGACAGCAGAGCCAGGCACTCCAGCAGGAATGGGAAATATCCCACCAAAGCCCACATCAATCTGCCTGCAGCACTGGGAGGAACAGGCAATTTTCCTTTACCCACAGGATTTGATTTATCCAGCGGGGAGATTAAATAATGCTCTGGAGCCAGTGGGAAACCCCTCTCTGTGCTGAGGAGAGGAGGGAGATGAAATGAGAGATGTCCAAACAAACATTTCTCAGCCGCTCATCCATCCTGTGGGTGGACACAGGGCTCAGCCAGGGCTGCTGCAGGGCTGGCTCAGGCCACTGACCACTGGAAAATGGTCACAGCTCCAGCCCAGCCGGGGAAACCTCAGGGATGGGAATGAAACTCCCAGGAACAAAAAGGCTCTTGGTGACAATGAATCATTAAGAGGCTGTCCTCACTGATTGTCCCAGCAGGACTGGCTGGCTCAGGAGTGGGAATAACCCCTTGGAGAAGGGATAACTCTATGTTTCTCCGAGAAGGGCCCAAATGGCTGCGAAACCCACTGCTGTCCCCTGTCCCTGTTCTCCGGGTCCCTGTGCACTTCTGCATCCCAGCCTTCACCAAAAGCTGTGTCAGAGACCACCCCGTGGGGACCAGAGGGCAGCAGGGCTCTGGACTTACCAGCGTGGACTCGTAGAGCTGTAAGTTTTTGCCAAAGAACCTGTGAGGTAGAGGCATCGAAGAGAATATCCCGGGCTGGGCTTGATACGAGCTTGGAACTTTGTCCTCTGCTGATTTGCTAGTGCCAGGCAAGTCCTCTTTGCCAGGGGGTGGATACCTGGACAGCTCCAAGCAGCCTGGAGACAAGACTTTCTTCAGGGAGAAGTACCTCAGGGACGCCATCTCTCTGCTGGGCGACGAGCGCCTGGCAGGGGACGCTTCTCCATCGGGGGCGAGGGCAGTCCTGGGGGACAGCTCCCTCCGGGGGGACAGGTGCCTGCTGGGCGACAGCTCGAGCCTTGGGGACACACATCTCAGGGGAGACGCCTCCCTCCTGGGAGAGGGGCGCTGGCAGGGGGACAGCCCCCTCCCTGGGGACAGGCACCTCAGGGAGGGCAGCTCTGCCGTGGGGGAGAAGCGTTTGGGGGAGGTTTCGTTTTTGGTCAGTAAGTGCTTCCTCGCTATCATTGGTCTGCTGCTGCCACCCCCTCTGCCACAGTCCTGGCTCGGGGACCACCTTTTCCTCGGGGAGGTGTCTTTGGAGCTGGACAGGTCCACGACCAAGGACATCTGTGGCCTTGTGACAGACTCTCTCTCAGCGGGAGCCAGGCGCTCGGTGGAGGTCAAAGCTGGTCTGTGGAGGCTCAGGAAGCTGTGGCACACAGCAACGTCGCTGCTGTCTGCTGACCACTTGGTCTCCAGCCCTGAGGAGGAGGAGGAGGAGGCCTGCTGGCCTTCCCCTGCTTCTGGGCTGCTGGAAGCAGCTTCTTGAGCTGTGGGTGTTTCTGTGCCTTCCTCTTGAGGAGACGGGGAGCCCCCCGAAGAGTGCGGCGGGAGGGCGCCGGGTTTGCCTTCTGGCAGCTTCGGTGCTGGCTCGTCCTGGCTCTCCTCTTCCTCCTCGTCTTCCTCGTCCTCATTGTCGTCATCGTCGTCAGATTCCTCGAGGTCTGAAAACTGGTGTTCCTCGATGGGCTCAGATCCCTCCCGCCCCTCAGAGTCCTGGAAAAGGTCTTCACTGGTTCCTGGAGGCAAACACAAAACACAGAGTGTAAAACACACGCTCAGGGGTTATTTCTGTGCTAAATCCACTCACAAAACACATGTAAGGGCTATTTCTGTGTTAAATCCACTCACAAAACATGTTCAGGGCTATTTCTGTGTTAAATCCACTCACAAAACACATGTAAGGGGCTATTTCTGTGCTAAATCTGCTCACAAAACACATGTAAGGGCTATTTCTGTGCTAAATCCACTCACAAAACACATGTAAGGGGCTATTTCTGTGCTAAATCCACTCACAAAACACATGTAAGGGCTATTTCTGTGCTAAATCCACTCACAAAACACATGTAAGGGCTATTTCTGTGCTAAATCCACTCACAAAACATGTTCAGGGCTATTTCTGTGTTAAATCCACTCACAAAACACATGTAAGGGCTATTTCTGTGCTAAATCCACTCACAAAACACATGTAAGGGCTATTTCTGTGTTAAATCCACTCACAAAACACATGTAAGGGCTATTTCTGTGCTAAATCCACTCACAAAACACATGTAAGGGCTATTTCTGTGCTAAATCCACTCACAAAACACATGTAAGGGCTATTTCTGTGTTAAATCCACTCACAAAACACATGTAAGGGCTATTTCTGTGCTAAATCCACTCACAAAACACATGTAAGGGCTATTTCTGTGCTAAATCCACTCACAAAACACATGTAAGGGCTATTTCTGTGTTAAATCCACTCCCAAAACATGTTCAGGGCTATTTCTGTGTTAAATCCACTCACAAAACACATGTAAGGGGCTATTTCTGTGCTAAATCTGCTCACAAAACACATGTAAGGGCTATTTCTGTGCTAAATCCACTCACAAAACATGTTCAGGGCTATTTCTGTGTTAAATCCACTCACAAAACACATGTAAGGGCTATTTCTGTGCTAAATCCACTCACAAAACACATGTAAGGGGCTATTTCTGTGCTAAATCCACTCACAAGCTCTAAAGGCACAAGAGGAGAGAGGACCTGGCTGTTCCTAGGTGTGATTATCTCGCTTTGAAGCTGCAGTTTGCCCTCTCTGGTGATCCCAGCAGATCCCAGTAGATCCCAGTCTACCCCAGTTACAGTTCCAGCTGTCAGCACACACAGCCCTCGGTCCCCTCTGCACACCCACCACAATCTTAATTTGCTCTAAAATACAAAAAAAAACCCTTTAATAGATGAGAACAGCAGCACCTTCATCCTTCAGTGGGGTTTGATGATTATTTGTTACAATGGTGACTTCAGAGTACCCAAAGCTGCCACCAACTGCACGTGTTGGGCTTTGTCCTGCCTGGATTTCATGACAGATAAACACCAGCAAGGCAGGACTTTTGCTAAAAATCAAACAAGGGGATGGAAGGAACCTCTGTGGATTTTTCCCTGGGTGGGATAAATTCCAGCTGTGGTTCAGAGGGTTTGGGGCTTTGTAAATCAGAGCTTGGAGGCGGCGGGGAGGATAAAAAAGCAAATTCCAAAGGGTTTGAAATATTTCTGCGGGTTAAAATATGTCTCTCTGCCGCTTGAAGGGCCAGCGGGAGCTTTCCGAGCTGGGTAAATCCCGGTGAGGCCGCAGAGGAGGGCCGGGAGCAGCCGCTGGATGTCACTGCAGCTCGGCAGAGGCAGCGCCGGGACACCGGCACGGCTGCGGGGACACCGGCACTGCTGCGGGGACACCGGCACGGCTGCGGGGACACCGGCACGGCTGCGGGGACACCGGCACGGCTGCGGGGACACGCCCGGGACACGGGGCAGCGGAGCCGGGCAGTGCGCGACAGCCGGGTGACAGCCAGGTGACAGCCGGGTGACAGCCGGGTGATAGCTGGGTGACACCTTGGTGTGACACCCGGGTGACAGCTGTGTGTAATACCCGGGTGACAGCCGGGTGACACCTAGGTGTGACACCTGTGTGCCAGCTGGGTTTGATACCCGGGTGACAGCTGGGTGACACCTGTGTGACAGCTGGGTGACAGCTGGGTGTGACACCCATGTGACACCAGTGTGTGACAGCTGGGTGACAGCCAGGTGACAGCCAGGTGACAGCTGAGTGACACCTGTGTGACACCTGTGTGACAGCTGGGTGACACCTGGGTGTGATACCCATGTGACAGCTGGGTGTGATACCCGTGTGCCACCTGTGTGTGCCACCTGTGTGACACCCATGTGCCCCCCGTGTGCCAGCTGTGTGTGCCAGCTGTGATAGTGTGTGCCACCCCTGTGCCACCCGTGTGCCAGCTGTGTGTGACAGCTGTGTGCCAGCTGTGTGTGACAGCTGTGACAGTGTGTGACACCCCTGTGCCAGCTGTGTGTGCCAGCTGTGTGTGACAGCTGTGTGCCAGCTGTGTGTGACAGCTGTGACAGTGTGTGACACCCCTGTGCCAGCTGTGTGTGCCAGCTGTGTGTGACAGCTGTGTGCCAGCTGTGTGTGACAGCTGTGACAGTGTGTGACACCCCTGTGCCAGCTGTGTGTGCCAGCTGTGTGCCAGCTGTGTGTGCCAGCTGTGACAGTGTGTGACATCCATGTGCCACCCGTGTGCCACCCGTGTGTGCCAGATCCCGGCCCTGCTGTCCCCCCAGCTCAGCCTGGCTCTCTGCTCACTCCCGCCGTGCCCTGTCCCTGTCCCAGCTGTCCCTCACCCGCTCAGGGCACGTTTTGGGCAGCACCTCGCGGTGGCTCCAGAGGGGACATGTCCCCATGTCCCCACGTCCCCTCGAGGGGCTGCAAAGCCCAGTTTGGTTCCTTTGGAATGCCAGGCCCTTACGAGTACCCGCTCCCGAAGCGCTCGGCATTCCCAGCCATGGATTTTCCCCTGCTGCTTCCCCAGCCAAGCGTCCGCCTGAGACCGCTCACGGAAGCAGCGCCTGATCCCGCTTCCAGAAATCCCTGGAGGCAGAGCTGTCTGTCCCAGCAGCTCTCCCTGGAGAGGGATTCTGGCTGGCACTGTGAAATCCTACCCGGTGACGGGGCTGCTGGGCCCGGGCTGTTCCCAAACTCCCAGAGGAACTGAGCTCAGAACAAATATTATTCCAAACTCCCAGCTGTAGGCTGAGCCGCGCATATTTCCTGCTTGGAACTGGAATGCGTTTTGCTGGCAGAGCTGTGGGCCAGCCCCTGGCTCTGCTTTTGGGGGACAGACGGGAGCTGTGCCTGCTCCTGGTGCTCTCCTCTCTTTGCCCCAGCTGGGGCAGGGCAGGGCCAGGGCTCAGGAGCCAAGGGAAAGTGAAGCCAGCCCCAAACTGAGGAGCTGTTTGCATTTGCCACCACAAATCCCAGCCAGGGAAACATCCCACTGAGTCCTGGGACAGCCCCAGGGAATTGCTTTGGCCTCCTGACACGATCCCTGCAGGCAGGGACAGAGCTCAGGCTTCCAAAATTCATCCTGCTGAGCTCATGGGGAGAGAAAGGGCAGGACACGGAGAGAGGGAGGGAGGGATGGAGTGAGGAAGGAGAGAGGGAATTGGTGGGAACGTGTCCTGCTGACAGCTTTGTCTGAGGTTGCATCTCATTCCATGTGTGTTATTTATTCTCCCCAGCTGGTACCACCCCAGCGAGCCCAGCCCAGGCAGGAGTGAGGAATTATACTCCAATCTCCTTTTATAGTAACACCCCTTGCTTTCTGCTGCCCCTTAAATAGAAATACAAACAATCCAGTGAAATACAACCCCGCTTTAAAATAATCCAGGGAGTTTTAGGAACTGCTGCTCCCTCCCTGCCTGCCCCCAGAGGAAAGCACAGCAACCTTCCTGTGCTGCTTTGTGTCACGTGGAAATCGCAGCCTTTTATTATTATTATTATTATTATTATTATTATTATTATTATTATTATTATTATTAAATTCAATCAGCCCATTTAGTTCTTGTTCTGAGCCTCTTTGGAAGGAAGAGAGAGGACACAGGGGAGGGCTCCTTGCAGCCCCTCACCCTGAGAGCAGGGGCTGCGATCCCAGCTGGGATCTGGGATTTCTCACACACCTTTCTGCCATTCCTGTGTTATTTTCTCATCCATCCAAACGGCCACAGACATTAGAGGGCAAAATCCCATTTTCAGCCTTTCTCCTTGGCTGCTGTATTTAATATTGATATCAGTGAGCAACGGGCCTCTGCTCGTGGAGCAGAATATTCCCATTCCCAGCAGAAATCCAGAGCTGGTTTAACCATGTGGGAGAGGAGGTGGGAGGAAGCCTGCCCTGGATGCAGCTGCCCCGCACACAGAAACTTCTGGAAGGAGCTGGGGGTGCTCCCCTCTGTGGTGGGGTGTCCTGCAGGGCAGGGCTCCGTGCTGGCTGCTTCCTGCCCCTCTCTCAGCACCCACAGCAGATGTAGAAAGGGGAAGGTTTTACCTTCTTCGGCTTCCAGATCCACCAGTGAAGATACCAACACGCCCAGCTCCTGACATTTTTTGCTGTGGGCCTTTGACTTCATGTGTTTAGTCAGATTCCCTGAAAAGAAGCAGAAAATATATTTTACTCAAATATGGCTCATTTTTCCCCCCCTTTCTTTTTCTTTCTTTTCCTCTTTTTTTTTTTTTAGATGTTTTTCATTTTTATTTTCTTTTTTTTTTTTCCTTGTGTGAGCTCAGCAGTCACTGATAGGAAAGAAGGATTGGAACCTCATCCCAACACAGCCCCACTTGCCTGGAGTGGGGAAAGAGCCTCAGCACCACAGGGCAGAGCTGCTCCACCCTGGAAATGTTCCAAAAACCAGTGGATGTGGCACCTGGGGACCTGGGGCGGTGGTGGTGGCCTTGGCAGTGCTGGGCTGGATAATCTCGGAGGGCTTTTCCAGCTTTAATGATTTTATGAATTTACGATAAAATGAGGGTTTGAGCCGCCAACAAGACGGAAAAACCCTACATTCCCATTTTTCACCCCAAAAAAGAATGGCTGAGGTGCTCTGGAATGCACCAAAGGGCTGGGCAAACTCAGCTCCACGAGCAGGAGGAGCCTTGGGCACCTTCTGGAGCTCAGAAAGGTCCTCAAGAGGCTTCCTCGGGGCCAGGATGGGAGGAGCAGACCCTGGGAGAGGAGAACGGGATTTGGGGTCACTGGGGGCTGCTCTGGGATAACTCCTGGGCATCAGAGGGCACCTCTCTAATTCCACCTCCCAAATTACAGGCAGGTTAATTAGACACTAATTAACCCCACTTGTAGCCCAGGGGAATGCAGAGCAAAGGGGAGCAGTTGCTGGAGGGGGAAAAGCAGGCAGGTGGAGCGGACAGGGAAATGAAGGAGAATTAAAGCAAAAATGTCCCATTTTCCCTTTTCCTCTCCTCCAGCTCTCTAAAATCCCAGACTGGGATTGGGAGGGACCCTAAAGCCCATCCAGCCCCATGGGCAGGGACACCTCCCACTGTCCCAAGGGACTCCAAACTGGCCCTGGACACTTGCAGGGATTTGCAGGATTATTTGCAGGATTGCAGGATTATGGGCTGAGGGGGGATGAGAAGAAAACCTGGGCCCTGCTGAGGGAGTGTTTGAATTTCCCATCCCCTGATGTGCCCTCAGCCTTGCTGCTACTGGCACCTGAGGGCACTGAGGAGCACCAGGCCTGGCTTGCTCACCAAACAATAAAAAGTAAAAGAGGAAAACCAGAATTCTGCCACTTTACTACAACCTCCAGTGAGGACTGAGGTCCTGCAGTCCAAAATCTCCAGTCCCTGAGCTGGTGGGAGCACAGGGGGTCTCTGGATATCAGGGATAAAAAATCCACTATTCACTGGAGCAGAGCATTGCCCGTGGTGCCCTCAGCTCTCAGAGAGTGCCACAACTCACCCAGCTGCCACCTTGATCCCTCCTTAGCCCATGAATTATTTATTTCAGCCCATTTTATATAAAATGGAGTGGCTCCAGCAGCAAGGATCACGAGACACAAAGGCTGACTCGATATCCCCGTGTGTCTGGCACCCACCCTGGATGGGGATGCAGGGCAATTTTAATAACTCAAATGCATCAAAACAGCTCCAAATAAGAGAGATTTATTATTTTGAAGCCTCGTGTTTAGCTGCCCTTAGCCCCATGCTCAGGACACTCAGGTGTGAGGATGAGGCCGGCCTGGCTCAGCTCCCCGCTCCAAATCAGAGCCTCTTTCTCCACCCCAAAGCAGGAATTTTGTCGTGGCCCCAAACCCACCCCACGAGCCAGGAGCTCACCTCTGCTCCCAGCGAATCACCACTGCCTGAAAATGAAAAAAAAACCATCCACAGACCCAACTGTGGCCTCATGGAACTGGAATTTCATTTTGGAAGTGAAAACCAGGAAAACCACTGCTTGAGTCAGGGTGCTGCAATCCGCCCTGTGCTGCTGCCTGTCCGGCTCACACCTCACAGCCCCACTGCCAGAAACGCTCCCATAGAAAATCCCACAGAAATCCCACAGAAATTCCTGCTCAGCCCCCACAGCAAAATCCCTGCCTGGAGCCTCTCCAAGGGCAGCAAACAGAAAATCAGCCCAGGGCAGTGCCTGCTGTGAGCAGGGGCTTTGTGGGGATCCAGCTGGGTGGGGAGGGGACACCCCCAGGCCTTCTGGTGCCACCCCAGCCCCAAAAGCAGCCCAGAAATCCTCTGTGCCAGCCCTGGAAACAGCAGGAATTCCTGAGGAGAGGCTCAGTGGCACTCTGAGGCCACCGTGGCCACCTCGGTGTCCAAAGGTTGGACACAGCAGTGTCCCTGTCCCCGGGCAGGGCTGCCAGAGCCCTCCTGCTCCTCTGCTGGGACTCAGCAGCCACACAAGCTGTGCCAGGAGCCACCAGTGCCACCTCCTGCTCTGTTCTGTGTCCCTGGGCAGGGCAGGGGGTGGCTTCTGCCCTCCTTTCCCAGCCCCCAGGACCAACAAATTCACCCCAAAGGACCAACTCCTTCCAAGCTCTGTTTTCTTCCCCTCTAACTCCTTTTTCCTTTGCTCTGTCTCTCTCTTCACCCCTTGCTCAGACCAGGTAAAGCTGCTGGCCGAGATCCTCCTGCAAAGCTCTGGGTGCAAATTTTCTTGGAGAAACCCCAACAAAACAGGGATGCTGCATCCTTTCAGG
This sequence comes from Pseudopodoces humilis, assembly GCF_049639895.1. Lineage (NCBI taxonomy): Eukaryota > Metazoa > Chordata > Aves > Passeriformes > Paridae > Pseudopodoces > Pseudopodoces humilis. The sequence goes on along the minus strand of NC_142226.1, from coordinate 1,189,431 downwards.
GAAGGGAGACTCAGCAGGACAGATCCTCATCTGCCCCCTCTGCATCATTTTAAGGGAATTAAAAGCTCCTTTCCACTGGCTGAGAAGCTGAGTGATCATCCTGGGAGCAATCTGGGGGACAAGAATATCTATCTGACCAGTTGTGGATATCTCCTTCCAGTTTGTGCTTTTTTAGACCCCTTAATTAACACTGGCAGGATAAAACACTCGAGTCCTTGGATGGACTTGCAGTAGAATCAACAGCACTTTTAGTGAAAGCTGGAGCTGAATCCTGCAAGGGAAGACTCACAGCCACTTGTTGCCTCGCAGAGTTCTGGCTCCCAAGTTAAAAAAAGGAGGAAAAAAAGAAAAAAAAGAAAAATAAAACCACAACCACACAGCATTGCTTCCCTGGAAACCATGGAAAAACATCTTTGAGGGAGCAAGCCAGCCCAGCAGGGAGGCTGGGTTTAAATAGCAGAGGAATTACACTGAACCCTAAACAGGTAAGTGGTCCTTATTGGGGATTGTTTACCAAAAAACCTCCCAGATTTGAAATAAACCGGCTATATTTAATAAAACCCCTCAGGAATGGTGGGGAATGGTGAGGAATTGTGAGCCCACAGTGAGCACAGCTCCCATTACGCCTGCCCAGAACTATGTGCTGCAGCTGCCTGAGCTCTGCCCGTGCTGGGAGGTCTGATCGGGACTTAGGGCAGCTCAAATGCCTGGCTTGTTTGGAGAACGCTGTGACTCCAGGCTTCCCAAAGCACCTCCAGCAGCTTCATCAAGTACAAGTGATTTCCCAGTTAAATTCCATGCGGGGAATTGATTTTATTTTTTTTTCTGGGAGAGCCATTCTTGTGTTTTCAAGGTGACGGAGTTAAAGCAGAACGCAGGGAGCTGGAGCGTTGGGATTCCTGGGAAAACGATCCTGTCTGTGCTGGGGATGCACCAGCCTTTCTATTTCTGCTGCTAAACCTGAGCCATTCAGCAGCAACCGGAAAAAAATCAACAAAACCCAAAAATCCGGCAAACGGCCGAGCGCAGGAGGCAGCGCCGTGACACAAACAGAGCTTCACAGGAATGACAATTGTCACGGAAATTGCAAATTGGAAATTGTTTGCAAGGAGAGCAGCAGCTTCTCTGGAAGGAGGAGACTCCCATGGAGAGGGGGGAGAGCTGGGAGTGCTCACCTGGAGAAGGGAAGGATCCAGGGAGGGACCAAGAGAGGGACTGGGGACAAGGCCTGCAGGGACAGGACACAGGGAATGGCTTGAGATTGGAAAAGGGGAGATTTGGGTGGGATCTTGGGCAGGAATTGTTCCCTGGGAGGGTGGGGAGGAATTGCCAGAGCAGCTGTGGCCGTCCCTGGGTCCCTGGAAGTTCCCAAATCCAGGCTGGATGGGTTTGGATCAGCCTGGGACAGTGGGAGGTGACCCTGGGGGTGGCACTGGGTGGGATTTAGGATCCCTCCCAACCCAAACCATTCTGGGGTTCTGGGATTTTGCTGGGAGATCCCCTCACTCACAGAGAACCAGCCAAAACTGATACTCTGCATCCCAAATAAATCCTTGAAACGGGTTTTATGTGGGATTTAAATACTGCACAGGCCTTGATTTAGGCCTTGGTGTGGAGCTGATGTCCCCAGGTGAGACTTCATGAGGAGGAAAGCTTTAATTTACAGAATTCATTGGGCAGAGGAGTTCAATTGTTTAAAAAAAATTGATTATTATCTTTTATCTTTATTGACATATAGATTAAAGGAGTGAATTTGCACATGCAGCCTGCTCGTATCCACACAGGCTGTAACACAGCAGCCGCCTCCTGGACCAGACCTATCCCCTGCATCAGCCAAAAGCTGATATTCCAGAAAGGTACCCGGGATCTGCAGGTTTCCAAATGCTAACACTGAGCAGAATTCCCAGTGAGGCTGAGACTTTAAAGCCTGCAGAAAATATATTTTATATATATACAGAAAATACCAGTGAATATTTCACTGGTCCTTTGCTTCAGCCCTGAGCCCTGAATTTTTTTCCTTTTCCCTGGTGAGTTCCAGAGCTCTTTTGCTCAGTGTTTATCTCCTGGCTGGATCATTGGGTCATTTTCTGTTCCTGGCCTCGCATCCACACGATGTCCAGGCAGGAAATCCCTGAGGATAACTCTCTCCTCATCCCAGGGGATGTTTGTGATATTCCCTGGAGCTCAGGGACCAGGCCCAGCTGCTCCCAGGGATGCTCGGCCCCTGGAAGGGCCCCAGCCCTTGGAATATTTTGGGAATTCTGTCCATCCCTGTGCCCTGCTCTCCCAGCAGGGAATTCTGCCAGAGTTTTCCGCCAGCTGGACCCACTCTGCACTTTCCAGAGGAGGCTCAGGCTGCTGGAGCTGCAATAACAATAAACTGTGAAGCCCTTTAAGGGCTGGGGGGGATGCATTTAATACCTTTAATTTAATATCTTTAATATATTCACATGTGCAGTACCCCCAGTGCTGTCAGGGGCTGATTGAAGGAACTGAAAATGAATTTATTGAGGACTCTGGCTGAGTCTGGTGTCTGGTGAGTGGCCCAGACTGTGAAATGGGTGTCTCCAGCCAGCAGGCACCGTGTCCTTTACACAGCTCCCTTTAAATTAAAGTGAAGCTCCTCATCCCTTCTGACCTCCAGGCAGAGGCAGCATCCGCTCAGAGCTGTTCCATACATTTTGTCCAGGAATTCTGAGGAAACTGGAAGCAACCAGGACGTGAGAGGCTGATGTGAGTCTGAAGGAGGACGGAAAATAACTGGAAAAGGGGAATTAATGTGCCAGCGCTGCCCCTCATCCCAGCTCACCCCCTCTGAGAGAGGGGAAGGTAAAAGCTCTCCCTGACCTTCCTGAAAGGGAAAACTGCTTTTTCTCCATTTCCTTCCTGCCCAGAAAACAATGCAGAAGCTGCTGAGACTCCTTTAAAGACCCTCTTGGAGGCCACAGCCACAAAGCTGCACCGCAGTGGAGGGAGAGACACCTCATTAAAGAGGCACCTTTAGATCTGGTCCAGAAACACCAAATCAAACAAATCTCTACAAACCAAATTTCCAAGGCTGTTGTTCCCATCAGCTGAGTGAGCACACACACCAAAAAAATAAAAAAAAAAATTTTTAAAAAAAATTAGTCTCATGGATTTAATTTAAAATAATAGTAAAAAAATAAATTTTCCCTGCAGCTCTGTAAGCCAAAGGAACAGCTTTGCTTGCAGTGACAGAAAGGCACAAAAAGCAGACAATTAGTGAATAAGGGGAAATATTTAAAGCATTTTAAAGCAAAAAGTTTTCCCAGTTCTTGGAACACGGACGTGGATTTTCTAGAGCGGGAGGGGTGGGGGGTGAGGTACATTTTAACCAGATAAAGATCCTAATTAAAATAACAATAACAATAAAATCCCATTTAACTGCTTCCAGCTTACTCGAGAGTTTAGAGCATTAGATCATGCTGGAGAGATCTACCCCGGCCAAAACGAAGCCAGCTCCACAGACCTCCCCCTGGAGCTGCTGCTGAAGGCTAAAATTAACTCTGGAAAGCTGATTTCTAAAAAAGCTCCGTGTCAGTGCAAGTGCAGCCCGGCAGGAGGGAGAGCTTCTGCATTCTGCCATCCCACCCAGCCAGGGAGGAGCCAGGCCCAGAGAAACCCCTGCAAAACGAGCTGGGAAACACCAGCTCTGCAAAGCCCCCTCCTCCGGGTCACTCTTGTTACCAACGAGAGTCTGAAATTGCTTTAAAAATCAGATTTTCCCGCTGCCCCGCCGGTGATTTTTTAAGCGAACCCAAACTCTCGTTGCTGATAACTCTCCGTCACCGAATGATGTTTTTATCAATGCACACAGGGCTTTTTTCCCTGCTGTTCCAGAGCTCCTTGTGCCCGCCCCAGACAGCTTTTCCCCCATTTCTGGGCAGTCTGAGCGCAGCCCAGAGCTCTGCCCATCACCCCCTCCCAGCAAAGAGCCGTTCTCATGCAATTCCAAGTCACCATCATGCAACTATTTATTTATTTATCCATAAATCCCGTTCCGGGGACGTTCTGCCCGTTCCATGCATCCATAGGCAAACGGATACTTTGCCATCCAAATCCCAACAGAGCGTTGATGATTTTTTTTGCCTTGTGGAAGGAAGCATTTCCATGCTCCCTTGCCCATGCCAAGCGGAAGAAGGGAAGTGTCTGCAATGTGCAGCCAGAGCTGAGAGATCGTGGCCTTCAAGGGAGCAGAGATGAAGAGCGAAGCAGCCAGAGAGGTGGTGGAGAGGATGGTTTGATCCCAGCATCCTGGGCAAAAGCCCTACAGAAGCATGGTGGGAGTGAGGTGGAGTGATGGGAGAGGCCGAGTGGGTTCAGCTCTCCAAGGAAAACCTCGGAACCAAGTCAAAGCAAGAAGGGACGAGAAAGGAAATGAATCAGAAACATCTCCAGGATGGGAGGGAGAGGAAGAACCATCGCTGGGATGTGCAGCATGACAATCTGGCCTCAAACCCGGTATCACTTCCCGTTCTCCCGCAGCCCCGCTGACCACCGGCACGTTGTCACCCAGAAATCCCCGCCAGCCTTCCCAGCAAAGCCACCAAAGGCACTGCCCACCCCGGTCACTTCCTTTGTCCTCCTCTGTCCCCTGCGGGCCAGCAGACGTGTCCCAGAGCACACACACCCTTCCCCACGCCCACACCGTGCCCGGGGACACCGGCTCCTTCTGGGCTCCCCATCCCTCTGACACTGCTGGAGCTAACAGCGGGAGCTCCAGAACATCCTGAGCTGGGAGGGACCCACAAGGATCACCCAGTCCTTGCATGGAACAGCCCCCGGAATCCCCCCACGTGCCCAAGAGCACTGTCCACAGGCTCCCTGAACAATCTGCCTCTGTCAAGCTGTAACCAACAATCTGAGCCCCACGCTTTGCTGCCTTATCCCGAGACTCGCTGCCACCAGATTGTCCAACCCACGGTGCCAGACCCCTGCAAGAAGTTAAAGGCACCTCTGGCCCATTTGGAAAGTCCCATTCCCCGTTTCTCTTGGAACAGGCTATTTTATTTATTTGCACGTGGCTTGCCAGCGCTCACCCCCCCCGAGGCCATGGCAGAGAACACCCGGTGGCACTGATGGCTCGATGTCCTGGGATGGAGGCCTTGAGGGAAAAGGTCCGTTGATGTGATACAGAGAATGTGGAAGCCACATGCAACTGCAGAGGATGAGGATGGGCAGATCTAGAGAGCACCAGCAGGAAAAGCCACCCAGAGCTTGGATCCAGGGGCTCAGCCAGGAGCCTGGAGCTCCTGCTCTCGCCCTGGGGTGGTTTTTTTTGGAAAGCCCTGCCAGGGAAGCTGCATTTCAGCATTTTTCCCTTGGAGAAGCACAGGGAGGATGGCAGGGAGGCTCTGCTGCAGCCTGGCTTAACGCAGAGCTGCTCTTGTGAAAACACCAACCGATTTCCAACTCCCTCATCCCCCTCCCTCCAACTCCTGGGAATGCCCTTGGCCAGTGCCCCCGGCAGGCTGGCAGAGCCCGGAGCAGAGGAGCTGGGAGCTGGCTGTGGCTTACCTTTGGTTTTAAAAGCAAAGTTACAGTACTTGCAGACGTACGGCCTGACGTCTGTGTGCGTGCGAATGTGTTTCTTCAGCATGCTGGGTTTCTTGCAGCGAATTCCACACTCCTCACAAACATACTTCCCTCTTCCACGGCCTCGCACATACACATACTCTTCGTTTGATTTGTACCTATGAGCAACAGGTGGCGTGATAAAGGGGAAAAAAAAAAAAAAAAAAAGAAGATTCCCACCTCAACAGAAGAAGTCACAACTTTGCTGGGTTAGTTCAGCGCGTTATTGACACCGCAGGTCTTGGCTGCTGTTTGGGAGCTCTGGGTAATTAGGCTAAATGGGAATTAGCACCCAAAGCTCGTGCCCAGGTGTCTCCAGACGCCTGACTGCTGTGCTGGGACCTTCTCGTGTCCTGCATCTGCTGCTCTGCACACACCAGAGCCCAGAGCTGAGCTGAGTCACGGGGCACCCCCATCCTAAAACACGAGCTGAGGACCCCAGGCCAGGCTGGACAGGTTTTGTCCCAGGCCAGGCTGGACAGGGTTTGGGCCAGACCAGGCTGGACAGGGTTTGGGCCAGACCAGACCAGACTGGACAGGGTTTGTCCCAGGCCAGACTGGACAGGGTTTGGCCCAGGCCGGACTGGACAGGGTTTGGCCCAGGCCAGACCAGACTGGACAGGGTTTGTCCCAGGTTGGACAGGGTTTGTCCCAGACTGGACAGGGTTTGTCCCAGACTGGACAGGGTTTGTCCCAGGCTGGACAGGGTTTGTCCCAGGCTGGACTGGACAGGGTTTGTCCCAGGTTGGACAGGGTTTGTCCCAGGCTGGACAGGGTTTGTCCCAGGCCAGACTGGACAGGGTTTGTCCCAGGCTGGACAGGGTTCGTCCCAGCCAGCCCAGCTGCCTCTCACTCCCTGCTGTTTAAAGCCTGCCCAGTCTGGGCACTGGGAAAACTCATCCCAGCCAAAGCTCCTGGGACACCTCCCACCCTCCAGGGCTGCAGCCAGAGCCACCTGAGAAGTCACCAGTGCCACAACCCCCCTGTGACCCCTGCACAGCCTGAATGAGACACCCAGAATGGACACAAAGAGAAGAAAACATCCTTTCCTTTCCTTTTTTTTTTTCTTTTCTTTTTTTCTTTTTTTAATAAATAAATCATGCTACCACTAAATGTAAACACTGCAGACTCCAGGCTCTTTTATCTCTGGCACAGGACAACGATTTAGGTTTACCCAAGAGAATGAGATCGGTCATCCTTCCTTCCCATGATATATTTTATTTTCTGTCCAGGCATTAGTGCATGGGGAAGGCTGCAGGATGGGGGGGTTGAAAAACCCTTGTAAGACTGAGACAAATCTTTCAGCCTCCTGCTGTTCTGCAAATGAAGTCTGCAATTTCCTGTACTTGCAGCACAAGAAGAATAAGGTAACACAAAATTGCTCCCCTCAGATCTTAAAGAGGCCAAATTTTTGAAGCATGGCACTTCTTGCAAGCCATTTTTCTACCCAGGAGGAATTAAGTCTGGTCTTCAGAAGTCTCCAAACATCCACCCTGGAAAAATCAGGCTGTCTAAAGCCTCTTAATAGGAGATCCAGAGGTATCCAACACCATCAGTCAGGTTTTAGTATCTTCCCAGTGAAGCCTATTGCAAACCAGAAGGGTGAGAAAGCAGCAGCCAGACTGAGGAGAAACTTGAACAGAAACAGCTGCACTGGAATAGATTGAGCACTTCTGTAAGTGAATATTTAATAAATTCATGTATTTGTAATGTAGGAAAACAAGGGTCACAGAAAGCCACACAAGGACCCCTCATCCAGCCCAGAATTGACAGGATGGGAACAGATGCACCCACGGGAACACCTCCAGCTCCTGCAAGGGTGGACTCAGAAGTGTTTGAGTCCCACTGCAGGCACCCCTGGATCTCCCACACACTTTGCTCCTTTCCCTCAGGGAGAATCCAGGCAATTCCAGCTCCAGGGGGGTGTCTGGGGGAGCTGCAGCTGGAATTCAGGATGATCCTCCTGGGTGCTGGAAGTGAGCTGGGGCTAAACCCTTCCCGTGCTGCCAGCGCTGGCTGAGCCCCTTGGCTCTGCACAGAGACCTGGGAGATGCTGAGAGGGAGAGGAGCTGCTCCTAAATTCAGGGGATGAGCTCACGGGGTCAGGTTTGGACATGGATTAGAGAGAAGAGAGGAGAACTGGGTGTTAGACAGCCCCAGTCTGCACCAGCAGCATAAACCAGGTTTTGGTGGCCAACAGCTGCATGTGGGGGGCCAGTTTGTGTTTTTGTCCTCCAGCATCAGCAGGAGTTCTCTAGATCATCACCAGGGTCACCTGCTGGCCCAAATACTTCATTTTATTGCCACCCATCGTGCTGTTCCCAACCATCACAATCCCCAAAAAACCCTAAAAACACCAACATCAAAACCCATCATCTTATTATCTGGCCAGAGGGGTCTGAGCCAGTGTGTGGAGAGCTCAGCCAGTGCCCCAGTCTCCATCCCAGTATGCCCAGTTATTTCCATTTAACCCTAAAGGATTCCAGGGCACACGTTTGTTAGGGGTGGTTGATGTCCCTCCTCTGTTCATCGATGTTAAGGAATCAGAAGGAGCAAAAGGAATCAGGAATCCTGAATGCTTTCTGCTCAGGTTTGTACTGCAGGCTTCCCTCTCTGCCTCCTTCCTGCCTGTCAGTGTGCTGGGAACCACCTGGCCATTGAAAACCTGGAATTTCTCCTTCTTCAGCCTTGTGCTCACGCTGCCCTCAATTACACCCTCCCATGGAAGTGTTTTTGTGTCCCTTCCTCAGCCTCATTAAAGCCACGGCGGCTGCAGTGAAAGAGATGTGTGATTTAATCTGGAATCAGGCACTGCAGGTCCGACACTTCAGCACAGATATTCCCCCACAGCTCCCCGAGACCGCGTGGAAAACAGGCAGGGAGAGGGGAGACAGAGGAAAAGCGAGTTGATCTCAAGGAATACCAAACCAAAGAGGAAGAAAGCAGGAGGTGACAGCGCCATGGCCCAGAGAACGCTCTGCAGATGCCATCTGCCTGCTCTGAGGGATTTATGGACATCATTCCTTCAGTGGGATCCCGCTTTCCCAGCTCCCCTGCCCGTAGGATTTGCATCAGAAAGACAAATCAGCAGCAGCTCACTCCGTGTGGAGATTTACCCCAGGCACAGCACCTTTCCCTCCCCATGAGGTGTGCTGCCAGCACATCCTGTGCATGGCCACAGCTGGGGTTTGTGTCAGCAAACCTGGGCTTCTCTTCCAGAGCCCTGTGGAATTCCCAATCCCGTGGTTAGCAGCTCCCAGCCCCTGCAGTGCCACCTCCCCTCAAGGCTGGGGTGATTGGGAACACGGGGAGTCGATGGTCATTGATGCTGATTTAGGGACCAGTCCTTTCAAACGGACGCACAGAAATCGACATTCAGCTCTCTGATGCATTTTTGAAAGGTTCTTTTGGGCCAGCACTGCAAACCCTCCTCTGAGCAGGAGGAGCCAGCGCAGCCTCGGCAGTGCCAGAGACCCGACAGCCCCAGAATGGGCCCAAAATCACTGTCAGGAGGCACAGGAAACCCAACAATGGGAAAACACAAACCTGGAGAAAGCTTTGTCTCAGCTCCTTCCCTTCAGCTGAAACCCAAACCCGAGGAGCGTTTCTTCCTCTGCAGCCTGTAGGAGGTTTGGTTCTCAGTATCTGCTGTTACAAATTCCTGACCATTCTTTTTAGCCACAAACACTTCTTTTTTTCCCCCTCAGCTCTGTGAGCCACATCCAAAATCTCCATGTGGCTGGAAACCACAGGATAAAACCTCGGGCAGCCAGTGGGGAAGGAAGTTTGGTGGTTGGCAGGCGGGGAGGAGGAGCAGGTTTCTGGGGGACTCATTGCTCACAGCTGGCCTGAATCACCCCTTCCCTCCTGCTTCCTTTTTCAAGTTGTTTTTTTTTTTTAAATTCCACCAGGATTTTACCTTGCCCTGCAAAGGCTTTGCTGATGTGACCTTGCTGGTCACAGCGGTTACGGTTTAATTATTGAGGTGGGCAATTAATTCTGTGAATTTCCACCATTTGAAGCTTGCTGATGTATCAAAGAACACCCCTGGAGGCTCCCACAGCAGCTGAAGAAGTATTTCCTCGACTGGTTTTAACATTTGATGAAATCCCTTGTTTGCTTTTTGGATTTAGGGTGCACAGAGCAGGAATGGGATATCTGATCCCTGGGTTTGGTTCCCTGTCAAGTGAAGCGAGTCAAGCTCCGGGTTGTTGCGCTCGGTGTCAGATTTTGGGTTTATTGACGGCACATTTCATCTGTCACCAGGCTGCCCACTCATCTGGCTTGCCTCAATCCTTGGGAAGTTCCTGACAGGCTGCTCTGGGATTAAATGATCTCATTTATGCTTTAGGTCTCTGGCAAAATTTGCCAGATCAGGGATAAATGTGTAACTACCGCAGTGCCACTAATTACTGATCATTAATTGCCTTCCTCCCAACTCACTGGAGGATGTCCAGCCCTCCTGAACTCCTGGGATTTCCCTCTGGAAGGATGTCCAGCCTTCCTGGACTCCTGGGATTTCCCTCTGGAAGGATGTCCAGCCCTCCTGAACTCCTGGGATTTCCCTCTGGAAGGATTTCCAGCATTTTTCTGCTTCAGCTGGTGGCTGCCTCCACCTCCTGAGGATACCAGACTTAAAACCACCCAAATTCACTTCTGCTTCAGGAAACTTTCATTCACAGCTCTACCCTTACCAAAATTTCTTGATTAATAGGAAAAACAAAGACAAAAAAATAAACAAAAAAGGAAACCCCAATGAACAAACAAACAAGCAAACAAACCCTAAAAAATATACCCTAAACAACACACACACTCAAAAAACCCACTCCATTTCTTATGTGCATCTCATTATAAAAAAAGCAACAAAGTTCTCCCTGCTGGGTTTCAGTGCTCATGATCCCAGGACTGACTGCAAGTTCCTTCACTTATTTTTTTTCACAACTCAATACAATCTTTGAGCTTTTCTCTTTTTTCTGTTTTCTTTCCATTTTGGTGAGTCCTGGCCCAGAGGACTCAAGATTTCAGTTTTTACGCTCACCTGTCCAATTTCCCTTATGTGTTTGGGGCTGGGTCCCAACATAGGATACAAAAATATATCAGCTAAATTATGCAGGCACATTTTTTTGACTGTTTTTTGGATGTTTTGAGGATAAATTAAAGCTAAGGCAAGGCTGGGGAGGGTTTTTCTGCCCACAGCAGTCAGACAGGTCTGACCATGGCACAAAATTCACGTGGGTGAGCGCTCACACTCAGCCCTGGGCGCTGCTCCAGCAGCTCCCTTGGAAGATCAAACAGAAACAGAATAAAACAGGAGATAGAAAAAGGGAAAAAACAACCACTCATCCAGCTGATTCATAAAATACTCCCAGGGAAAGTCTAGCACAGAAATCCCCACGGGTGACCTGTCCTGTGCCCCCCCAGCACGGGCTGGCCACTCTCCAGTGAATGACACGGCCACTCCTGCCTCTCCCAACAGCTCTGGAGGCCACTGCTGCTTTCTGTCATTCCAGGCTGCTCCTGTCCCTCTGTCCCTGACCTTGTCTCCTGTCCCCCTGTCCCCCTGTCCCTCTGTCCCTCTGTCCCTCTGTCCCTCTGTCCCTGACCCTGTCCCTCTGTCCCTCTGTCCCTCTGTCCCTGACCCTGTCCCTCTGTCCCTCTGTCACTCATCCTGGCTCAGCCTCCTGGCCTTATCCCAGGGTTTTATTCCCTGCAGGATCTCGCTTTGGGGGCTCTGTGGCACTTGTTACACTGCAGAGATCCTAAAATTCCTGAATAAATTGTTATGGACTGAGGTCATTTATGGTAACAAATCCACAGGAGCCCCTGGAGCTGCTCCCAGGGCTGGAGCCCCTCTGGAGCCAGGCTGGGAGAGCTGGGGGTGCTCAGCTGGAGAGGAGAAGCTCCAGGGAGAGCTCAGAGCCCCCTCCAGGGCCTGCAGGGGCTCCAGGAGAGCTGGAGAGGGACTGGGGACAAGGCCTGCAGGGACAGGACACAGGGAATGGCTTGAGATTGGAAAAGGGGAGATTTGGGTGGGATCTTGGGCAGGAATTGTTCCCTGGGAGGGTGGGGAGGGGCTGGGCTGGAATTGCCAGAGCAGCTGTGGCTGTCCCTGGATCCCTGGCAGTGCCCAAGGCCAGGCTGGACATTGGGGCTGGAGCAGCCTGGGACAGTGGGGGTGACCCTGGGGACAGTGGGGGTGACCCTGGGACAGTGGGGGTGACCCTGGGACAGTGGGAGGTGACCCTGGGGACAGTGGGGGTGACCCTGGGACAGTGGGGGTGACCCTGGGACAGTGGGAGGTGACCCTGGGACAGTGGGGGTGACCCTGGGACAGTGGGGGTGACCCTGCCATGGCTGGGGTGGCACTGGGTGGGATTTGAGGTCCCTTCCAACCTGAAGCATTTCATGATTTTAAGTGATTTGATATTTCCAAATTTGCATTAATTTTTTAACATCAAGAAATGCATTTTATTGTGAAGGTTTCTCCCCCTGGAGGGGGAATGAGGAGCCTTTGGGCACTCACTGGAGTGGGTGAGGCCTGAACTGCAGTCAGAGCTACAGAACATGGCATTGGGACAGAATTTATTTGATGAAGAGTTTATTTCAATAAAATTAGAGACTTGAAGAGCCTTGCACTGACCACATGCCTCTGCTCATGGCGCTGGTGGCCACGGATCCTTCAGGATCCTTGTGTTTCCTCACTGTCTGGCCAGGGATCCACTCAAATACCCCGAGTACTCCCAGGGACAGAAGGGAATTTCCAGCCCTAATTTGTGCCAAATTTGTGAAGTATTTCCCAAGATGACCCAAAGGCATTTCCCTGGTGCCGCTGCCTCACTTGAGCAAACTTCAAAAGCTGTGGTTCCCTTCTCCCAGGGGAGTCATCCAGGGATTTGTGGTCACTTCCAGCTTCCCCTCAGCCAACTCCAGCAACGCTGACCCTGTTGTTATTAAGGGATGGAATAGGAAACGCTGACTTTTCTGTACAAAAGAGCCACAAAACTGGCTCAGACCAGACCCCTCCTCTGGGCTCTGTCTGCTTTGTCACATCCTTTTGTTTCCCTCTTGTCCCACGGGGGCTCAGCTCCTCTTCCTGGAAGCTTTTCTGGAAGGTTCCGGCCGGGATGCTCTGGCAGTGCCCTCCTCTCCCACAGCTCCGTCAGCTCTGGGAGCTCCACGGGAGGAGCCCCTCGGGGGTGAGGAAAGGGATGAATTCCTCCTCTCCAGCAGCACAGGCTGGAGGAGCTCTCCTTGGGGATTGTCCCTCTCCGAGAAGGGGCTGAACCCACCCTGGAGGGGCGCAGGGTCTGTGCTCAGCTCAGGATTTGTGTTTATCCCCAGCCTTTTGCTCCTTAGCAACACAGACCCAAACATTTCCCCTTCCAGCAGCTCCAGCCCCGCTGGGAATATTGGATTTCCTCTCCTTCTCCACCAGCGCCAGGAATACCCATCCATGACCTGAACATCCAAAAGCTCTGTCTGTTACTCCAAATAACCCAATCCCCATCCAAGGGCCGGCCTTGTGACATCCAGGAATAACAGGAAGGGCCTGGATTTCTGAGGATTTGGGATGTGGACTTGTGATGGAACAACTTCAGCACAAACATTCGATTCCCAAATGCCGTCACCAGCTCACCCTGTGACAGGGACAGCCCCTGCCAGTGCCAGGAGAAGCTCCAGGAGAGGCTGGTGGGGAGCAGCAGGATGGTTTTCCAGGAGAAATGATCCCCTCTGGAATCTCAAGGCCTTTCCCTGGGTGGGACTGGCATCAGCAGCTGCTCCCTCTGAGGTTTCTGGGATGTGCAATTCCCAAGGTGCTGGAGCACATCCCTGTCCTCGCTGGCACCATCCTGGGTTTCCCACCAGCTGATCCTTCTGGGATCCATCCTTGGCTCTGCTGGAATTCAGAGGGGAATCAAACAGTTCCAGGATCTGACACCTCCCCAAGAGAGGCCCCACGGAAAGCTCCTAATACATAATTACAATAATTAATTATGATAGGCTGGGTTTATTTCCATAGCAGGGGAGCCTCTGGCTCTACTGAAAAGTGGCAAACGAAATCAAGCCCAGCTGCCCCATCCCTCTTTTCCTGAGGTGACAGCACAGGAGAGACAACCTGAGAGCCAGCAGCAACAAAAATCCCCAGAAAGTACCAAAAAAATACCAATTTCTGCTCTGTTCTTGCCCTCATCACCACTGGGCGTTGATGGCTGATGAATTTCTGATCTCCAGATATAAATACCACTGACAGAATTCCCAAAGCCACTCAGGTTATTACAACCCCTCGACATCCCAGAGGATCTGATGGATTGGGCTGGGATTATCACCTCCGAGCAGCCCATCCCATCAACCTTCCTGCTGCTCCCAGCACCTGGGGGCTGCGGTTATTAATGAAATTCTGTACCTTGATCTGCTGGAGACAGAAATGCTCTGAGCCTCAGACACAGCCCAGGCCCTTCCCCGTCCCTCAGACTGGATCCGAGACAAACCAATTTGTAGGAACTGATTCAATTATTTCTCATTTCCTGCCTGCTGTCAGAGCCCAGCGAGGAAATGAGGACTGATCCCAGGGATGCCTGAGATACCATCAGTCCCTCTGGACAGCAGCAGGGAGGATGGAAAGCTTCGTCCTACAAAATTCCACATCAGTTCCAGGCAGGTGAGAGATTCCAGGTGGGAACTCTCACCTGCACTAAGGGAATGGGGGGCTGGGTTGTGGAACACCTGGGAAAAGGCCCCAAATCCCGAATCCGTGGATTCACTCCTGCTGAATCCATCAGCACCAGGAGGGGCTTTCGGTGCTCCTACAGTTCAGATGTATATATAATATAATGTAATGTAATGTAATGTAATGTAATGTAATGTAATGAGATGTAATGTAATATAATGTAATGTAATATAATATAATATAATATAATATAATATAATATAATATAATATAATGTAATGTAATGTAATGTAATGTAATGTAATGTAATATAATATAATATAATATAATATAATATAATGTGATGTAATGTAATATAATGTAATATAATATAATATAATATAATATAATATAATATAATATAATATAATATAATGTAATGTAATATAATATAATATAATATAATATAATATAATATATAATGTAATGTAATGTAATGTAATGTAATATAATATAATATAATATAATATAATGTAATGTAATATAATATAATATAATATAATATAATATAATATAATGTAATGTAATATAATATAATATAATATAATATAATATAATGTGATGTAATGTAATATAATGTAATATAATATAATATAATATAATATAATGTAATGTAATGTAAGTAATATAATATAATATAATATATAATATAATATAATATAATGTAATGTGATGTAATATAATGTAATGTAATATAATGTAATATAATGTAATATAATATAATATAATATAATGTAATGTAATGTAACGTAACGTAATGTAATGTAATGTAATGTAATATAATATAATATAATATAATATAATATAATATAATATAATGTAATACATTTTATACATAGTGATATATAATATATTGTATATAGTGATATATATAACACAATATATACTATATAATTATATAGAGTATATCCTATATAATACATAATTATATAAAATTATATATATGTAATATAATGATAATAATAATAAATAATTATAAAGATAATGCTAAAGATAAAGATAATGAATAATAATAATAATAGTAATAATAATAATAGTAATTATAGTAATAGTAATAGTAATAATAGTAATAGTAATAATAGTAATAATAATAATAGTAATAATAATAATAATAATAATAATAATAGTAGTAGTATTAAGCCACAAACACACTCTTCTGTAGCTTGAGCAGCAGCCAGGCATCCCCTGTGTGATTCCTTTCGGGAATCCCAGCCATGGCACGTCTCAGCTCCTGCTCTTTTCCCAACCCCTTTTCCAGGTTTCCAGCGCTCCAGATGGGAGCTCTCTGGCAGGGAGATGTTCTCCCACGGCCGGGAGCTCCGTGGTTCTCACGGGAGCGGCTCCCCCGTGGCCCAGGAAGGTTCTCCCGAGGATGGAGCAGGAGCAGCTCCCAAGGCAGCGATGGAAATGCTCCCGGTGCGGGCTGAAATGATCCCCGCTTGGAAAGTTTCCCGTGGAAACCTCCCAGAGGCGAGGCAGAGAGCAGTGTTTGTGCAGCAGGAAGGGTTTGGAGCAGGGGGCAGTGTGCTAACAAGATGGAAAATAAATATGAAAATCCCCTGGGGGCTGCTGGTGGCACCGAGGGGCTGTCACCTGCAATCTCTGGCTGATCCCAGCACAGCAGCTTCTGCTGATGGCAGCTGAATTCCAGGCCTTGTGTCCCTGCTCCCCCAGCTTCCCTTCCCGGGGCTGGCAGCCAGAATAACCCCAAGGAATGGGAAGAGCTCCCGGTCCCCCCTTCAAGGTGAGCGGCCACCTGGAAGTGGATTTGGGCAAGTTTGGCTTGCAGGGAGTAACAGGAAGAGAGGGAACAGCCTCAAGCTGTGCCAGGGGACATTCAGGTTGGATTTTAGGAACAAATTCCTCATGGGAAGAGTTGGAACAGGCTGCCCAGGGCAGTGCTGGAGGTCCCGTCCCTGCAGGGATTTAGAAGCCATCAATGGTGGCCTTGGCAGTGCCAGGTGGTTGGACCCAACAATCTCAGAGGGATTTTCCAGCCTGAATCCGCAATCAGGGGAATAAAGACCATTCCGCCTGGATTTCAGGAATCCTTTTCCTGCACTAACACTCCAGGATATTTCCATTAAAGAGAATAAAAGTGGGACATCTCCCAGCTCCCTGCCCCAAACGATTCCTCTCTGCATTTTGCGTGTGCAAGGGAGCCTGTGAGATGTACCAGGATCTCATGGCCAGCTCTGCTGGGATTCAGATGGATCCGTTTTTAGCTCCAGAAAGTTACAAAAGCATCCTTGGCGCTGCAGCACTTTCCTCAAGGCAGAGAGGGACACACAGATCCCGTTTGGGACAGGTGGCTTCGATTCAGAGCCACAGGGAGCAGAAAGAGGCTGCCAACAACAGCAGCACCAACCCAGCTGGGAATTCCCTGCACGGAGCCAGAGGGACTCGGAGACATCTGATCCCAGGCACGGCTCACAAACCCCTGCTCCAGGGGTGACCTCGGCTCTGGTGACACGAGTCACGCTGCCTCAGGGAACGCAGGAAGGCCACAAAGACAAAAAGATGCAAAAATAAGCGGCTGCTGTTCCTGCTGCCACGTCCTGAGCTCTCCAGCATTGCTGGCAGGCTGGGAATGGGAGGAGCAGGGACCCCTGAAGGAACTGGGGCAGGGTTAGGAGCTGGTTTAGGCTGATGCTCTTCACTGAAAGGAATAAAACCTCCCCCAGACAGAGCCCAGGGTGTTCCATGCCGGGATACCCTGGAGACGTTGGGCTGCATCGGGGCCAGGAATTCTCTGCTGGGAAAGCCCAGCTGCAGATCCAGCACCCACAGAACCTCCCAGAGCTCAGGAATTCTCTGCTGGGAAAGCCCAGCTGCAGATCCAGCACCCACAGAACCTCCCAGAGCTCAGGAATTCTCTGCTGGGAAAGCCCAGATCAACAAATTTAGCTCAAGGTCCAACACATGAGGAGCTGAATTCATAATAAATGATTGTAATTAGCAACTTTGCAGCCAGACTGACACGTGACAGCTCTAAATCTCCCAGCCTGGGTCAATAATTCTCCTTTCTTTGTGACCCTCTGCTCTCACACACCTCACTGTGTTTGTCAGTATTGAGGGGAAAAGGGAAATATCCACAAACCAACAGCAGAGCCACGGAATAAAACACCATCCCCTGTACATTGTGCACACCAAAATCCACCCTGCTTGGCCTCAGTGAATTCCTGGGAAACACCTCATCATGCCTGGACACTCCAAGGCTCCTTTAGTTACTTTATATTTACTATTTGTTTACTATATGTTTACTATATATTTACTAGATATTTATTCCGTTATGTTATGTTACATTATATTATATTATATTATGTTATATTATATTATATTATATTATATTATATTATATTATATTATATTATATTATATTATATTATATAATATTATTTTATATTATATTATATTATATTATATTATGTTATATTATATTATATTATATTATATTATATTATATTATATTATATTATATTATATTATATTATATTATATTATATTATATTATATTATAATATACTTATACCAATAATATAATAAATATATAATAAATAATATAATATACTATATATAATATGTATAATATACTTATAATAATATAATACATATATGTATAATATATGTATAATACATAATAATATATTATATTGTAGATATGATATGATATGATATGATATGATATGATATGATATGATATGATATGACATGACATGACATGACATGACATGACATGACATGACATGACATGACATGATATGATATGATATGATATGATATTTATTATATTATGGTATTTCTCCATTTCAGCCCCAGCTGGGAGCTCCCCTGTGCCCAGCCCCAATTCCCTGGTGGCCTCCAGCTCTCCCACCCCACATCAGCTCTCCTGCCAAGCGCAGGGCTCTGCTTGTAGCTCCTCACTCAGCTCCTATTGGAGAGAATTTCCTGTTTTATCAGCCCCCAGCTGGCTGGCACGCCCCAGGCCGAGGCTTTGCAGACAACCCCACACTTTTTGGGGTTTTGTGAGGGGGGTGAGCCACTCACCAGAGCCCTGTGAGTGCTCAGGCTCCTGCAGCCTTACAACCCCCATAATTCTGCCATGGAATATTCTGTTTAAATAAGAATATCAAGACACCCACAGAGGTTGAAAAGCACGGGTTTAAGTGCTGAGCTGAAACATATGGGAGAGGTATTTGTGCTCTGGGAGCGCCGCTACCGTGCTGCTCCCACACAAACCAGGCTGGGCCGGGCTCTGCGAGGAGCCAGAGCACCCCAAAAAAACAGAAAAATGTATAAAATTTGGTTTCATTCCATCTGCTTATTCCCTTCTACCAAATGTACCAGATAGGAGCAGAGAGAACCTGAGCATTCAGAAACACCTGAATTTCCAAAAAACCGAATACCAGGTGAGCACCCCCAGCAGGGTTTGACCCTGGCCCTAATCTGCTCCTCTTCCAGTTCAAAAATCTCGGAATTCTTCAAACCTATCTCAACAGCAGCAAGAGCAGCTTATTTGATATTATTATCATCTTATTAGGTCACATTTTCTTTTTGTTTGAGGCTCTGAAGAAACCTGCAGTTGCAGCCGGGCTGAATTCCTGTTTTCCACACAAACACAGGGATTCCTCCCAGGGGTCTAAAGAGGGACCCTGCACCCCCTGGTTCTGTGGGGCTCCCTGAGCTCCTGCAGGGCTGGGAGGTGCCTTTGAATTCCTGGAGTGAGTGATCCCAGCTTTCCCCACTGCTCCAGCCCGCAGAAACCGAGCTGGGCTGGCGGATCCCGAAATCTGGGACTGAGGCTGGCGGCAGGTTTGGGAGGAATCCGCCTGCAACTCGTCCCTGGGGAGCTCCTCCTCAAAAAAAGGCTGGAACTAAAAAGTAGGTAGAGAAGCTTCACCGCAAAAAAATTAAGAAATAAATTAAACTGTGAAAAGTGACTTAGGATATTAAAAATAAATAACTAAATATCTGCAGTTCCTTGCCTCCAGCTATTCCCTGGATTTCTGAGCGGCAGCAGCCTCTGGCCAGCTCCCTCTGTCCCTCTTGGTGTTCACTCCATGTGCTCCTGGCACATCCCAGGGCCTCTGAGTGCCAGCAGCATCCCAGGAGGAGCAGTGACCTCCCCATCCTCACCTCCCCGGGCTGGGCAGCCCAAGGACGCAATCCAAGGATGAAATCCCCAAACTCCGGAGCTCCACAGAGCTGCTCCCCTTCCAGCTCCAAACTGGGGGCCACTGGAAAATCTCCCAGTGCTCCCAGTCCTGCTGCTGGATTCTGTCACTGTCCCCACGCCAGGGTGAGGCGTGTGCTCCCTGCCAAAGTCTGCAGAGCAGGAAAATTTCTCCAGAAGAGAATCTGTAATGAGATCTGGGATGGGGGACGTTTTTATTCCCACCCCCAGGAGTCTCTCTCCAGGTGGATCCCTGGTCAGTGGATGGATTTTGCAGGAAATACTTGCCCAAATTCATGTCATTTTTAAAAACCACGACTTAGCCACACTTTCCTCACAGACCTTCAGCATTTCCATCATTCCCAAGAATCCCACATCCATCTCCCAGCCCCAGCACTCTGTGGTAGTCGACACCAAGGAGAACGGAAAACCAACTACATTTGGGAACATTAAAAGAAAAAAATCCCACAAAGGCAGAAAGACACCAAACAGGAATCACACCACCAGCCTTGCACAGAGAGCTGTCTCCCCAGAATCATGTTTTCATCATTAGAAAAGCCACAGAAGTCCCGAAGCCAGGTGAGAATTCTCAGAGTCACCTTCCTGCCCTGCTCCCAGTGGAGCACGATGGAGCAGCAGGCACTGGCTCTGTCTGGTTCCTAATTGATTGCACAGGGCCTGGAATCCATGAAAGGCTCCCATAAATCCCAGCCCTGCACAGGAGAGGCTGCCTGGCTGTGCAGATGTTAAGAACTGCCTAATCCCGAGTCAATCTGATAAAAAACCTTGGCCTGCTCCGATTTTCCACGGAATTAATGGCAGAGATTATGTCAGCATGTGGATGAAGTGCAAACCCCAGAGCCTGGAGCTCTGCCAGCAGCCCATGAATGCTCTGCTCACAGGCACAGCTCATTATTGCAGACTTTTGGCCCCTGTCACCCAGTGGCTCCGAGTCAGGCATTGTGTCATGCCTGGGAAGCCGGGATGAGGAAGGACAGCCCAGGTGATCAGGGATTCGCTGCAGGGCTTCACACAAATTCTTCTGCGTTTTAATCCTCAAATTAAATTTCAAAATCCTAAATCCTGTCAAATCCTGACAAAGGAAAGCGCCTTAAACTGCAGGAAATATTTATTCCTAGGGAAGTGAGGGCAGGTAGCTCCCCTTGGAAGTGCAAACACCAGGAGTGCGCTAAGCTGGTACCTGCATCCAGCCATTCCCGGGAATTTGGCATTTCCCTATCCCGAGATCAGCTCTGACCCTCTCTTCCCTTCTCTGCTGGCAGCAACTTGAGCCATTCTTCTCTCCATCCCTCTTTGCTGTGAGAGCTCGGAGCTTCCAGCCCATCCCTCTCCTGCTGGATAATTGCAGCTCCTCCCTTCTGACCATTTCTGCCCCTCTCCATCCCCGTGATCCAATCCTCCTCCTTTCCACCGGAATCCCCTCACCTGTGTGATCTGATCGTCTGTTCCTTCAGCTGCTCTCAGACATCACATTTGTTTTCTCCCTGCTCTGCTCTGCCCACAGCCCTGGGGACCTGGAACACCCACGGGCACTTTCTAGTCTGAATGCTCTTTGTTCACTTCGGTTTATAAATTCAGTTACATTGAAACCAAATCCATTTGGAAAAGGACTCCTCTGTCTCCTTTCTGCACATAAACCTCTGGTGTTTGTGGATCAATTTTCCTGACATGGATAATTTGAAAATGGTATCAAAATCATGTCAGCACAGGGGTTCCATCCTCAGGCTCTCCCCCAAGTTCCCCTTGTCCCCCTCCCAGACCCCAAAAACTTCGGTCTCACTGCAGGGAATGACCCCGAGTTGTGCACTCAGGGTTTCATAGCAAACCCCCACCCCAAAATGAGATGAAATCACCCAAAAGCCCAGGAAAGAGGAGAAGCTCCAGACCTGGGATGGTCTATCCAGCCCCAAGGAGAGACAGGAATACAACACCACTCCTGCCATCCTCGATTTTGCCCCCGTTTTTGCCAAGGAATGACTGAGAGCCTCTGGCAAGGAGATTCCCCAAGCAAGGCAGTGCTCCCTCTCTCCCTCTGCGCTCCCAAATTCATCTTTGCTCTGCAGGAGAAAGGGAAATCCTGCTTTATCCTCCCCAGGCACCCAGTATCCGAGCTGGAGCTGCTCCTCTTTACCCATCTGGCCTGATCCTTGGATCCACGGGGTGTTACAAGCAAAGAAATCGCTTGGAAAAGATGCAATAATGAGAAGATTTTAAATTCCTTTGGTGCTCAGTCTGGCACTGGAGCACCCTTCTCTCCCCAGAGGTGACACAGGTACCCGTGAGGGGCAGCAAAGGCATTTTCCTGCTTGATCCCATTTATTAAGTCTTGATTTGAGCTGGAAACAAATGGGAATTCTTGACAGAGAGAAGATAAAACCCCTGGTGAGTGGAGTGAGATGCTGGGAAAACCCCTGGGAATGCTGGGCTGGGGAAGAGCATCCTCCTCCTCCTCCTCCTCCTCCTCCTCCTCCTCCAGGGACCACGGGGGAATCCCACGGGCTCGGATGCTCACAGGGTTCTTAGAGGGAAGGAAATCCGTGCAGAAACTCGAGCATCCCACACGAGGTCAGGCAGGAAGCTGGAGACAACATTTTTTAATAATTGGCTGTGGGAAATCAGCACCCACGAGGGTCAGGGAAAGGGGCTTGGCTGCACCAGCAGGAATAACTGGGGAAAAATAATGAGAAGGAAACCAGACAGCAACCTCAGCTAAATCCTTCTGAGTTTGTTGGATTTCCTGGGAAAACAGGAATGAACTGCACAATGAACCCGGTTCGAGTGAGGTGTCCAGGAAATATCAACAATTCCCAGCAAGGAATATTCAGACATTTTAAAGGCATGACAGAGCCATGAGGAGTTTGTGTGTCCCCTCACTCACCAGGAAATGGGAGGGTTGGGAGCAGAAGGGTTTATCCAAGAGTCCTGGTGAGTCAGGAGCCCAGCAGCCCCCATCCCAGCCCCAGCGCTCCGGGAGCTGCTGGGGAGGCCAGGGAACAGCTTGTCCAGGAACTGCTCGGCACAAACACAGCTGCAGCCACAGGAAAGGCACGGGGGGACATCCTGCACTCCCCAGGCCCCGCTGCACCCAGAGCAGGAACAGCCTGGAAAACCCTTTCTCATCCAAGGAGGGCTGGGATGGAGCTGGGAAGGGGCCGTGCTTCAGGACTCAGATGTGCAGGATTTAGTGGGGTTTCCTGGGGGGTTTTATGCCCCTGTCTCTAAGGAACACCAAAGGAAGAAGGTTGGACAGGGGTGATGCTGAGCTGCTCTGCCCAGACCCTTCAGGTCCATCCCCAAAGGCACCAGCTCCCAGGTTATTGTCCCAAAAGCCAGGAGAGCACAAAGCTCCGAGCCCGGGGCTCTGGCAGCATTCCCTGCCCACGGCGAGGCATCGGGATGAGCTGATCTCCACAGCTCCTCCCAACCCAAACCAGTTGTGACCCTGTTTGTAACATCTGGGGCCGTGCCTGCAGCTCCAGCTGTGGCTCCACCACCCAGAACGGCTCCTGATGGAAATTAACCCTGTTTTAAAGTGAATAACACAGAAAAAATACAGAATATTTCTCCTCCAGGAGCTCCTGGCGGGCAGCTCTGGGCAGTGAAGGTGCTACAGCCACCCCACACCTTCCCTCTGCCAGCTCTTCCACACAAACCTCAGACCGGGCTGGATGGGGCTGGGAGCAGCCCGGGCTGCTGGGATTTAAATCCGCTTTAAAGCAGGCTGGGATGCCATGAGAACACAGCTGAGGTGTCCAAGCTCAGAGCCCAGCCAGCCACACCTTTACTGCTCCTGCTCTCACTTAAATTTCTGCCTTTCCTCCTCTTCCAAGTGCATTTTCCTGCCCGTTACCTTGCTGCTCCCCATCCAAGAAAAGATTTCCTGGACAAACCGGTGGAAAAAAATTGATTTTTCATTTTGACTGTTCCCTGAGTTACCCGGGGAAAACATTTTCTTTTTAACTAAACCCAAAATTAACGAGAAAAATCAAAATTTTCATGGAGACAGTTTATGGGGAGGAAAAAAAGCATTTGGTTCCTATGGAATTGAAGCTTTTTTGTCATATTGGCTTTTAAGGATATTTTAATGTAATAACATAATGGTTTCCAAAGTAAAAAGCGCAGATTCCTTTCATTTTGCAAATATTTTTC
This sequence comes from Pseudopodoces humilis, assembly GCF_049639895.1. Taxonomy (NCBI): domain Eukaryota; kingdom Metazoa; phylum Chordata; class Aves; order Passeriformes; family Paridae; genus Pseudopodoces; species Pseudopodoces humilis. Next base: position 1,165,786 of record NC_142226.1, on the reverse strand, counting down.
TCTCCTTGCTGTTTTTCTCTCCTCTTATTAAGGAATGCATCTTTCAAGCAGCTGAGCTGCCTCTTAAACAATTCCCCCTTTCATCTTGTCAGCATCGGGAAAATGTAAAAGTCTTTCCTTCCTTAAATTGCCACGCTGTGTTTTGTCTCCTTTTGGATCAGGTTTTTTAAGCAGAAAAAGCGGTTTTCTTGCACTATTTAAAAAGAGCGTGAATTTACAATGCTCAGGTTATTTTATGAGAATCACAGAATATCCTGAGCTGGAAGGACCCACAGGATCATGGATCCAACCCCAGACCCCCAGCACCCCCAGCCTGGGCATCCCTGGAGCTCCGGCAGCCTCGGGGCCGTGCCCATTCCCTGGGGAGCCTGGGCAGTGCCAGCACCTCTGGGGGAAGAACCTTTCCCTAAATGCAGCCTGAGCCTGGCCTGGCCCAGCTCCAGAGCCTTTCCTTGGCACCTGGGATGGATCCTGGTGAGTGGGAACCTCACAGCCCTTCAGGCTACGCCCAAACCCCATGAAAACAAAAAAAAAAACCTCAGAAAACCAAATTCTGGGAGGGAGATGAGGCCTGGAGATGATTTCTGGAGAGGAGCCAGCAGCTCAGATGAGCTCTGCTCAATCCAGGGTTTGCTCTTCCTTCTCCCCAGCATCCCACCATGAGTTTGGAGTTTTGGAGCTGCTGGGCTGTCCCTGGGGGGCTCAGAGGGTCCTGAAACCCCCCCTCTGCACTGCTGGTGAAATCCTGGCTGGAAAACAACCCTAAATTCCACATGTAAAACCCCACTTTTTAATTAAAATATCCTTTACAGTGGCAGCATAAACTCCAGGGCACAGCCTGATGCTTGAGGGTTTAAATTGGTGCTCCAGGGAGAGCTTGGAATGCCTGGGATGGGATTTTGTGGGGGGCAGCCCTGCCCCTGTGGGGGTTGGAATGAGAGGGGCTTTGAGGTCCCTCCCAACCCAAACCACTCCACGATCCCGTGATTCGGAGATTCCCAGGAGGGCTCAGGACAGGGGAAATCCAGCAACCAAAGCCCCAGGAGATGCTGAGTGGTCAGTCTGGCACCACCAGCCCTCATGGAAAAGTCTGAGCACCGATTTCTCCCAGCCGTGCGAAGCAAACGGGCTCAGGAAAACCCCTCACACTCAAAAATGTCAATTACAGGAATTGTTTGCTTATACCTAGGAATGGAGTAAAATATCCAGGCTGGGAGAGCTGGGGATGCTCAGCTGGAGAGGAGAAGCTCCAGGGAGAGCTCAGAGCCCCCTCCAGGGCCTGCAGGGGCTCCAGGAGAGCTGGAGAGGGACTGGGGACAAGGCCTGCAGGGACAGGACACAGGGAATGGCTTGAGATTGGAAAAGGGGAGATTTGGGTGGGATCTTGGGCAGGAATTGTTCCCTGGCAGGGTGGGGAGGGGCTGGGCTGGAATTGCCAGAGCAGCTGTGGCTGTCCCTGGATCCCTGGCAGTGCCCAAGGCCAGGCTGGACATTGGGGCTGGAGCAGCCTGGGACAGTGGGGGTGACCCTGGGACAGTGGGGGTGACCCTGGGACAGTGGGGGTGACCCTGGGACAGTGGGAGGTGACCCTGCCATGGCTGGGGTGGCACTGGATGGGATTTAAGTTCCCTTCCAACCCAGTTCAGGAGATCCCAGTTGTTCAGGTGATCCCAGTTCAGGTGATCCCATGGCTGGGGCTCTTCCAGCTCTGTCACATTTTGGGGAAGACAGAGAGGGAAGGGTTTGGATTCCTCCAAAGTGCAGAGCAGAGTCTGGGGCACACCCCCACTCTGAGCATCCCTTTGGAAGTGAAAAGCCCTTCTTGTGGACATGTGGATTTTTTCCGTGGGATGGTGAGGAGGGAGGTGTTTTCTAAGGTGGGAATGCCGGGATACTCAGATACTCGTGTCTCCAATCACAACATCACAGCCATAAGTGGGTTTTTTTCCCCTAAAGCAGGAAAAAGGAACAGTTTTCCAAAGAGAAAATGTAGTTTTCACCATACGCGGCACTGTTTTGGGGATGTCTGTTAAAGTTTTTAGCTTTATATATCTTGGTACTGTTCTTCCCACTGGTTGTAATTAGCTAATTAAATAAACCAACTAATTGTCCCCGTGTCAGCACAGAGGGCTGGGCTGTGAAGCAGAAGGACATGGATTGAGCTCTCAGCTTCCATGGTGGGAACGGCAGCAAGCAGGGAGCAGGTCCCTGAGCAGCCCCTGAGAGCAGCACAGCCCCCGCTCTGCCAGCAGGTCGATACCAATCTCTGGTTTCATGATGTCAGATTGCAGAATGGGCACCCCAGGGGGGTGCTGAAGGTGACACCAAGGAACCAGAGCGCGTCTCCTGCGGCGCTGGGGGCCAGCCTGACCTTCAGAGATCATTTTCCCCGCTCCAGACCACCGCAGCATCCCTCAGGATGGATATCTTGATTGGCTCCTTGAGGAGCTCAGGCATTGACCTGGCTGTTTCTGGCTCTCCCAGAGGCAGCCCGAGGAGCCTGCGCAGCCTCCAGCCCGTCCTTGGGGTGTTAAATGACTCCAAGGGCCCAGGGCTGGGGCCATCTGAGTGGAGAGGGGATTGATCCAGCCTGACACAACTCCACGATTTCAAATGAGGAGCCGTGGCTGAGGTTACACGTGGAGTGACCTCAAGGCTTGCTCTCCAAGAGGAATTTGTTCTTTCAGTGGAAAACTCCGCTGATCCCACCCCCGGTTTAATTACGGAGAGGTTCAGGTCGGACCGTGCACGTCCCTCCTGAGGCTTCCAGGGAGCCAGAGACCCTGCAAAGGGTCTGCAGAGCCTCTTCCCATCGGGAGGCCGGTGCTGGAAGGGCTGGGAACCCACCAGGAGCTGGAAACCTCCACAGCCAGGTCCTCCTGGCAGCCCCAGGGCCACATCCTGAGCTGGCAGCACAAACCCTTCATGCCAAGAGTGAGCCCCGGTGCTACTGAGCCCTGACCCCAAACCAGGCACAAACCTCCAGGCTCAAGGAACCTGCAAATGCTGGGTCCAAACCCCTTCCCAGGGGGAAAACAGAAGGAGCCATCCACTCCCAGATCTGTGGAGGAGACACCTCCAAGGGAAGCCAAGCTGCCCCCAGCGCTCTGCGGGGGTTCATCAGCTCCTTCCTGACAAGTGGGAATGGTGGAAAGAGGAGATTTGGCTTTCCTGGTCTTCCCTGAAAGCTGAGGGATACGATTCCAGCTGGGAGGCTGGAGAGTAGCAGGAGAAACCTCAGAGATGGTCCTGGAAGTGCTCTGAGGAGAGGCAGAGGGGGAAAGTGATGGGACTGGGGAAGCCAGAAGACTCTACAGAATGAAAAGTGTTGAAGATGTCAGAGAGAAAGGCAAGAGCTCCAAAGAGATAAAAAAATGAGGGGAAGAAGGAGCTAAAAGAGTTGCAGCAAGTGCAGCTTTTGTGATTTTCTGTATAATCTCACTCCTTGGTCGAGACAACAAAGCATGGGATGGATCCAAAAGCTTTGGATCCAACTGCATCCCCCTGGAAGGATGGGCCTGGCCAGCAGCTTTCAGTGTGAAACCAATAAAGGGGGAAAATGAGTCAAGGAAGGCATTTTTATAGGGAGGAAAAGTAAAAGAAGAGAATGGGATAATGTCTTGAAAATGGCTGCACTTTGTGTAAAACATTCTCAAGAGATGGCTGGGAAAGGGAATCTGATCCATTTGGGAGCCTGAAGAAGGCACCAGGCACCCTGTGGTGAAATCTGCAGGAAAAGGTCCTGGCAGACACCTGGGAAAGAGCAGCAGGAAAAGGTCCTGGCAGACACCTGGGAAAGAGCAGCAGGAAAAGGTCCTGGCAGACACCTGGGAAAGAGCAGCAGGAAAAGGTCCTGGCAGACACCTGGGAAAGAGCAGCAGGAAAAGGTCCTGGCAGACACCTGGGAAAGGGCAGCAGGAAAAGGTCCTGGCAGACACCTGGGAAAGGGCAGCAGGAAAAGGTTCTGGCTGCTGGCCCTGACCACCCCAACGTCAGAAACTTTGCGGGAATGAGGCACGGAGCACACGGAGCAGCTTGGGAGCACAACGGGTCCTGCTGGCCCTGGGCAGAGCCATGAATTTGGGAATTGAACACGGGATTCAGGCATGGAATTCATGGTTGTGACCTCCTGATGAGCCCCATTGGCACAGAGTGGCAGCCAGAGGGACACAGTCAGAGCTACGGGAAATTTAAAACTGAGCTCAGCACCGGTTCAGGATGGCACAGAGCAGATTGAAGGGAATAAAACCCATCCCAGTGGGTCCCATGGGTCCCACCTGCTGCAGGAGGGTGGCAGAGATTTCCTGAGTCCATCAAAGCTCCCATTCTGGCCACAGCCACGACAGGGTTTGGCTCTTTGCATCCCCCACTCCCTGCCCAAGCCCGAGCTGGGCGCACAGAGCTCACACCCAGGGCAGAGCTGCCTTCTCCTGAACAACCAGCAGCTTTCCTGTCCCAAAGCTCTGTTTTCCCTCTAGCTTTGCTAGCTGGACCATCTGCTAACGAGGTATTTTAAAATAAAAGCAAATTTCATCTGGTAACAGCAGAAAAACCACAAGCACAGCCTAATGAAAGCCTTTTGCTAACACACAGACACCAAGACCACCCAACAGCAAGGGCAGAGCTGATAAATCCTGCTGGAAATTGCTGGCACTGATTTGGCCCCCTCTGCAACACCCAGGAAGGATGATCTTTAACTGCAACCCACAGACACATTGCTTGTGAGCTATTTTTTAAATTTTTTTAAGAAATAAACGGCAGCATTAGACCAGTGCTGAATTCCTGAGGCGCCCTCTGAATTACCTGGAGCCGAGGTTTAAGATACACATCAAATTAAGGCCTTGCATCCATTCTGGTTGGAGCTATTTCGGTTGGGTGGGATGGAAATCACATGAACAAAACTCTTCTTTTGTTCCCCACCCAAACCCCGGGCATCAGGGAAGACCTGCCCAGATCCTCCTCAGACTGGGAACATCATTTTCGGGAGAAGGCTCTGGGAAGATTGAGGAGATACAGAGAGCACCTCTGTCACTTCAGAGACAGCTGTGAGATGGATTTGTGCTCTTCACTCAACCACCCACTCAGAAAAGAGATCCAGGTGACTGCTGACTTAAAGACAGCTCAAAAATAGGAAATTAATGCACTCCAGATCTGGAGGGCCAAGTTTTTACAGTGGCTGTGGAGAATAAGCTGGAATCAGCTCCATCTGCTCACCTCCAGCGGCACCTCGCCATCATTGTCACAACTCTACGCAAGTGTGAGACACAGGAAGAGAAATAAAACGAGACACTCACCCTCCTTCAAAGATCTTGATCCTCACTGGCTCCCCTCGCTTGGTCACAAGAGCCTCTTCTTCTGATTTTCCCCTTTTCTCCTCTTCCTTCTCAGCTCTAGTTATATCTTTTCGACCTTCATTAGAAAGGAGCGAAGGCAAATGAACCTATCTCCCCAAAAGAGCAAAACAATCCATGATTACAGACAGAATCACTGGCAGGCAGACACAGAGCAAGCAGCCCCAGCAGAGCCAGCGGCGTCCCCAGCGCTGCTCCCCACACCAAGGGCTGGAATTGGGGCACCCTCCTAACAAATGGGGCCTCGCTTCTGCATCTGGGGCCCTGAGGGTTGTGTTGTATTTGCTGTGACCCCTGACAGGTTTTTTAATTGCTTCCCTCCAGGTTATCCAGCTCCTGCCAGCTGGAGAAGTGAAGGATGAAGAGAAGTGTGGTGGCTGGGGTGACTCTGAGCGTGTGGGGTCTCTGTTCCCAAACCTGTCCCTGGGTATTCCTCTCTCTGAAATACACGTCTGAAAGGTCTGGAGAGGAGGCATCTGCACAATTCCTACACTGAACCTCCGGGTTTCCCCCACATTCACACAAATTTGGATTTCAGCCTGACATAAATCTCTCGCCAGGCAGCGCTCCCGGGTGATTTCCTTTCACTGCAACCCCGCTGCCAAGGGCGCAGCACAGAGAAAGCCACAAAACTCACGGGAGAAAAGAATCCTCAACCTCCCCACACGTTCCCAGGGTCAAATCTGCTTTTTTGCTGTTAAATTGCCACTCGTTGAGGGGGTTTTGTGTCTAAACCCTGTCTGGCCCCAGGTTTAAGTCATGCCCTGACACCTCACCTACACGATGAATGTTGTTTGTTAGAGCATGGACCTAAACATCAAAGCTGCCTCTGTGGGTCTGGGTGGGATGAGGGAGAGCTCCCCGCACCTGGAGTGAAATGTTGGGATGTCCTAAATCCTGGGACAAACCCAGGGAGAGCTCTCCACACCTGGAATGAAATGTTGGGATGTCCTAAATCCTGGGGCAAACCCAGGGAGAGCTCTCCACACCTGGAATGAAATGTTGGGATGTCCTAAATCCTGGGGCAAACCCAGGGAGAGCTCTCCACACCTGGAGTGAAATGTTGGGATGTCCTAAATCCTGGGGCAAACCCAGGGAGAGCTCTCCACACCTGGAATGAAATGTTGGGATGTCCTAAATCCTGGGGCAAACCCAGGGAGAGCTCTCCACACCTGGAATGAAATGTTGGGATGTCCTAAATCCTGGGGCAAACCCAGGGAGAGCTCCCTGCACCTGGAGTGAAATGTTGGGACGTTACCCCCTAAATCCTACCAGGACAAATGCAGGAGAGCTCTCCAACCTGGAGTGAAATGTTGTGATGTTTCCCCCTAAATCCTACCAGGACAAACTCAGGGGTCTCCAGAGAAGTGAAAGCAGATTCCTTCCCCCAGGTAACTTCTCCCACAGTAACTCTGACATTCAACCGAATCCATCTCCTGGATGAGGATCCTGGATCCACATCCTCACACTTTCTGTAATTGATGGAAACAGGCTGCAGGCACCTGAGAGCAGTTTCTCCAGGGGTTTTGGCCTGAAGGCAGCCCCTGAAGCCCAGCTGGTCACCCTTGGCTCTGGCTGGCAGGAGTGGCAGCTCCCCAGGTGATTCACCTGCCCCACCTCAGCCTGGTCTGGAGGGGGATGAATCACCCCAGTGGAGCCTCTTTGTCTCCCCTGGTTTTGGGGGAAGCCACAGAGTGAGCAGCTCCAAGAGGATCCAGTGGGATACAACCCAGCTCCCCCAGCTGCCACGGGATGCTCAGCAGGAGGAGGGACAGACTCAAAAGTCACTTGGCAAAACCAGGGTCAAGCATTTCAAATTTGCCCAGGAATTCCAGGAGCTCAGCTCAGAGCACTCAGTGCACCCAGGGCTGCTCTCTGTCCTCGGGTCGGATCAGCCCCACGTCCACACCATCCACACACCCATCCTAGAAGCCTCCTGGGAGTGGTCCCTGTTTCCCTAGAAGTGCCAGGAATTTCATGACAAAAGGCTCAGGGGTAGAACAGTGCCAGGAATAATTTGAGCCATTTAACAGCAGGAATGGTCTTGAGCTGGAGGCTCTGGGCATGGAGATGACAGCGAGGAAATCAGCGGCAGGAGACGCTCAGAACTCTCAAAAATTAAACTTTTAGGGTTGTGACTTCAGGCTCAGAACACTGCTAGGGACAAGCTTCCCAGGTTTGCTGAGGAATACAAAACAATTGACTTGCTGGATGCAGCACGAGGTTTATTTATTGCAACTTTCGAAAGCACAAAAACATTGACAGATGAAAGGCACCAGAGAGCCAAAATCATACAGTCACTACTATCCCCTTTTACAATCTTTGAATTTACAGAGTGTGCAAGCCCCAGTACAGTCACCAGCCATCCCTACATGCATGCTGGAGCCCGCAGCCACTCCAGAAATCCAGAATTATCTGCTCAGCAAATCCCACTGGAAATTTAAACCCCAAGCCAAGGACGGAGACAGCACGTACAGAACTACTGCTTGCTGCATGCACAACTGTACAAAACACCAGAGCTTCTTCACATCTCCTGGGAGCTCGACTGACAACCTGCAGTTACATAAAGGAGGGGGTGTTGGAGGGAAGGAGCCAGAGCGGAGTTAGCTGAGGGTTGGATCCCCAACCCTGGAGCGATGCTACCGCACGTCCTGGCAGCCGCTGCTTCCCCGGCCGTGCGTGTTTTAAACCCTGCACAGAGGATTTCACTCCCACTGATGGAAAATGGGTTCTGTGCTCGGCAAGAATTCAGTTAATCTCCACTGCGGCTCTCGGGGGAGGAGGGCTGGGTTTAGGATCCACCCAGGTGAGCTGGGCAGGGCAGACTCTTCCTTTTGCAAGTTGTGCCATGGGAACCTGAACCTGCACCACTGCCTGGAGGGGTTTGCTGAGGGGTTTGGGGGAAATGCATGCAGTGAAATGGGGATTTGGATGAGTGAGGGCTGAACCATTGATGTTTAACCTGTGCCTTCAGGGTGGGAGGGTCTGGTACCTCTTGGACACCCCCTGGGTGTGGGTTTTAGCACCATGGCAAAGAGCAGAGCTCAGAGCAGCACAGGCACTTCCTTTAGGGATTCAAATCGAGGATGCTACGGCACCGCTCCGATAAAACCCCTTGGAAAAATAGTGCATAAATCTCAGCGTGGTTATTGCACTGCTCAGGTAATTATCTGCCCCTGTGTCCCTAGAAATCTGCCTCTTGGATTTCTGCAGGAGAGGGATGGAAATGCTGAATAGAAATAAAGATTTATTGAATCAAAGCGACTCTACTGCGTATTTTAAGACATATTTATAAGCAGCAGCTGCGGCAGCGATTATGATAAATTTAATATTCAGAGTTCATTTCATGACACAGAAATAAAATGAATAATCCATCAATATAAATTGACTTGAGATGAATATCAAATTGCAAAATCTTTAGAGTGATTCTGTTTGCTAATCTACATGAACATGATCTGGATTAAAGGGATCTGTTTGGTTCAGCATTAAGCAGGAAGGGTAAAGTCTGGCTTTAAAATGAGATACATAAAATTAGGCAGCTCACAGGATGGTCTTAAAGACTTCTGTGCCTGTGTGGGCAATGCCTTGGGGGAGCTCTGACCCTGGGAAGTCAGTGAAGTCTTAACTCTAAAACCAGGCATAAAATATCCTTAAACACCTGGAAGAGCAGGTGGACAGCTCTGGACCAAACGGACCAAACCACAGGGGTGTTTAACAAAACCCACCAAGGCACTTTTATAAATGCCACTGACAGCCTTTGTGCTTCTTCAGGGGCCTAAATACACTTGCAAATCTCCTTTTAATATTTTTTAAATACTTTTAAGCATGCCTCTCTATGTTCATTAATGTGAGATGAGCAGATGCACAACCAGACAGAATCCCATTTCCCCAAGGTAATCCTTTTTGGTTTTTTTTTTTTTCATTTCTAACATGCAAAATGTAGGGAATTATAACAGCATTTAAACCAAAAAAAAAAAAAAAAATTAAAAAAAAAATTAAAAATTGTAAAGCTGTTTGAAATATCAAGACAAATGCAAATGAAGTCTAATCCTTTGTGCTGGAGCGGTTGTGGTTCGTGGGGTGGTGATTCCTACTTCTTGGGTTAGAAAGCAAGTAGGAACTGGGGAACAGAAACCTGGCCTCGGAGCAGGCTCTCCTGCCTCCTGGCTTGGGGTTTCAGCGGGGTTTGGGTTCTTCACTCTAAGAGCTTCACCGAGAACAGGCGCCTCCCAAAGCGCCAGCGGGACGAGTAAACCCCAACCAACCTCAGCACAGCCACGCCCCGGCACTCAGCCCCCTCCACCCACGCATCCAAATGGATCAGGAGAAAGAGATAGGATTGCATTACCTCGGTCATTTTGGGCTTCCTGGAGCTGGCCGGGACCAGCCTGCCCGCCTCAGGCCGCGGAGCGGTGGCCATGGTGTAGGTCTCCTTGCTCACCTTCTGCTTGGACCTCAGCAGGGCCAGGGCTGCCTTGGTGGACACCCCAGGCAGGTTGGGGTTGTAGAGGCTGATGCACCAGCTGGCGTACACCGAGGAGCGGCCGTCGGCTTGCTGGGTGTGATTTGGCTTGATGTAGTTTAAATAGCACCAACTGACATTAGTGGTTGTGTGGAGACTGGGGAACTGCAGGACCTTCTTGGTGTCTGGGCCTTCCCGGGCCTTCCCTGCGCCGGCAGCGCCCTCGGGCACGGGGGCAGCGCTGGCAGGGGTCGGTGGAGGCTGCTGCTCCACCGGTTCTTTGGAGTCTTCCTTCTTCACGGGCTGCAGAGGCTCCTGGCTGAGGAACTGTTTGCCAGCTGGCTGCTCGTACTCCTGCAGTGCCTCAAAGCTCGGGGAACCCGACCGGGACGCTGCCTGCTGGGAACTGCTTGGGGTTTCCTTTGGCTCCGACTGCTCCACGGACACGCCGGGTGGTGTCTCAGCCTCGACCCTGTCTTGGCTTTCTGCAATGAAGTGAGATTTATCCTGCTTTTTCCCTTCCTCTATTGCACCGGGTGGCTTCACCACTTCCAGCTTTTCTTCTGCTTCAGACACTTCCTCCTCCTTCACTCTCTTCTGCTGCTGGGTCTCCATGGTCAGCTCCAAACTGCCAGCTGGGGACAGCATCCTTTTGCTCCCCCCAACTGTGGAGGGGCCCCCCTCCAGGCCGAGGACGCTGTCTGAGGGGCAGGTGAGGGGCATGTAGCCCTTTCTTTCCGGTAAGGGCAGGGGCACTCTCAGGTACGGGCTCTGGAAAAGACTTCTCTGCTCCTCTGTGATCATCTGGGCCAGGTCAAAACCCAGCCCGTGGACATCAGCGCTGCACACCAGGGCACCCTTGGGCTGGTGGTCATCGAATTTGGGGAGGACGAAGGTGGAGGAGCTGCACTGGGACTGTGTGACCAGGATCTGGGAGAGCGTGGTGTACATGGCGCTGCCGTAGGAGGGCATGTTGGTCTGGATGCGAACGGGGACCACCAGCGACACCATGGGCTCTGTCCGGGTGGGGACAACGAGCTGGGTGACGGTGACAGACAGCGCGGGACTCGCTGCACAGGTCAGAGGGTGCAACCTGCTGTCCGAGTCGTAATCCGTGCACGGGGACAGGCTGGAGCTCCCTGCTGCCGAGAACAAACCGGATTTGATCTGTGGCAAATGTCCACCGGCATCACCTGGCAAGTGGAGGGCAAACTGAGACTGGAGAGGCAGGAAAAAGGCTGAGGGGATCGGGGAGGAGCCAGGGTAGTGCACGGGCAGGAATGAAGGGTGCCTGAAGGACACCTCGGCGGGGTGAGACATCAAGGGAGGAGCGAGGTGGAGCGGGCCCGGGTGGATGAGCGTTTGTGGGAGGGGCAGCGGCGGGGTCTGGAATATGGAGGGAGGGATCTGAGGCATGGAGAACTGGGCAGAGAGGATGTCAGACATGGTGTGCGCGGCGAAGAGCTCTGCAGACTGCCCTGGCTGCGGCAGGAGGTGCTGGTAGGGGAATATGGAAACCTGGGGGGCCATGAAGTGCTTCTCGTGCAGCGCCAGCTGTGGCACGGGGTGGTGGAACACCTGCAGAGCCTCTGTGTATGGCGGGCTGTAGGATGGCTCGGGGCTGTCCTTTGGCTGGCTCTTGTCGCTCGGGTAGGTGCCGTGAGAGGGCAAAGGGGAAGACGAGGTCGGCTGATGGGGCAAACTCGTGGCTGGAGGTTTACTTGAAGAAGGAGCTGGATCCTCTGTGTCCGGCCAGCCCGGCGGGGCCGGGTCCGGCTCGTGCTCGGGGTGCCTGGTGAGGGACGCCTGCCGCACCAGGAAGCATTTCCTCCTCTCCTGGGGGGCCGAGGAGGTGGAGGGGCCGGGGGTGGAGGCAGGAGTGGACGACAAGCTCCCGTAGTCGAAGGATTTGCTGCGAGTCTCTGACATCTGGGAAGGGTGGGACACGTTGGGCGTCTGCTCGGAAGCAGATCTCCGCATTTCCCTGGAATGGTGATGGTGGCTGGGGACCATCAGCATATGGGAGCCGACTCCAGGAGGTTTTGGTTGGGATTCGGAGGGCTGGCTACTTGACTCTGGCTTGGTGTGGTCATCCCGGTCAAAGGAGACGGAGTGGCTGGAGCCGTGGGACAGGCTGCTCTCCTGACTGGGGCTCCGCGTGAGGGAGACGGACTCAAAGCTGGACTCCCCGGAGGACTGGGCCATTTCTGCCAGCCGAAGCCGCTTCTTCTTGGGTGGGAGTTTTTCCGCAGGGAGCTGGGAAAGAGTCTGGCTCCTCTGCGGCCACTGGAATTCCTCAGTTTTCTCTGGCTCCTTCGGAGGAGGTTCTGGCTCTGTTTCTGGTCTGTCCGGCTCTTCTGTGACCAGGATCTCAGGGACCTGGATGTTGGGCTGACGGACCAGCCTGGGCTGCAGGGAGTGAGGGGGGCGGCTGTGCTGGGGTGTGGACTGAGACGGGAACTGGGACAAGGGCTTGTCCTCTTCCAAGCTGCTGGGCTGCTCGATGGAGTCCGACTTCTCAAAGGAGCTCGTGTGTTGGATGACAGAGATCTCCTTGGAGGTTGTCCTCCTCTCCTTGCCCTCCGCGCTCGAAGCCGGTTTGGTGTTCCTGGAATGGAAGCTGGCGCTGGCCTCGGAAGGTGCGGATTTTCCCGAGTCTGCTGGTGACTTCATGGATTCACGGGTCAGGTTTAGAGCCACGTCAGACGAGGCCGGGTTTGCAAACTGAGCGCCCGGGCCGGTGCTGGAGGAGGGGGTGTCAGACACTTCGAAAGCTGGAGGTTCCTCATCGTCCCCGAGGCTCTTCTCCTTCCTCCTCTTCCGCAGCGGGGTGAGCTCCAAGGTGCTGCCCAGCTTGTAGTGCATCATCTGGGGCCACACGTCGGGATCCGCCGCGCTCTTCTCCGGCTCCGCCGAGGTGTGGGATGTGGCAGAGCGGGGCTTGGAGAGCTGCAGTTCTGAGCAGTAGTACTTCTTGTGGGCCTCGTAGTTGTCCCTTTTCTTGTAGCGAGCGCCACACACGTTACACTCGTACATGAACCCTTTCGCCTTCGGGCCCTTGCGGGACTTTTTGGTTAGATCGCTTTCCTTGGTTTCAGGCTCCTCGGGAGGTTTGGGAACAGTTTCTTTGCTGGCAGAGCCGACCTCCTCCGAGACATATTCCACTCCCAGGGGTAGCTCGATAGCTGGTTGGCGTTTTAGCATTCGAGGGTGGGAGGAAAATGCTTGGCTGCGGCTTAAGACTTCCGGCTCCATGATGTGATCATCGAATGAGTAGCTACCTCTAAAGGTGTGTGGGGAGCTTATAGTGCATGCAGCAGAAGGCATTGAGTGGCTTCTTAGGAGAGGCACTGTCTCTGTGGCACTGTGGGATTGCTGAAGTGACAACAATGATTGTTCGGGCTTCATTTTTTCACCATGGGACGCCAACACTTTCGCTGCATCCAGCTGGCTGCTGGAACCAGACTTGATATCGAACTGAAACGGTTCTCTGTACGCACCAGACTTCGGGGATTCGATGCTGCTACGCCTTGATAGAGAGCTTCTTCTGGGCTTCACGCTGTCGATTTCGCTGGTGTCCACAACGGCTTCGTTAATGGTGATTAGCTTAGTGATGTGTTCGATCACCTGTGTTCTAGGCACAGACAGCGGGACCATGCTGGGCTTCTCATCACCGGACAGGTGTGGGAACCCCGGGGTTGTGTTTGCAGCCAGCGCCGCCGTCCTTTGCCCGATCCTCCCACACTTCCCGAAGATGATCTCGGCGTAAGATTTGGCGTTGGTGTTGGGAGGGCTGATCTGCTGCTCGGCGCTCTCGGATCTGGAGAAGTACCCGGACTCCGTGCTGCCTTTGCTGCCGGGGCTCAGGAAGGCTTGCTCGTCGATCACCTTCTTGCGCTCGCTCAGGCGCAGCGCCAGCTTCTGCTTGATGGTGTGCGTGTCCTCGGACTTATGGCTCAGGGCATGCTCCGACGACGGCTCCACGAACTGGGAGCTGTCCTCGAGGGACTGGGACATGCTGGAATGGGACAATGAGCAGCGGTCGTGGCTGGAGCCTTGGCTCCCCGCGCTCAGCAGGCTGCTAGAGAGCAGGGTGTGCTTCTGCCTGGGCGACAGCTCCACGGCGTGGCCCGACATCGCTGCCGTCTCCTCCTCCGAGTCCGTGCTTTCCCCTTCCGTCGGCTCCTCAAAGTCCTCCCCGCCGATCCGCTCCATCTCCAGGCTCGACGGATACATCTCTGCTCCGATCCCTGAGGCCAGCCCAGCTTTTATCCGGTGAGCGTGAGACTTCCTGTGTTTGTACAAATTGCTCTTCGTCTTGAAGGAGAAGCCGCATGGAATGCAAGGGTAGGGCCTCTCCCCCGTGTGGGACCTGATATGTTTCTGGAGCACGCTGGGCTTCGCGCAGGGCCTGCTGCAGTACTGGCAGATGTACTTGCCCGGCTTCTGAGGCTTCTTCTCCTTCTTGTGCACCTCCTCAGCTTGCTTCAGGGACACCTGGGCGGGGCGGGGGATGAAGACCTTCTGCACGGCCGGCATGTCCTCTGCAGGAATGATGGGCGAGTGGGACGGGAGGAGCTGGCCGTGGTGGGCGTGCAGCCCGGGGGACGGGAAGGAGCCGGAGGGCCCTGGCCTGACTGGATCAACTAGCTGCCATGTGGGACCTTCCAGGACGTGCTCCGGCTTCCCCGGGGACATGAATGCTGGTGCCAGTGCGTGCTGCTGAAGCTGCGGGACGTGGGCAGGGTGGTCGAAGGAGGACGGCTTGGGTTGTTTCTGGTGGCCGGGCTTCTCCTGAGGCTCTTCCCGAGGAACGGACAAGGAGCCGGGAAAGTGCTGCTGCGAGATGATATCTCGGAGAGGGGTTCCTTGGGAAGGAGCAGAGCTGCCCTGGTACGTAGTTGGGGATGAAATACTGCCTTGGAAAGCCTCTCCTTTGGGAAGCCTCTTTCTTGGACTTTCCTCAGCCTTTTTTGTGCTCTTCTGGCTTTGTTCAGGATCCATGACCTTAAAAGGGTCTTTGAATGCTATTTCGGGAAGGTTTTGGCAGGCTTCATTTATGAATAATAAAGGTCTCCTCTGTAGATTCCCTGTTTTGCCTGCATTTGCTACGAAGCTGGAGCCGCCAGGAGATGGTTGTTGATTTAAGATTTTACTAAAGTGTCACTAGTTGCTATTTGATTCAAAAAAAAAAAACGTTTCAAGGTCAATAAAGTTCACATTGGTAACACATGACAAACTACTTCAAAGAGAGAAAACTTTCCAAAACTTTCAGTCCAAATATTTTCCTTGTGAACTTGGTTAAGGCTTTAAACCTTGCCATTTTATTTCAGTTGACAGTGGCAAGCCTTCAAAGTCAAGATGCAACCCACAATGTGTCTCTTGTTTGTTATGCAAACCTTTGAAAACTTGAGACTTTGGTGCTCATCTCGGAAAGATCCTTTTTTTTTTCTTCTTTCTTTCTTTCTCTCTCTCTCTCCTGTGCAAGGAAAATAACACTGAACGGTGGATGTCCCCCTGGTGTCTTCCTTCTGTTCCACTTTGGAGTTCAAAAGCCTTGGAAAAGTATTTCCCACATTTCTGTAATTACATCCAAAAGAAAAACAGACAAGAAAAATTACTTTAGCTTTTGTGTGTAAGTAATTAACCGCTGCTCCTTCTGGGGGGGGGGGGGTTCAACTGTAAATATTTTGCACACAAATAATTCAGAACAACGCATTGAATGTCTGCCATTCACAAGACATTACTTTTAATGGCAACCTAAACATAAATTGTGCTCAGGCAAGCCTCAGGGACTCGGTTTAGTGCTCACAAAACCTGGCTCTGAGGCAGCAACCAAAGACAGGAACTTGAAGCAGAGAAAGTTTGGAGAAATGAATTAAAACTCTTTCAAACTCGAGTTCCTCCTAATCTCCTGCAAACATTTAGGGGTTTAAAGTTTTTATAATTGTGTTTCCCTTGCGAAGTGACTGACTCCAAGGCTCTGCCTCACGCCTCTTACATCCCTGACAAACAACAAGGCATCTTCTCTGGATAAAAGCTGCTCTTGAGCTGTGCTAATCCAAAGGCAGGTAAAGAGGAGCTTTCATTGAAGTGTTGCCTCTTTAATTTCCTCCCTTTTGTCACCAAACAAAGGTGCAAATCCAATTTCTGTGGCACGCGTGTGCGCTGCTTCTAAAGGGAAAACCCCCCCTGAAATGAGTGTGTGTGGGACCTCTGAAACCCCAATAACCACCCCAGCCAGCAAACACAGCTCCTGATGGGACACTCCAGGAGGGAACAGCACTGGAATTGCACCCTGACAGCGCTGGAATCAGCCTGTGTCTCCAAGAGATGGAGAGGAGGATGGGTGGGATGCTCCGAAGGAAAAGAAGGGTGGTGCTTTTTAAATGAAGCGAATTGATAGGTGTGATTTATAATGACTAATTAATTCTTGTCATTTCTGCGGGTATTGCCTGCCCGGAGGTGCAGCACCTTGCTAGGACAGGATTAATTGGAGGAAATTGTTCCAAGTCCTGCGTTCCCCGGGGATGGGGCTGAAGCGCAAGTCCAGCAGAGCAGGGAGGAGCAGGGGACTGAGATTTGAGCTCAGTGATGGCCCCAGCTTCCTCCTGAAGGGTGAAGAGCCAGCAGGAGAAACCACAAAGTCCTCCAGGGATTCCTCACTCCTACAACCCTGTGGGCTCAGGGACAAAAAGGGACATGGAGTTTAAGGGGATTCAGCTTAATTTAGCAGAGTTGAATGATACTGGGTCGCCCTGGGACACATTGGGACCAGCCAGACGTGACAAGCTCTCTGAAAACTGCCCCCTCAGATGGCCAAATTTAGGGTGCAAGTCCTTGGACACAGCTCTCTCATGGGGAGAGGCAGGGGCCCAGTGGGGACAATGGATCCCCCACGAGGGGCTCAGCTCAGGGACATTCCCCTGACTCGATAAATGGCTTTTCTTCCTCCCCGCTGTGACACCACACCTCAGGGAAATGACACTAAATCACTCCTAGCCTTGAACTTCACCTTCCTTTTCCTCAAATCCAGGTCCTGCTCCCTTCCAGCACCAGCTTCAAACTTCCCAGGACCTGCAGAGCACCTGCTCTTGCCCTGACTTGCTGAGGAGGTCAGGATCACTGCTGTGAGAAGGATTTAATTACATTTTGAAACCCCTTTTCAGAGAGCCCTCGATGCTGACTAACCCTGGCTGTGGTCTGGGCTAGACTTTGAGCCCAGCGTTTATTCAAGATCAAAGAAACTCGTGGAGCTGATTTATCACCTCGATTTCTGCACAGAGTGCTGGGGTTTGCCCCACTCGTGACATGCAGGGATTTTCATCTTGGGAGAATTGGATTTAAGCAGGGACAGAGAACATTAACTGGGTAGAAGTGGATTTAAGCAGGGATTTTTTTCAGTAAGAGCAGAGTGAGCTGCCACAAGCTCAAATATTCCCATTTAAGAACTCCCAACTCAACCTGAACAACATTATAAAACTGAATATTCTCCCATAGGCCACATATCAATTCCTAAGTGTTTAAAAATTAGGCTTGCAAAGAAAATCCTTGAGTTAATTCAGTATCACCCCAAATGCTCAGACCATCCTCATTCTCCTCTGATCAACACATGGGCCCCAGATGGTTCTGGTGTTTTAGGAATTCTGCACAAAAGTGAACAATTTGAGAAGAGGCCAACAAACAAACACACCTGGCTGCCTACAGCAGCGAGCAGGGCCCTGCTGGGCCAGCTCAGGCTACTCTGCACATCTTCATTCCTGGGAATGAGGCTCCTGCAATGCCAGTGGCAAAGGATAACTCTCCTGGCTGGATGGAGTTCATCCAGACTCAGACTTCTCCAAGGAAAATTTAACAGTGCAACAAAAAATGGGAGGAAAGAAATGAAGCCTGGGAGGGTTTCTGCACCAAGGATCCAGAGGGAAGGAGGAAGAAAAGGGGAGATTCATCGGGATCTGTGGCTGCTCCCGAGGAACAGCTCCAATCTCAGCTCTGGGACAGAGACAGCACCCAGGGAATGTGGGTTATTCCTCTTCCTCACCCAGCCCTTCCTCCAAAGCTCGTATTTAGTCTCGAGTTCTGCGTTTAGACCAGCTTTAGTTTCAAGGAAATCATGGGTGAGCTCCACACTCACCTTCCACAGACCTCTCAGCACATCCCAACACCTCTCCTGTGGCTGGAAGAGCTGCGGGTGTTCAGCCTGAATAAAAGGTTCTGGGAAGATCCTAGATCCCCTTCCAGGGCCTGCAGGGGCTCCAGGACTGCTGGAGAGGGACTGGGGACAAGGCCTGCAGGGACAGGACACAGGGAATGGCTTGAGATTGGAAAAGGGGAGATTTGGGTGGGATCTTGGGCAGGAATTGTTCCCTGGCAGGGTGGGGAGGGGCTGGGCTGGAATTGCCAGAGCAGTTGTGGCTGTCCCTGGATCCCTGGCAGTGCCCAAGGCCAGGCTGGACATTGGGGCTGGAGCAGCCTGGGACAGTGGGGGTGACCCTGGGACAGTGGGGGTGACCCTGGGACAGTGGGGGTGACCCTGGGGACAGTGGGAGGTGACCCTGCCATGGCAGGGGGTGGGATTGGATGGGATTTAAGTTCCCTTCCCACCAAAACCATTCCAGAATTCTGGAATTCATGTGTTTGGATCCTCAGACTTGAGCAACATCTGCAGAGCTGCTGTGGATCACCGAGAGGAGAAGAAAACCTGGGGCCAAACTGGAGAGATTTGGGTTCAATTCCCACTGTGGTTACACATTTCCTGCGCGAAACTGGGCGAGTTCATCTCTCCTTGGCCTGAGTGAGTCCCCGTTTCCAGCTGGGGACACTTCCCTGTTCCCCAGCTGTGCTCTGACTCAGCACTGAGCTCTGGGGGCCCGGGATCCTCCTGGGAGAGACCCACAGAGATAAACAGGGATCCTCCTAACTGGAAACAGATGGGAAAACAGCCAGGAGACTTTCTCTGCTCATTAAAAAAAATCCAGAGTTAAAAGGCTGGGCTTATTCACTTTCATTTTTGTCCCACAGCAGTTTTCCCTCCCACCTTTCCAGGCAGAGAAGGGCCCTGAGGAAAACATGAACGAACCCAACTCTGCATTAATTGAAAGCAAAGGGTTAATCGAGAGAATTTCATTACTTCAAAGAGGTTTTCCAGAAAAGCATTTGAGTCACAGCAGAGAAATTATTGCAAAATCTGCATATTTGAGAGCTAAATATTCCCAGAAATATCACCATCAAAACTAGAAGGGAGGGAAGAAAAAAAACAGCAAGTCCTGTGCAGACTGAGGAGCAGCACTGATCCATGGATCCACACACATTAATCCATGGATTCACACACATTAATCCATGGATTCACACACACCAATCCATGGATTCACTCACATTAATCCATGGATTCACTCACACCAATCCATGGATTCACACACACCAATCCATGGATCCACACACATTAATCCATGGATTCACTCACATTAATCCATGGATTCACACACACCAATCCATGGATTCACTCACATTAATCCATGGATTCACACACACCAATCCATGGATCCACACACATTAATCCATGGATTCACTCACATTAATCCATGGATTCACTCACATTAATCCATGGATTCACACACACCAATCCATGGATTCACTCACATTAATCCATGGATTCACTCACATTAATCCATGGATTCACACACACCAATCCATGGATTCACACACGTTAATCCATGGATTCACACACACCAATCCATGGATTCACTCACATTAATCCATGGATTCACTCACCAATCCATGGATTCACTCACATTAATCCATGGATTCACTCACATTAATCCATGGATTCACACACACCAATCCATGGATCCACACACATTAATCCATGGATTCACACACATTAATCCATGGATTCACACACACCAATCCATGGATCCACACACATTAATCCATGGATTCACACACATTAATCCATGGATTCACACACACCAATCCATGGATCCACACACATTAATCCATGGATTCACACACATCAATCCATGGATTCACACACATCAATCCATGGATTCACTCACATTAATCCATGGATTCACACACACCAATCCATGGATCCACACACATTAATCCATGGATTCACACACATTAATCCATGGATTCACTCACATTAATCCATGGATTCACTCACATTAATCCATGGATCCACACACATTAATCCATGGATTCACACACACCAATCCATGGATCCACACACATTAATCCATGGATTCACTCACACCAATCCATGGATTCACTCACATTAATCCATGGATTCACTCACATTAATCCATGGATTCACACACACCAATCCATGGATTCACTCACATTAATCCATGGATTCACACACACCAATCCATGGATTCACACACGTTAATCCATGGATTCACACACACCAATCCATGGATTCACACACGTTAATCCATGGATTCACACACACCAATCTATGGATTCACTCACATTAATCCATGGATTCACACACACCAATCCATGGATCCACACACATTAATCCATGGATTCACTCACATTAATCCATGGATCCACACACATTAATCCATGGATCCACACACATTAATCCATGGATTCACACACACCAATCCATGGATTCACTCACATTAATCCATGGATTCACACACACTAATCCATGGATCCACACACATTAATCCATGGATTCACTCACATTAATCCATGGATTCACACACACCAATCCATGGATTCACTCACATTAATCCATGGATCCAAACACATTATTCCATGGATTCACACACACCAATCCATGGATTCACTCACATTAATCCATGGATTCACTCACATTAATCCATGGATTCACTCACCAATCCATGGATTCACTCACTGATCCACGAATTCCCACACATTAATCCATGGATTCACCAGTCCTTGGATTCCCACACTGATCCATGGATCCACCAATCCATGGATTCCCACACCAATCCATGGATCCACCAATCCTTGGATTCCCACACTGATCCATGGATCCACCAATCCTTGGATTCCCACACTGATCCATGGATCCACCAATCCCTGGATTCCCACACTGATCCATGGATCCACCAATCCATGGATTCCCACACCAATCCCTTGGAGTTCCACGGGTCGCTGGCTCATTGTTTGGCTCAGCTCCTGCTTTCCTGACTGTTGGTTGCTGTGGGAGCTGGAGCCAATCCCTAATGGGAAAAATGAGGAATTTTGGTGTATTTTACAAATACACTTTTGGCAGATTGCAAAGTGCCCGGCACTGCAAGGCTGCTGGAGGGCTGGAGCAGGGCTGGTCCTGCCCACTCAGAACCTTCTCGGGCCATGATCCAGAGGAGTTTTCCCTAAGGATGCGCTGGCAGGACACAGCCAGGCCGGTGATGTCACCTGCAGGGCTTTGTAGGACTGAACAAAACCAAATGAGGGATTGGGAGGCGATGAAAACAATGAAAAGGAACCTTTTAACATGCAAATTCCAGCTCTGCTACTTGACAATTTTACTCTCACACAAACTGCTCTTTGTCTCGTTAAGGACAAAGCAGAAGCAATTAAGCAAAGTGCAATAAGACTTAAACAGAATGGAATTAAAACCGACTCTGAGATTATTGTACAGCCCCACTGAAGGGATCCTTCCAGCTGGTGCCACAAAAAGCTGACAGTTTGTTTTGGATGCAGAAGGCAGGGGCAGAAACGCTGCAGGAATTCCTTCTCACCCAAACCACTCCACGATTCTGTGATTCCAGATCCCGTGATCTCCCCAGCCACATCAGCATCTGGAATATTGAGATTTTCCTTGGAAGTCTGGAGGGGAATCCAGCCCTACCCACCAGGAGCAGCCACATCAGGGCTCCCAGGCTGGGAGGGGGATGGAAATTTGGGATGGAAATCTGTGGGCAGACCACTAAAGATGCCACAAAATCTTCTGGACAACCCCAGCCTGCAATTCCCACCCTGCTGGGCAGGAATTTTTTCCTTTCCCTGCTGCCCTGCAGTACCACACAAGGCTCTCTCCATGAAGAGAATTCCAGCTTTGGAATTCCAGCTTTGTGCTAACCAAGTTCCTGGGTGCTCTAAAGGATAGAAGATACCGTAAAAATACAAATATATTATAAATTCCCTCAATTAGGATGGTGCAAAAGCATTTTTGCTTGGGATTTTTTTTTTGCTTGGGAGTTCCTGCACCTGTGTGCAGCCCTTGAAAAATCAAAACAAATCAGATTTTTCACTTTCTGGACACAGCAACAACACACAGTATTGTTTTGTGCCAGCCTGTATCTCATTTAATTAAATATACAGAGGAGATGCTGAAAGATTTCTGTTTAAATGAAAAAAAACAATTGGAATCTCAGTGGAAATTCAACAAGGAAACTTCCCCATCTGATTCAGGACCAAAGGCAATGGGGGTTTTCTCTATCCTCAATGAAAAGAAAGGCAGAAATAGAAATAAATAATCTTTCTACTCCCCACGGGCAAACCCAGAGCTTCTGATCCTTTCTCCAGGCTGGAAATCTCCCTTTCCCAGAGCCTCATGGGGAGCATATCCTGAAATCCATTTACATTTTGTCACCCAACAGAAACGGTGACAAAACCAGAAATGGGAATTAAAGACAGCGAGTCCCTGCGTGTCCCCAGTGCCACCCCCAGCCCCATAAATTGCTGGGTTCCCACTCCGTGGCAGGGCAGCTGTGGGGAGAGCTGGGTTAATTAACACAGCTTTTCTCCAGGTAAATATTTTCCCAGGCAAGGTGGAGCTGCTGGGAAGGGATTCACCAGGGAACGCAGAGCCAGCTGCACGAGGTGGAGTTTTCCCTTAGCAAAAGCCTCGTTTCCAAAGGATTGTGTGGATATTTATATATATCTGTATTTTCATCCTGCAGTGTCTGTGCACACACACCTCCATGTGCAATTCTGATTAAAAATTCCAGACCAAATCCCAGTTCTAGACAGATCCCAATTTCAGAGAGCTGGGGAGGGTGTGAAGACCCGACCCCCCCAGGAAGATCCTGATGCTCCCCACACCAGATCCAGGGGGGAAAAAACCCCTCCCATTTTGGAGCTCTGAAGTGCACACAGAGAGCACAAATAACTCTAAATCAAGATATGCATTTGTTTAACAGGAAAGGGAGAGAAAGCATGACTGAGTTTGGAGGGAATGTCGGGAGCTTTGCAAGGAGAGTCAAGTCTGGGCAGTGTTTGCTCCCCTGTCATCACAGGCTCACAGAACGGCCTTGTCTGCTCCTACAAAAATACACCTTGTGCCAGGGAAACAGGCAGCGCCTAACGAGCACCAGAACGTGTTTTGGGTCATTTCCAGGTGATTGGCCTCTTCTTAACAGATCCTTCTTGTAGATGAAGGCAAATATTTGTGCAGGGACCCCATTGGCTGCGTGTCCCTCTCTCCTGGTTTTCCCCTCATAAACCTGTTCCTCAGGAATCCACAGCACCAGCATTGGCTGGGGGCACAAAAATATATTTGTATTTTTACGGTCTCTTCTACCCTTTAGAGCACCCAGGAACTTGGTTAGCACAAAGCTGGAATTCCAAAACCCAGAGTGGGATTTTCCACATCCTCAGAGCCCCAGACAGGGTCCCTCCACACCAGAGAATCTCCACTCTCTCAATCCCACTGCATCCCTCACAAATTCCCCATTCCTGACTCCTACACTGGGATGCAGCCTGGCCAAATATTTCTCCCAGCATCTTCTGCTTCCAGTGGATTGGAGTGGATCTTTGGGACACCTTGAGGTGGGTTTGGATGGGGAAGAGCTCTGCACTTTGGTGGGACAAATCTGCTGAGCCTCCAGCAAAGCTGAAGGACAAAGAACAATCATTAATTCAATAATCCTTTATCAAAGTAAGAACCTGGAGCTCCTGCCTGTGCCTGGGATGGAACAGCCATTCCAAGACTGAAATGCCAGTTTAAAACCCAGGAACTCTGGTGCTGCCTTTTCCTTGCTCCATTTCTTCAGACAGTGCCACTTCCTGACATTTCCCTTCCCGTTATCCCTGCCAGGGTTTGAGGGCTCCAAATGGGAACAGAGCTCAGGATGCAGCCAGGAGGACAAAGCCACACAAGTGAGGCCACCCCAACACCTGAATGCCACAGGGGGAGCGGGGCAAAGGATGAGCAGGAGGATTCACCCCAGGAGAGACCCCCCAGCCTCACCCCATTCCCAACAAAACCCCATTCCCACACTGTGGAATGGTGATCTGTGTTTGGGGCCACTGGAGCACACCAAGATTTGTGTTTGCTGCATCCAGCTGCTGGATTTTCACTTGGACATGGAACCATGGAATGGCTTGGGGGGACCTTAAAGCTCATCCAGTCCCCAGGGACACCGCCTGCTCCTCCAGATTGCTTCCAGCCTGGCCTGGCACCCATGCCTTAAATTTTAGCTTTGATATTTTTGATATTCTGTTCTGCCCAGGTGTAGTTTAAAGCTTCATATGAAGTGTTGGTCACAGAGTAAGCAGACAAAACAATTCCTTTTCCAGTTTGATACCAAGGACAATCATTACAAGTTTCAGGCCCAGCAGAAACAACACTGGGCTGGAGAGAGAAAACAAGGATGGGACTCCATAACCTGAAGCTGTAATTGGACAATTAACCCTGATATGCAGAGGGACCAAAACTTATAAAAATGTGAGCCCTGGTGAACTGCTGTCCATTTTGTGACCATTTTTTGGTCCATCTTGGGTGCAGCCCTGGCCAGGCTCTTGTACTGCCCAAGGTGTGACCTTTAAGGCCTTTCAATAAATCCCTGTTTTATTCTTTAACTCCCTCCAGCTCTGACAAGGTCAGCCTTCTCCAGGTCTCAGTTTCTGGTGATTCGGATGGCACAGAAAACACCAGGATCTTTCAGGGATGGAGCAGCCACAGGATTCATGAGAAACAGCTCAGTTTTGGTGCCTTTTGCCGTTTAGATTTACTGGTGAAGACACCTGCAGGTGGCAAATTGAGAGGTGACCCCGAGAGCCACCACTGAGGTCCAAAGTAATTTTCCATAAATCCCCCTGAATCAAAAGGAAACCAGTCCTAGGCCCAGTGTCCTGGCAGAATTCCAGCTGTACCTGCTGCTGCCACATCCAGGGACTGGATGAATCATCCCAACAAACCCAACCCAGGAGCAAGGCACCACCTTCACACAGACCAGGAGAACGAGACCACACAGCGACACAAAACCTCCTTTTATAACCCTGCCAGACCCAGGGAATTCCTCTCCCACCATCAGCCGGTGCTGTGCACATTTGTTACCAATCAGTCTCTAACGAGATAAGGTGTGAGCTTCTGTTTAATTAGAAACGAGCTCACACAGGTGATGAAAATACCTTGAAAACATCTCCCAGCACTTCCCAGCTGAGCTCATCAGGGCTCAGAGCTGGAATGGCATCAAGGACATCATCTGCAGGTCGAATATTAAAGATTTCAAGGCAAATAAATATTTTTTGAAGCCATCCCTAGCAAAGGCAGTGGATATAGATCCCTGTGGATAGGCATCCAGGAAATCTGGGATCACTTTCCTTCAGCTTAGCACAGGGCTCAGTAAAAAATAGGCTTCAAAACGTTCATTTGGGGGGTATTTTTATAAGAATTTAAATGTGTTTGCCAAGAAAAAAAATGGACAAATATTTTCCTTAACACATCTAATCTGTTTTATTTATTTAAATGTGTGTTACCTTTTTCTAAGAAATTTAAAAAAAACAGATCTGAAACCTGCAGAGAACCCAGGGCCAGAAATTACTCATGTATTCAGCTTCTGATCCAAAAATCCTCCTGCTCTGCAGAGCCCTGAGAGGAAAAATGCTTCAAAAACCCTCCCTAGGATGAAATCTCTGATGGAACAGCTGAGATATCACAAAAAAAACCTCATTATTTCAGTGCAAGCAAGAAATTCTCAGTCAAAAATCACAAGAAGCCACACATCTGAACTTGAGATTAAGTGGCTGCTTTAAACAAAAATAAACAAACCAAATAAAAACACTTAAATGCATCAACTGCTGGCGAAGTGGATCCTCAGCCCCCTCTGACTGTGTTGGGGTAAGAAATACCATGAGGAGTTTTTTAATTTTTGTTCAGATTCCTTGATTAAATCCAGGAATGCTCACAGTTCTGCTCCCACTGGGCTTTTCCTGGTGTGCCCCAGAGCAGAACAATTATTTTTTTCTCCCAAACACCATTTACCAAGCACAGCCCTGAACCTTTAACCAGCAGCTCCTTCTTTGGGGGGCTGCTGCAAAGCAGCCCTGAGCACAGAGACCCCTCAATAATCCCAAATAAACCGGGTCAGGACAATTCCCTGTTAAATCCACCCTGTGGAGAAGCAGCCAGCGCTGTAACAAGACCTCTGCCTCTCCCTCCATGGACAAAGCAATGTTTGGACATGAGGCAAGTCTGAAATTGCCTCCAGCCTCTTTAGGAAAGGTTAAAAAAAAATTTTAAAAGCACAAAAAAACCCCAAAAAACCCCTCTCCAGGGGCCAGCATTCCTGCCTGATGGCTGAGCACCAAATAAAGGACAGCTGCAGGCCCTGACAGGCACGGAGCAGGGTTTTGCACAGGGCTGAGGGTTCTGGGCTCTGCAGAGTGACATTTCTGTCACAGCAGTGGGGACAGCTCGGGACAGCTCGGGGTGAGGCCCCTGAGATCCCAGAGCAGGGCTGGAGGGAGAGTTCAGGGGTTTAAACAGAACAAGGAACAGAGAGAGGCACCCTGAGCACCTCCAGACCTGGGCAGGGCACGGAAACTGGGATTTGTGCCCAGCGCCAGCCATTAAACCCAACCAGTGACCAACCAGTGACCAAGGAGTGACCAACTAGTGACCAAGGAGTGACCAAGGAGTGACCAAGGAGTGACTAAGAAGTGACCAACCAGTGACCAAGGAGTGACCAACCAGTGACCAACCAATGACCAGTCGGTGACCAAGGAGTGACCAACCGGTGACCAACCGGTGACCAAGGAGTGATCAAGGAGTGCCCAACCAGTGACCAACCAGTGACCAATGAGTGACCAAGGACTGACCAACCAGTGACCAACCAGTGACCAAGGAGTGACCAACCAGTGACCAATTGGTGACCAACCAATGACCAGCCAGTGACCAAGGAGTGACCAGCCAGTGACCAAGGAGTGACCAACCAGTGACCAACCAGTGACCAAGGAGTGACCAACCAGTGACCAACCAGTGACCAAGGAGTGACCAACCAGTGACCAACAGGTGAACAACCAGTGACCAGCCCATGACCAACCAATGACCAACCAGTGACCAACCAGTGACCAACCGGTGGCGGGGTGGGAAGCTGGGGGGCAGCAGGAGCCTCCTGCCCGTGGGATGGTGTGACAGGGCACTGCTCCTGGGTCTCCTCTGAACTCTTCAAGCTCAGTGATTCTCTCCTCGCCCCGAGCTGTGGGCAGGATGTGGTCCCGCACCTCCGGCAGCACCCCAGGGCTCGGAAACCCTGCACAAAGCACAGCTTGAGGGTGGCTCAGATTCCCCCAGCAGCGCTCCAGCCCCTCGGGGTCGGGCAGGAGCCAGCCAAGAGTTTCCCTGGTGGTCTCGCAGCAGCTCCGTGCGCTGTTCCATCAACCGAGGAGGTGCTGCAGGAATGGTGCTCACACACCCCAAAACAGCCCGACCTGAGCTGTCTGCAAGGTGCTGAATCATCCCTGAGGCTGCAGGAAACCCCAGAGCCCTCCTGAGCTGCTCACCCCACACCCACAGGGGGCAAGGCCCGGGGAACCCGAGCGGTTGGGTCACCGCGGAGGAGCTCGCTGAAATTACAGCCTTGGCTTTCCAAAAGTTGTGCAGGATTTTCCTCTCTGAGCCTTTTGAGCTCGTCCACGGACAAGGAGAGCTGCAAATTCAGCCCTGCCCTGGTGGCACAGGGAGGATGCTTGGGAAGATGAGCACAACTCTGATCTCCCACCCAAAAAGACCCAAATGTCCAACACGAGGTCTCGTGGAAGTTGCCCCTGCCCATGGTCTGTAAGACCCTTCCAGCCCAAACCATTCTGTGAGCCTTCGTTTTTCCAGGGTTTTGGTCCCTTTTGGGTTTGGTTTTTATTTTCTCTCCTAAAAGTCAGTTTGGAAGATCCCATTCCTTCCCCAAATGTGTCAGTCTCACACCCACAGCTGGAGTTTAAGGGCTCAGAACTTAATCACCCAAATTCATCAGAAAATCACCCCCTTAATCAGAAAATAATCACCCAAAATGCCTTAAATTAAACAGGATCATGGCACAAGGGGTTGTTTGTTTGCTCAGGGGGCAGAATAACCCATGCAGGTCTCAGCTTTTGCTTTGTGAGCTGTGCAGGAGCCTCCTTAAGCTCCTCAAAGTCACCACCAGCGATGAACTGGAGTGAAATTTGAAATTTGGAGAGAGCATTTCTCTTGGGAACCCCTCTCTCAGCCCCAGACTAACACTGGATAACGCTGATGCTCGTGTTTATGGGGCACTGCAGACAGGGAATTTCAGCAAAAAAAAAACAACTCTGCTGCAGTCAAGGCCCTTGATTTTTTGGAATCAGCATTTCCAGGAACATGGAAAGATTGGTGGTTCAAAAAGCGGTGCCACAACCCCAGAGAGTCCCCAGAGATCCTCGGACACTGAGCCAGGACCCAGCACAGGGCCTGACTGAGCCTGACCTGCTAAACCCAGGCCGCAGAACCCCCCAGGCATTTCTGCATCTGGCTCAGGACTCGTCCTTAAGCTCCAATTTCTCACATGAAAATAGGAAAAAGTCCTGATTTAAAGTCTACAGACGGTGGCAGAAGCAGCAGCTCTCAGTGAAGATGTTCTGGTGATCGATTTCTTCTCTGCTAAGATTCTGTTCCCTTTTTTTCTAGTTTTTTTTTTTGTCTGGCTTCACTACCCAGACCTCTAAAATTCAACACCAGATGTTTTTATTGTTGTTGCTGGTTTTGCTCTTCAAAGAAGAAATACCCCAAACCCCAAAGATCTCTGTGGGCCCTCCTTAAACCCAGCAATTCTCGTTGTAATTCACCTACAACTGCTGCTGGAGATCTGTCTGGGGTATGAGAAACACGTCCTGCATTCCCAAACTGTGGGGAATTCTTGGAAACCTGCTCCTCTTTAATCAGATTTTTCCACATCTCACACAAACCCTCAGGCTGCAGCTGGGCCTGTGGTCTGCACAGGCCAACTGTGACGCTCTGGAATGGGTTTGGATGAGCAGCAATGGTCAGAAACCAGAAACCAGCACGATTTTCTCTGGTCATGGAGGGCCCACAGCGCTGAAGGTCGAACCAAAAAAACAAAAACCTTGGAGGGGTTTTATTTCCCTGGGGTTTTTCGTTTTCACTCTGAGTGTCATTTCCTTAATGAAGATGAATGAAGGAAACACCGTTTTAAAGAGCCTGACCCCTTGCAAATAAAACCTGTTCCCCTCTGCTCAGCCTCAGCCTCGGGCACCCTTTTGCCTTGGTAACAATTCTCATTTTTTAGCTGTTTCTGCTGCCTTTGAGGCAGCTATTCCAGAAATGCACGCCAAATCAGGTCAGAATTAGCCCAAAACTGACCCTCTGCTCCTTTCCCTGCTGCCAGTGCAGAGCTAAATGAATTTACCGAGCAGCACTTGTGATCCCAGGCTCCCAAGTCCAACGCCAGCGAATCCTGGGCAGGCTCACAAAGCCAGGATTCCCTTGGTGCAGCTGAAAGCCAGGGCCCTGGAGCAGCAGTGCCTGACAGAGCTCAGCCCTGACGTCCTGTTTTGCCTGCTTTGATCACGATAAGCCTCTCTGTTTTTTTTCCATTCACGGCGTAAACAAGCAGCCATGGTTTCCTCCCACCTCCTTTCCCTCCGGCTGCGCGGCGCGGCCTCCTCACCTCATCCAGGAGGCACTTCCAGGAGGATCTCTGCCCTCTCAGCAGGCTGGGGCACCCCAGAAAGCTCAGAGGAGAGGCCCTGAGGGTGCTGTCACCCCCTGAAAGGCACCTTCACCCCAGGAAGTGTCCAGACTCACACCCAACGCTGTGGAGGATCCCACCGGGGGTTGTTGGCATCACCACATGACTTTCCAGCCCTTTGATGGTTTTCCTGTTGTTCTGCACATCTCCACAGGGCCAGCACTTGTGGCCATCTCTGCTGTGCTCGGGGTGGGGCTTTTGGGGTGTCCTGGCTGGGGACAGGAGAGGGGCTGGGTGATCCTGGGGGTCCCTCCCTGCTCAGGACGTGCTGTGAGTGTCAGAGCTGGGGCACACGGTGACAGCTCCACTCTCAGCTGCCTCAAAAGTATCAAAACTGCCCCAAATCTGCCCCTCAGCACTTCAGAGGGGGAGAAAAGCCTCTGGCAACTTCAGAGCTTGGTACAACCTCCCCTGGACACTGAGTGGACACTGAGTGGGCCACAGCTCTGGCTCAGCTTCTGGTTCCCTTGGCTTGGGGACATCAGTGAGGGCACAGGGCGGGTTTCCTTGGCCAGGTGAGGGCACAGGGCAGGTTCCCTTGCCCAGGTGAGTGCACAGGACAGGTTCCCTTGCCCAGGTGAGGGCACAGGGCAGGTTCCCATGCCCAGGTGAGTGCACAGGACAGGTTCCCTTGCCCAGGTGAGGGCACAGGACAGGTTTCCATGCCCAGGTGAGTACACAGGACAGGTTCCCTTGCCCAGGTGAGGGCACAGGGCAGGTTCCCTTGCCCAGGTGAGGGCACAGGGCAGGTTTCCATGCCCAGGTGAGGGCACAGGTTCCCCCAGTGAGGCCACAGGACACCCTGGATTGTTCCTGAAGAGGAAGGAGCCAAGCACAACCTGCTTGCTCAGCACTGGGCCCACCACTGGCAGCACAGAACCTTTTGTGGGTGCAGCAAAGGTGACCTGGGTGGAGTGAAGGGCTGGAGCTGAACTGGATCATCCTTGGGGGCCCTTCCAGCTCAGGATATTCTGTGATCCTGATTGCTTTTCCATCACTTCCCAGGTGCAGAGGGTTGTGCTGGCAGTGCCACATTAGGAGCTGTCCCCAGATCCTTGCTGGCCCTGCAGGGACAGTGGCAGCTCCCTGTCAGTGGCCTCTCAAATCAAAACTTTGCACCAGAGCCCGTTTCAGCCCCAGGATTGGCTCTCAGAACCCAAAACCCTTCCCCAAAGTCACACAGAGCCTTTTCTGCTCGCTTTTTAGTGGGAAATGTTGGCACTTCCAAAATCTGCTTCGAATCATCCCTTTACACTCCTCTCTTCAAACCCTGGCATCTTACACTATGCTGGCAGGGAGGTGTTAAGACCAATTTTGGGCTTCCTTCCCTGTTTTTTTCAGTGTTTTCTCTCAGCTTGGTGCTGTGCAGGAGTCCTGGGGAGGGTGTGAAGTGTGTGTCCCTCCGGAGTGTCTCACTGCTCTGACATCAGCCCGTACCAGCACACAGGGGATGTTTTTGAGCGAGGTACCACGCACTATTTTAAGCAGCTTCTAAAAATAAATCCCTGCCCAAGCTGCTGTTGTGGTAGCAATGTTTTATCTCTTAATTGGGGCTGTTTGCTGAGGGTGATTCATAGAAAGGAGCTGAGCTTTCCAAGTTTAACCCTGAGGTGAAACGGCGGAGGTGATTTGCTGATTGTAACAGAGGCCCGCGCAGGCAGGAGGAAGTTTTGGATTTTCTCCACGTTTCTTTTTTTGCTTTTTCCCTAAGGCTGAAGTGTCACATTAAACACTGCACAAGCTCTTTCTCCTGGAGGTGTCTGGGAGGTGGCAGAGCACGTTCTGAGCGGGGACAGAGACCCACAGAGCTCTGGAGAGTTGATGGCGTTGTCGCATCGAATGAGAGATAATGGCTGAGAGAAGGAATGAGGAAGGAGATGATTCCTCTGGGAATTCAAGTGGAGATTTAAAACCTGTGTGTGCTCAGAGCTGTGCGGAAGAAGTGGTGGAGGAAGGCGTTCCATGATTATCTAAGGAGCAGGAGATAACTCAGCCTTCCCACACTGTCACCTAATTCCTCCTGAGCGTGGCCAGTCCTGGGCCCCTCACTGCAAACAGGACCTGGAGGGGCTGGAGTGAGTCCAGGGCAGGGAACGGAGCTGGGAAGGGGCTGGAGAATTCCTGAGGGAGCTGGGAAGGGGCTGGAGAATTCCTGAGGGAGCTGGGAAGGGGCTGGAGAATTCCTGAGGGAGCTGGGAAGGGGCTGGAGAATTCCTGAGGGAGCTGGGAAGGGGCTGGAGAATTCCTGAGGGAGCTGGGAAGGGGCTGGAGAATTCCTGAGGGAGCTGGGAAGGGGCTGGAGAATTCCTGAGGGAGCTGGGAAGGGGCTGGAGAATTCCTGAGGGAGCTGGGAAGGGGCTCAGGCTGGAGCAAAGGAGGCTCAGGGGGAATTTCTGGCTCTGCACAAGTCCCTGGCAGGAGGGGACAGCCGGGGGGGTCGGGCTCTGCTCCCAGGAACAGGGACAGGAGGAGAGGGAACGGCCTCAGGCTGGGCCAGGGGAGCTCAGGGGGGACAGCAGCAGGAATTTCCCCATGGAAAGGGGATCAGGGCTTGCCAGGGGCTGCCCAGGGAGGTTTGCAGTGCCCATCCCTGGAGGTGCTCCAATAATGGGTGCATGGCCCAGTGGGCCCGGTGGGATTCGGCCCAAGTTTGAATTGGGTGATTTGGAGGAGTTTCCCAGCATTTGGGATGCTGTGAGCATGAAAATCAAAGGGCAAAGAGCAGCCCTGCGAGTTTGGAAGGTGACAAGCTCTGTCATCCCCATCCTCATCCTCATCCCCTGCTCCTTCAGCCTGGCCTAACCCAAAGCCATTCCAGACTCTGCAAGGAATTTAATCCAAAGCGGGAGTGGAGGGGCTGGGGCTGATGGAAAATTCCCTCCTGTGACAGCTCCAGCCCTCGCTCCACACGGATCCGTCTGGGCAGGCGCAAGGAATCGTCTGGGATAAAATCCCAGCAGCTTTTCCAGGGATGGGAACAGCGAGGGGAAGATGCAGCAGGGAAGTGAGGAGAAAAGGCAGGGGCAGAAGCAAAAGAAAGAGAAAAGAGGGAAAAGAGGGAAAAGAAGGAAAAGAGGGAAAAGAGGGAAAAGAGGGAAAAGAGGGAAAAGAGGGAAAAGAGGGAAAAGAGGGAAAAGAGGGAAAAGAGGCAGCTCCGGGTGAGGCCCAGGGTGGGAAATTACAGGAGGGGTGGTCCTGTAATTTGATTTGTAATCTGAGGGAAAGAGCCTGGTGTGGGATGGGGCAGCAGAGCAGGAGCACAACCAGGCTGCTGCCAGAGGGGAGATTTCATACAATTCCCAAAAAAAACCTCCAAAAAACCACATTTGGAGACACCCAGGGAGAGCTGGGTCATCTCCAGGGGAATGAGGACAGGAAATGGATTTACTGACAATGAAAGGTGCAAGAGGAGATGGAGAATTAATGGCTGTAAATGCTGGGTGCAGCATAATTCTCCCTAAAAGCCCAACCAGCCAGAGATTTTTACATTGGCCAGGCAAAAAGAACTCGAAAATATCACTAAAACTCTAAAAGGTTTCCAACAAAACTCCTTAGATGGGTTTCTATTCCGCACAAATAAAAGCCAGGCGGCCAAATTAATGCTAATTAACCTGATTAGGTTTATTGCAGGGCTAAGGATCATTCACTGGTACCACAAGGGGATTTTTTTCCCCTCTCTCCAAACAGAATTCCCTTTGTGCACCTGCTTTTAACACCACCCTGCCAGAGAGCACCTCCCAGTATAATTCCATTATGGCTGGGAATTATATTCCATCCATCCATCCACCGAAATGCAGAGAATAAATACAAAACCATGCACATTAGGTACTCTCTGCAGGGATATTTAAAGCTTTTCGCCTCAAAGTAAATCAGTTTTATGTCATTAAAGCCCTTGAAAAATATCAAGTTGCAAGGTTTTGCTCCCAGAACTTGGTTTCCTCTCAATGTCTTTTAACTTTGGGCAAGGCAGGTCATGGGGAATTGGCATTTCCCACTCCAGCTCACCCCTGGAGCCAAACTCTGGCCTCTCATGCCTCAGTTTCCCCCCCTGAGTATGGGAATGGCATTTCAGAGGGGCTGAAAAGCCTAATCCACGATCATCTCTAGGAATTGTGAGGTGGAAAACAATCAGGAATTTTATTTTGTTTAAATTTAGACTGTGGATGGCACAGAGAAGGCCTGAAACCAAGAATTCTCTGACAAACACAAGGGCAAAGCCCAGACTTAGGCTCCTCCAGAGGGAAAAACAAGGAATTAATTCATTTTATTTGCACCTGATCACCTTTGGGGTCCTGGTTTTGTTTTCATTTCTTATTTTCTAAGCCCTGCCAGTCACAGGGACGCTGTGGGCAGCCTGTGGCTCTGCCTTTTTACATTATAAATGTAATAAATCTGGTGAATAATGTAATAAATCTGGTCTATAATAAAGCTTTTATTCCTCAGAAATAAACCCTGGAATTCTTGCCATCCCCACCAAAATGAACCTGTACAGATTCGGGATTCAGTGTTTGAAAGAGGGCAAAATTCCAAGGATATGGAGCATCCACCTGGACACCCAGAGCTGCTTTAAATCCATGAAATAAACCCTGTTTGCACCTCTGCCCTCGGGGTCTCGGCCCCAAACCCTCCTTGGGGAACGAGGCTTTGGCCAAGGGCAGCTCCGAGGGGTCCAGGGCAGCTGGGGAGTGAAGGAAAAGCCAAAAATTCCCAAATCCACGGGGAAAAGCCGAGCTGCTGATTTTCTGAGAATGGTCGTGGAACGGTTTGGGTTGGAATTAAACACATCCAGTTCCAATCCAGGGACTCCTTCCACCATCCCAGGCTGCTCCAGCCTGGCCTTGGGCACTGCCAGGGATCCAGGGACAGCCACAGCTGGAATTCCAGCCCAGCCCCTCCCCACCCTCCCAGGGAACAATTCCTGCCCACCCAAATAATTTCTTCCCTTTCCCACTCCAAACCCTGCACAGAACCAGCCTTGCTCAGGCCCTGGCACCAGAAATAAACTGATTTTTCATTACAAACGTTCCAAGCTGATGAAATCCCCTCTTTGGGACACAAATCCCACCAAGCCAGCACCAGCTGGGCTCCATTTTGGACCTTCTGGACCTTTTCCAAGGAAAATGAAGCACTTTAAGGGTGGCTCCCAGGATATCCTGAGATGGGAAGAACCCACCAGGATCATCAGAACCAATTCCACAACACCAAAGGGAAAATGGGAGCTCCAGCACAGTTTGGTACCTTTAAAATGGATTTGGAGGATGGAAAATAAGATTTTTTCTTACTAAAATTGCTGTGGATACCGGGCTGGGACAGGCTGCAGGTGCTTCGGAGGCCAGGATTAGGAGTCAAAATGGTCTTGATAAATCGTAGAAATGGTCTGGAAGAAACAAGAAGAGCAGAAAAAGACACTTCAGGAATGGTGGGTGAATTGGTGAGGCAGGAATAATCAATGGCACGTTCACCAGGGAGATACAGGATTGAAAGGGGTGGGATTTTGGGAAATCTCAGGATTTCCACGGATCACAAAGTGAACAGGAGCTGAACGTGAAATAATGCAATAAAACCAAACATTTGCTGTGGTGCCGAGGCAAAATGTCCAACAAATAAACAAAGGGAGCTTTCCATCTCTCTGGCCCCACTGAGGTTCTGGTGCTGGACATTTCAAACACCGGATAAATTCCCAGTGAGGACAAGGAGAACGATCCCAGATGGATGGAGAGAGCACAGGCTGGAAATCCCGAGAGGAAAATCACATTTATGGCATCAGTTATGGTTGGAAAAGCCCTCCAGGATCATCCAGTCCAACCACAAACCACGGCCACCACTAAGCCACGTCCCCAAGTGCCACATCCAGGTGTTTGTTGGACATTTCCAGGGATGGGGACTCACATTCACAGCACGGGGATTTGTTTTGAGTAAAGACAGCAGGGAGGCATCGCCCTGGCCTTCAAAGGGAAGGGATAAATCACCTTTAGGGTTTGTCAGGGGTCTCAGAGCCCTAAATTGCACCAGGGAACCCAGGCTGGACACCAGGAAGTGTTTCCTGACTGGGAATTCAAGGAATTCGAGGGCTCTCCAACACTTGGATCAGGGAATTTAAGGCACAGCCCATCAGGAGGCGGCTTTACCTTGGACTCTCAATTTTCTTTGTTTCCAAGGGTAGAAAAACCCCTTAGGAAGCAACTCAGTGGCTCAATTACCCAACTTAATTAACCAAATTAACAGCTGAGGCCGTGGCCCCTGCAGCACATCACCCAGGCAGAGGGATCTGCCTGCGCAGGGGAAAGAAGTAAAATTACATCAATTTTGTGGAGAAGAAACAGAGATTGAAGAGCCCAACATGCCAACATCACCCAGAGGGCCAGGATCAATGCAGGGGGAGCCCTGCCCAGCAGAATAATCCCCAAATGACCCTTTTAATTAGAGAAAAATGGAAAAATATTCAAACTCGAATCTTTGCAGGTGCCTCATGTGCGACAGGATCTCAACAGGGTTTTATTTTTGCACCAATCTGCCTTCCCACAGGGCAGAGAGAATCTCCCTTTGTGGGTGGAAGGCTCAGCAGAGCTGCTGTGATTCCTCAGCAGGAATCTGGCTGGTGCTGGGGCTGATGGCTCCAGAGGCACTGCCAATGTTTTTAGCGTTTTCCCAGAGCCCAGGGATGGATTCCGAGCAGAGGCTGCTGCAGGTCCCTCCCTGGGCTGGCAGAGGGGTCCCAGCTCCGTTTGGGGACAGTTTAGGCTGGGATTGTCACCAACAAAACCTTCCTTCTGCACACCCGGGCTCAGGGAGCTTCTGGGATGAGCTGGGATTTCCCCAGTGAACTCAAGAGGTCAAAAGGGTTCTCCCAGCTCACCCCAGGGCCCAGAGAAGCTTCCCCTGGATCCCTGGAAGTGCCCAAGGCCAGGCTGGACGGGGCTGGGAGCCCCTGGGGCAGTGGGAGGTGTCCCTGCCGTGGCACTGGGTGGGATTTGAGGTTCCTTCCAACCATAATTCCATAATTCTGTGATTCCCGATCCAGTGGTTGGAGTTTGGCCTTGCAGGGTGTTGCTTTTTTTGGGTTCCTCTGCCCTCTGTGACCTCAGCAGGGCTCCCCAGCCACAGCAGAATCTGGAATATTGATGTTTTCCTGGAAATCTGGAGGGGAATCCAGGATTGGGCTGCCCTGCACCCACTTTTCCACCTTCCTGCTCAATCTGAACAAAAGCCATGTTTTGACCATCTCATCTTGTGGCTACACTCACCATGGTATGTGAAGATATCATGAACTTTACTGGGGACAGATTTTTTTCAGAACAAGCATTGAACAGGAAACTCATCCTCAGATGGATAGAAATTTCTCTATTTATCTATCTATGAGTAAATTAATTCCCTCCAGCTTGCAGCAGTTTCCAGGCAGAGTAGGTAGCTCTACGGCACACACGTCACACCAGCACTCAGTAACTCCCCAGCCGCAGCAGAATCTGGAATATCGACGTTTTCCTGGGAATCTGGAGGGGAATCCAGGACTGGGCTGCCCTGCCCACCAGGAGCAGCCACATCCTGGGAAGGGATGGAAGTTTGGGATTGGAACCGCTGAGGATGCCAAAAACTGCTCTGGGCAGCCCCACCCCGGTGGGCAGGAGGATTTCCATCTCACCCCACAGGATGGGAATGGAACGCCCAGGGATGGGCTGGGAAGATCCTGAAGCATTCCGTGATCCCGTGATCACCAAGCCCTCGCTGCCACCTGGCTGTGGAGAACCTGGGAGAGCTCAGGGCCAGAGCAGGCTTTTATCACGAGGGAATTTTCATTTTCATAGTAAAATAAAATAAAATAAAATAAAATAAAATAAAATAAAATAAAATATAAAATAAAATAACATAAAATAAAATAAAATAACATAACATAAAATAACATAAAATAAAATAACATAACATAAAATAACATAAAATAAAATAAAATATAAAATAAAATAACATAAAATAAAATAAAATATAATAAAATAAGATATAATAAAATAAAATATAATAAAATAAAATATAACGTAACATACATAACAACATAACATAACATAAAGTAAAATAAAATAAAACATAAAATACATAAAATAACATAAAATAACATAAAATAACATAAAACATACATAAAATAACATAACATAAAAAACCAAACAAAATAAAATATAAATAAAATATAAATAAAATATAAATAAAATATAAATAAAATAAAAATAAAATAAAATAAAATAAAATAAAAATAAAATATAAATAAAATAAAAATAAAATATAAATAAAATAAAATAAAATAAAATAAAATAAAATAAAATCAGAAGAACATTTCAGGAGCACACAGTGAGAGGGAATTTCTGTCAAATCCCTCCCTGGCTGCTGGAGAGGCTTCTCCACTCACAGGAACACCAATGGAAATAACTGCTGGCCTTGAACCAGCCCAACATTTCCTTCTGCATTTCTCTGCCAAGTGAAGCTCCAGCCCTGCTCAGGAGCACCCTGGGAAGCAGCAGCCAGGCTCCTGCTGCTCAGCTCCCTCTTACCTGGGAGGCATCGGCCCCTCCTGGGCTGGGAACAAAGGATTTCAGGTTGAAAGGGGGAAAAAATAACAAAAAAGGAGCAGTGCAGGCACTGGAGATGAAGCAGCTTTAGCAGCCTCTTTTATCAGGGCGGCTTCCACCTCCAGGCAACGACCCTGGGAAAGCAGCTGGAGTTAAAAATTCATATCCCAGCCACAGCTACGAATTCCCAAAAATTCCTATTGTGCTTCCCGAGCCAGGGCAGGGTGGCAGCTCCTGGGAGCTTCTCCAGCTTCTCCTGGGGGTTGCTGGCACTGCCAGACCCGCTGGGCACCCTGGGACGCTCCCAGGGATCCAGGGACAGCCACAGCTGCTCCTGTCCCCTCCAGGGAGGTGGGAATTGGGATTGCTTCCCACCCTTTCATCCCAGCTTTTCAGAGACAGGACCTTGTGCCCTCCTTCCCTCACAAAACCTGCCTGGAGCTCCATCATTTTCACGGCATCGAGTGACCTCGTGAGGATCTGGAGCCTGATGAGGTCAGAGGTGGAGATTTGGAGGAGAATCCAGAGAAATTCCCCTTTTCCAGCTGCTCATCCCTGATTTCAGAGCACCACAAACTGCTGGAATCCCTTTTCCTGCTTGCTGGCTCCCCTCAGACCACGGCCCCAGGCTCCTCCATGGCCCCTTGCAGCCTGGGAATGTGGAAACAAATGGGAATGCTGGGCTTGGGAAAGGTGCATGGAAAATAAAGAGCCAGGAGAGAGCTGCCCAGACGGAGAGGCTGGGGCAGCTCCCTTCAGCCAGGGAAAGGCCTTCTGCTCCTCCTTTTTTGTGGGATAAAAGCTTCCAAAGCCGTTTGGATGACAAATCCCTGTTTGGGGGTTGAGAAGAGCTCTGTGAAGCTCAGCATGGAGCTGTGGCAGTGGCTCTGAGCGGGGCAGCAGCTCGGCATTTCCATCTGCCCTGCATCCCAAACATCCTCCCAGCACAAGAGGCGGCCAAATAAATGAGCAGCTCGAAGCATCCAGGCTCTTGATTCTGAGCTGAAAACCGGGCCCAGCCAAGCTGAAATCCTCAGGAGGTGACAGTGCTGAGGAGCTGAATCCCTGCAGTGGCCATTCACCCACTAAGATGGAAAAAAACCCCAAAACTCGCCCATTTCTGTGCGATTTCCCCCTGCTGACTGGAAGGAGCTGCAAAGGGCCATTGCTGCTGAGCTTAATTGCACCCAGTGCTCCTAAGGGTGAGGGGAAAGAGCCTTTCGTGAGCCAAAACCAAAAAAAAAGTGAATCTATTGTAGTGCAGCATCCTCAAAGCTTTGCTCCCCACACCCTCAAGTGTGAAATCAGAGTTGTTTTTTTTTTCTCAGCAATGCTTTTTGCTCATTTCCTGCCCGGCCTCTCGTGCTTTGAGCAATGAATCAGGATGAATTAACATCAGGGGCAAGATTAGGATCGTGCCTGAGCACAGCTTTGCTGTCATCTTCCAGGGAATTTAAGCAAGGCCTTGTGGTGCTGGGCTGACCAGGACGGGCCCAGTCCCACTTCTCCATCTGGGCAGCTCTCTCCTGGCTCTTTATTTTCCATGCACCTTTCCCAAGCCCAGCATTCCCCTTTGTTTCCACATTCCCAGGCTGCAAGGGGCCATGGAGGAGCCTGGGGCCGTGGTCTGAGGGGAGCCAGCAAGCAGGAAAAGGGATTCCAGCAGTTTGTGGTGCTCTGAAATCAGGGATGAGCAGCTGGAAAAGGGGAATTTCTCTGGATTCTCCTCCAAATCTCCACCTCTGACCTCATCAGGCTCCAGATCCTCACGAGGTCACTCGATGCCGTGAAAATGATGGAGCTCCAGGCAGGTTTTGTGAGGGAAGGAGGGCACAAGGTCCTGTCTCACCACCCTCCAAGAGCTGAGCTCTCCCAGCCTGGCCAGCAGCAGCTCAGCCCCCATGGCTGAAATCCCTCACAATTCCCATCTCCCTGGCCAGGAATTTCCCACATTTTCACCATTTCTGTACCACCAGTCCTTTCCTCCATCCTCCTCACCAAATCCTTAACCCCACTCATGCCACCGACTCCATCGGTATGGAGCGCACCAGAGGTTGGGTTTTTTTTGCATTTTTCTCCTTTTTCCCTTATCAGAGAGATCTAAAAACCCAAAAAGCATCGAATTCTCCTGGGTGCACAGAGGTTGTGCTGCGCTTTTGCTGGATGACACCAAAGAACCACAAGAGCAGAGCCCCAGGGAGGCCAAGGGCTGATGCAAACGGAAAACAAGGCAGCGAAAGGAAGTTGTTCTGTCGGGCTTTGTTCTTTCAGGGGCTTTTTGGGGTGGCTTCTTTCCATAGAAAGTTTCCACTGCAGTTTTTGAAATGAAACTTGGGTGTATTTTTGCCCTCGGAGACGTGTCAGAGTAACAGCACAGAGCTGTGCCCAGGCCCAGGGTCTGGAACAGAGTGAAAACACAAGGAATGCCCCCAAAAACCATCCCTGAGTCATTTTCTGCAGTTAAAATCTGGGAAAAAAGTCGAGATATCATTCAGGAAAGCCACTGGAGAGGTTTTAGTGGCGACAGAACTTTCAGGGTGCAATGAGAAGCCAGACCTGCACAGGCAGAATTCCTTGTGGGATGGAGAAAAGTGGAGTGAACCCCAGCAAAAGTGGAGGGAACACCAGGAAAAGTGGAGTGAACCCCAGCAAAAGTGGAGGGAACACCAGGAAAAGTGGAGTGAACCCCAGGAAATCCCTCTAAAAGGGCTCATCCCATCACTTGGGGGCTGCACAAACATCCCCACGCAGTCAGCCCCAAACCCTCCTTCCCAGGATGCAGAATTTCATGGAATCACCTCAGTTTTGAGCTCCAGGGGGGCTCAGCCATGAGGGAAAACCAAAATTCAACCTCTGCCAGAGCTTCCAAACCCTGAGCCTGAGAATCTGGGGGATCTGGGGATGAATCCAGGGGATTTGGGGATATTTCCAGGGGTTTTGGGGACACCTCTGAGCATTTGGGGATGCTCCAAGGGATCTGGGGATGCTTCCAAGGGACTTGGGGATGCCTCCAGGGCATTTGGGGATTCTCCAGGAGTTCTAGGGATGCTCCAGGGGTTTTGGGGATGCTCCAGGGGATTTAGGGATGCGCTGCCACCTTCCCCCGGGCAGGCTGAGCAGCAAAGCAGCAGCACCAAGCCAGGACATAAACCAGATTTTCCTACAGCAGATTCCCAGCCCACCCTGGAACATTCCAAAGGGGTTAAAATAAAAAGGGGTTAAATATAAAAAAGGGGTTAAACATAAAAAAGGGGTTAAATGAAAGGGGTTAAATATAAAAAGGTGTTAAATAAAAAGGGACTAAATTAAAAAGGGGTTAAATTAAAAAAGGGGTTAAATATAAAAAAAGGGGTTAAATATAAAAAAAGGGGTTAAATATAAAAAGGGGGTTAAATATAAAAAAGAGTTAAATAGAAAGGGGGTTAAGTAAAAAAGGGGTTAAATAAAAAAAGGGGTTAAGTATAAAAAAGGGGTTAAATAAAAAAAAGGGGTTAAATAAAAAAAGGGGTTAAATATAAAAAAGGGGTTAAATATAAAAAAGGGGTTAAATATAAAAAAGGGGTTAAATAAAAAAGGGGTTAAATAAAAAAAGGAGTTAAATATAAAAAAGGGGTTAAATATAAAAAAGGGGTTAAATATAAAAAAGGGGTTAAATAAAAAAGGGGTTAAATAAAAAAAGGAGTTAAATATAAAAAAGGGGTTAAATATAAAAAAGGGGTTAAATATAAAAAAAGGGGTTAAATTAAAAAAGGGGTTAAATACCACGGCCAGCACGGGGTTCTGCTGGAAAAATGACTCACAGGAAGGATGGCAACAAAGCATCACCATAAAATATTCAACAGACCCGGTCTGCCCGGGGCTGGAGAATAAAACCCGGGGTAAGTGGACCTGGGCTGGTTCCCGGCGGTGCTGCTGGTCCTGCGGGGCCGGGAGCAGCTGGCAGCGCCCGCCGATCGTTGGCTGCAAATTACGGCCCCGCATTTAATTAAAATTTCATCGCGGCCATTCCCAGCAGCTCCTCCCGGGACGGGCTGGGCAGGAGCAGCGGAGCCAGGGGCATCCAGAAAGAGCTCGCTGGGAGGAAGGGAAATGTGGGATTTGAGGGTTTGGGGTCGGATGTGGGGGCTCTGGGGTCATTCCCAACACCAGACTGGGAGGCTCAGCTTGGACTCATGAAATGGAATCATTGATAACCATAAATCGTAAAATCCTGGAGTGGTTTGGGTGGGAAGGGGCTCTAAAGTCATCCCATTCCATGGGCAGGGACAGATCCCACTGTCCCAGGGTCACCCCCACTGTCCCAGGGTCACCCCCACTGTCCCAGGGACACCCCCACTGTCCCAGGCTGCTCCAGCCCCAATGTCCAGCCTGGCCTTGGGCACTGCCAGGGATCCAGGGACAGCCACAGCTGCTCTGGCAATTCCAGCCCAGCCCCTCCCCACCCTCCCAGGGAACAATTCCTGCCCAAGATCCCACCCAAATCTCCCCTTTTCCAATCTCAAGCCATTCCCTGTGTCCTGTCCCTGCAGGCCTTGTCCCCAGTCCCTCTCCAGCTCTCCTGGAGCCCCTGCAGGCCCTGGAGGGGGCTCTGAGCTCTCCCTGGAGCTTCTCCTCTCCAGCTGAGCACCCCCAGCTCTCCCAGCCTGGCTCCAGAGGAGCAGAGGACCCAAGAACCAGACCCAAGAGCTCCCCTGGCCATTTGCACCCCAAAAAGCTCCAAATTTCCCGTTTCGTTCCCCACGGCAGAGACCCTTTAGGCGCAATCCCAACCCAGCAGGAGGATCTGGATACCCAATGGAGAATCTTTAATGATCTGTGCTGGTTTTGCCCTAAAAAGAGGAAAGATCCCGCTCCCAGTTTGGCACTGGGAGGCCTCAGCGAGGTGGAGGGACAGGCCCTGGTGCTTTCAGGGCTGGAGCAGAGTCCCCCAGAGCTGCTCTGAGCACTCCACCCTGCCCAGATCCTGCACAGCTTCAGCTGGAGGCTGCACAGGAGCACAAAATCATCGTTTACCCCACCCTGCACCTTTTTTTACTGCTGCCTTCTGTAAAACCAAGTGTGAAAAC
This sequence comes from Pseudopodoces humilis, assembly GCF_049639895.1. Classification (NCBI taxonomy): domain Eukaryota; kingdom Metazoa; phylum Chordata; class Aves; order Passeriformes; family Paridae; genus Pseudopodoces; species Pseudopodoces humilis. Next base: position 1,122,427 of record NC_142226.1, on the reverse strand, counting down.
AACCACAAGTGTGAGAGACTCAGCAGCTCTGGGGCTTGCACACAAATTCCATCCGTCCCAGAGGTTCTGGAAGTGATCAGAGATCCACTAAGTGCTGCAAGGGAAGAAGAAAATCCCACAAATATCTCCAAGGTGTCTCCTTCTGGGTCACAGCAATCCTGAACCCACAAGCCAAACTACACAGGCAGGGAGGGAAACAGCCACATCCATGAGAACTAATGCTGGATCACAGCAGATTATCCTAAATGTCAGTGCCCTGCTGCCACTCATAATCCTTAAGAAAAAAATAGGAAGAAAAGCTGCAAAACAAGCCCAAACATCCTCAGCTTCTGCTTTTAGGGAAGCTCCCTGCAGGAAGCCCTGGAGCACAAGGCCCAAGGAAAGCAGAATTTTTCCTGCTGGGGCACAAATGAGGAGAAAAATCCAACGCATCCCTGGCCACAGCTGGAGGAAAAAAAGGCTCCTGCTCACAGCAGGGCCAGGAGGGATTCACAGCATCCTCTGTCCTGCTCAGGGCTCTGGGGGAAGCGGCAATTCGGGCTGGAAGCTGAGGGTCGAGCTCCAAACCTGCCGAGGTGTCCGGGGAGGCTTCACCCCCCTGAGCAGCTCCTCGGGAAGTCAGGGCAGGCAGAGGCAGAGAGTGATGGATGCAAAATTAAAAGCTGGATAAATAATTAATTGCTGAGGTCATCAGATTGGAGGAATGTGTGTCCATCTGGCTCTCCCGGAGCGGGGAGGGCTCCGTTTCACCGGGGGTGAGGTGGGGCTGCCAGCACCGTAATTCCTGCCACATCCAGCAGCATCCATAAATCACCCCGGAGTGCTGGCACGGCCTGGGGAGCGTTAAGCAAACAGAAAACCCCCAGAGAGCCCAAAATAAAGTGAGAGGCGACTTATTAAGGTAATTATTAAAATGCAAACCATCAAATATGTACAGCAGACAAAGCTGCCCTCCTGTTCAGCCTCTGGGTGACAAAGAACCCCCTGAAGTGCCACAAATAAAACGCCCCAACCCACCTGGGGTAGCCCTTTCCCTTCCCTCTGCCTGCCAGGGTGAGCTCCCTGGAGCTGGGACCACGCAGTTTTCCTGGGAATGTGCAAATTCCAGCCAGGGATGATGATTCCAAATCAGTGGTGAACAGCAATGAAGGGGAATTCGAGTTTATCTCAATTGCAGAGATCTGGAGCATCCTCCCAACCCATCTGTGAGCAGGAAATCAATGGGATCCAGAGATCCAGAGCTCCCAACCCATCTGTGAGCAGGAAATCAATGGGATCCAGAGATCCAGAGCTCCCAACCCATCTGTGAGCAGGAAAAGATGGGATCCAGAGCTGCTGGATGCTCCCCCTGGGGACACCACGGCGCTGCCATCTCCCAGCTCAGGCTCAGATCCCAGTTCTGATCAACACAAAGAGGAGCACGAAGCGTTTTCTGCCAGGTGGGGCCAGACCCAAACCCCACAGGCAGCAGAGTGGGAATCCAAACCACAATCCCAAAGCAGCTCCAGCCCAGGGAGACTGCAGAGCAACCAACAGCTCACCTGGGACTTCCCCTTCCCTTCCTCAACGCCCTAAAACCTGCAAAATCCACCCTAAAACCTGCAAAATGCATCCCAAAACCCGCAAAATGCATCCCAAAACCTGCAAAATGCATCCCAAAACCCGCAAAATGCACCCTAAAACCTGCAAAATGCATCCCAAAACCCGCAAAATGCACCCTAAAACCTGCAAAATGCATCACAAAACCTGCAAAATTCATCCCAAAAGCTGCAAAATGCATCCCAAAACCTGCAAAATGCATCCCAAAACCTGCAAAATGCATCCCAAAACCCGCAAAATGCATCCCAAAACCTGCGAAATGCACCCTAAACCATGAATAATGAATCCTAAAAGCTGCAAAATGCATCCCAAAACCTGGGTAATGCAAATAAATAATAAGCAATAAGAAATAAAAATCATAGATCATAAAAATAATATATAATATATAGATATATAAGTAATAATATATAATTAATAATAAGTAATAATATATAATTAATAATATAAAATTAATAGATGATAATATATGATAATATATATAAAATAGATTTAATATGTATATAAATATATATAATATATGTAAAATATATGTCATATAATAGATAAGAAATATATAATATATAATAATATATTATAATTTTATATATATTATATATAAAATATATACTGTAATGTAAAATATATATTATATATAATATATAAGAAATATGTAATCTATAATACTATATGATAATATATTATATATATTGTGTATAAAATATATACTATATAAGTAAAATATATATAATATTATTAGCTATATATAATAAATATATTATTATAATAATATTAAATAGCATAAATCCCATCCATCCCATTCCCATCCCTCTCACATTCCTCCACTCCAGGGCCCCGAGAACACCCCCTGTCTCTTCAAACTTTTCCCCCCTCTTCAAAACAAAAACTGATTTATTTTATTTTCCCCCCTGAAGCAGCAGCAGAGTCCCAGCACCGACCCCCCTCTCTCCTCTGCCGTTTCCCTTCAGCTGTTCCTCGCCTCCCTGGGAAACAGAGCCAGCAAAAACCTCCTGCAAACGCTGTTCCCAATTAAAGGGAGCCCTTATGAAACCGCCATCGCTGCCACTTGCTGGAGACATTTCTCCCCAGAAGAGCTCGCAGCATTTCCTTGATGAACCCCCAAGCACAACAGTTTCCAGAGCGATTACAGAGCAGCCAGCCGAGCCAGAAATAACAGGGAGAGATGGAAAACATCCCCTGCTCTGCCTCTCCCGCACACCAGCGCTGGGGACGGCCACAAACGCAGCCCTGAGCACCAAATGATGGACACCGAGCCGGAATTCGGGAGTAAATTCCATACTCTGGTGGAGGGAAGGATGAGCCATGCCCAAAGCAGCTGGATGTCAATCCAAATATCAAATATTCCCGATATTTTATCCACCTGAGCCCCAGGTGCTCTGTCCTGATTTGGGAAAGGTGATTTGAGCTCTGGCACAGCGCTGGGGCAGCAGCAGGATGGGGAAGTGCCAGGTCTGGGGGCTCCCCTGAGCCCCCCCTTTATTAAAGCAGTGATTTGGGGTCTGCACAGCTGCAGGTCCCATCCCTGTGGAGCTCTCGGTGCATTCCCAGGACATTCCCATGCTCCCGCTGCATCTCCACCACGCTGCACCTCTGACTTGGATTTATTTACCAGAACCCTGCTTTTGTTCCATCAAACACCTCCCAAAGGGGTTTCAGCCCTCCCCAGCTCCAAGTTCTTACTCTAAAGGAAAGAACAAACTCAGCTCCTTTTCTTTTGCAATAAAACCTGAACTTTTTGCTCCCCAGAACCTTCACAAGAAGCTTCTCCACCTCTCTCATCCCTCCAGAGCCCTCCTGAGCTTTGTCTGGCCTGGGAAGAGCCCATCACGTTTATCTGTGTGACAAAGGACCCCGTTTACCACTTTATTAAAGGATATTATTAAATACATTAAATGAATTAAATGAATTAAATGCATTAAAGAAATTAAATAAATTAAATAAATAAATTAAATTAAAGGGATTATTAAAGCACACGACCCAAGCCACTGCTCCCTTCGCTATGATTTGCCAAAAACAGGCTCAAAAATAAAAAAAACCAAAAAGCCCTGAACAGGCACGATTTTGGGTGAGAGGTTTTGTGCCTGACACAAACCCTTTCCAATTCCTTCCTGAGATCCCATCCAGCCCTGCCCTTGGGGTGAGGCACCGAGGCTTTGGGGTTAAGGAACACCCCTGGAATTGGGCAGGATTGCCTTTGGAATGACACAGGGCACGCCAGGGAACCCCTCAGGCGCTGCAGAGGTGAGGAGCCAACTAAAATCTTAAATGATCTCTGGGTCTCTTTTAGCCTTTCCAGCAGTTTTTGGAGTGGCTGCTCAGAGATGTCCCAGCCCAGAGTGGTGAACAGGGCTGGGAATTGTTAATTAATGATTAATTAAGGCTGGGAGAGCTGGGGGTGCTCAGCTGGAGAGGAGAAGCTCCAGGGAGAGCTCAGAGCCCCCTCCAGGGCCTGCAGGGGCTCCAGGAGAGCTGGAGAGGGACTGGGGACAAGGCCTGCAGGGACAGGACACAGGGAATGGCTTGAGATTGGAAAAGGGGAGATTTGGGTGGGATCTTGGGCAGGAATTGTTCCCTGGGAGGGTGGGGAGGGGCTGGGCTGGAATTGCCAGAGCAGCTGTGGCTGTCCCTGGATCCCTGGCAGTGCCCAAGGCCAGGTTTGGAGCAGCCTGGGACAGCTCCCGCTGCCCTTTGGGATCTTTAAATTCCCTTCCCACCCAAACCAGTCCGGGATCCTGTGGCAGGTTCCAGTTATTCACCGTCACTCCCCGTGCCCGAAGCGCTCCCAACACCATTTCCTGGGAATGCCATTTAAAATAGCAGCCATTTATTTTTATTTAATGTTTTTTTTTTTCACCCTGGTGGAAGTTAAAAAAAAAAACCTCTGTGGTCTTTTGCAAACTGCTGCGGGGCGAGTGTGGCAACGCTCCTGGGAGGGAGGGAGAATATTTTTAACCCCATTTTACAGAAGTGGGAACTGAGGCACGCACTTTTCCACAGAAGGAGATTGGCCCCAAACCCTTTGGAATCCTCTCAGGACGACTTCCAGCAGAGATGCTCGCTCCCAGAAGAAGCACACGCTTATTCCAGACTCACAGTGGTCACACTGTTGTGCCCCAGCCAATTTTCTCACGTAAACAGAGCGGTGCAAGAGCGGTTTCTCTTCAGGTTTTGTTAATTTTAGCCTGAGAAAGTCATGAAGGAAATACCTCAGCAGCACGGGCAAGATGGTGGGAGGTAATTAAACACCCAGCTCCACTTCCCCTCCGGCTCACAGCAGCTTCACATTTGCTGGAGGCATCTCCAGCTCTATTTTTGCCCCTGGTTCCAGCCTGACCTTCCACTGCGGGGTTTTGTTCCGCAGACAAACGCTCCCCACCCCCAGGGTAAGGGATCTTCCTCTCAAACACAGCCCAAACTGCGTTTGCCTCTCCAAAATGTGTAAAGACCCAGCAGATTTTGGGTTTTGGAGCCCAGGAAAGCTCTGTCCTGCCCCTCCATCCCCCTCCTCCCTGCTCAGGCAGCAGCTGGGATGCCAAGAGGCCTCAAATCCGAGCAATTTCTGTACAAAGAATTAAAGAATCACCGATCCCAGGCTGGCTGAAGGGGCGTTTATCACATTTATATCCCTGTGACAAACACGACTTCCAGCCCTGGGTGACACACCTCGTTTACAGGTGATGGGAACATTCCAGGGCTTTCCAAAAATATCCATGGGAATCCACTCACGTGGACTTTATTAAAAAATGAGATTTTTTTTTTAATATTAGAAATTTAAGTTCTATAAGAATTTGTAGAATATAAGAATTTCTAGAATTTATGTATTTATTTTATTTATATATTTATATAATTATATATTTATATACTTATTTATATTTATCTAATTATATATTTGTATAAATTCATTTATCTATGTATATAATTTACATATAAATTTTATATTTATATACATATAAATATTTATAGATATATTATATATTATAAATATAAATTTAAAATATGTATAAATTTATTATATATAAATATATACATTTATTATAAAAAATATATGAATTTATTATATATAAATATATACATTTATTATAAAAATATATGAATTTATTATATATAAATATATACATTTATTATAAAAATATAAATTTTTAAAGATATAAATATATATAATTTTAAAATATATAAATTTATTATATATAAATATATAAATTAATTATAAAAAATATAATTTTTGATCTATAAATATATTTTATATATTTATATTTAAAGGATTAATTAATTAGAAATAATTAAGAATATTATTATTATTACATTTAATTTCATATTTTTAATTTCTACTTGACTCATTTCAGCCCCATCTTTTCCTGTCACTTTAACTCACACATTTCTTCAGTCAATGTCCCCAGAAAGGGAACAAACCCCAAAAGCCTTGAGGAAAGGGAACACAGGAAACCCGTGGGCAGCCATCTGAAGAGTCAGCAATGCCTCATGGAAAGCTGAGGCACATCCCTGCCACCCTCAGCTCTGTCCCAGGGTCACTCCCAGCCTCCCCTGGGATCCAGCAGGGAATGGGGACAGCCTTCCCATCCCACCCTTTTCCCTGGGAATCTCGAGGCACAAATCCAGGGCTCCGGGGGGTTCTGCCTGAACCCCTTGAAAGCTCCTAAAAACCCTGAGAGTTTCCCCGATTTCCACTGCAAATCCCTCCAGCCTGAACGAGGAGCCTCCCTCCCCTCCAGCGGGTTCATCCCAGGGCTGAGGATGGAGGAGGCCGGTCCTGGAGCACCTGAGGCAGAAATTCCTGCCCTGAAAAGTGACGAGAAATGGTCCCAGAGCTGCTGCTCGGTGCCTTTTGGGCGAGTGAACCCTTCAGGAGAGGCCACCTGAGCGAGGCAAAGTTGGGGTTCAGCCCTGGGAAGATTCCAGGGAATCGCTGCCCTCCAGCCCAGGCTTGCTGGGAAAAGGGCCAGGCTCAGATTTATGGGATTCTCCTGGGGTTTCCCCTCTGAGCTGCAGCACCAAGTGAGGGCTCAGCAAAGCCCTGAATGTCTTGGTGCATCCGATTTGGGAGAGCCCCAAATCCTGAATTCAGCTGGATCCTGCTGATTTCTGGCAGAACCCCGCCCAAACTCTGTGGGGTTACTGGAGAACCAGAGCAAAATCACTGAAACCCCAAAACCTGCTGACACTTAAACAGGTGACCCTCCAAAGTCTGGGAAAGGAACGATGGATGGGCTAAAAGACAATTTAGGACCTGGAGACTGAGGAGCTGCTGAAGCTGAAAGCCTCATTAGCACAAGGAAGGCTTTAATGAGGTTTCCCCCAATGCTGAAGATGCTCCGCTGTGATTTTGGTCCTAAACGCTCCTGAAAAGCGCCCAGGATGGTGGCAGTGAGCTGCCAGCAGCCCTTGCTCACAGCAAGTCCGTTTTGGGAAGGTAGGAAAACCTGATCTCATGTTTTCCCCTCACTTATCCCCGCTCAAAAAGTTGCCAAGCGGTTCCCAGAAGGAAGGAAAGTGTCCCCAGACTGCAATTTTTCCGTCCAACTGGAAACAAACAACAACAAGAAATGGTTACAAAAATACCACCGAGCTCCTGGATGGGTTGGTTCCTGTTCCTCTGCGGGAAGAGGCTGCTCAGAAGGTTTCCACTGTAAGCACCCAGGGCTGGCTGTGCCCATCCCACCCAGCCCTGCGGGGCCCATTCCCTCACCTGCCGCACCTGCGAGCCCTGCTCACCTTCCCTGAAGGCTCCAGAAAGTGGGAAGAGGACAAAAATCAGCGCTGCGGGGGCTTCTGACAGCCTGGGCTTCCCAGGGAGGAGAGGCTGGGCTGGGCTCGGCGCTTGGCAGAGAAAAGGAGGCAGCGTGGAGGCCAAGGAAGATTTATGGCCACATCCACTCTCCCCAAATGTTTTCTGAGTGCCTGAACCCCGCCAGCCCCCTCGGCAGGGAAACACAATGAGCCCTTTGATGCTCGTTAGGAGCTTCACCTTCTGCAGGCTCGTAATTAGAGCCGGCCAGGATAAAAATCTCCTTTATTTGCGATTCCCGCCCCTATTGCGGGGAGCAGGATCCCAGCTGAGCGCCCTGGGAAAGCCCAACTCCTGGAATTCCAGTTGGGAGCACAAATCACCTCGGTCCTCTCGCAAGGTGGTCTCGGCTCAGCGAGGAACGGCCCCGGGTTTAGGAGCCCGAGGTGGGAAGGGAGAGCTCGGCAAGTGTAACAGGCAGGGTGGAAAAGAGAAGAAACATTTCCCTGCATCCCAAGCAGCCGCGCAGATCCCAGCAGAGCCATAAAATCCCCTAACAAGCAGCCTTTCTAAAGGCACAGACAATGGTGCTGAATGTATATTTGAAATAAATCGCTCTCCTTCCCAGAGGGTAATTTTCCTTTTTCCCGACGTTTGACCCTCCCCTTGCCAAGAAACCCGAGGCTTCCAGGCGCTTGAGAGGCTGCTGAGGCATTTTTGGCGTTCAACACGTGCGGCCAGAAGTTCTGACAGCAGAGCTGGGAGGCAGCAGGAGCCTCGGCGAGCGGGGGGGACGGAGGAAGGAGGAGGAAGGAGGAGGAAAATCAGCTTTGCTGAGGCAGGAGCAGCTGGACGCGGCCCTGGGACCGCGCCAGTGACGCGCGGGGAGATCCCAGGAGCCCCTCATTACCGGGCTGCCACCCAATCCCCAGGATGGCCGCGGTGATTTCCCTTCAGGACACGCTTCCCTGCTCCCTCGGCTTCCCGGGAAAGCTCCCAGGGCGGCGCTGCCCCGGCCCCGCAGCCCGGGGGAGGTTTCTCAACAGCGCTTCTGTTGTTCGCTTCGGGATAAATGTTATTTTCGGGAGCGCCGCTGCCGGGACTCACCCGCGGCTCCCCGGGGTGGTTCCCCACATCCGATCACGCTGCCCCGAACACTGAGCCATTCTCCCGAGCCGTGTTTTCCAAGAGCAAACTGCAAACATTTGGGACTTTGCCGCCACCCCCCAGCCCAGCCCAGCCGGGAACGCGCTCGGCCGGCAGAACCAAAGCAGAACCTGCGCTCCTGGCTCTGCCCTCTCCGCCCATCCCGCAGCCGGGGCAGCCTCTGAGCAGCGCAGGGGGCACAGAAACCTTCTGGGGGTGCCTCGTTCCCGGCCAGCAGCTCGGGGAAGGAGCTGCACGGCGCTCCTGGAACGGAGGAGGGCCAGCACAGAACTGGGGAGAAGTGCCCGTTGTGGGCGAGGATGAGGATGGTCACTCACGGGGAGTAAATCCCCTCCCTCCGGGCTGCCAGAGCCCTTCCTGGGCTCCTCAGAGGGCTTGCACCGCACTTGTGCCCCCGAGGACACAGTCCCAGCCCTGCTGCGGCACTTGCTGCCAACACACTCATTAATTAATTACCCAGTAACTCCTGCACGTTTTTTTCTCTGATGCAGAGTTCACACAGGCCCGCTACGGATCCCGGGTTTCCCTTCCTTAGCGAGGACTCCAGAAAACCCCTCAGCAGCCCCAGGGCAAACCCTGGGGGCAGAATTCCTGGGAATCAGCTCAGAGCAGCACAGCTCAACCCCCCCCTGTCCTGCCCCAGGGTCCCTGCACCCCCTCCTGAAGGGGTGAAAGAAATCCTGTTTCCAGCACCCCTGCGGCTAAGAAGGGCAAGGCAGGAGGGGGTGAGGACAGGGTGACATTTTGGAGCCTTCCGACACCCTTGAGCCGAGTGAGAATCACAGCATCCCACCAACCCCACCTGCTCCGGCTGAGGGAACGCGCTCTGCCCCCATCGGGAAGGTTTTCCCACAAGAACCCGCAGGAAAAGTTCCCGAAGCGTTGGGATTGTGAGAAAATCACGAGTCCCCGCAAGCACAAACACCTTCCCGGAGGGTCAGCGGTGCCAAATAAACCGGGAGAGGCGGCACTCAGGACAGAGGGGCCACCAGACAGCCAAGGTAAAAGCTGGCTCCGTTCCCTGACAGCAGCAATTCCCCAGCACTGAAATCCTGGGAGCTGCAGGTGATCCCCGGGCGGCGGAGCGGGGCTGGGATTGTATTGCTCGCACCATAAATCACCGTGGCAGCTGCCCCAGCCGCTTCCTCACAGCAGCCTGGGACTGGGTAAAAGTGCCAGGTCCTCTCGGCACGGCCAGCGAGGAGGGGAAAAATAAAAACCACGCACGGCTCCTTTTTCCGGAATAACAATGCCCGCATTTGCATGGAGAGGCTCAGCCCGGGAGGCACCGCCGATCGCACCTCTGGGCGCATCAAAGGCGTTATTAATTTCCATCGAGGAGAATTAAGGAGCTTAACTCGTTAGCGCTCATTTACTCAGCCTTAATGCATTTTTAAAGCTGCCTCATTTTCTGCGGACGAGCAGGTGCTAATCAAGGAACGCTTAAAAGGGATAAAACTGCCCGCGGGTCAAGCCCAGGGCCAGCAGGTCCAGCCCCCGGCCGGGGACATCCAACATCCTGCTTGGCAGGAGCTCCGGCAGGGGTTTCGCTGGCACAGCTCCTGTCGCATCACGTGTGGCCCCAGAACAACCCCTCGGCTCCCCGCTCGCTTTTCCTGTGCGAGCGATAAGGAGGAAATCCGTCCCAGACGGGCAGACAGCTCAGCCCAGCCCTGCCAGCGCTCAGCCGCAGCCTCAGCTCCCGGCTCCCTCATTAGGGCCGCCCGCCAATTAAGAACCCGAGCCTGCTGTGGTGCCAGCGCAGCCCCCGGAGGTGCTGGCGGCCGATCAAGAGCCACAACCCCCTCGGGCTGTCCAACAGCGCGGCGTGCCCGGGAGAGGGGGAGAAAACCAAAAAAAAAAAAAAAGATAAAAAAATTAAAATCCCCGACACCCAGCTCCTGGTCACTCATCGCGGTGACCTCAGCGGCGAGTGCCCTTGTGGCAGCGGTGCTGGCCGAGCCCTCCCGGCGCTGGGCACGGCTGAGCCGCGGTGGAGCAGCGGCCGGGGCTGCGCTCTGCGGGCGCGCACGGGGCCGGGCCCGGCGGGACGCGCTCGGCGTTACCTGCACTCGCCCCCCGCGCCGCAGCCGCGCCTCTCCCATGGCTCTGCCGGCGCCAGGCTGGACCCCGCGGCTCCAGGGGGATCTTCTGCCGCGCTGCAATAGAAAAGGTTGGTTTAAAGCTCCTTATTTGGGCAGTGATGTCAAGGGAAGTCGCTCGGGCAGCGCCTCCCCCTTTTTCCATTCACTCCACATTGTTTCCTGTTGTCAAGCGGCTGCTGGGGCTCCGCGAGCGGCCACGGGATCCTCCGGCCACAGGGATCCTCCAGTCCTGGGGTTATCCAGGTCTGGGAATCCTGCAGCCACAGGGATCCTCCAGTCCTGGAGGTCCTCTAGCTCTGGGAATCCTGCAGCCCCAGGCATCCTCCAGCTCTGGGAATCCTGCAGCCCCGGGGATCCTCCAGTCCTGGGAATCCTACAGCCCCGGGGATCCTCCAGTCCTGGGGTTATCCAGTCCTGGGGATCCTCCAGCTCTGGGAATCCTTCGGCGCCGGGGGTCCTCCAATTCTGGGGATCCTCGGGCCCTGGGGATATTCCAGCCCCAGGGATCCTCCGCTCCTGGGGATATTCCAGCCCCGGCCATCCCGCAGCCCCAGGGATCGCCGAGCCGCAGGAATCCTCCATGCCCCGACATGGGAGCGGCTCCGAGCTGCCCCCGTGCTCTCCACAGCCTTTCCCATGGCCCGTGCCGTGATTCCCACCCGTCCTTGCCTGCAGGGGCCGGGGGGAACGGGGGGGAGCCGGGGGGCCCCGGCGGCAGAGGCAGCTCTGCGGGCCCGGGGCTGAGCGCGGCTCTCCGGCCGCCTCCCTCCTTTCCTTCTCCATCCCTCCCGCCGCCTTCCTCCCCCACATCCTCCTCCTCCTCCTCCTCCTCGTCACTCCCCATCTGTCCCGGCTCCCGGCGTTCCCGCACCGGCGCTGCCCGCGGCGGCCGCTCCCGGCAGCGCACGGCGAGGGAACCTCTCCGCTCCCTTCCGAGCTTTTCCTCTCCCTTCCGAGCTTTTCCTCTCCCTTCCGAGCTTTTCCTCTCCCTTCCGAGCTTTTCCTCTCCCTTCCGAGCTTTTCCGCGATTTTCCGCTCCTCTCCCGGCAGCCGAGGGCCGGAGCCCTTCCCTCGGGATGCGGCGTGGGAGCGGCAGCGGAGGGAACGGGAACCTCTCCCGGAGCATCCCCGCGGCTGCGGGAGGGACAGTGGGGCCAGCCGGGACAGTGAGGACAGCCGGGACAGTGGGGACAGCCGGGACAGTGGGGACAGTCAGGGACTGTCGGGATAACTCGATCCCGTCAGGGTTTCCAGCTCAGGGAACTCCAGGTTCCTCACACCCACCTCAGGCTCTGTGTCTGATGTATCCCTACAACACATCCCAGGCTTTGATTTGATTTTTTTTTTCCCTTTTTTTATTTATTTTCTGGGGGGTTGGTTTGGATTATTTCTGTGTTTGGAGTTTGGGGTTTTTGTATATTTGTCGCTTTAGGCTCGGATAGTTATGGGTTTTTATGGTTGGATTTTTGGTGTTTGGAGCAGGCCTACAAAAGAGCTGGAGAGGGGCTGGGGACAAGGCCTGCAGGGACAGGACACAGGGAATGGCTTGAGATTGGAAAAGGGGAGATTTGGGTGGGATCTTGGGCAGGAATTGTTCCCTGGCAGGGTGGGGAGGGGCTGGGCTGGAATTCCCAGAGCAGCTGTGGCTGTCCCTGGATCCCTGGCAGTGCCCAAGGCCAGGCTGGATGGGTTTGGAGCAGCCTGGGACGGTGGGAGGTGTCCCTGCCATGGCTGGGGTGGCCCTGGATGGGATTTCCTTCCCACCCAAACCATTCCAGGATTCTGTGCTCACTCCCATACACAGAGGAAGCCAAAAAAAGGGGGGACAAAGGGATTCCCTGGCAATTCCCACACAGGATCCCAGCTCTGGGCAGCCCAAGCACAGAGCCAGACACCCCTGGCTGCTCCAGGCAGCTGGGAAGAGGCAGCCTGGGGTTTTTTTTTAGGAGAAAGCAGCACAGCCCTGCAGCCCAGGCTGTGTTTACATTTAAAATACATCTGCTTACTCAGCACAACGCTTCTGCTCCCTCCGGGGCCACACAAATCCTGCTGGACGTGGGGAAAGCGAGAGCCCTGGGCAGGATTGCTTTGCTCAGCCCCTCAGGACGTGTTTGATGCCTGCTGCTCCCTGCGTACCTGGCCAAACATTCCCTGGGGAAAGCAGCTGCATCCAGAGCTGGCACAGCAAAGCTCCTCTTCACTACACCAAAATTGTTACAAAAGAGAAAAGAACCATCACCCCCAGCCCACTGGCTCCGTTCCCAGCTGGCTCCAGCTCGATAAACTCAAAAAAAGCTGCTGTGAAGTCTCCCTGATGGAAAGAATGACACCAAAATGAGGAACTTGTGCCTTTTGGAGTTGTCCCTTTGCTCCTGCTTTGCAGGAGAATGAATAAATCTATCAAAACACCAGCCTGGCTTGTCTCCAGCCATCCCCAGAGCCAACAGCCCCTAAACTGCTCCCCCAAAAATGCTCTTGGTGCTAAACCCAAGGAAATACCCCATAACACATTTCCTGCAAGCACGTTATTTCCTCAAGAGCCCCGCTTCACACCCAATTTCAGCTGCTCCCCTTCCGGCCAGAAACGAGAATCAGCCTGGGATCAAGAGGGTTTTTTTGTTTCATTTTCAGAGCCTGGGATCAAGAGGGTTTTTTTGTTTCGTTTTCAGAGCCTGGGATCAAGAGGTTTTATTTGTTTCATTTTTGCTCCCCTGCTGCCCCTCCCTGTCCCTCAGCCTGAGTCATCGTGGTGTCACCGTGGTGTCACCAGGTGCTCAAGGTTTTTAAGGAATTCCAGGGGTGCAGCCGGACTCTGGATCCACCACAGGGCCCTGGAGGACTCTCAGCCTCCCAAACCTCACTTGATAAACACCGGGCTTGGGGCTGTTTCCTCCTCCTCCCATGGGAGGTGCTCTGGTTTGGGGTCACAGCTGGAGCTCTGCACTGCCCAGCCCTGCTGAGACAGGAGGAAACAGCCTCAGGGTGCACCAGGAGAGTTTTAAGTTGGATATCAGGGAAAATTTATCCCCTGAAAGGATGGTCAGGCAGCGGAATGCACTGCCCAGGGCACCTGGGGTCACCTGGAAGTGCTCAGAAATGGTGTGGATGTGGCACCTGGGGACCTGGGTTAGCGTGGCCTGGCTTAGTGGTGGAATTTCATCGCTTTGGAGATTATTTTCCAACTTTAATGACTCCACGATGGGCTGGGAGCAGCCCAAGGTTTGTCACGTGGAGGCCACAAAACCTGGACTGAGCAGGGGGCCTCTGGCAATAGAAGGGACTGGGAAGGACAAGAAACCCAATTTGTTCATCAAACCGGGCTCACATATTTGGGTGGACACGGAATAAATGGGGCACAGCTCCCAGAGCATGGAGAGAATCACAGGGAGCCCAAAGCAGGAGCAGCCACCACAGAAATGCCTCCTTCACTCGGTGTCCCCAGGTCGGTGACACCTCAGGGATTGTGGAGGAGCCCCCAGTGCCCCCAGCAGCTCCCTGGGCTGGGATTTTAGCAGCCCAGGCACACAGATCAGCTCCTCCTGACACATCCACGCTCTTCCTTCCTTTTTTTGGTTTATTTTGTTCACAGATGGAGCTGAGAATGAGCTCTTGTGAAAATGTCACCCTCCCCTGTGCAAGGGCAGGCAGGGAGAGGCTGCAGCACCTCTGCTCCGACCAGCTGCCTCTCACAGCCCCAGGAATTCACAGAATCATGGAATATTTGGGCTAAAAGGACCTTAAAGTCCATCCAGTGCCTCCCCCAGGGACATTTTCCATTATCCCAGGCTGCTCCCAGCCCCATCCAGCCTGGCCTTGGGCACTGCCAGGGATCCAGGGGCAGCCACAGCTGCTCTGGCAATTCCATCCCCTCCCCACCCTGCCAGGGAACAATTCCTGCCCAAAATCCCACCCATCCCCGCCCTCCTTCACCTTAAACCATTCCCTGCGTGTGTCCTCTCCCTCAGAACCCTTGTAGAAAGGAAAAATAAAAAGCAACAGAATTGATAGCAAAGTGTAAAATGTTTGTGTCAAAGTGCTTCACACAGAGCCAGCCACGAGCACGTGGAAGATTTTGGGTTAAAAAAAACCAACGCTGGAGGTTTTTTAAGATTTGTTTTTCCCCAGGTCCCTTCACAGGCCCGTGACCCCCTCAAACGCCCTGGGGTTGATCCCAGTGCCTCAACTGCCTGAAAGGTGTTTTTTAGGTAATTTTCCCTTAAACAGCACAAATGGCCATTCAGGGCAATCCACACAAAGGTGTTTGCCTGCTCCTGGTGGCTTCTCTTAGGCAGAAAATTGTGGTTTGGCTTAAATTGGGGAATGAAGGCCCAGGCTCCCTGGAGACTCCTGTTCCCACTGCAGGGGCAGGAAAACACGGGGTGAAGTTCAGGCCACGCTGACTTTTGTGGAAATCCTTTGTTAGGAGCTGTTTAGCCAGGAAAGAACTGTCCTGAGGAGCAGGGGGGTTAAACAACCACATCTCCCCCCTCAGCCAGAGCTCCGAGCCTTTTCCTCCCCATCCCTCACCTCAGACTGGCCCAGGCTGTTCAAAAATTACCCACTGCCTGAAAAGGCCTCTGTCAAACCATCCCTGCCTCTCCTGGTGGGGTTTTTTTTTGAGTTTTACTCATTTTTCCACCCTTTCTGCTGCACAGCGCCTCCTTGGAGCACCCTGCAGTGCCCTGCACGCTTCCAGCTGCTGCCAGCTCATCCCGCTCCTCCTAAAATCCATTAACAGAGCCTAAAAATGCTGCCAGGATTCCAGCTTTAACATCCACACGGCTGCAGAGCCGCTCTTGGAGCAACCTGGTGGGAACTGGGAGGTTCCCAGCACAGAACTGGGAATCCAGTGTGGGAACTGGGAGGTTTCCTATCAGTTCTCCCACGGATTTCCTGCGCAGCCCTCAAGGAATCATTTCACCTTCCTGGGTCAGGATCTTCCCATCCAGGGAAAACATCTGGGGATGTAAAACTGTTGGGATTGGGAAGGCTGGGAGAGCTGGGGGTGCTCAGCTGGAGAGGAGAAGCTCCAGGGAGAGCTCAGAGCCCCCTCCAGGGCCTGCAGGGGCTCCAGGAGAGCTGGAGAGGGACTGGGGACAAGGCCTGCAGGGACAGGACACAGGGAATGGCTTGAGATTGGAAAAGGGGAGATTTGGGTGGGATCTTGGGCAGGAATTGTTCCCTGGCAGGGTGGGGAGGGGCTGGGCTGGAATTGCCAGAGCAGCTGTGGCTGTCCCTGGATCCCTGGCAGTGCCCAAGGCCAGGCTGGACATTGGGGCTGGAGCAGCCTGGGACAGTGGAGGTGACCCTGGGACAGTGGGGGTGACCCTGGGACAGTGGGAGGTGACCCTGGGACAGTGGAGGTGACCCTGGGACAGTGGGGGTGACCCTGGGGGTGGCACTGGATGGGATTTAAGTTCCTTCCCACCTAAATCATTCCATGAAGATTTTTTTTCATTTTTAAGCCCCAGGACAGGGAATGTTCTCTCCACGTCACCCCTCCCCTTGGGGAATGTGGAGCAGCAGAAGCCTGTGAAGGCACCAGATTTCAGATATATTTAACAACCTTTTCCAACCCGAGCTGTCAATCTCTGAACGGGAAATGAGAACCTTCAGGAGTTTCAGGCTCAGGCAGCGGCACCGGGAACCCCTGAGCTCCCCCTGCTCCTGGAAATCCCTCCCGGCACCTTTCCTGAGGTGGGTTTATTTGGAACACTCTGGCCCCAGAAACCCTAGACCCTTCTCAGCCATCCATCAGCAATTAGGCAAACAAAGGGTAATTAATACCCCTAATTAAGGGCAGTGCTCGTTTGGCTGCCCAGGACCCTCCATCACTCAGACAGCCCAGGCTTTCCACATCTGCAAAATTCCTTAATTCCAAAGGTCCCCATGCTCGTTAAACATCTCAAGCCCACGAGGGAGAGTCTTCAATTATCCCCAAAATTCCCTGCGAAGTTGGGTTGATATTCCAAGGCTCCCATTACAGACACATGTCCTGGGAAGTGGCAGGCACGAGGAATCATTATGCTAATTTTAGCCAGAGCATCTGCTCGATGTTAAATCTGAAACTCCGTCTCGGAGAAATCATTTAAATGATTTTATTTTTTTAATTCTTTTTTTTTTTTTTTTTTTTTTTTCCCCTTCAGAATTGACATTTGTCAAACAATATGTTGGGAGCGGAGGCTGCAGCCAAGTCTGAGTAATCCCGGCGGGCTCCGGGAAGGAGCCGGCAGGAATTTGGGATTGCAGAGCCAGGATGGCTGTGCCCCCTGGCTCGGGCTGTCCCTGCCAGCTCCTGATGGGGGACAGGGTCTCCCGGCTCCTGCCAGGGTCCCCCAGCTCCTGCCAGGATCCCCCAGCTCCTGTCAGGGTCACCCTGATGTCCCCCAGGATTCTCAGCATGGAACAGGTCCAGCTGGAAAGTTGGGAATTCACCTGTGGGCACCAAATGGCCTCAAGTGATGTTTTTTTCACTGCTGGGATCAGCTCTTACAGGGCTTTAAGCAGCATCTTATCCTATTTTTAGTGGGTTTGCACAACCTGAGCAGCTTCCCAGCCCTAATCCAGTTTGGGAAATCCCTGGGAATAGGAGAGAGCACCTGCAGGGCTCTCAGCTTGGATTCTCTCTGTGCCAGCCCTGTTTGCACCAGGGAAGGGACACAAACACCTTCCTGTGCATTCCTTTCCTTTCCTTTCCTTTCCTTTCCTTTCCTTTCCTTTCCTTTCCTTTCCTTTCCTTTCCTTTCCTTTCCTTTCCTTTCCTTTCCTTTCCTTTCCTTTCCTTTCCTTTCCTTT